>NC_060249.1:31307572-31932572 GCF_921293095.1 Ischnura elegans
AAACGAACAATAATTCGATCTATAATCGCACTGAAAAGCATTGAAATACAAATGCGATATTCACAGAATGATACTTGAGGGTGGGGAAATTCCGAGTAGGTATCCGGTATACTTCTGATTTCAATAATACCTGGTGGATTTAAATATTAAAATACATTTAAGATTGGATTGAACTTTATGAGGTAAACCATTAATAATCGATCTGAATACTATTCAAAAATATGAAATCGTATCAGGCTTGGCGTGGTAGAAATGTGATTGGTACATCAGAGATAAAGTACAAGCAACAAATCGTAATCCCCACATTTTAATTTATAAATTCACTACCGACCATGGTTTCCACTCACTATGTCATTTCCAAAATTGTTTTGGCACTGAAAATGACATCGAGTGTCGAAACCATGGTGGGTAGTGGAGCTACATATTAAGGTGTGGGAATTACAATTGGTTGTTTATATTTTATCATGAACTATTAGAATGTTTCGCTACACACAGTTTTCTCGGAGACGAGGGACGGGTGATATCGGGAGCACCATCGCCGGGACAGCTTGGGTGCTCCGGAGCGCACACTCGGACGAGATGGAGGGGTTGGGGGAGAATTCAAAAGGATGAGGAGGAGGTTGTGGGGAGGTCACGAGGAGAGGGGTGGAGGGTGAAAAGAATTGAAGGGGAGGGATAAAAGAGATGAGAAATAATGGGGAGGAATATTGGATGAGTGAGGCGGGTACGGAGTGGAGGAAGGGAAAGGCAGAAGAGATGGCCGCGACAATTGAATGATTGAGAACAAGGCAAAGATGCCTATAAGATTTGGGATGATGGCTCGAATCGGGTCGGGAGGAGGAGACGGGACTTTTTCTTCTTTTTTTATTATTATTATTCACGGAGTGGGAGCGAATCTCGTGGAGGGTGTGGGGATGGCAGGGAGAGAGGGAGAGACTGTGAGACCAAGCTGGCACAGTGCTCGCCGGATGGAGTTGGGAGAGAGAGAGAGGGATAAAAGAAGAGGAACTCCTCCTCTTAAACCCTTCCTTTCAAACAATATCCCTCCTCGCCCTATACTTCGACGATCGGGTGATTCGGGAAAGACTGGGGGAAGGGGAACTTGGATCTCCGGGAAGGAGCGAAGAATCGGTGTGAGAAGATGCAGTGACTGAGCGGGTGGCTTAGGTCCCGCGGCAATGCCATCAACTTCCACACTGCGGATCCAACAACCGCCTTAGTTTTTGGGTGTTGTGTGAGCATTTTTAGTGTCATTCAAGCCTGGCATCTGCCTGGCCCGGAAAATAGCGAAACCTGGCGTCAGTCATTAATGTGCCAACGATTTTGGTGGATTTTCCTATGGATTTTTCTCTTTAATAGGAAAATCCACCAAAATCGTTGGCACATTAATGACTGACGCCAGGTTTCGCTATTGGGCCCCATAGTGGGCCCTTTCCGCTTCTATAGCGGTGAGGTGTTTTCCCCGTCCCTCCCTTCTAAACCTATCCCTATCCCAGAGGCGTCGTCGGGCTCCTATCGCGGCAGCGCCTCTTTCCTTATTCCTTCCCATCAAAACCCCTCCCAGGGAGCGTGGGCGTATAAGTCTTGGACTTGGTTCCCGGCCCCAGTGCGTCATAACCCTCAGAGGACCCACCTTGGTGTCCTGATCTTTCTGTCATTTAAGCAAGTAATGACGTTGTAAAATATTACTATGGTGACGTGACGCTAGTGTGGTAAAATATTAAGAGGACGTAAAGTAAGCAAAAAAATCACCAAAAATAAATTACCTATCGCACTGAATGTCATTGAAGTATGAAATCAACTGTTTTTGGCGTCACTTGGTGGAAAGAGGAGATATTCATGGTAGAACAAAAAACACAGTATAGATCCATAAACATTATATTGATTTCGACTAGTTTCAACGGCTATGGCGTCATTCTCAAGTCAATCAGTCAAGAATGATTGTCCTGACAATGACTGCATAGCCGTATAAACTAGTTGACAGCAACATAAATTTTGCGGAAATATACTGTGTTTTTTTTTGTTGCACCATGAATTATTGAAGGGCTTTACCAAAGAATGACTCAATACTTATGCATAGGAAATCCAACGACTCCTTACTGAGATGCACCCTGTATCCGGCCTAGCAGTGTGAAAAAGTCAGGATCGGAGCTCTGAGGACCCTACCTTCAACACCTGCTGCCACCTATCCGCCGAGGATCCGAGACCACTTCGGTTTTATGCAGAGGGTAAAAAAATTCTTCCCTAGAGACCCTTCGGCCCCTAGCTGAAGCCTGCACTGCACTTAAACCACCACGCCTCTTTAATATTATTCAGCCCGAAGGGATATAGGAGATCCATTCAATAAAGCTTTGCAATCAATTGACAGTTGAAAACCTCATTTAAATTTTAACAGCCCAAACAATTTAAAGTGATTCTCATATAATAAACTACGTGGCATCGATTGTTATTCAGGATAATGTAAACACTCAGCTCATTATTCCTAACTAAATATTCATTCGAACCCATATTAAATGTAGCGTTACACCACATCCTTATTTTCAAAGGTCATCAATTTGTAGGGCGCTAATGAAAAAGGTTCATAAGCACTCAATTCAATAGACAAAAGAAGGCAAACCAGAGGTCTTAAGTTTGTTTAGAGAACTCATTAGAACTTTAATATACCGGAATGCTGAATAACCCAAGTCCACTTTCGAACATCATCTATCACCATCAATGGTGCATACAAATGAAAAACATTTCTCAATGATTTCAAGCCGTCTCGAATACTGGGTCATTATGAGTCGTGAGAGAACACAATAAGACGATTACATTGAAATATATCCATGCTCCATTAAGAGTGGACTCAAAAAACGTGATGATGCCACGAACGCCATACAATGAAAAACATTGCCTTAATATTCGAGCAAAACTGGGATAAGCTATACAAAGTAAGGATCGGTCACGGAAGACGATTTCAAACAGCGGGAATGAGACCGACGAGAAAGGGGGCCATATCCCAGGCACAACAACTTCTTAGCGTAAAATAACTCATTTTTAACGCAAATTTATGAACTAATGACACATTTCCTCAAACACAGCACCAACCGTGAAAGCGATTTCAAAGGATATGACTTAATAATTTTCTGCTTCTCGATGTAAATGACTGTTGCGCTAGCAACTGGTCAATTTCACGATGATCTGAACTTTTCCACATATTTGGAATATCCCAAGCCGAGTTATACAATTTCAAGTGTTTTGAACTAATAAAAGCTCTAACACTTTCACCAGGTTAAACCAAGTTAAATTGTAAACGAGGGAACGCATCACTCCCGCAATTCTGAAGGACTTTTAAAATCTTTTCTGGGGTATTGCATGCTTGAAACTTGCGCCATTACCTTGAAAATTTCAGCGTATATAGAGTCAAACTGAGCCAATAATTATCGATATTTTAATGGTATAAGCTTATGAGAAAATGCTGAGAAAAATTTTTGACAGGGATGAACATCAAATACGCTGAAAATGTCAAGATGGACACGTTTTAGGATTTGAACGAGTTTTACGAGAGGAATTCAGACCTGTCGAAATCAATGTCGACCAGGGGGAGCGATGCGTCCCCATAAGAGAGACCAAAATGGACGCAACATGATGAAGAAAAGTAGGTTCGGACCCCTAAAACTTCAATTCCCGCCTGAATCCATGAGACTGACGAATGAATGGAATGTTTAAGAGGAGTATGTTCACCTTTTTCTCTTGGCCGCGGATGGCCACAAATGGTTGGGCACTGATAATGGTTCGAGAGCTGATGCTGTAGGATGGCTTGGGAGAATGACAGGAGACGAAGGAGGAAAAAAAAGAGCGAGAGAGAAAGAGGTGAGGCAACGGAAAAGAGATGACGAGAGACGGATTGAAGAACCCACGAAGAAGAAGGGCAACGATTCGCTTTTTTTTCTCTCTCTCCCTAAACAAGCCTTCCGTGTCTCTTTCAACCCGGGCGGTGACTAATGGATAAACCCCATCCCCAACCGGGAATTGTTAAAAAATCGGAGGCGAAAGAATCCGATCCTACGAGAATGGGAATGCTGGGATCGGAACGCATGAAAATGATAAAAAGCCATTTCCATCTATGCCTAATTAAAAAGTGATGGGATGGACTCATAAATAATCAACGATCACGCTTTTTTGAGCTTAAAAGTTCAAGGTCTCGGAGGGAACGCCTTCGAAAGGTCATGGTTTTACGCTCTAAAATTTAAAGTGAATTGTCCGTTTGAGGTTAGCAGCGAAAATCGGATACAAATATCCATTCGCGCCATGATCTTTCTTTCAAGGTAACGCGACCACAAGAGATTCCAACGATTGACGAGATAAAGGCAACGTTCAGAGATTTTAATGCTCAATATGTTATGAGCATTAGCATGTGATTACCATCATATAGTTTATAGTCTATTCTAAAGTATGGAGCAGAATCTAGGCCGTTTTTTATCGATCTTTCAAAAATATCGATTGCTAATAATGAAGCTACCAACAAAATCATGTATGTAACTTTAAGTTGCTTTTTCATAATCCAGATACATTATATTAAAATAGCAATGTGGATAAATCTCTGAGAGATAACAAAATCATTTTCACGAATTAAAGGTGTAATGGAATCAAAACGACAAATCGGTTGACTGAATACAATATGTCTTCTCAATTACGGTAGCTTCACCGCTTTAATATTTCCGAATCTCTTCTTTATCCACTGATACCAATTCATTTAGTTCTAAATTTGGAAGAATCTGAGGATACGCAAAAGAATATAGCCTCCGCATCAACAATATAATTAAGAAATGGCAATGTAAATATTTTTGTGGATTTCAAACTATAACTATATCAAGAGTTTCTGAGGCACGAAAGTTCTGAAATATGCCATAACATGACCTGAGGTGGAGGTAATATAATGTGTCCTTCTATGATCCCATGCACATGATCTACGATCCGTTTTTCTTAATTCACTCTGATACGCTCTAAATATGCTATGCTAGCGAAAATAAACGTGCATTTGTACTCACCGGAGGCGAAGCCGTGGGTAGCGGCGGCAGCGGCAGCCGCCGCGGCGGCCGCGTTCCTCGACGCGGACTCGGGCCCATCGCTGAGCCCGTAGATGCCCAGCAGCTCCTTCATCGTGCTCTCCGCATACTCCTTCATCACCGAGTCCGGGTTCGCCAGGGACCCCCTGGGCTGGCCGCCACCGTGAGGCGGGAACCCGAACCGATGCAGGGCCTGCGAGAAGGCCGCGAAAGCCGCGCCCGAAGTGGGCGGCTGGTGCGGCAAGGGCGGCGCCCCCACGCCGGGAGCCGGAGATGAAGACGCCGATGAAGAGATGCCCTCCTCGCCACCAGGGCCATCCTCCCGGCCGCTGACCATGCGGACCGGCGGGTACATGGAGCGCTTCCGGCGGCTGGAGCTGGGCCTGCCGCCCGAGGACAAGTCCAGACCTCCGCCGCCCATGCCCTCGGCTCCGCTCCCGCTGGAACAGCTGCCCCGCCCGCCTTCTTCGTCCTCCTCGTCCTCCTCATCGTCTTCCTCCTCTTCATCGTCCTCCTCCAACTCCTCGTCTTCCTCCTCCTCACCACCGCCCATCTTCCTCATGAGGCTCAAGTCCAGCGGCATACCGTGGCCACCGCCCACAGAAGATGACGGGACGCCGGTGCCGGCCTCACGGCTCCCATCGTCCTCGACATCCCGATCGAGCTCGTCCTCATCGTCCTCATCTTCCTCCTCCTCATACACTATATTCCTGGGCTTGAAGTTCTTTCGCTTGTTCCGCGTGGGTGCGGGAGTGGACATCGCGGCTGCCGAGGACATACCGGAGGAGGCACCGCCCTGCAGGAGGCTCGCGCTCGTGTCCTCGCTAACAGTCAGGTCCTCCTCCTCCTCATCATCATCCTCATCTTCACATAGTTCCTCCTCCTCGTCCTCTTCGGGGCCGGCGACGGAGCCCCCGGCCCTCGAGGCCTCTTCGGCGGACTCTGCTTCGGGTCCACCGCCGCTGGGGGCGCCAGGGGAGGCGGTCATCGAGGGCTCTTGCACCTCCGCCTCGCCCTGTGTCGCAGCGCCGTCCACCTCCATCGGCGCCCGGCCGCTGTCCTCCGCTGGTGGTCGCGGCATTCCATTCTCCAGCATCCCTGCGAGGGGAGAGAGGATAGTGGGCGGTAATATTGCGTTCATTTAGCTTTCGGTTTCCACCTGGACCATAGCATTGATTATCAACAAGGAGTGTGAACTGTCTCCTAAAAGTAAGTATGCACCGAGTGAACGGTAGCTAAAAGTAAATATAACTAAATATCGCTCTAAAAAAATATAACTAAAATTATTGTTGGCAGGGTCAGTGCCAACGAATTGCAAGCAGAAAATATATACTTTAAAAATGAAGAAGGTAAAAATATCAAGTGCTCATGCAACCTGATAACTTGTTTCTAAGGCACAAAATATTTTCACAGCACAAAATACTATAGTAGTTATATAATCTATTTATTTTCAAATGAATGATAACTTTTAACACTTTAAACTTATATTAGACACAAACTCTAAACATTGAAAGAATAAATTATCAATAAATATAAAAACAGCTGTTTAATTAATTAATCAATATCGCTCCAGGAATAAATTATTAGATCTCAATGAAACAAAAAAACAATAAATTCGAGACTTATACCAGCTCTAAATGATATTTAAATAATACCTCTTATGTTATCGCGAACGAGAACGAGTTATTTCGCTTTATTTATTATAGATCAAATTCAACAATTATAGAATGAACGAAACAGCTGTTTCTATTTTTTTTTCAATTCACTTCGTGGCACTAAAATTCAGAACGATACTTGAAAAAGTTTGACAATTAAAGATTAGAGAAAATAATAATTTCAGCAACAAATTAATATTAACTTTAATTAACACTAAATCACTAACTCAATGGACGCTATACAAACAAATTGAGACCGAAAACTTAAAAATTAACACAGTCACTAAACCAAGAATAAATCTACAAAAAAGACAACACAAGTCTGTTGCGATAGTTTTTTTTTTAAATTTTGCGTCGTGAGAAAAACCTTCAAACACCACCACTTTTGCCACATGCGGAGGTCGCTTGATCCTCAAGCTATGGGACGCGGCAATCGACAGGCATGGACCGTAGATGTCCACGCTGTGCAAGCAACCACGTCACTGAGACACAGGATGCCTTTTTCGCCTCCTTCCCATCCTCTGCCGTCACCACATGCAGCATCCGATGGCGATGGACCACTTGGGACAAACCGAGGGAAAACTCGACGATCGCACCAAAATAAAACAACAGTTGCACCAAACAAGCACAGCAATAATCGATACTATCTCCTAGCACAACGCGTCACAGGTGGCAGCCGCGAGAGTGCAATTCACTCCGAAGTGTCGACGACAACACTGAACGGAACGAACAGAGATCTGATCTTTTTTTCCCGCCCTCCGACTTCTTTAAAAGACTCTGCAGCTGTTGCACGCTTCTCACGTGCTCAGGGTACCAGGTTCGGAACCTGAGTGCACCCCGGGGTCCTGCAGAAATCCGCACACACCGACAGGGGGTCGGTGTTCAGCGAGCAGTGGACAACAGAGCTCTGGCCTGCAGAGAGACTTGGCCCTGAGCACTCCTCCTCTGCTCAAAGGGGGTATATCTCTCAGCTTTTTTCCAGTCTTCTCCTCTTTCGGGAAAGCCCCGCGGAAGAATGAAGCTGAGAAGTGAGAGAGCAATCGTCGCCACGCGGAAATGAAGGGTAGGAATGCATTTTTTGGGAGGGGCCAGGGAAGTGTCGAGGGGGGTGAGGGAATTCCCTTAATGGTTTGTGCGGGGAATTTTTGAGAAAAAGGGTGGGGCTCCCGAGGTGTCTCCGGTGGAAAGGGGTACTTGTGCAAGTGAGCTAGAGCGGGGTGTGGGGCGAGCTACCCGGTTAAAAAAAAATCATCGGGGTGGAGTGGAGGGGACAGTCGGAGGAGTGTGAGGTACTGAGCCTCGACAGGGCCGGCAGGGGTATGAGTTTGGGTGGGGCCGGAGTAGGGGAAGGGGTGGTACTCAGGGTGCCTCGGATAAAAAAAGCAGCAGCCTCGATCCGCACGGGGGGATGGGTATATTTTCAGCGAAAGTGTGGTTTAGGAGAGTTACGGCAGGGTGGGATGGGTCAGGATACACTGGGAATCCGACGCATACGGAAGGGAGAACCCCATCCCACGAGCATATGAGCCAGACCAGGCAACCCCATACCTTTGCCGAAAACGCTCGCAGACGGGACGCCACCCTTTTGGCTCACGGAGGGGGGATATGGGCTATGCGGAAACCCCTTTCTCCTTTCCTGCACCAGGGGAGAAGAGAAGGTTTGGAAAAAAAAAACCCTCCCAGCTTTCTCCCCTCACTCACCACACCCTTGCCCCATCCAGGAAACTCGCAAGGAGCCTTGGCTGCCGTAAAAAAACGCAGCGGGCAACGCGAACCCATCCTACTTGCCCCCATACCCTGGTCTATACCCCCTCAAGGGTATAGCCCCCTCTCGCTTTCTCTCCCCCCAATTGGTTCCTGCCTAATCTCCCTCTTACCCACACCACCAGACCCTTGTCTTCCGCCCTTACCTCATCCCAGCTCCCTTTCACCCTCTCCAGATAATTTACCTGACCCTACACGGATGTTCCCATGAGCTAGGGAAGAGATTCGAGCACAATTTTCGAGAGGATTTTTATGAGAAGAGGAAGGAAAGGAGTAAGGGTAGGTTCCTTTCTTCAAAATCTGCCCTCCAGCCTTCTCATAAGATCCATTCGAGACTTCTTATCGTCTTCACCTTTCTCTTCTCAGCTCGTGGCCTCCTCAGCTTGAACGCTCTTCGCCTCTTTATTTCGCCGAAAGGGGTTTATACAGGCGACCACGTGTTGCTCGGAGACGCCTCGCGGCACAATGCCCGGAAGCGTACGCCTCCGATGAAAAAATGAGGGATTCCTTGAATAATACCATTCATTATACATGCAAGGACTCCTCTCTTCCCCTCCTGGTGCAATATTCGGAGAAAATAACGGGCATGGATTGTTTTTTCCTTCACTCTCACTTGCTTAAATATTCCAGTTGAGCTCGTAAGGCATTTATTTTCCCACCCAAAAATATGCTCTAATATCTTATTTCAAAGGGTGTACTTGAACGGGAGCGATGAAATATCCTGGTTTCAATATTATCTATGTTTTGTGTGCAATCCATCATTTTATCTGGGTCAAACATTCGAGGAGTAGCACAACCCTAGAGCCAAAGAGATTAGATTACGAAGTGGGTTACATATAGTCACAAGTCCGCAGAATCAACCCCAGAGCTGAAATTTATCGAGACTAAAATGTTTCCCATCGGGTTATTCGCTTCTACCGGTATGATATTTTTACATCGAAATTTCTTTGGAATATTCTATCCAATCTATCTATGGATATCTATATTGTATCTTTTTCGTCAGAAAATTCTATACGAGGAGAAATATATACCGTGAAAACATTATTTTAAGTTCGACCATGGTGGCAGAATACCGATGCATTCTATAAATTCAATTCGATATGACAAACGAAGCAACGAATTACATACATAATTGCTTCTATATACCTGGCAGTTGATCACAATCAAAATTCAAACCACATTAGATGTAGGGAAGTAGCATAATATTTGGCCTAAAATTTATATTTACAGTAATAATTAGAGGCCTCAAATATCATAGTAATATGAAGCCAAATCGTTTGGTAGGCTGAAAAGATATTGGTTGAAATTATAACCGATCCACTCAGTTTCCTTCATATACTGTCTAACTATGTGATATTCAAGAAATCACTAAATATACATCAGTGTAGCAGTTCATCTCGAGTAAATATTTTCCGTAGTCAACATAAAGTATTATATAAAACAGAACTGAGGATAATGAAATGGTAAGAGCTCACAATAGCTGTACGGTTTTAGGTAGCAAAAAATTAGAATACGATAGCATACATTATCACGCATTTATGCCCTGGCAAACTTCCTAGAAGTGGTTGGTCGGGTACTGCAAAAAAATAAGTCACGTCAGAAATGCGGATTCAATCGCAATGCCTAGAACATACAAGCAATAAGGTAGTATCTACTTCCTAAACCTATATATTTTACCACGGAGTACTTAAGATTATGATTATACGCAGTGGAGTAGTCAGAAAAAATCAGCTCCCAACAAAAATAAGTGTTGTTATATAAATAGTTGTTTCTCAGAGTATCAAGTAATCGTTGTACGTGTATCAAATTTAATCTTAACGATTTCTTAGAATTGAGAGCTTATTCCGAGCTTTTCCACAATACTTTACCTGCCTCTACACAAACTGTATCCTTATTGGCACGCAACTTTCTTTCTTGAGAAGTTGATACCTAGATTTTAGAGTTTGCGCTAGGATTTGCGAGACTCTAATGACCGTAAGCTGATTGAATAACTTATTAACGGGAGGAGGAAAGGCAAGCTAAGGAAGATTCATCTTCTCACTTTTCCACAACGCGTAACGGCAGTTGCGAGGAAATTTCAAACCTTTCTTTCCCGACAGGTTTTTTTTATTCTTGTATATATCTTTTAAGAGCAGAGGAGGCGAGAAAAATCGAATATTCACCGGCCGAGAACAACGAAACGGAAAACTGCATTCACGAGTGCTCACATACGCTTCGGGTCGCCTCTCGCTCAAACGTCAAGAACATGCCGATACTGGGAGCATGATCCATTCCCACACAAGGCGTACCTGCCTCTCCCACCGCCGGAACCGGGTTCGATCTCCTCCAATCGCCACAATGAAAAGGGCCGATTGCGAGGTCATCGATTTTATCCAGCCGTCGGAGCGCGGTGATGATTTATGACCTGACTGGGGAGGAATTGGGCAAAGGGATGCGATGAATGAAAACAAGGCGAAATGTCTCCCGAGCTTCGCAATCTGGCGAAGAAGGGAGTTTTCCGTTAAAGGTTTTCTTCTGCTCCTCATCTCCGATGCTTTTCAAACTTTCGCTCGGTGTTCGACGGCGCGTAAACACCGGTCTTAATTACTCTGCGCGGTGCAGATATTCGTTCGAAAAATCCCCAACCCGTGATGCGTGAAACGGCATCGCTCCTCTAATTATTAATGATTCAATCGAAAGGCAACACCCTTGACTCGCATTAAACCGTGCAAAAGTGAACTTGGGAAGTTAAATGGCAAAAAAAAATGCTTGCATTATGTTCCGGTGAAAAAGTTACCAAAGCGATTATATTCTAGTTTTCATGTATAGATTGAATTAAAATACGAGAAACTTAGGGAGTTAATTGAAATATTGCGATTTTTGAAGGTTCTCTAGCGATATTATCTCTGAATGAACAGCAAAGGAGTTTAACGACATTAGCCGACGTGAAATTAGGAACCATGACACGTTCCTCATAATTATGATTATAGTTTTCAGGCGATGGAAGTAGACGTAAGCACTTTATACAATTTTGAAATATACCTTCAATATATTTGAGCTATACTCATAGGCTGGAGTTCCTTACCATGGGAAGCAAACATTTCATCGGCCATTCATTTGGAAATAATCAAATCATTACCTCAGGACAAGTCAAGTGTGGCTTTCATTGCCCTCGTTTAATATAAATTTTGAAACCTTTTGCAAATAGCTAGCACAAAAAATTGGGATGATACTACGTAATATTGATTAATAACATTAGACGGAGATTGAAAAATAAATCATACTAAATGCGGCTACTTGATACATTAAAGAAGAGAAAAATGTACCAACATGCGTGGTCACAGTTGCCAGCTTTATAATGAATAGGTTATCGAATTTACGCATTTGGAACAGAAAGGCAGATATTTTGATTGATTGCTCACTGTAAGATGTGTGTTAGGATACAAGCAAATCTTTCATTAGAGTTAACTCTCCGTGAACAACCTTACCCCACGCTAAAAACAAGATTTTTCAATGTAGAAGAAATTAGAAGGCGTTTCTATTGGATTCCAACCTTTAAAAATACGATCCATCAAACATGCAGTGAAAGAGATTGCTGAAGTAGCATCGTTAGAAGAGTGTTGCGCAAACACTCCGTCCATCAGATGGGACGTTAAGCCGTGGTCTCCTTTGGCCCGAGGGCGCCTTACGTTAAGAGCAGGGTAATGCCGACTCCGGGTTTCTCTCCACCCTTTCTTCCCTACCTTTCCCACGTATCGCAAATGACCTTAACTGCCGGTCGCCTACCCCAAATACCATACCATGAAACATACGAAATATTTGGTTACGAAATCGAGCCGGAGACGAATCACTATCGTAAGCAGTGATTCCTTACGAATTTACGCATTTTTGTGGACAATATTTCGGCAACTTTACAGTTGGCTTCCTCAGGTCCACTGAAGTTAATTCCACTTCAGTGGACAGACAGAAGTCTCCGCGGAAGCCTACATGGAAACTAATCTTAAGGGAATTAGGTTGGGAGCCGCTGGACTCGAATGCTGTGCGCTAGGCTTAGATTGCTTGAACAATTGAGAATGGATATCTTTAAGAGCGACACGGAGGACATAATATTAGACCCTACTATAGTTCTAGGTCTGACAGAAGCGAAAAATTAAGAGAGATATTTTGCCGAACGGATATATATGTGGGAATTCGTTTTTCTCCCGAACCATATAGGAAGTTAATAATTGCTAGTCGTAATTTTTTTGAGTACTGGCTTTATATGAGGGGTGAGAAGCTAAGGGGTACAAGTAATTTTTTTCTAAACATAGCTAGGCGCAGAAATTTCGAGAATAAATGTACAAAACCTTGGTGGCCAAGGGATACGAGTGAGTCTCTGTTCTGTGCCTCACCTTAGACTCTCTTCACGTGAAGAAATACTACACTCACTTACACCCAACCAATCGCCGATTAACATCCGACATCAAATTTCTTCACTGCATCATGAATGGGTCCTTCAGATGCATTGATCTCCTTTAATTCTTTTCAATCCGCATTCCAGCCCGTAAAACCCGATAAACTGTAACTCCACACCAGCCCAAATTCCGACTGTCAGCTTCCTACAGATACCTTTTCGACCGTTTTCCTTCTCTTTTCGATTCCCTCTCAAATACTTCTCCTTGATCTCTTTGCCTCCCGCACCAATTTCAGTAGCCCATTGCAAATACTTTGATTTTGATTTCCACCTTTTGTATGTATTGTATGTGTTGAACATGAATGTTATTCATGCGAATATTTTAATACTGGTTTTTGTTATATTTACGTATTTTTGGTTTATATAACCCAATGTGAAGGCCTTAGTGCTTTTTTGGTGTTAGCTAAATAAATAAATAAATAAATAAATAAATAACATCGATTAGAAAACCAAATACACTACTAAATATATAGTTGACGTTGTTTATTTTCTTTAGCTAATTTCTGTACCTCTTAGATAAAATATCACTTATACCCCTTCGCTGCTAATCCCCACATATGTAAACGGCTGGTGTCCTAACACCCCTGCCACACGCCCTTTTAGGCGGGGTAGTATGTACAGGTATATATAATCACCATTATCTAGCCACCATGATAGAGAGGAAGGTAGGGAGTTACATCGCCGGAATAGAACGATCCCCCTTTTCTTGATGTCCGTCACTGAGGGGTCGGAAATAACACTGAGGAAACAAATCGTGCCGTGCATTTGGCCACAGGGTGGCGCTATATCAACGGATCTACCGCCTCTTCCTCGCCTCCTTCCGGCCGGCTATCACGCCAAGTCTTCACTAATCCGCTGGGTCAACCCGAGACCACGGCCAGTGTGCTTTGCTCACGTGAGCGGCGTGACCGTGACTGAGTGACACGTGAAATCCCACCGCCCCCGTCCATCCTCAATGTAAGTCCCATTCAGAATCAACGAGCATTCGTACCTGTCCCTTGTAGTACACTTCCTCCTCTAAAATCCCTTCCATACCATCTCCAAGTTTCCTTCAGCCCCGTCAAAAGTTATGCAATAATATCTTTATGTAAAAATACCGATTAAAATACACTTACGTTTTGGCTCCTCCCAATGAATGCAGCAGATAATTCGCGATAAATTGCTTTCCTTCTAAATAACCCATTACCTACTTAAATTAGCACCGATTTTAGGTATGCTAATAAGATTGAAATGGCAAAAAATTCAGAACGAGCAATCCCAATGGGTCTGATTGGCTGATTCAGGCGATAGAATTTATTTTCATGTTTTTTTACAAGAAGTATATGAACTTTTAAAATTCACGAATATGGGAAAATATCATAATTTCGAAAAAAATTATTTATAGGGAAAAATTCAGGAGATCGGCCGTTATCGCATGGAAACGCAATTTCTACTAATAAATAAAACTAACCTATTCCACAAAATAAAAAACTTTAATCACGACCTGGCTTACATTTATTTAGGCAAGAGTCATCAGCCTGACGACGATGCTTCAGCCCCATCGAAATAACAACAGCAATATAATAACACCTATTCCCTGCCTAACACCTATTTAGGTGGCTCGCAGAGTAATTTGTACATGTAAATGCTGAGACAAGAGAAATCTGGTTCGTAAATTTACTTCTTTCGTAAGTGAAATTAACAGGTTATTTTTTTGGGATGAACAACGTATAAATACATCATTATTTATTTATTTTTATTTATTCCTATGCCACCGAATAAAGCACATATTGGTCATTTTACAACGGGATACCCAACAAATTTAACATTAACACGTGCACGAACAACCATTCCCTACAACCTACCCAGGTGGGACTCGAGCCCGCGCCCTCTTGTTTGGCAGGCGTGGGCTTCACCCCGCCACCACCGTGGCCGGCTACCATTAGTTACCATTTTCCATTTCCAAAAATAATACTGAAAATGGGGGTTATAATGTTGGCCCCAGCTTTTGGCTATTCGCAGCAACATTATAGGCTCTTATGTACATTTACTCTGAGGTTCCAACTATTATTTCACGTCACAGTGTTATGCTAATGCAAAGAAAAGGACTAAGAGATACTCCACTAATTACTTTTCGTTCACTTCCACGACCCAGAACCACACCGCTCCACTGGCTATGGTGGTCCTACCCCTGTCCCTCCAGTCAACACATGCCTACCCATCCCACCAATTCTTCGCCCTGGTGCGTACACATTCAAACCACGGAGGATGCACACACACGGGCAAAAAAAGGCACTCCTTTCCCCGCTGCACCCGACTCGGAACTCGATGAAGCGACAAAGTAAGACCCGTTTACCTGCGGAGAACGTTTTTAGGCCTCACCACCGCGCGAATCGTTTACCAGAAAAATGTGTAGATGGAGTCTCTGTGCACGGTTGAGAATTTTTTTGCGACCAGTTTTTTACTTTCTCTCACCGCAATTCATTGTGAAATTGTGCCGGTAAACTAAGTAGTGTGTGAGACGTTGGTGGCAAAGCAAATTTTCCGAAATAAGCTATCACTTCAGACTTATTTTGCTTAAAATTACGGCAAGTAAAAAAAACTTAGTTCCTCTCAAAATTTATACTTTCAACTCCACTCGGGTTTCAAAATAACTCTTCCATCTTCTTATAGAACTTCCAGAGTGAAATGCAATCCAGAGCCACTGGAAATAAATCATGAACAATTTGCAAACCATTAAAAAATAAAACTTGCGAGGTAGATAAAGGAATAGACAAATATAGAAAGACAAATGAGAATCCGATATTGACCGTGGGCATAAAAGAATTTGATGTCAACTCAATGGTGGTTGATTATCGAGGGTGTTGGACTTTCGAGTAAGATCAATATCAAAATCCAACGTGTTTCATTTTCTCTGGTCAGCATCTATCATTACTTTTGGTAACCTACATACAGGAGCACATTTGTTTTCTGTACAATAACCCATTATTTTAACCACTGATCTCCAGCAACCATGCATCAAGTGACCATCCACAAAATCCAATCGCCGAGGGTCTCCGACACTAGAACATTGACAAATAATGGCATATCGAAATTTTACTAAACATCGACAGTCTATAAATACCTTATTCTAGATTTTGAATGAAGGTCATCATTACAGCGTCGTCGAAAACAAAAACTACAAATAAAATTGAGTATAGTTTGGGCTATAGAAAGTTATAGGGCAAAAATGCACAGCGAGAATACTTATTGTGGAATCTGAGCCAACAATGGGCGTTATTTCTGCAATCCATAAAAGATCTTAACGAAATATTTGCACGCAGTAAAGAAATGCTTGCGATATTCATCCCAGCTAAAACGAGGAATACTGAAGAAAAAAGTCCTTCCATTTAACTTAATCATGTGTTGTAAATATGAGTAAGTGCAAATTGTAATCCGATATAAGTGAAACTAAGCCGTGATGGCGCAGTGCGTAGATCATTTATCATAGCTGAATGAAAAGACCCCAATTAAAATCCCGGATAGGGCCTTCGGACTCCCGAAAGAAGCTGAACCCTATGGGTGTGAAGTGGCCATGGAAAAGGAACAGGCCCCCTGACCGTGAATGTGAGACTCACAATCCTATGGTCTAGTTGAAGGTGAGCTCTACCCTCGACTAACAAAAACAACCTATGGATTGAATCCCTTGAGGGAGTGTTGGGTGAAATTAGTTTATACCACCAATCACGGTAGCCAACACATATTTAAATACGTAGAGGCCGAATATTACCCTTCCTATAATGATTATTACGACCACACTCTTCCCATCATCGTCATCGGCACAGAAAAACATGAAGGGCGCACGACACACGTGAATTCTTTGGAGGGACTAGGCAAGGGGTTCAAAAGTAGGCGAAGATATTTAGCTCTAAAAGGAGAAGGACTGAGATTTCGCTTCCCGATCTTCTTATGTTCCAACAAAAGGGGGCAGGGCAATCTCGATCGCCGCACAAGATCTTAAGCACCCGGCACGATTCGTGTTGCAATCATAAACTCACACATGCACAAACCCAGAGCAAGAAATACCACTTCTAACCTCTTCCCCCCCTCATCTAACATGCACGCCGCCATTACGTAAATACAAGAGATTTCTTTTGTTTGGCGGAACAGTCCTAAGGGACAACGCGACAAGCGACATGAGAGAATCGAAGAAAGAACTCGGATGGAGGATGTAATTTTTTGGATTCCGAGAGAGCTCACGCACCACAAAAAAATGGTGCAATTCAATAACGGGACTTCCGTTGTGAAACCGATGAATATATGACGCACTTAGGAAACATTCAAAGATGGCCGCGTGGCGTCGCTCCCGACGAAGGGATGAGCAATTGAAACACATTTGCGCAACTCTATATAAACTGTCCGACCGATGAGGGGAGAGATAGTCCGAGACACTGGACTCTTTAAATCCTCGACACGGCGTTTCACACCGACTTCGTTCACGTTAGGTGGCGCTGGACGTGCCAGGGTTTCACGGCGCACGAATATCACGACGAGGACACCGAAATTAATTCCATCTCCGCATTTAGGAATCATTACCCCGGGCGGTTATTTGCGCAAGACCGTCCTCTCGCTAACGGAGGGACCCGGCATTAATCCCTTTGGATTGGGACCGCAGTGCTA
This sequence comes from Ischnura elegans, assembly GCF_921293095.1. Taxonomy (NCBI): domain Eukaryota; kingdom Metazoa; phylum Arthropoda; class Insecta; order Odonata; family Coenagrionidae; genus Ischnura; species Ischnura elegans. Next base: position 31,325,110 of record NC_060249.1, read on the forward strand.
CAGTTTTAAGAGGTCTTGACACGTGATGGCACTACCAAGGAAGGAATTTCGCGGCAGGAAAAAAAATGTTTCCCACAATTACCTCTAAACCCTTCGCTATTGTGTTCCATAAAATCCTTTTTGCTCATCTGCATATTTTTCTCGGGTCCCTGCCAAAAAAAAAATACAAAAGGAGTCGTTCCAAAGCTGGGGTTAGCCCATTTTCCGTAACGTAAAATGTCAAAAATTAACTCAGAAAATCAGGGCACGTTAACTCTAGGTTTTAACGGAGACTTGCAGAGTATGAAAGTAACAAACGTGCATTATTTCCATTATAAAAATAGATAGTACATTGTAACAACTATTGCCTTGATCAATAACTATGTGTGAGTAAAAAAAGAAGTATATTAGAAATTCAAAGAAGTAAAAGAAAATTTTTACATCACTCCAAGAGCTATTCCTCTAAAATTACGTCGATACTCAAATAGTTTAAACTCCTTCGCTTACGAAGTTCTCTATTTAGGGATTGTACCGAAGAAAAACTCATATGTAAACCATGTTTATTGAAATCAATGTCCAACACAAAAAACGCTGCAATATTTCATCAGAAGTATGTATACGCCCAAAAAATAGAATACATTTAGTGATGCTTAAGTATAGCGGTATACAAAATATTAAAATAATTGAAATGATTTTAAAATTTATTTTAATGGCAATGAAAATTTAAAATACTTGGTATCACTATCAACAATTTAAAACAAAATACACGTAAAAAAGTACATCAAGCCTCAATTCTCACCTTCTACCACCATAGAAGCGTCTAAACCGATTACTCTATGCATTCTACGAATGCGCATTGCAGACAACAGGGTGCATGAAAAGGCTAAGTTCAGAGAAAACTTGAATCTCAACCATTTTCCGATGTAAACCCGTTAGTATTTTTTTCAACTCAAATATAATCATCATAAGTGCATGTCGCATGCTTGACTCAAACACGTAAGTATTAGTCGATCATAGCCATTGATTTAATCATTGGCGGCAGTTTTAGATCCATGCCTCTCTCAGACAATCTCTATTTCCCAACACTCAAGCCAATTACAAACTCCACAACTATTGAACGCGTTTCATCGATTGACAGGTATGGAGGCAATGTATCCATACTTTCCGGCATTATTCTGAGCATGCTTAAAATTGCAACATTCCTCTTCAGCACGCAGTCGTTAGGCCCCTTGAGGGCACGTATTTTTTAGGCATGCGAAGAATAATATTCGTGCACAGTCGGCAAGTATTTTACTGCCCCGCTTTTAGAAAGTGAAAGGCTGCGGAAGGCACGGCTGAACATATTGGGAGTAGTTACGCAGGCGTCATCTGAAAGCCATGAATGAACACCACGATAAACAGCTTTCCTTTACCCCTGATATTTTCACCCGTTGACTGTGGCCACTACTTTTGCTTTGGAACGTAATATCCATTAGTTACTGTGTAGAGTGACTGGAAATATTTTTTTTCGTGCCAAGCTCATGTCACAATCCGTAAAAAATCTTTTTTACTCAATATTTCAGATACTAGCCTCCAAAATATAGTCAAATTATGCAGTACTGATGTAAGTATATATACAAAGAAAATGAAATTTGTGACCATTATTAAGAGACACGCGAACTACGTTTTAAGAAAACCATGACAACTTACCATGAGGAGTAAAGGTGACGCGGTTGATGGCCTTGGGAACAGATAGCGGCTATTTACAAATACAATACTGATACGAGTTGTTTCAGTACTTGTAAGCAATTAAAATGTCACTATTAACCAAATTGGGTACTTGAAGAAAGGCGGACCTATTGTAAAAATATCCAGATTCGCCAACGATTTATTTTCAAATCAGAACCGTTTTCCCGCCTAGCAGACAGAATGAAGCGCCACTTCCACTGAACTAACCCATTTGCAGCACAATGAATCAAGTTAACTCGCTTACAGCGCAAGGACTATGGCAGGAGGGACCCCTTACTCAATCTCTTCTATAACGCATGAGATAACAGTTTCGTTGCATGAATTTAAAAGAGAAAACCCTATTTTTAACTTCGATGCCTTCTCCGAGCACGATGTAATTATTTTGAATCTCATTGATTGTTATATTACAATAAAATGAAATTTGTAATGAGCCAAAGAGATATTTGTCATTTTCCTTATTCCAAACACTGACTTGAATAGAAATAATACGAAGTTTGATTTGCTTTAAAAAAGTAATAAGAGAGTAGTCGTCCCAATATTCGAATGGAGAAATTCATTTCTCTGTGGTTGTGGTGAAAGTTTGGCATGAATAAGACCAACTGTTTGACTACAAAAAAATGAAGCAGCACATAGAAACGGTAGAAATTATTCCATACATTCGTTTGTGTGAGATAAATCCAAGTGGGAAGATAACATAATGTATTTACGACAGCGGTCAAAGGGAAGGGGTGGCTTTCTCAGGGGGAGCGGGTAGGAGAGCGGTCGGGAGAGGGGATGATAGTTCAGATGAACGAAATCGGCGGCGCTGTTGTCGGTGGCGATTGTCGGCGAAAATAACGACTGGCAGCACGCGAACCTCGGGAAGAAGAAAGATACACGCTCACGTTCACGGAGGAAGGGGTGGGGAGTAAAGAGGCGTGATTCACGGTTATGCACTGGGAGTGAATGGGAAGAGGGGGGTGGGAGAGGGAATGGGGAGGGATAGGGTTGTGCGCAAGCGAGGGAGAGAGGGGACTTGTGATATACACACTTCCTCTTCTGGCTGGAGATGAACGGGCGGGGGCTGGAACTTGGGCGCAGGGAGAACGGAGAGGAAGTATTTTACCAACCCCTTGCACTTCGATTTATTTTCCGAATATCGTGCTCCTGTTCTCCATTTATTTTTTTCTGTGGTTCTCTTTTAAATGGTAGGCAATGAAATGACATTTTGTAATTTGTTATAAACGTAGATCCGTGAAATAAAATGTGATTGTTAACCCGGTAACGCCTGAATTAAAAATTTCGCCAGAACTTTTTCGTAATATCCAATTTTAAAATCTGATTGATTAGATGCAAATTTTATACTTTTAGCACAGACAGTCTTGAAGATACAGCCTGGTACAATGTGGTACCGCTAGGCCCCTTAACGAGTCAAAAAATAGAAATGCAAATGCAAAAAATGTTAAATATTTTATATTTTTCACAAGAAGAAAGATTCATTCATCATTCATCCAAAATTACTCAAAAATGTCAAATCTTGCTTAAAAAAGCAAACTTATCTGAAAAACGTAATATAAACATGGTTATAAGTTTAAAACTTTCAAAATCCCAAACAAATTACAATAAATAACAAAAAAGGTTCGTTTAGTATTGCACTATCAGCTGGTACCATACGGTACCGCTAGGCGTTAACGGGTTAAACATGGAGAACGCAGCTATCGCTACTCCAAGAAATTCATTTTAATCCTTCCAATGCGTCATGTTTAGAGATACGTGAAAATCGCACTTTCATTTTTATTTTATCGCACTTTCAATAACAGTTTATCGCATTTTGTAGCGTCTATTTTTTTATTTCCATAATGAGGTAGATGACGATAAGAAGTTGTGAAACACAGTTATATGACAAAATACAGAATATTTTAAATAATTATGTTGCAGAACAATAAAATATTAAGGAATAAGACATATAGTGGCGGAGGTGTATTGCCCGCGCCCACTTGTAGTTTGCGGCCACGTAGAGTTCCAGCCAACTAGCAGCTGGCCAGTCGCTCAAATCCTTCAAGAGGTCAGTGTCGGTGGAGCATTTACACTGCGCTCTGCACAAAATGTACGAATTTATCCGTCGAAAAGGCAAATTTGCGTAAAAATATCATAAAAGTCCAGCCATCGCATCTATGTCGCATTTATTTCTGCACATCGCATCTATATCGCATCACGCATCTCTAATCATGCTTCATGAAATCTGAACTATTTATATATACTGTGAACGTTTTGACATTGTTAAGCTTTCAAAAAAAATTACACTGTTCCTCTAAATTGTGCTAAAATTATGTAAATCCGATGACGAGATACGCTCGTCATTGGGCGGTTTAGCATCGAAAGTTCATGTCGGGCTAGACTCGTCATTACAGCGCAAGGGGTAAAGGGTGGATGGCGATCAAGGAGGTTGCAAATATGTGGAGGAGATGTTTCCGAGCTTTTAGCGTGGTCATAGTTACACCATCTTGGTTTGAAAATTTTTAGGCTTACTGCGCGACTGATATTTTGAGGTGGCCAAGTTTTGTTCTGAAAATGCGCTACATCAAGTGAAAAATGCCACCATAATCATTAGTATTTCGCCGGTGATTGTCAACGGATTTTTCACATCATTCGCGATACTTTTATTAATGTATATACTCTGTGTCGGTTAGACACTTTACTGGTGGGGATATCCTTGGGAATACATTTTTTACGGTAATTGTTCTTAACACACTTCGCTTCACGCTCGAAACCAATGGTGCCCCCTCCAGATATTTACAACCTCCTTGATGGCGATATTTAGTGGAACTGTGTAACAGGACACATAATCACGGACTAACATTGTACGCTCCAGAAAATTTTTAATGGTCTGAACCAGATTTCGACGCTATACACTATGTCATTCTCGAAAAAATACACGTTTAGTAACCTCGGTCAGATATTTAAAAAACATTGGATTACAATGGAAAGCGCGAAAACTGTACTGTGACAACTACCGCCGATGGCTTTCCATTGCTGTCGAGCTTGCATCTAAGTTCGACAACCGTTGATTTTGGAGGCGAGATGAAAATATTAGGTATACGGTTTCCAAAGTCAGTTAAAGTTTTGGAGAATTCTCTATTTTGTTATAAGTGCCCCTGGAGTTTGACTAAATTTTCAGCTGTAATCAATGCTTCCTTTGCATGTAACAGCCGCTGAGGGAAGGCACGTTTTATGAGCTCGGCAATTTTCGTTTGTTAAAAGAAATGGATCAAAGAATGATTGCAAAAATCATCAATTAAAGAGTAGCAAAGTGCGTGAAATGTTAATAAAAGCCTATGGTGAGTTTGCTATGAGTAAAACAAGAATTTACGAGTGAAATTAACAGGGCCGGATTTAGATGAAAAGGGTCCCTAGACTATTTCAATTGCATGGGCCTTACACCTCCCATTTTTAAGTTTGAATTACCGTTCATCTTAACAAATACATTTGAATGTAGTCCTCTCTTGATCTTTAGGCCTTAGGCTGACGACTTAGCTAGCCCAGAGGAAAATTCGGCTTTGGGTATAAGCGTTTCCAAGATAACAATGAAGACGTTCAAGATGACGAACGCTCAGGATGCCCCAGCACATCAACAACCGATAAATACGCGGAAAAAATAAATGAAATGGTTATGCACATCTTATCTAATGAATATTATGCTGGGAACCACTTTGAAAGCGACACCAATCACCATTAGAGTAGACAAATGATTAATTTTTTTAAATTTTTTTTTTCAAAAACTATAATTCCCGTTATTTTCTGATTAACCTCGCAATAATTTTAAAATTATCCAAAGACCAAGAAAGAATATGGCACATATATGGAATAGGTTGGAGAAGTCTGAACGCTCAGGGTGGGCGAGCTGATTGCATTGAACTGATGTGCTCGCGAGAAGAAGGCTGTTAGGGGACTGGAAAACAGTTGAAAGAGAGGCATTGAGATAGAAGAGGGTCGGGAAGGGATTAAGGCTCGTGGGTGGCACAAGCTGAGAGGCCGGAGTGGCACACAGACACACGCTCGACGGCATAAGATCTGGCACTGGGTGAGGGATGGTAAGGAGTGTCCTGTAGGGACAAGAAGGCGATCCTTATACCGTCACCCCGACCTTAGGATGAATGAAAACCTCTCGGGCAGCGTCGTAGAGAGAGAGAGCCATGCGGTAAGAGTATTCTAGGCACGCGACGATCAGGGGCCAGTTGTGACAGGGCCGGCTTGAATGGCCCTGCGATGACCGCACGGAGGGAGTCGGAACGAAGTGTGACAGTCGGTCACACGGCTCACCTCGAAATAGCATAGGTGCGTGACCACCGCTTGGCTGATTTATCACCGAGGCGAAATAAAATGGATATTCCTCGCTAAGTAATCCTAATTTCCTTCGGTCCGGGATGGACATCAATCAACTTCCCACTTCACCGTCAGGCGCCCGTGTAGTTTACTTCATTTGAATAGAATTTCCGTACAATACTGCGTTGATCATCGAGAACGAGTGTTTCCCAACTTTCCAGTGTTTACCGAGAAGAATATTCCATGAGGCAGGCAATTAAAAATAGATTTAAGAACTATTACGGTTTATCACGTGAAACCTAAAGTAACACAAACCCCATTGATTACAATGACAGTGAAAAAGGAGTATAGAGAGAATTTAAAAATCTCATCAGGAAATCATTGATACAATAATTATTCGTACATCGAAGCGATGATTAATTTGAGAAAATTTTGATTTGCCGAAGATTTGCCGGCCTCGGTGGCGGTGGGTTAAGTCCTCGCCTGCCAGTCCGTAGGCCGCGGGTTCGAATCCCGCCTGGGTAGGTGATCCCTAACCAGGGCATGGATGTTTGTGTTGTAAGTTGTTGATGTTGAAAAACCCGTTATAAAGGCCGCAAAGTGTTGTTTACGGGGAAATGGGAAATAAATAAATAAAATCCCAATGAGGAAAATTTATATGCCTTGACCAGGATTTGAACAAGAATACATTGTGGGTAAACTTTTCTCGGGATTCCCACCGGGTTGAATTCTCCAGAGAATTCACGTACTGAGGATGAGCCCCGAGGTGTAGCTTGAAACGTCGGCTAATATGGAGAATTAAACCCGGAGGGAATCCCGAGAAGAGTTTACCCACAATATTCGCCAGGAAAGCATTAATTCATTAATTGATTTCAAGAACATATTGGTTAATTATTTTATTGTTAAATAATCAATAACGTGCAAAGTATCCACGACACTTCATTCTTAATGACTCACAGCTAAATAATTTTGATACAGTATGCTTAATGTTATCACCCAAAGAATCCAAACCTGTAACGCAGCAGTTGACTGAGAAAAACCAAAATCCAAACGGTAGTATTGACAGGAAACTTTCTTCCACATCCAAACTAATATGACATTTTCGTTGAAAGCGCTTATTTGCAATGTGAAGAATGATAAGAATTTAGCCTATGAATATGGTTGAGGCGGCAAATCAAAGGAACCAGTGAAGCAGTCGACAGTGGTGAAACGCAACAGAGGGAGCATCTAACAAGTATTTTAACGAGCATCAAAAGCGTGTAGGAAAACTAACGGCTCAGGCTGAAAGATTAGAAAAGAAATATTAACGATCTGTCACTACATCAGTCAAGCAAAATACTCCCGTTCATCGATTTTCCATCAGCCCAATCACGAGTGTCAACATGTCGCCTTTTGCTTTATTATTTATTCTGGAATGCCGTTTCAGCACAAGGAATATTTCCCTTTTCCGCAGCGTGAGAATATTAATGTTGATTCATCAACTCTTGAGCACATAAAGCAAATATCGGAATAGGTTGAAGGAATGGACGAAAGTTAGGGATCATGATCAATTATTGCGCAAACTTATCGTGGATCAGCGGAGAAACATGACATCGAAATATGCGTGAATGGAAAAAAAAGCAGTCAAAGGTGAATGGAAATTTTCCCCGTGGAATTAAATGATGAATGAATCGATTCCATTTGGAGATAATCCGTCGGCGAAGTAGAAAGTTTCGAAATATTCCAAGGTAGGAAAAAAAATTACCGAGAAGCCGAAAGAGTTCGTGATCGAAAAACTGAAGGCAAAATTTAGCAAAAATTATGAGGTAGATTCCATTGATTACTAAGGGAAGATTATTCGATATGAAACATTTTTTACGATTAGAAGAACAAAATGAGAGAATTTAAGGCAGAAAATGAAGATTGTTTATCGGCATCTAAAATAAGGTCAGAATAAAAGTTTTTAATCGCGCATAATAGCAAGTGTTTATTTCAATATGGAAAAATTCCACTCAATCACGCTTGGTACTTCTGATTTTATACTTGTACGCAAGTCTGCGTTTCACAGTTCACGAAACGAGCTAACAGCTCAAGTGTAGGCATCACAATTCTAGAATGTGGCCTGGAGGTAAGAAGAGATAGGCACCCCTTATATTTAAAAAAAATGTTTAATCCTGAATACGAAAATGATGTGGCTGTGGTATTGAGACCTAAAATCATGGGTACGTGCTCCTAATTTCCTTCTTTCGATATTTTACGCAAAAGAAGCGTAAAAAAAAGGCTGGGAAGAATGAGGTGAAAACTGAGGGAAGCGGACATGGCGAGAAGAGGATTTATGCACTCTCACACACACCTTAGGGTGCGACAGGCGTGCCAACTTGGCGGACAATCATCTCACACCTGGTCTTTTTCGAGTGGGGACGGAAATACCCCCACTCCGCCCCACACCCCTCCCTCGTCGACAAAAGGGGGAGGGGGACCTCCAAACAGCCTCTCCCCCCTCCTACCCATCCCCCTTCTAGGCCTCCCATCCTCTCATACACCGTTCCTCCAAAAACCTCACCCAGGCACCGCATCAAATCATAGCCTATGAGATCAGTGTAGACACGCGACATTTTTGGCGCACATTAGCGGAACTAATCATAATCTTTTTAAGATAATAGATGTGCCCATGATGATTTGTTTTCTGTCTAATTCCTGCCGATTTATTATTTGCTTTTATTAAGTATTTATGAATGCTACGAAAATACAAATCTCACTGTCACCACTAGTATTGCACATTTTCGCAACCAAGTATTTCATTTCACACTACTTAGCAAGTATTTTATATAGTTCATTCTTTGCGGTGCATGGAGAGGTTGGTACACCTAAGATAATTTTTATTTTCGTTGCATTTGAAAATTTTACCGCTATGCACGGTGAAAACACAAGAGTACACTTTTCTAGGTCTTAACTACTCATATTTAACTATAATTAAAATTCCCAAGTCCGTATCACTTTGCGTTACATGAACCGATGAATCGAGCAGTTATAGATACAACTCTCTTTAGCACCCACGCGATGTCTATTAGGGTTTTGTACTCATATTTACCAGTGTGTGAATATGTTTCACAAAATTATAACATGAAATTCTATAAATATAATGGCCCAACCAGGAAATTATTTTTGGGTCTCATGCGAATAGTGTGCTCGTCTCCCAACAAATGATTAAATATTTTTTATAGAGAAAATTAAAAATTAAAGAATATAAATTTGATTCTCATTGGTATTCGCAAAGAATAATACAAGAGAAAAAAATATCCGTTACTTATAAAAAGCAGGTAAGGAAATTATTGCTATCTCAAAAAAGTTGTCTCACTACGATATCTAAGCCTAACCCTGAGCCAAGAGGGATAAATTTGATTAAAAATCCATCGCGGGGTTGTAAAATTAAGCTTGAATTGTCCACCGCTTACATCTTCTTGAACGCCAAGCCCTATACGTGGTACTTGAAAATTAGATATTAACTAAAGAAAAAAATCAATACAAGCACTCCATATATCATGAAAATGTCTTCAGCCGCCATGGAGCATTCATCCAAAACTATGACTTTGATAAATCATGAATATATCGTCATACTCCACTCGTTCACCGTAATCCCTCCAATAACCCACACTATCTCACCACTTTCCTCTTAACAGCTTCAAAAACTATTCCCTCCTGGTCTCCTACCTCTTCAACATACTGTGCCCAATTTTTTTTGGCGTATTTAATATCCGTTCAGTCGTGGAGATTTCGGGAAAATGTATTTTCTTCCCGAAGGAGGAGTGGAAGAGTATAGGGCCTTTTAAGGAAGTTGGGAATTATGGGCAATCATGATCTGGGCGGGGTTAATCGAGGCCCCATGGGCGTGCTGCCCCACGCGGACGAACTTGACTCGCGCTAAAAAAAAATCTCCCTCCACTAGATTGGTTTTCTTCCCAAAAGCCAGATTCCGGGAAGATTGAAAATAGCTAATACCTATGACGCGGTATCGTCCCGTCCTTCTTTATACGCTTACCTCAATTTGTTTTCCGAAGGCCACGGACGCACAGATTTACGATATATCAAAATGAATAATTATTCTACCTAAAATCTCTGAAAATCGCTGATATTTCTTTGACTAATGATAAAGATAAAACAGTTGTTTTATTTCCACAGAATTTATTTCTTAAACGATCAGATTTCCACAATATATACAAACAATATACACTCATTATAAAGGTTTACATCATCGAAACCTGGGTCGTTTAAGAAACGAAATCTGTGGAAATAAAACGACTGTTTTATCTTCATCAAGATAACGATTCTTAATTTCCACAAGGTATCGCATAAAACGTTTCACCAAACTTGGATCGAATCTCATAAACAACATTTAACCAGGGGAAACATTTCTCAAAACTTTCAATTCAGCCAGCACTGAAATTTCGCAATACCGAAAATATTAATATAAAATACTAATGAACAGGGATAGCTGGTTTAATTAAAGTATCCTGGACCACCGAAAGATCCAAGTAGACTGAAGAAATACTGGTTTTCATGGTGAAACAAAAATCCAGTACTGTCCAAGAAACTTTTATTTGCTGTCGATTAGTTTCGATGGCTATAGCGTCATTACCAAGACAAAAAAACCGGTTTTACGGTGTCAAGTGTTTCCTACCAAAAGTAAAATGATGATTTTGAGTCTTCAAAAGTTTTGGAAATGTATAAATCATTAGTTGCCGGAGATGGAGAATCTATATCTTGGATAATATACCAGATCAGGAAGATGAAAATATTAAGATAAAAATTAAGGAATCCTGTCCTAGATCAGAAGGATGGTAATATTTAGGACAAATGCTATCTGCTCCGCCCCCCGACGATTTATGTCATCGCAAGTGCGCATATTTTAGAAATAAGATAAAAATGGCATAACTGAATAGTTATCCTCACTATCAACGATAGTTTTTCCACAACATTTCTTCCACTTCTTTCTTTCCCTGCCCTGGCATAACAACGAAATATCTCGCAAAAAAATTCCCCATGTGATTACAAAATTAAAAAAAAATACCTCCCACTCGGAAAATTATGGCTACTTGGACGTCGCGGTTTCTTCGGTAAAGTAGCCAGTTTTGATTTACGCTCTCCCACAACTGATACCCTCGCTCGTATAAAGTTGGCGAACCCCAAACACACACACACACACATGAATGCGGGAAGGGCAAGGTGTGGTGATTAACGAGCCAGCTTGGAGAAAACAGTCCCTTTGGAAAAACTCAAAACTGGAGAATTTACGACTCCTTGCGCCCCGACGTGGAAAAGGAACCACAAAGAAAGAGAGAGACATAGGAAATGGGACTGGTCGCTCGTGTTTGCGGTGATTTCCTGATCGTCGCGGAGCATCCTCACGGGGACGAATCAAAGGGCGGAGATTTATCGCGAGCAGGTTCAGAGCAGACTCAACTGCTTAGGGGATGTTTCCGCAGCTTCCCTTTCGGATTTTCGAAGACGCGGTTTTGTGCAGTTGATATAAACATGCCTGTCCTATCGGATGCTATTGGGACCTGCACTCGCTCGCGTCCGTCACTTCGTTGGATCAGAGGGGAAAAAACACGTGATGGTCCATGTGAGCCAGCCGGTGCTCGGTGCAAATCGGAGCACATGACGAAATAAGGATTAAAATACGAAGGTTTTTATTCTTTTTAATAATTATAAATATGGACACGTGTTAGTATGATGAATCACAGATTAGCTACTATTGTCTAAAACTTATTTGTAAAATGTACTTCCGAGAATTGCCTTATTATAATTGAATGATGATCCCTACTTAAGTTTGTATCTTCTGGTGAGCTTAATTTCACTGATTATCTTTGTATCTAGGTGTAAGGTTTGGGATGTGAAATAAATATCTCTATTTTCTCAATAATTAATGGAGTGGAATTTTTCCATATGGAAACAAAAACTTGCAATTTTCCACAGTTATAAAATTTATTACGACGTAGTTTCCAATGTTACTAAATAATTTTCAAGGTGATCCGTGATTCAAACTTGAAGATGATGTAGTAATATTGAAAACTAGTTCGTAATAAATTTTATAACCGTGAAAATTGCAAGTATTGATTTCAATATGACGAAATAAACTACTCACCGTGAATAACAATACCCATTCATGCAATTTCTTAACTTTTACCTGACTGATAGCAGCGAATTAACCAATATCTACGGCGAAAAGTGCACGCAATACTAGCAAAACTTCCTGACACCCTTCTCGAATCCAGGAAAAAACTCGGAATCACTTTTCAAACAGTTAAAGAAAAACTTAAACTATAAATATCCCAATTTAACTATTCATAAGCATATGAAACCTTCATAAAATAAAAATATAATTCGAACGCTACCCTTGTCAATATTTCTCCTCTTTACCTGAACGTCAAACGAAATAGAAGAAGATTATCAGGTATTTCAAACCTAAAATCTTCTTAAATTTCACTAGATCTTCATGATGTTTCCTATAATATTGATAAATCTCTCAAAATGGCCGATCGTGTGCTCTCTCATTTCATCATGAACATCCATTTTTTCCACAGCCCCGCTCTTTCGGCCTTAAATGGCCTCATTCTCTCTCTGCCCAGACTTAAGCCACCAATCCCTGTATTACCAGCCGCAAATCTCACTGCGAAAACTCAAAGAGCGTGGCAGTGATCGTTTTCGGAAAATGTGCGGAGTTGAGTGACTGAAACGGGTTGTCATGGTGAAGGATTGCGAGCAAAATTGTGCCAAAACCGCGAACAGGAAATTCGGTTTCGAAAAAAAAATCAACTGTCGGCTTAACGCCCCGGCATTTCGTCTCCGACAGAGTGCGTTTGAAAATGGCATTTGCCCGAATACCCGTGACCCAGTTGAGCGCGATTTTGTAAAACTGGAGTGCCTTAATGCATACATTTCGAGGGTGACAGAGTGAGGTGAGGAACGGGTTCGGAACAGGAGGAATGAGAAATGATCTCGAAGAGTTTGGAGGGCGTGGAAGGGGAGAGTTCCAAAAGGAAGAGGATGGAAAAGGCTGACAGCATAGTGGAAGAAGTCGATCAAAATCGAAACTGAAATATTTCCTTCCGATACCTATCACGTAAAATCTGGGCATAACCAGTAATTTTGCACGTCAAGCTGGGATAACCGGACACTACTTCTCAGCACCATAAAACGATTTCGCCACAAAAATATATAACTTTCCAATCTTACTTATTACGATTATTAAAAGCTCAATCTTTAGTTCTACTTACTTGTACAAAAGTTAGTTTTGTAAACACGCCACCAATAAAAATCTGGGCATAACCAGTAATTTTGCACGTCAAGCTGGGATAACCGGACACTACTTCTCAGCACCATAAAACGATTTCGCCACAAAAATATATAACTTTCCAATCTTACTTATTACGATTATTAAAATCTCAATCTTTAGTTCTACTTACTTGTACAAAAGTTATTTTTGTACAAGTATTGTACAAGTATTCAGCGAAAATAAATATTCAGCTACTCAATATCATATTCCAAAAACTACAATATTTCATCCTAGGGAATGCCTTACTTGATAAATATAACTTATGGAAACACGGAAGACAGTGCCAAAGTATTACAAATGTATTTGCCAATAAATCTTAGGACTGAAAGAAATTAATAGATCACAAATTTGCAATCGTAAAAGAATATTTATCTCCCTTATAAAATTTAATAGAACTCATCGTAGATATTTCCAGAGCCATACTGAGACCAGATTAGACCCGATTCCATTTGTATAGATTATATTTACTACAAAATTCAAATGGTGATACTGGATCTGATTTTTTTCCTAAGTAATGATACGGCTATTGCTCTTTGAAGATTCGGCATAGTTGACAAGAGAAGCGGTTGACTATTATACTAATGATGAGTATTCGTATCGAACGATACATACAGTACAATCGCACCGAGTGGAGGATCTCCAGAGTTGGATACAGAAATCTTGAGGCTGATGAGGAGGTATATTTAAGTTGACAATTCAGATGGATCGCCGAAAACCCAGAAAACATGGTCCACTTTCTCTGGACCAATTTTTTATGCTTACTTTTTAATATTTGCACCCGGCAAATGTCAGAATGAAAGAGCACTTTTTGACGACTCACATCGGGAGAATAAATAAGAAAAAGGTTTTAGGTGAAAGCGAGGATGAAAATTTGACTACTACGCCTGTCACTCTTTTGAAAAGAGTCGAAACTCGTCTGCGTGTAAAAAAAGAAATAAATCAGATGAATATGGATCGAGCGAGACGTAAGATTTCTCGGACGGAGAGTTACGAGCGGGACGCTTTATTTACAGACGCAGTCCATTTTTAAGGGACGGAGGGTGATGAAATGATAGGGCGACGAATTCAGCGCACTCTTTTCAAAATACTGAAAGCTCATTTGTTGGCCCAAGAAAAGAAAAATTTTCGCGTCGAATAAAGGCGTGATTTTGAAATTAGATGAAGTAAGAGGAGTCTCTGAAGTACCTAAGAAATAAGAGATAAGCAAACAAACCAGACCCGCATTTGACATAGGTAACTCAGGAACTAGTAGCTAAAATATTTACCAATACATATTTAGCGAGAAAATTCAATATGGTAAGCAGGAAACTTACAACATACAGGTATTATTAACGAAGCAGCAACCTTCATTCAGGATAAGTGCCCGCTTAATCACTTTCTGCATCGTACTTCCTATATTGACTATAAATATAGACTATTAATTACAATTTTCATCCCACGGGTCAGGTTTTGATTGGTTTAAGACGGCCACCCAATAGATTTAAGGAATCTACAGCCAGTGCAGAAACCATACCACATATGCAGCGAAATCTGTATCAAAGGGGAGGGAAGCAACACTTCAGCCACCGCAACACAATTGATATTCACGTTGTTTCGAAGTCTCCAAATAGCTTCTGGATGATCGCAAGATTAATTGGAGGGCTTAGAAACACATTAGTGTAAGTAAAAAAACAAAGTTTTTCACTAACAAAATAATAATTTACAAAGAAGTTGGAACTGCCCTGAGGGCTCCCAGTATGTGCTGCTCTACCTGGAGATTCCAAGTGTAACTATGACTTGCACCATTATATTCCAATTTTCGGGTGTACGTCTGCATGCTTAATATTTAACTTGACGTTTCGTTCCTCCTGCTGGGAACGTCGCGTCGTCAGGAGACTCCTCCTCCTTCGCTGTCCCTCGAAACGTCGAGTTAAATATTAAGCACGCAGGCATACACCCGAAAAATGGAATGTAATAGTGCATCTAATCGCTGCGGAAACATTAAAACTAAAATATGACTTGCACCATTGTATTTCTAGGTAGAGAGACTATTTTGGAGTCGGATGCCAGAGATATGTTTTCCATGGTTGGTTGTTATATCGTCGCCATGGAAAATCAACAAAAGTTGACTCAGACCAATATGTTTCTCAGCCATATAAATGAGGATAACTCAAGAGTTTTTAGTTATAGCATTAATAGTGAACACTCTTATGATGTCTCACCTGTGTCGTTGATGGCGTGGGGCTGGAGTCCGACCTCCGGCCCCCTGCCCACCTGCATACCGAGTGGGGGCGCGGGGGCTGCGGCAGGCGAGATGGTCACGACGGAGGCGAGGAGGTGCGGCGCCGGGTGGTGCGGCTGGGCGGACGACGTTGAGGACATGGGATCGCCCGACCCCTCCCTGCTCACCCCGCTCCTCCCCAAACAAGTCACCACGGCTGCGTCCGAAACATCATGCTGTAACTAGAAGGAGGAGGATACGTCATTAGAAATGGGTCACCCACAGTCATTCTACAAATTTATTCATGCACTATCCTAACAAAATAATTCACAGTTACGTGAAGTGATTTTGGCGATTTTTGGACCTCCCTATCTCTAATCTCACGTAAGAGTGTCTAATAATGTGTAATTTCAGTGGAAATACGTTAATTTACGCTCAATTTCGTTGGATTTGTTAAAAAAAATTGTTCGATTGTTTTCATTTGAGATTAATTCAGACTTGTATTTAAGGTTACTAAGATCGTAATTTTACACTGTTTCTTTCGCATAAAAGTTACGTGATACTTGCCAGGAACCCACCCCCTGACTCCCACGTGAGATTTGAGTGAGAATCGGCTTGACTCTCCCCCTAAACGCCTCACGTGATAAACGGATACCCCTTTAGCAATATCGATTACGAAGCTGGAATTTTAACCAAGCTTTTATCTGCCCAGGATCATGGACATGAAAAAAGATCTGAGGCTTTCCTGGTTTATGTTGGTAGTAAAGGATGCTTGATCGCTCCATCAGTTTACCCGGTTGATAAGATAGATTTCCCGGCATGGCAGCCGCAGAGGAGAGCACCCGAGAAGCCTTCACTACTAACATAGACATGGTTCACGACACGTGCGAAAATACCAGAGTGAAAAATATATTTTTATCGACAAACGACTAATCAGATCCCTAAATTCATTTAGAGTATCATAAACGCCTGAGACAGTAATGCGTCTTAGTGGATATACAGCGCCTTTCAGTTGACTCCATAAGGTTTACCGCCTGCTGTTTCCCACGGTTTGAAAAATGAGTTGAATTCCCATAGGGTCACTTCCTTCAGTCTCTACAGTACCACTTCTTGGCAAATCAATTTACATGATTCAAAAGGTGGCAAAAGCTGACCGAGTCATTCCAACGTATCAGATATCGACAAGGCTGAGATATTAAAACATTCTGACGGCTTTCCTATTTTTCACGACCTTCAAGTTTCAACGAAGACCCATCTCAGTACACAGCGAGGGGAAACACGTCTATTCAAAAATTTCTCGAATAAAATATGATCGTACTGAAGTAGAAAAAAATGATTGATTTCATCTCATCTGGAGACGGGAAGTGAATTTTAAAACCCATTCGGACACATCATAAATTCATTATAATTAAAAATCCCAACGGTCTGAATATGCACATGCACCATATTTTGAATATGAATGCAAAAAACCCAAAAGTTAAAAAAAAAATTATCACAAAGAAACCGGTTAAGTTAAAATCCATGCAAAAACATCGCATTAAATCTGGCTTCGCACGAAAACGCCCACAGCCTAAAGGAAAGAATAATGCAGTGAACATTTATTTTAATTACGACCATTTTATCTCTTTCCCTTTACGACGTCCTTCCAACAAAAAAATCCATAAAAATACGCTCCAGCTTTCAAGCTAGATATTCGAAGGAGATCCAAGTAAAAAATTAATATGTAAGCATCAATATGTAAGCATTCCCAGCTATAAATATTACTGTGAGGAGGATGATGAACTACTAACACTATAACCACCAACCGAGGACAATCAGGTTAGGGGTAGAAATTCCGTTAGGTGACTCACGATACAAATAGGTCATTCAATCATGGAATTCATGAGCTGAGATTTAATATTCAATGCATTAAAAAGCACCGAAATAAAAAATATGACCTTTTCCATACATGTTAAATTCAAATATCAAATTAATATCAGAAGGAAAAATCAGTTGAAATGTTGCATAAAATCTTGCGTCTTGTAGTCAAAGCTACAATCGAAATAATAACCTTTAAATTTTTAATAGACTCATTAATTATCGTCTAATACCGACATCAAAGTTCACAAGACCAAAGAAATAAACCAAAACGGATTCGATAATCATCATTTGTTTTCACTGCATTTTTCTTTATTCATGTGACTGCTTCATGTAAATTCTCCTCTAGTAATTTTATTCTCCATGGCCACACAACAAGAAAACATAAAATTTACTCAATGCAGCAAATAAACCGATATCACTTTCTTGGCAACTTTTTACTTACTTATTTACGACCGCGTAAAATATTAAAAATAATTGAAAACAGTAATTCATGAAAGAACAGTCACCATTTAGTTGTCATATACATTGTCGTTGTACAGTTGTACAGTACAGTATACATTGTAAAGTTATTGTCATTTAAAATAGGACAGAAAAATGTAGGCTCGAAGATTTTCGCGGCGTTGATCAGATGATCTCTGCATTCTCTTCGAGTTTTCAGCGCGTCCGTTGGGTTCACCTTCGACCTGAAGACGCTGACTGCAATGTCAGCGAAACTGTTGTCGCCAAAACCCAACGGACGCGGTGAAAACCCGAAGAGAATGCAGAGATCAGGACAGAAAAATATTGGATGAAAAGACGAATAAAATAAGTGATCGGAAGTAATCTTTGCCTCCATACCATGAGGCCCCATTCAAAAGGCACGTCCATTGCCTTTGATTGCGTAAAATCTGTTACTTGAACTCACGCCTTTACCAAATGATACCTTTCGAGGACTTGCATGCCCCAATCAAACGATAAAGACTGTCGAGCTCCAACGGAAATCAGGGTATAACTCCGACAGAATTTCAATAGCGTTGACCTGTGCGGCCCCTACAACCATATAAGCACTGAACGGTACCTAATCCTTATTAATTATTCTGCGAGGTTCTCCCCTTTCTCTCCACTACGAACGAATTGCGTGCAGGAAATGCCGGATTCTCCACATTCCCATCCGCGAGCTACGCATACTTCAAGAGAAGTTACTACTTAACGTCGCCCCGCAGGAGAAGAAAACGCAAGCTCCACGGGAGGCGTGAAAATATGTTCGGCCGCCTTCGGCCTCGCGTCCCGTGACGTCACGCGATTGTCGCCGAAGAACGCGCGCGCTTAAATAATGAAAATTGAATTTTCCTTTCCGGGACCCAGAGCGATGTGCGACCATATTTGATTCAAACTGTTTCGGAGGTCTCCTTAGGCAATGCTCATGCAAATGCTCTCGTCGTTATAAGTCTCGACGACTTCCTGCGGAGAAAAGTCCCGAGTCCCATATGAGGCGAAGCTCTTCACGAATTTCCGATTATTCACCGTTCCAAATGGGAAGACGAGGACGAAGGTAAGGCTCACAATATATTACGCGCTCCAAAATGGCACTTCCACGATTGTTTCGGTACGCTTTTATGATCGACAATGGAGACCACGAGAGAGCTTTATAAAGATGGTCGTTAGCGGAATAACATCGCCATTACTGGAACGCAGGGGTGCTGGCCTTGGATGTGGCACAAAATGAGATGATTCGGGAACGGTTTACTTTTTTTTAAATAGGGTTGAGGGGTGAGGTAAAGGGATTAGTTATGGGATCTGAAGTCAAAATGATTGAAAATAATAGTACACCATAAGCGAATTTAAATAGTTTGAGCAATTATCTAAGAAATACAGGTAAGTTCCCGCTCTAGCACATCAAATCATATAATAATCAAAGTCAAGGCAGTGGATCTTTCCAGTTTTCCCAGGTATTTTTACACATACTTTTTCTGAATGCACATTTGCACTACATAAATCCAACTCTAAAGTATTGTGCCATTGTTCCGCTGTAATAGCAATGATATCAAAGTTTGAAACGGTTTAACATAAAGCATAAAAGTTCTTACTCTTTTTATAGGTTTTCTCCTACATGAACGTCTACACAATCATTCTTAAGAGGTCGAGAACGATACATAGGAATCAATTGTTTGCAAGTTCACTTACAGAAATAGTGAAATGATTGATTCAAAAATGAACTTTCCTCTACTCCATATTTATAGAGTTTTTTTTATAAATACTGTGAGGTATATAACAAAGTTTATTTTTGAATCCATCTATATTATATAGACATTGATAACAGTAGTAGAATACAAATGACAAAGGAAAATTGGATTTTTCATTTAAAATGTATGAAATTTAATTTACCAAAGTGTCTTGAGACTATCGTTTTGATGATTTTTTCAGATACATTTCGTCATGAACCCTCATTAGATGGGAAACCCACAATCGCTCACGTGGAAAACCTGTCAAGTCAGGACATCTGGCTCTCGTCATTTTCAAATGCATTTCGGCATATTTCTTCATTTCAGACACATATCGCCACATCAACCCCCACATGATTAAATCAAGGGGTAAGACGATATGTATGAAAAATGAAGGAATTTCATGAAATGAAGAATTATCGTCACATCACCCCCGTTTGATGAAATGAAAGAATATGTGGGAGTGAATAGGAAATTAAGGAATATGCAAAAGTTTATCTGAAATGACGAATGTCAAATGTCCTGACTTTCCAGGTTTTTATACGAGAGCGATGGTCTTGTGGGTGCCCCGGGTGGGTGTCAACGGTGAGGGGTGCACTGGACAAAGGAGGAGGGGCCAGAATAGGGGGGGGGAAAGGGGTGTGGCCAACGTGAGGAGGAAGGGGGCGGGAGGGGTGGAGGAGATATCGCAGAGGGGAGGTGGTGGCGTGGAATGACATTTTTCGCCCGGCATGAACCGAGTACTGGAAAAACGGGGGAGGGGATTGAGGGGGGAGGGAAGGAATGAGGGGGCGGGAGGGGATAAGCGCGGTGGGGCGTGGAGACGCGCGCGTCGCACTGTGCCACGCTTAAGAATGTTTTATCGGCACACCAGAAGAGCGTGCCATTGTCTGCGACTCCGACCAAAAAAAAAAAAATAACACCTCCCGACGCACCCCGGCCACCACCGTGCCACCTAGCGGCCAATTTAAGAAAAATAAAATACTATTCCCCATATGGCCTTCGCGCGCCGTAAAAGGGTTGACGTCAGAGTGTCTCCCCCCCCAATATGGAGGAGGGATCCGGTGAAATACGGAGAGAGAGGACTTCGCGCCCGTGGAAACGTGAATGAATCGAAGGAAATGAGGCGGGTGCCGTTCGCGGAGGTGTCGCGGATGGACTCCCGAGAGCCGACTTTGGCATCCGCGAGGAGAAACGACGTTCGCGAAGCGGGTCGGCGAGGAATGTGCCTTCAGAGCTTTTCAAAGTGGACACGAAGTTGTGAGGCGACTTGAGCAAAATATTCCTGCATTTCTATCATAGCTCAATATTTTTCAGTCCACAATAAAACCGAATGAAGGAGGCATTTAAGGTCTCATCCGTTAATATTCTCATGTAATTACATAAGGTTCATTTTAAAATACCTCTCGCTTAAAGCAGACAGTTTAAATCATGACTACTCGCGATACATCGGCTGAGGAGACCCCTAGCCAGTCATCTATGACACTCCTTTTTTCGATATAGCTACATTAAATAAAGTCTACAAATACCCAACGATGGATTTTACTTTCAGAGTCATGAAAACGGATAATGAAGCTGACTTAAAGGCATATGAATGACTTATGGCAGGCATAGTTTTCCAATGCGTGCGAATTGACCACAAAAAAATCATTATCTGCGACCTGCACACATCCCTAGCACCCCCAAAGCAAATTCCTAGCTACGTGCCAGGGCTGGCCATGTTGCCTAATTAAAGCCGGGTGATCTGAGCCCGATATTATCAAAATACTCCCGCACTTTTATCATAGCTGTTAATATGCTGCAGCTAGAATAAATACGTGTTAATTTCTTTTAAGGTCTCATCAAATAATGGTTTCATGTTATTGCATAAGGTTCACATGAACATACCTCCGGTTTAAACAAATCAATCAACATGAATTTTAAAGTCGAAAAAGCATAAACCAATATATTATATTACCCCTCTTCGGCACTTCCACTGTATAGCTTCATTTCTCGTCGCAACGGTGGAAATAGAAACTGGAGCGAAAGATTGCGTTTAGGTATGAAATATAATCTAAAAGAATGTTTTCTGGTGTTGTTTTTAATTTTAAAAGCTAATTCATATCCTATCCAATGAGGTATGCTAATATCAATGAGTGTAGAAAGTTTGAGTGACTTCCGTTTTCATTCACCATGTACAGCAGCTCAATAAATTTCAAATGACACTTTCATCAAGACTTAAGTTCGCAAAAAATATTTAATTCTCCACTATGGAACCCAATTCATAATTAATTATTAAGTTCCCACTCCAACCATATAACGCTTGCCCAACCTCGAAACTGAAATCCTCATGAATTCCATCCGACGCTAGACTTGAGCTCGACAAGTAATTTGCATTCTCGCCGATGAAAAAAATTAAAGTTTATTCATTTTGACCGCAATTTGACGCAGACTACACAAATGGTGGAGCCACGATATGAGAGATACGCCTCATTTAACATTCGAGCAGCAGATCGTTCCAGGTGCACGAATAAAAACCGAAACATCTCGCAGCGATATCCATGCAAACCGTCAAAGTGCGGCACAAACATTTTTTTTTCTCCCTCCTCCCTTATCGAAAAGGAAAAGAGAAACCCCGCGAGTCGAGATAGATAGACTGGGCACGAACCAGAATAAAAAAAATACAAGCATTTATGTCAATGTCAACTGGAAAGTTACGCCCAATGAAGACAAGCCTCGCATCGGCGACGCATAAGGATGACTCTGAGGGACCACAGAACCAAGGAAGCAGATGTGCTCTATGAGGACTGAATACAAAATAGAGACGTGTCGTTATTGAGCGGGCGGGGAATTATAGGAAAGAGGGCTCGCGGCTATGCGGAGGTGCGGAGCGTGCTGCGACGAAGCGCTTTGGGGAAATTGGGTCCTCGGAGGGTGTCATTATGGAGGAGGGAAAGGATGGTGGAGGGGAAGATTAGGTCTGGGGAGGGGCGATCCTTCTTTTTTTAGCCCGGTGAAACGGAAGGGGTGAGAACCGATGGCTCCTAGATACCCTGCAAGGGTTTGGCCGCAAACCGCCTGCGGCCAAGGGTCAGTCTGGGTAAACACACACTGAGATGACAATTCAATGTGAAGGAAGATTTTGTGGATATTCCACCGGTTAGATTGTAGAGCTTTTACTTCATTTACTTTGTGTCCATGCCTGACTCTACTATCATCCTTCAAACACTAAGTCAAAGCTTCGAGGGCAGATAGCCCAAAGTTATAGTACAAGATCAATAGAACAGAATACTGCTGTAGTTAGGATGCAAATGATTAATAAGCAACTCTTCAGAGAAAGATCATGCAAATGATGTAAGTACAGGAAAGGTTATGTTCTCCAAAGAACAGCAGAGGGTAACAGTATCAAAGTAAGATTACGGCTAGTACTTTAAGCAGCGAGTAGATTAAGTGAAGATTTCCGCATCTATTACACTGAAAATTATACTTAGGCAGCCTTTCATAGAAGATTCATGACTGATTTAAGTATCGGAAAATCAAAGCTTCTCAACGCAACGCACGGAAGAGCATCAAAGAAAGATAAGGGCATGTCTTTGTTTCGAACTCAGTTAAACGAAAGTAGTAAGGAGCAAAGACCGATAGCTGCTTAGATGTCCCACCGTGTGCCGCCAGCTTCCAAGGGCCACTTAGGGTGGCCAAAGGAATCTACGTAAAATGCAGTATGAGAAAATGCTTCTCTGAGTTTTCCACTAATTAATATTGATTGATCCGTACCATAGTTTCGATGAAATCCAATATGAATAATGCCTCATATTTTCTTTATTGACAAATTTACTTCCAAATCCGATAAAGAAAACGCATAGACCGATATAAGAAAAAATTGTAAGGACATTACAATTCTGACCAGTCCAATTTTCGAACAGCAATTTCTGATATTGCTCGTGAACGAGGGTTGATATTCTCACATCACCATTCCAAATCCTTTGTTGCGAGATCCTCGGACACAAGTACGTCATGCGTATGTTCTTCCGAATCGATTAGATTGGCCGATTACTCGGAATATGGAGAGTGAAAGTGAACAATAACCACCAGGTGTGAGCAAGGGGTTGAAGCATTAGGGAGTCAGAGCATAGCGCGAGGAGAGGGTGACGGCTGTGGAAAATATGAATTTTTGATGCGTGGATGCTTAGGAAATATTTTTATAAAGCGTGGGGTAGTAGATTTCTTCAAAACGGTGGACGGTAGGAATTCAAAACGGCAATAATGTGACACGCAGAAGGCTTACTTAAAACACGACATCTACTACAATAGATAGTCATAGAAGGTTGGTGTTTTAACTTATTGATGAGAACATACGCGACGTTATTTTTCAGATGTCAATGAAAGAGTTCTGCTAGTCATCGCGATTACTAATAAGTTTTTCCAAAAGGCAAATTTCCAAAAAAACGACAGGCATAATTTTAGTTTTCACGTGTATTTGGGCGATTCCATGAAAATGTCAACTTTTTCTGTCGAATTAAAATTTAGGCTGGAAATATTTTATCTTGATTAATCAACAGCTAAATGATTGAATTTTATGAAATCAGTATTTGAAACATTATTCAGAGCCTTATGAAAAGATTTCAAATTATACTTCGATTCACAGAACTTTGAAGATGTTTGAAAACATTACGCTTAGGAGGTTGACATGGAAGTAATTCCGTCATATGTTAATTTTGGGCATATTTAGAAGGTATTTCGATAATTAATTTTGTTTCTGTATACAAGCACCACCTTCATAAAAGTTTTTTTGATCATGTACAGTTAGAAGTTTTGCAATTGTTATGTATTTTAAAATTTTATCGAAAAATCTTATTGTATAGTTTTCTCTAAAGGTAATTCCGTCACTAATGGAATTGCCCATTTATATTATCCACGAGTGTCACAAATTTTAAGCCAGTCTCTCCGAGAATATTACAAGGAACAGCGTTAGCGATATCAATGGAACGATTCGGCGGAAGGAGATGAAGGCGGATGTTGAAAGGTGAGAAAAAACCGCGAAAGTCAGGAAATGAAAAACCATCCACGGATGTGGAACTGTAATTTATAGTTATAAAGGACTAAAAACTCGACCTGAGGTCCATGAAGCATAGGATAACACTCCAATCATGGCGCTAATTTAACATGGCATTCAAAATGGAGGTAAGTGCCCGCTCTAGGACATCAAATCATATAGGAATCAAAACCAAAGCAGTGGATCCTTTCAGTTGTCATCCCAGGTATTTTAACACATAATTTTTTCGAATGTACCAACATTTGAACTACATAAAGCCAACTTTAAAGTATTGTGTTATTGTTCCGCTGTGACAGCAATGAGATCAAAGTTTGAAACGCATTTCACCTGCATTGCTATAGAAAAATGAAAAACGAAGAGACTGTCTGAGATTAGTTAAATATTTATCCCTGCGATATAGTTTTAAAATCTTTGATGCACTAGAAAACAATGAGGATTCTATTAAGCGATAGAATGACGGAGAATCTTGAATGAAGTACGAAGGAAATGAATATTAATGATTTCCTTATAGATATTTTGACTGTTCTATTTTATAATCGACCTATTTACGCCAATAATACGTACAATGGGCCAAATAGTACCCTTTTCAAAAAGGCAAAAATAGTTAAGATGAAACCTAGAGGGAACGGAGCACATATACCGCGCGGCAGCAATGCACAGGCGGAGATATTCAATCACACCGAAAAGGCAAGCCTTAATATCGCACTAACAAAAGGCATCTATTCTTCCTCCTTTCACATGGGTTTACGAGAGGGATGTGCCCATGGAGATTACTTATGTGGAAAAGGTAAAACCGACGCGTTAAGGCAGCAGAGTCACGATATGGGAGTGCCACGTAATGTTTATGGAACTGCCTCACCCACTTGACGATGGCCGAGAGGAAAGCGGAATAAGAAAAGGAAGAGAGAGAAGGGAGTGAGGAGAGAGAAAAAAAACCTTCCCTCATCCTTCCCGACGTTCGCGTCACTTTTCGGACGCGAGCAAACCATTGAATTCAGTGACAATTGAATATCGGCACGCGCGTCCGCCTCGGCCAGTCCTCCGCGATGGCCAAAACAAATGAAAAATATGAGACGAGTCACCCACATTCCTACCACGGATTCAAAACGCATGTTCACGCTCAGTGTCACATAAAGGGTACAATCTATGACGGTTGCGCCTGGGAATGTTAGGCTCACAGAAAGGCCTCAAGAATAGGTGTTCGGATGACAAATGGGTTAGAGGAAAAATGCAAGCATTTTCCAGATAGTTTTTGTATTGAAGCGGTGTAGCCTGATGAATATCAAATAGCATGACACCTTGTGACGGTCGTTCATGTGACATCTCTAGAAACGGTGATGGTAACGAGCGAAATTGGATGTCTTTCGTAGAAAAATCCAAAAATCAAATCTTTCGTTAGACAAAAAACCTTAAGCAGTATTTAAAGGCACATAATACCAATTTAGGAAAAAGCTGATTAACTGCAATAAATTTTATCCAGCTCATTTTCGGGAGTCATTGAATAACTATGAACCTAATTGACACCCGTAACATCTGGTAACTTAAACCATCATTGAAGTGTTATTCCAGCTATCGTCGAATAATAATTTTAATCAATATGAAAAACATAAAAATAATTTTTTAAATCATTGGGTTCACCAAAACGTTAAGAGCAATTCTCGATTACAATCGGCAATGATTTGGAGGGAGAGCTTTTTAAAATTTACCTTGAATTATACACAAAACTGAATAAAATATGTAAATCTGACCACCAAGTGTCGTTAGAGGGGACAAAACTGCTTGAAATACGCAATAACTACACCTAGTGAGCTCGGTGGAATTGCTACATATTGTAGAATCAAGTAAATGAAAGGTGAACTCTTAACAGAAAACCGCACTTGAATTCACCTACCCCTTGCATATGGTTCCAAAGTATTTTTTCAAAGAATTTATTTCCCCGCCACATCAGACTAATGTAGCGCGACGCGTTAGCAATTCAAATGTCGCAGTTATGCCACCTCTTCCGGCCGCGGGCTTTCATAAGGCGCTAGTATCGCGATGCTGTCTCGTTGAGTGGGAACAGTTAAATATGTAGAGAGAAAAGAGGACGCATAGACGAAAAGATAAAGAGGAGACAAGGCATAGTTACCCGTTAAACCCGGACTAATGGGGAAATCTCAATAAGTACGCACGAAGCAAATAAGGTGTCGGTGACGCCTCCTTTATTTTTCTCGATAGCACATTGTATCGGAATGGCTCGGCTCAAAAAGGACTCTGGGCGACATTCGTGGAATACGGCGACCATGGGCGTCGCAAGAGTCCTGAATCCCTAATGGCCGACTATATCTTTTTAAGGGTCTCTAATGTGTCGACCGCTTTTACCATTTCCTCCACCCCTCACCTCTTCCATAAGCCTGCACGAATTAACCGCTTCGAAAATAATCCACCTACCTCCAAATATACCGGGACGTGATGCAATGTAAATATGCTTCGAGACGATTTTAATATCGGCCCGAGGGCCTTGAGGTGACATCGCGATCGGAAAGTCGTCCTTTCCGAATCTAAATACGTAATTTGTATGTTTGTTTTGAGTTTGCCCCGCCAAGATAACTAAATCATTCCCTCCACGTAATGTTTATCGCCCAAATAGGGGACGGATATCGGTGAATTACTTCCCGTCAAGTCAATAGACGCCCTTCGAGGCGCCAGAAACCGATTGAATAAAAGTCTTCACGCCTCATTTGCGATTTGCTTCAAATTTGGTACCGAACACTAGCCTTTGAAGAATCAGACCTTGGATTAGTTTTGCTTTCAAAGCAATCGGAAAGGGTATGGATTCCATTTTTTATTTCGGAAAATAAGTTAGATTGGATACCTTCGACCAAAAATAAAGCTTGGATTAAGGAGCCCTCGTTCAGTTGCCACTTAAGGCCGTTTTACACGGTACACGGGATTGCGCAATCTGGCGTACGTGCGAAGGCGCAATCAGAATTACGTCGGGTAAAGCGGTGAATTGCTAGAACACATGCGAGAATGCGTGGATGCAAGACGGCAAAATAGCCCCTGTTCTAATTTCCTTCATGCATTCGCGCAATTCCACGCCATTTTAGAAATTAATGCAGCTCTAACCTGCGCAATTCCGTGCCCCGTATAAAAAGGCCTTTACAATTTTTTAACTTGGGATAAAGAAAAGGTAGGCAATGTATGTACGTACCAATGACGCATACTATCGCATTACTATTTCATATCGCCCAGCGGAAGGTACCAAGGCCGCCTTCCTCATTTTTTCAACATATTATGATGGATGTCGCCATACTAACTTTCCTGAGATGATGTGACTTAGAGCGAGCAAAAGTCATCAGTAATCAACTCATACGAATGAAGTCATCACGTTGACTGCGCAACCGACCTGTGTTGGAATTGAAAAATGCCAAGTCCAGTAAACGCTTTACCGAGTGCTCAGATCAAACACGTTAGCTCAAGAAATATATGCCACCATAAGCCATTCCAACAAAAGGATTGACCACTGTTTGACGTTTGCGTATTTACTTTGCGGCCCATGGAATAGGATAAGAAAGTTCACTTTGTGCGTTCCAAATTAACAGTATAACCAACCGTGTTCATGGTTTGAAACGTATACCTTAATCAACAATGATAAGACATGAGAGTAAGAAACCATGTTCGGTAATAAAGTGTCCCTTGAAACAAAAAGTGAACTTAATGAACAGGGTTGAACCATTTTATTGGCGAAGTTAACCCTCGTTACATAAACAGTTGACCTTAGCAATATTAATCCGTTCCCGAGGATCGATCATAACTCGTATTCCATCGTGCGTACCTACAATCTGCATTATTTTCGGACGAGGCATCAGTAAGAGCATAAAAAATGTAAATTCTACTATGCTATAAATGTGTTTCTGTAATAAATAAAGCGTAGACTCACAAAATTGATGATACATAGTTCAAGTGGAAACAAAATCGCTGTAAGTTGATATTTTTAAGAGCGCACAAAAGCAGTTCCGACTATACGAATCCATTTTAAGTAGAACCCATTGAAAAGCGAGGCCTCACTGTACCGGAAAATCATGAAATAAATCCAATTTCGTAAGACCATAACAGCTACAGACATTGGGGAATCCTGAGTAGACCCTTTTCTGCCTAGCCGAGGCTATCCGTTTAAAAAGCAATACATATCCTACACCGTCGGCACAATAAGAGGAAAGCGGATCGCCTTTCCGGAGTGAATCAAACATCGCCAAAAGGTAAGGAAACCGTTGTATTCTGAGCTTCTCCTAATTTGATTTCCGCACGCGAGTGTCGACGCAGCGTGCCAGTCATTTGTCGTGATCTGAATGCGGAATACGACCGCGGGCAACAATGGAAAATAGAAACGCGCGCTCCGAAACAAAACTTTTTCCATTAATGGAAATTGAGTGGTGGCGTGATAAATGGGCATGGCCTATCCCGTTTCATATTTTTATAACATCGGCAGCAGCCAACGAAGATGAGAGCTGGCTGAAATTTTTCGTGGAGGGTAGGTTGGATAGACCGTCGCACGATTATTTTTATTCGTTCGTAAGGTATGGGTCGTAGAGATACGGAATTCTCCACTTAAATAAAAAACGTCGAAGCACACTAGAATTCAGCCCGTGTCACCGATCGTGGTAGGTAAGAGGGAGTGGCGCATCCAGGAATGACTGAGTGACTGGAAGAAATTGTCGGGAGTGGAAACAAAGGATTTTCAAAAGTCTTCGCAAAAAAAATCGAATTCTAATGTGGCATTATAGTCGACGATTGTTGGCGAGTTTCTCAAAAAGGTGTAGAACTTAATGCGTTTTCTTTCCCTCCCAAAGGCGCGGGTATTGTCACGAAAATCAATTTTTTCACACCCTTCTGGATGTGAAGCGATACGTTTGGTCATTAAAAAAAAGTAATTTGAATAATAAACTCTAAGAATACAAAAACTATATCCCTCGCAAAAGAAAACTCCAAACTATGCACTTGGAAGGATTTAAAAGAATTCATTATGCAGCTACATGAAAACATGTGCAATGAATGATAATAAATATATGGGTAAATACTATTGGAAAAAATTGACATCATACTTTAATTAGCAAATTACATGATTTCCTTCCTAATCGTATTCTCGTAGATGGAATAGATGAGAAATAGGTTAGCTCCATGGCAGCCGTATCCATCTCAAGAGACGTAAATATGATATACAGCATATAAAACTGCATGGAAATTTATCCAATATATGAGGGATTAAAAACGCAATTATTCATTAAGTAAATATGCATATCCACACGATAAAAATATATACGCTTAGAATATGGCTAAAAACTATTGAAACAATTAAAATTTTTATTGGAGGAAAGGAATAACATATTTTCATTGTGATGTATGACCTGAACTTGGGTACGTGAGGATTGCCGAGGTGGTTATTTTGCGCGGCAATCCACGCGAGCAATTGCGATTTGATTTCGAAGTGAGAATTGACAAAGAATCGCCTCCCCCTCTCCTTTCATCGCCCAAAAACCATTGTCACACTCCCGCGATGGCCACAGATGGGAAAATACCCGAGGCGCGAGTGCCGAAAACGAAAAAAAAAAAAAAAAAATCCGAAGCCCCTCAACGCGACGGTCCGGACGGACATGATGAAAACCAGTCGCAAAGAGTGGAGGAACAGGGGACCAAATAGGGACGCGCGGTAATCCTATTTAAAGAAAACAAGTTTTCTATTACCGGCGGGACTGAATGGCCAGGAGGCTATTATGCGGGACAAATAGAACACAAAAGAGAAGCGGCCGGAGCATACGGAAAGAGAGAACGGGAGAAATGGTGAAAGAGAAGGATACAAAAAAAGTCCTTAATCGATTCCCGGGAAGACGGCTTCAAAGCCAGCGCGGCACGAATCTCCGTTCGGAAAGACACGCGTCGATTAGCCATGAGGGACAATCAAGCGACGGATCACAGCGCTGCCTTCGTCGTCGTCTTGATGGAACAATGACACGGAGGAGATGGTGTCAAAAGGCAGGAATCCAACGGCCTGACGAGTAGGCGATGAACATTCGTCACAGTGAATGACACACAGGTGCTTGATGACACAGGAGAGTGTGAAGGAGAATTGAATGCGAAAGAAATGAGTTCTTGACAAGGAAAACGGTGTGGGAGCCAAATTAAAGAATCTTCAGAAACATGAAAAAGGAATAACATGAGTTTGCACCTTACATTTTGAAATACTGTAACCTTTTAGTCACGTAAAGGAGTAGTTTACCATAATGGTCAGCTACAACGGCATAGTGCCCATGCATAGTTTATATTACACTTAAAATCTTCTTCCCTGAGTCTCTTAAGCAGTCTTCTATACCTATCTCTTTCGAGTACAAGTTATAGAATATGTAAAAAAATACGGACAACTTTGGCAACCTCTCTAATACTAAAATAAGAGGGTACAATATAAGTAAATATTTAGGCTAGATTGTAATCCATAAGAACTTCGTGTGGTCACAACATGAAGACTAGAATTCATATTTAAAAAAAACAATACTTAAGGCATTCATTGTGAACTTTTCCGAGTGCTATGCATACTTAATAGATTCCGAACTCTCTTAAGGGCTCGCGGTGGTAGAAAAACTAACGATAACCTGGGAACGTCCAAAATATCCCTTAAAAGAAAAACAAGCCACTCCTTACTTGAGTAGTTTTGCAGACAAAACATTAGGATATTAAAATAGGACATTTCCACCGACAAGACATAATTGGTAGAAATTTAAAATTACCACGAAGAAGTTTGAAGAAAACACGGTCAGATTTGTTGCTATAAACGTATTAGAATGAAATCGAAGAGATGGAAAGTAATAATATAGATTAAAACATTAAATCAATCACGAATACGATAGGTTGAACTCTTTCGTTGAAAAATCTCATTTAAATTATAAAAACGCACAGTGAAAGTGCATCATAATTTACTTATGATATATTGAAACCTATTGGATCCAACGCTGTTTTCATTGCATTAGTCGGGTTGAATGACAAGCATTAATTTTTAAACTGTTTCATCGGAGCATGATATTTCACAATAGGAGCAGTGCCTTTTACTTTAGCCCGTTACTGTGTTTAATGCAAGAGCCACTTGAAAAAAACTATGAATATTAGAAAGAAGACGCCTGCGGCGCGAACCCAAGGGGATTTGGAGAGAAGCCTAATGCTCTACTCGGTTGGTGAATGCAAAAATGAATCAACATATGCGACGGCGCATGGGAAGACCTCACTCACTCATAAATAGGCTCTCTCTCTATTCCTAGACAAAACGATCGCCATTCTTGGAAATCCAACTGTTTCACTTTTGCACATCGGCATCCCGAGACAAATATGGAATAGACTGCACGTAGCTTATCTCCTTTCATCCATTGGCAATCAGCACGAAATTCTATCGAGGGGAAAACTCGAAGTCATCGCAAAAAAAAATTCCAGTCGACTGTAATGAGCGACGAGCATCGTTGCACCATCAGGAAGTCAAGGGGAGTTTTAGTTTAGTATTCAGGTGAAACCAAAGTACAATGCGAGAAACACTGGCCAAATAATATTTCATATGGAAAGAAGAAAGTCTTACACGCTTGTATCATGCTTAAAAGCTAGCAAAAGTTCCCATATGTTGCACTTTCATGCAATCATCAATGCTGGACAGCGTCAAAACGTCAGAGCGAGGAGATATTTTTCACCAAGATATGACAAATACAGCCACCACATAAAAATTTTACCATAGAAGACTATAAGGGCAAGGTTTAGGGGAAGGAGGAGCTTAAATTTCTCATAGCTGGAGAAAACAGCGAATGCAGTCAATCCTGTCTCATATCTTTGCGCGATGGGCTACAGCTATTTCTAGCCCGGAATATCCTGTGGATAGCCTGTGGAGTAAGTTTAATATTTTAGGCTTCTAACAATAAGCCTTAAAGTCAGGAAAGGTATGGACTAACTTCAAGATACACCATTTCAGAGCCAAATGGAATGAAGCTAAAAAGGGGAGGCACAACAACAGTGCAAAAGGGAAGACTGAACCGCGAACTAAACGATGATTAAAAATAAGATGGAACCACAAAAAAGGGAGGCAGATATAATTTAAGGATTTTAAATGTGACATCCAAGCTAAATACTTGATATTTTTTACTCATTTTGTGTATACATCGCAAATTATGCCCCTAAATAAAGGTGAGAGCGAAGTCCTTTCCTTGATAAAACTCTATTTTGGAATCAAGGATGGATTCCAAAACTTTCAATTTTCCAAAAACAATTGGTAAGTAGCCTGTGAATAAAAGGGGTTGATCTAAGGAATTAAACAGGCTCTACCTACCAGGATTAATTGCAAGAAAAATACCCCATTCCATCCTATTCACGAAAAAAACCCAGGGGAGGACTCAATTTTGGCCCTCTTTTTTTAAACGTTGGGGAAAAATCATCACAAGGCTGCGAGCCAACATGTGCGCGAGTCTTTTTAAAAATAGGCTCGTCAGGAGGGTGGACGGGGAGCGATTTAACTATTTCCCTGAGTCAATATCACCTGGTGCGGCGAAGTGGGGAGCAGAACAAAGGCGAGGAGAATGCGACCACACTTATTGCCCGCGAAGTAGTATATAACAACTTGGGGTCACCAAATTTTCTTTTTTTAATTCCTTCGTCGGAGAGAGGGGTAGTACGGTAAACGGGGAAAGAGGAGAAAGGAGCTGTAGTGGATGCCGAGATACGAGGGGAGTGTACATACGTTTCCTGCTACCAGTGTCTGCATGGTATGGTATTTGGTGAAGGCGACGATTACGGGCCCGCCGGGTTACGATTACCTACCCTCTTTTTCAAATACCTAGCCTTAATAATGTACTAGCTATTCTTTGATATTATATGCTTAACCTTACCCAATTCCTAACTATTAGACTCATTATCGTTAAAAAAAATTAAACATGATTTGAAATATATAATGAAACACAAAATGAGTGAAGGAGCTAAAAAAATATGAACCAAGTTTTCCACGCCGGGGACTCGATCCTACATCCTTGATAATCATAGTCGTACGTTTACTCCACTAGATCCAAATCATTTCATTACCAGTTTTTTTTAGCAGTTTTCAGACACACATTTTTTTCTTACAATTTTCCAGTAATTCCCCTTTTTGGCAGGTAATTGAAATGAGTTAATTTTTATAGATAATATTGTAAACAATAAAAAAAGGCCACCGCAACTGCCTAAGCCTCAGCTCTATAATACGTGAAATAGAAACCAACAGTGAAAACCGGAGCAAGTACGCAGTAAAAGCACACAAAATAATCATAGAATCAGACATAAATCGAAACAGAATGATCAATTTGCAAGTAAATTTAGAGCTCTTAGAGCATATATATTTACGCGCAAACGAAATATTTTCGGTGAGTGACCAAGGAAAACAAAAAAGGTGAGGGAAACTAAAATTTCTCGAGAAGCAGAAGTGGTACCACAAACTTTGTCCTAAAAATTTTGAAAGTGACTCTACATATAAACCGCACGGAAGGTAGGGTGGAGAGAAACCCGGCATCGGCATTAGATTTCTCACAACGAAAGGCGGCAAAGGGATCACGGTTCAACGTCCCACCCTACGAACGGAGTGTTATACTTGAAGTTTTCAAGTAGGAATCGGACAGTCCCCAGTGGCGCCGACTCCATGGGGCCTGAGGGGGCCCGGGCCCCCTCAAAGATTCGTTTGGGGGGGCGGAGCCCCCTCAATAATTCAAGAAAATAATTTAGTTATATTATGCTTTGTGAAATCACAAAAATATATTGGTATTTTTTATTTCCGATGCTTGACGATAGTTACCTTTTAAAATAAGTTCAACAAGGTGTTAAAACAAATACATTAGGTAGTAAGCAGGTTAACTGAAAACAAATGGTGTGAATCATGATAGTGTTTCGGGGCTGCGACACACTTTGAATTTAACCTCTCCCCGGGCCCCTCCGATATGGGCCCCCCCAATATTTTTTATAAGTCGGCGCCCCTGACAGTCCCTAATTAGTCCCCGGCAACTCTGGGATTTGAACCCAGGTTCACGGAGTGGTAAAAAAGGGATCTATGGGATATTGCCAGACGAAAATTGGTCTGGTGCAGAGCTTCAGTATTGCGTGTTTTGCGAGCTGGAATGCGGAGTGAAAAGAATGCTAGGAGATCAATGCATCTCAAGGACCCATTCATGATGCAGTAAAGAACATAATTTTATGTTAAGAAAACACAAATATTGTAGAGATACATTAAAATTCTTATATTTTTATTAAAAACCGCAACTGCAGCACAAAAGAACACTCATTGCACGCGTGGTAGTTTGTACCAACCTGGGGTCACCAATTTCTTTCTTTATTTTCCTCGGCGCAGAGGAGGGGAATGTGGAGGGGAGGTGTGAGGTGGAGGGAGGGGTGGCAGATTCGTCGGGAGAGGCGAGAGAATAGGAATGCAAAATTTGGCTCGCGGCCAGAGGGGCCGCTGATGGCACCTGCGCCGCCCGCGGACGACACCGACCCCGGCGGAGAAGAACGCTCGCTGCGGGCAGAGGGGGGGGGGGAGAGGAGAGGAGGAGGAGGGGGAATACGAATGTGCGAGTCGGAGGAGGGGAAGGATGAATAAAAGAATGAGAAGGTACAGAAAGAGAGAGGTCGAGAATGGGTAGAGAGCGGATGAGATATACCGAGGAGGAAAAATAGTTACATTGTGATCGTTAAGAGATAGATTGCCGGCCTCGGTGGATCCTAAGTAATCCTACCAAACCAAAGCCGCGGGTTCGATTCCCGCCAGGATAGATAGCCCCCACCAAGGAAATGTATATCTCTGAACATTTAGTTGTTAAATGTTGTGAAAACCCTGATGTATAAAAGCAAAACATGGCTGTATTCGGTGTTGTGCCAATTAGAAAAAAAAGAGGAATTCACTAATTGGAACCCTCATCCACCGATAAGAAAAAAATAAATGCTTATTTATTACTTCTCAGCACTGCTTGGTGGAATCACTTAATATTGAAAAGAATATAGTTACTTCATACATATCACACTGTGAAAAATTAAAAGGGTATTTAATCCAGGAGACTGATTTCTTCATTCACTTTAAATTCTTAACGAAAAAAACTCTACTGTGGTAACAGTGCTAATTTTTATTGTTCAGCCTAAGGGAAAAAAATAGTCTGAAGCACTCAAACTCAGCACACATGGTGAAATGTACACATCAGAATCGCAAGTCAGCTGCTTTGGAATGGATGAAATTGGTGTCAGCATCTATGTAACATAATTCTATCCGATCCAATAGAGACAAGGGGTCATAATGATAATATTTAACACTTTAAAGGTCACGGTGTTTTGATGCATATTTCCTTTGATACCATGGGTGCTTTTTCATCTACGAGTATGGTTCATGGCACGTAGAAATACCAATGCAAATAAGTGTAAAATATATTTTATGAGTACTGCGGTCATGATACGGCAGTTCTTCGGTCACCATATATCCCTAAACAATTTTTCTCATTCATTTGAGGCACGACCATCGATAGATATCTCTCTCTTGGCGGTCGTTAACGAGGCGCCACAAATCCATTGGCATTTAGTGGCTCCCTGACCGGTCACTATGACCAGCCACGGAATCACTTTAAGACTCGAGAAGTTAAAATTTGCAGCATTCGTTTACAACTCGCAATATCAGGCATCTGATAAAAATATCATTCGAGGAAAAGTCATTTCCTGATTCTAATTCCCCACAAAGTTTCCATTTCCACACTCCAATCGTTCGGGCGTACAAATGGAAAGATAGCTTTGGATTTAAACTCGAGGAGGTATCTTTGCAGTTTAGACAACGTCACTTCGAAAATTATACAAATTATCTTTATTTTAGTGTGTTAAACTTACTATTTCTATATTATACCACTTATTGAGGTGGGCGGAACAAAAATCATATCTCGAACGCCACGAGTTACATACAAGAGCTCGCTCAACTATTCATCACTTCGCTTCTGCGTTGACGGTTGACGACAGTGGATGCTTAGGGCAAAACATAAGGGACGTGGTTAAAGAAAAACAGGAACGAGAGACGATAAAAGAGGATACTGGCGGAGAGGAGTTGAAGATGTAAAAATTGGCATAAATCGGTGGGCGAGGGAAAGGAATTGGGTCGGCCGAGAGACAAGGGGTTATGGGGGGGGGGGGGGGGAGCCAAAAATGCGGGCGGCATCCCCTTCTGCTCGCTAAAGGAGGGAATATTATGAGGGCGACGCGGAGAGAGACAAATGCTAAGGACGCTGGCAAGGGAACAAATTTTTATCGCTCCCAGCCTCCCAGTTTTCTTCCCGAACACATTTCTCTCGACTCTCGCGCGATCTTTACTGCTTAGCGCAAAAGGCGAGAGCGGCAGGCGACTTATTTTTTTCCGCAATGAGTCAAGGGACGGCGACGGTGGATAGATAGCGTTAGTGTTTTTTTTTCTTTGGGTTCGACTCCCGCGTAAGAATCTATAATCGCTTTACTTGCCCTCTGCGTTCATCCGACATTTTACGGGCTCTCTCTGCAAGAGCGGCTCCTATGTCTCCTCATTTATGAAGAGAAAGGGTCTCTCTCTCTCTCGCCCGCTTGAGAAATAGCTTTATTGCTTTCATGAGATGCGGTGACACTACCGGCACATTAATCACGTGACTTGGCTTCCTAGAATCGACCACTTGCAAACCGTGGGCAAAGCGAGAGGCAGTAAAATCAGCAAGATACCAACGCACACCTCTGACAGATGAGTGCGGGAGTATAAATCCGCGAATACTTGTAGCCGCAAGAGAAGTCGTATCGGGAGCATTTGAAACGCGCACTGTGATGCAAATTCCAAATCTCAGGGACTGCGAATTCTAGTCTTGATTAATACTGTTCCCGCGTATAAATTTCTCAAAGAAAGTTACTGATGCTGGACAACCAGCTTCTGCTTAGTTCACACGACTGCAAAATGAGGCGATATATTTCTTCTCGGGTTTACAGCAAGGGCTACAGTCTTCATGATGGATGTCGACGTTTCGTCGGAAGACTTTCCTAGCATCCTCAGGGCTGGGAAAGTCTTCCGGGGGGGGGGGGGGGGGGGACAGTCGCTGAGGAGCGGATGATCATCCTCAGCGACCGAATCCTCCATGCAGAATGTAACCCGGTTGGAAACCCAGGAAAAATTCAACCGAATCTTCATATCGCTGAAGGATATACAAGCTATAAATCCTTCACGGGACGATAACAGGCACTAATACTTGAGCAAGGATTCGTGCCATAAAATGACTAACGTATGATAATATCTACAGATTCCTATTTTTTTACCAATTCGCAAAATTTACGAGTAATAACAATCACATGCAAAAAATATACTTTCAAATGAAAGCAGAAAAACAGGTCACAATTCGCACACGTGCTATAAAAAAAATGACTGCTTTTCCATTCCATTATATATCGACTTCAATGAAAGTAACGATCTGATATTTTGTAGCAAAATCTGCTAATAGCTTAGTCGCCGTAACAAAAATATGAAATAATGTATACGACAAAAAAATCATAAATGCTCTACAGGGAATCTCGGTAAAAAAAAATAGGGTGCGTCATGCATATTTCACTTAAGCAGTTAAAAGTGTCACACGTAAAAATGAATCATGAAAAAGTGCAACTTAGTTACATTCTGCGATACCATTCCAATTTGTACCGTAAAAAAAAGAGTTAAATCCGAAAAAAAATAAGCAGAGAAAAATCTAAAAAAACGTCCACCTTAAGGAACGACGGATGAATGGCGCCATAAACAAGACCGCGGAGAGGTGGCATTTAAGAGCGCCGAGCAGTTAAGTATTCAGAAGGGTAAGAGGAATGCCGGAGTGTGACCTCAACATCATTCAAAATGGAGCGTTGAGGAGAGCGCGTGGGTGGGATGCATAACGGGGTTTCTCTACACAGGTGAAGAGGCCACTCACGCCATGCGGGAACCAATCGTGCGGGTGACTACGCTCGAATTAACGAATTCTATTCCACTCCACCACGACTCCCAGATCCTTTAATTACCACCTCGCCGGAAGAAATGTCATTTGACCGTTATTCCTTGTTTTGTATGAATGCACTATATTTTTCCCAACGTTTCATTGGCATTGTGAGATTATTAATACATGGTAGCAACGTCTCGCTGTCTGCGTTATATTCTTACAACTTTCAATTAAGGCTTTCCTTTAGATACTTTCGTCCTACTGTCTGGTAAGAAGAAAAGTTTAAACAGAAGACGTTCAATTACTTAAACGTCTCAACAATCTGTCTCCTAAAACAGCAATAACATGGAAACTCCCCTAAATTGAATATATAACCAATAAAAATACCATAAAAACGCAAGTAAATTATTTGTGGCATTAACTAACAAACTAACATATTTTCATAGTTGAATATTGAGGTTGTTTAAGTATCAAAAACTCAAATTTTTTGTTATTGTATTTGTTTTAACTCCGACAGTTGCGAGTAAACATCCTTACAAAACATCCGCAAAAACAGATTGGATGCCATCGTAGTATACCATTATAGAATCGATAAAATCTGCATTTGGCAAAGGCAAGTATAGCCAGAGATGGGTGGCGTTGTCCGGGAGATCGGTCCAAGGAGTTTGTCGATTCGCCGCGCGTCTCAGAGCGGAAAACCATTAGCGGCCGATGCGAATCCACAGCCGGCGATGGGCGCGTGATAGAACGTTAAATTGCATCTCCTTTCACGGATATTGCATTGCAATTGTTTGAGGCATATTAGCGAGATATGCAATAACACTATTCCCTTCTAACAATATTATTTTTTCTAGTCGGAAAAAAACCAGAACAATTTCAAGCTGTGATTAGAACGGAAACCAAACAGAGGATATTTTAGTGAGCGTTTCGTCATCGGTTGGAATAGCCTTTTTACCGTGATGACGAAAAAATATTCGTCACTATTCGTCTTGGAACTGCCCACTGGATTGAAAACCCGTAAAATGAATTGTCATTTAATCAATTCACCGATATTTAGAGAAAATTTCATGGGCGGAGCAAGTTCTTATTCAAAAGAAAACTAAATAGAATTTATTCACTTCAAATCATTGAATTAAAGGTATTTACCGCAAGCAAGCCCACATTTTTTATGGCATTTCTTACATTGGCACAAAAAAATTTGTATCTCTTCGATTACATCTTGTAAACGTCGACAAATACAACGTATGGAGTGACTTACTATCACGAAGACACGAAAAATCCCTGACTGTTTGATACACTGCCCCAGAGAATGGGAGTAGGGGTCTTGACAGTTGAAAATGTCCCGTGAAACGGAACCTAAATAAACCCATAAAATTCGATCGAGACCTCAAGACGGAACAACGCTCAAAGTTCGCTTCGTGGCGTGTAATTGGAGACAGAAGAAGGAAAAAAACCCTCCGGCGTGACTGCAGTGAACTCACGGCCCCTAGCCGGGAGAGTCGCGGGAATCAAACGCTCACGAAAGGATAGGTTTAGCGACAGTGCGAGGAAGCTGAGAGTCGTAGAGGGAGGTGGGTAAGGCGGGGAGAAACAGTCCCCACCTGTTGGAATCCGCCGATCCCGGCTTAGACGGAAGAGATTATGCAAATTTGGGAATCTGGGAAGAAAGAGGAGACTCGGAATGAACCGTGGAAGAATTGCTGTCAACGACTGTTCTCCATTGCCTACACTAGATTCATTTTTTTTTCTCCTTTTTTATAACTTTTAGGCAGTAGTGGAGAAAGGGTTCAAAGCGATTTTTATAATTAAAAAAATTACCAAAAACGCCACGAACACAGGTAAAAATTGAATTTTTAGCATGAAATTTGTACCTATTGTATTTACTTATTTGTTTTGGCGTAGCCATGGATGGGAGAGCAATCACCAGTACTACCACTAAATTTTATATCACCACTATTGTGATCTAAAGATAACTAATGTCCATAACTAAAATACAAGATAAAAATATACAATACTACATAAGCAACTATTACTTTGTCTTGAAGAAAGATCTGAGGTTTTCCCGGCGTATGATGTTGTTGAAGTGAATTCGGGATTGCCACCGGATAAGGTTCTCCATCTCTGCCGACGTTTCGATGGCCGAGTCGTCCATCGTCATCAGGGCTTGATGACGATGCCGATGACGATGACGATGCACGACTCGGCCATCGAAATGTCGGCAGAGATGGAGAACCTTATCCGGTGGCAATCCCGAATTAACTTCAACATTACTTTGTCTTTCTTACAACTTTTAGGATCAACCCAAACGCTTTCCGTAATCGAAACTACATCTAAATAGATCGCAATTGAAAAGTCCATTTTCGATACTGGTGGGGGAGTTCCAACCAAACACCTCACCTAAATAAGCGAACAACGAAAAGAATTGAATATGAATGAGTGAAACGCTAAAATGGCACTCATTGGTTTTTCTCAGTTCATCATCAAAAATCCAACGAACCCCATAAAAAAATTGCTAAAATAGGAAAAAAAAAAGTTTTCTGGATGTCTCGTATGACCATAGAAAGCTTTAACCAATTACTGGGCAACCTGAATTCCATTCACCTCTCACGCGGTGGTATTAAGACTATCACGAACCATCTCTGCTTCATTCCCAAGGTGAATTTAATAGCGATCCAGTGGAATTATTTACTT
The DNA here is from genome assembly GCF_921293095.1 of Ischnura elegans. NCBI lineage: Eukaryota > Metazoa > Arthropoda > Insecta > Odonata > Coenagrionidae > Ischnura > Ischnura elegans. The sequence continues at coordinate 31,366,376 of NC_060249.1, forward strand.
CCGCCAATTCGTTTCCCACGACACACCACTGAGATTTTTCTCTTCGACTCGGTCAGACATAGTCGTACGTAGGCAGGATGCCATGCGGCAGAAAAGAAGTGCAATACCGTCGCTGAGAGGTCGTGGAAAGTTTCCCTATCGCAGAATTGGAGGGAGATAGTGCATGCCCTCGGTATAAATATATCTCTTCCCGAGCACGCCCATTAATACGGCGAAAATGCGGGTATTATTGGATCGGGCTGCAGTGGATGACCTGAGAAATGGCCCGATCGTGCGGTAGCGTCTTGTTAGCTCCCCTCTACACCCCTTCGGAATTGCTGAGATTAGAAAAAAGGAAAGGTAACAAAGACACGGGGAGGAAGAGGGGTATTGCCCTGAGAGAAATGAGAAACTAAGAGGGGAGGTGGTAACTGTAAGTACGAAGAGAGCGATTGAGTACGAAATGAGACTCTGGTACGTATGATCAGTCGCCAATGCATTCTCTATATTATGTATGATATAGAATGGTTTCTTTTATACCACAGTGTGATCTTTCTTTTTCGTATGAATCATTGTTTGTTTGACATTATTGTTACACTCAGTTATATCCATAGTTTTGGCGGTCATGACCGGGTGCATTTGTTTGAATTTGTTATTCTTTCCTTCATTATTAGACATAGAACGATTCTGAATTGTTATGAGTGATGTATAGTTGTTTTCTCATGGAGGAGCAGAGGATCACGAATATAAATGAAATATTACTATAGTATTATGTTCCCTCACGTTACGTTGTTGAAAACTGTGACTGAGAGGGTGTCAAAATACCCTGTGCATTAATTTAACCACGAAGCGCTGATCTATTGTTCTAATTCAGTGGAAAGGGACACATTTACTGTTGTTTTTATCTTTTTCATTCATATATTACGCAGGTTATCATAAATTACGCTTAGCGAAGTAACGACTAAGTCACTAAAATCGAATAGGTACTTAATGTAGTCCAAGCCTACCCTGATAGTAGAGGAGAGAGGAATGGAAATTGTTATGATTTATCTGATTTAAGTACTAATAGTAGCCTTCTGCAAAGCATTTAACTTCAGAGGGAGTATATTGTTGAAAACTCCATGGAACAAAAATTGATGTAATTGATGCATTCAAGCCTGTATGCATTAGGTTTTCCTGAATTTCAAGAGTAAAAACGTAAAAAATACAAGCTTGGGTTTTTTCGGTTTCAAAAATTCCATTCTACTCTCAATTACAGCTACGAAAAAAAGTCCAATTTTCTCATAAAGATGCATATCAAACAGATATATGTCCAGGTGACCATTAGATTTTTAGGTGACTGCCTTCCACACTATTTTTTCAGCGCATTAATCGTTTTTTTTTGCTACGCGGTCTCGGAGCAGAGTAATATGACCCTGACTTCCCGTCATCTCCCGTTTCCAATCATAACCCTTCCTTGCCAAACTACCCCCTTACCCTGAGTTTCGCAAATGACCACATACGTCGGTGACCACCCTGAATAAACGACTGGATAGGAAAAGGTATAAGAAGTAGCTGGGTGAGAAAGACAGGGGAAGTAAATTGCACGGCTGCATCCAAAATCTGGACTCGTGAAGAGACCGTAAGAGTCGCCCGAAGAGAGAAGCGATTAAGGGGTTGTCAGAGGATTGGCTACAAAGAGTTGCGCAGAACAGGGGTGGGAGGCTGCAGAGTCAGACATTAATAACCTTCGCACGGTGACGTTTATTTTGTTCCAACCCCGATTCGCAAACGGTTGACTAACCAATATTACCTCTCCCCAACGCTACTTTTTTTATACGCTCCACGGTAGGAAAAGAAATGGTTGGACAGGATGAATAAAAAAAAGAAGATCGAAAGAAATCCTTTTGGCTACGAAATCACCCCCGAGGAAACCACATCATACCACTCCCAAGCCGTTTCACCCCATCTACCTCCACTCCACCACCTCCGTAATAATAACCCCCCTCCCTTTCTCTCCTTTGCTCTCTTCTGAGTCGTTACATCGATCTGGTTCAACCGAGCGCGGTCTCGATCAATCATTCCAGTATTTTTTGACGGAGCGCACCCTTTTCTCCGGCCGTGCATTCTTGAAAGTCCTCTCTCACCCTACGTTTCCTTCCCCTCTTCAAGTCACCCCGGAATCATCCTCTCTCGTCTTCCCATTTCTTCTTCCTTCTCCACACACATTCACGAGTTTTGATCTTCTAACTTTTGCCCGTGAGAGTCGCGCGTGGTGCCACGGCGTGATAGCGTCCATATCTCCCGCGAAGTCGTGTGAAAATCGCGCCGGCAAAGAGAGTGACTCGTAGTTTTCATCAAGGCATGAAGTTTGAGATAAGATTTTAATGCAAAGATCACGCTCGTAATGGAATAAAGCCTCTCTTATGAAAAGGGTAAAACGATTAATATAGCGTGAAAACCATTCTGAAAAGTATCACGGCTTATCACTGCTTTGGTAATTGTTCACAAGTTTTTTTGGAAAACTATTGTATACGACAGGAAAAAATTGATGAAACACAAAAGGCGGCAATGCATAATTTTATTGAGTATATTATATTTCATTGAAATAGATGAAGATTGCCCAACATTAATTAATTTATGAATGAATTCAATAAATCAATGTTTATTCGTGAATGTATTATCCAACATGGAGACCGAAATTCATGTTTGGTGCAGCACGACTAATCACCAAACTATGTGGAAAATTGATTCAAGTTTCGAAAGTACCTGTAAGTCTTGGCGTCATTCTCTTAAAAGTCCGAATTAAACTCAAAATTCATTAGAAAAATCATATTTTAAGTTTCATATTAAAACCGATGCATATACGGATTAAATTTAACTAATGATTCGCTTTCAGAACAAGCAAAATGTGTTATGACTGATTTATTAAACTTTTTTCGATATAATGCATCTCAGGCAATGATAATGATACTTTCTCCTGAAAAGAGCCTTTCTGGACATTAGTATTTTCCGGCTCTAATACAAGCATGTAATGAGAATAAAAACACACCTGTTTCAGTTATTCCGAAAAACATTTGAAAAGACGCGTTAACTATGATGAATAGCATACTATAGATTAATTTCTTGCTGTAAGCTGTCTTGAACGTTGCCGGAAAATGACGTGGCAACTTTTAATCAAGGTAAATAATAGACTCCAATTTATTCTCCGAGGTACATACTCATATGAGTATGAGGTATTCAATGCGATGGTAAGATGGAAATCTGCACAAAAGCCGTAAGTGGGAAAATTCACGACCATTTCTACATTAATGAGTGACTTTTTTGCTCTTACTTCACAGTTAACGTTTTTCTGCACCAATTGAATTGCGAATGGCAGTTCTTTCATAGCAAAATACTGAAAATGGTTTATTTAATGATTCCATCCGAGCAGATATGTACTCTAATGACTTGACTTGATTTTTTTCTCGACATTAGAACACAGTAGGTAATACTCATGTATCCATGCTAATTTATTAGCCTCATTTATACATTTATTATTTTATCTTGAAAAAAACCCTTTGTACGCCATCATGTAATAATTCTGCGCGACGTATAGGTAACGATTAATGAACGGCTACAAGTATATTTACAGTTGAATAGCAATAAATTAAATGAGCGATAACTTCATGCTTGACTATGTGAAAGATCTCCATATTGGAAATAAAAGAATTAAACTTTGTAAGGTTCAATTGTGTATTTAAATAGGCATTATTACGAAACCCGGGTCGTGCCTGTTTAAATACACAAGTGAACCTTACACAGTTTTATACTTTTATTTCCAAATTAAATTAAATTTGCCTTAGAAAAAAAATTGAAACAATGTTAAACCAACGAAAAATTACAACCACATAATTAGCAACAACTTGTGGTGATAGAAATACTAAAACTTGATAAAAAATAATTTTTGCACTAACTTTAGCCATTTTTGCATTTGGCCGAGCCATTAATTAATTCCCATTGGATCGCCAAAAATGGCTGGTGGACTAGAGCAGTCGAACCACTTTTTGCATGCAATGAACGGGGGAGCAGTATGGGATGAGGAAAGAAAGGGTGAAAGTCGGGAGCAGTTCGGAGGTTAAGGCGCGCGGGGTGAGAGAACGGACGGGGTGGGGGGAAGGCGATGGAGCGTGGGGCAGATGAATAAAAAAAATGCTGGGAGCAGTGGTAGCAGAGGGCAAAGGATGGATGATTTTTTTGGTCGATTCCCTTTCCATTCCGATCGAGCCGCGGGTAGTCACGAAGCCATGGACCGAAATGATAAGGTGTGGGGGGGTCTTGTAGTGAGGGACCCAGAGAGGAACTTTTATAGTTTTTAATCAATTAATTGATTCAAGTTGTTCACATACATCATTACCGCCAATTACAAGTGAAACAGTAAAATAATAACAATGGATGTAAGTAAGAAGTTCAAAATATAAAAAACAACAAAACATTAGAGTCAAGTTTTCAAACTTTCTAATAACTTGTGTTCGCAGAAAATATTCTTAGCTGTATGAAAAATTCTTGAACTTTTCAGTAAGCAAAACAATAAAATCTCCACTCTGTGTCGGAAAGCTAGCACTGATGCTCTTCAAACTATGCAAATAAAATACGTAAAAAATGCGGTGTAACCTCCAAAAAATATTAATAAAAACGAGCGAATTATACACCTATTGCAACACAGTTTCTATTACGCCATATTTTATGATACTTAAGAGAGTAATTTTATAGTTCATGCAAATTATATGTAGACGTAAGTATGCTCATTAAATTAAAAAATCAAAATAAAGAAAAATATTCTTATTAACGCTGCGCGCACAAGCACTAACAATTAGCATTTTAATAAATATTTTGAGAATTCGCTCTACATTGGAATAAAAAACTACCATGGTAGTTTGTTACAATTCTTTAAAATTTACAATTCTGTTAAATTTACAATTCCTTCAATTCAACACTCATATTAATTATTACAAACATATTTTACTTTATATGGAGCAATAATAATTTAACGTTTCACGGAGCGGATGAAGAAGGCTGAATGCGAATGTGTGGGTAAGAGAATGATAAGCTGTGTGGGTAAGGAAGCTCTGCAACCTCGGAGCCGCCGATGAGAGAACCCGTTAACGACACACAGACACGCTCGAACATAGCCATGCACACCGTGTGGGGTGAAGGCTTGCCGAGAGCTGGCTGATGAGGGGGGGTGCAAGAAATGAGGGGGGAGGGAAAGGGAGAGATATTATTAAGCACAATTTTTTTTCGACTGCAGCAGAAGCTGGGTGAGCGGCGAGAGACTGTCATTTTTTTCGGAATCGTTAAATCGCGATTTCGAGCGGCCGGTTTCTTCTCACCATACTCTCAGATGTACAGTCACTTTCAAAAGTTTTAGGACAAAGTTTGTGGCGCCACTTCTGCTTCTCGAGAAAATTTAGTTTCCCTTACTCCATTTGTTTTCCTTGCTCACGCACTGCAAATATTTCGCTTCCATGTGAAGATATATGAACAAAGAGGGAGAAGTTACTTGCTAAATTTATCGTTTTGTTTCGATCTTTGATGGATTTAATGATTAATTTCGTGTGCATACTCTGTGTCCTTGCTCCGGTTTTCACTGCTGGTCTGATATTATGTATTACAAAAACGTCAACGCCAGAAGTCGTGGTGGCGTAGTGGAGTTAATGCGACGTCGTCATAGTAAAGGTTGTTGGATCGATTCCCCTGCTCGGAATTAAGGTCTCAACATTTTTTTCCTTGGTAACTCCTTTTGTATTTAATAATGGGTTTCAAATAATTTAAATTCGCTGTAACCGTTGCATATTTTTTTAAATGGTAAATGGTAATATACAAGTTTAGAATTGGGCAAGGGCTGACGTATCATTTTTATGGATTGCTAGTACACATTTTGAACGTTAGGGATTTTCAAAAGGGGTAACCGTAACCCGAGGGTAAGGGGCGCATTCAAACCCAGCGTTGGTATTAACTTAGTGATTTTAGATTGGCGATGAAGGGTCATACATAGCAGTTGATTATTGCATTAATTGGTTTAGAAAGCTCTTGATTATTATTATTTTCTGCAATGAGCTCCATACTTTTTCACCCGTCCCTTGAGACGGATGTTATGTGTGTCATTATATGACGTCCAACTTGACTTACATACAGCAAATAACCTTTATAATCATCACATGCTACTTCATTTGGGTTTTGCGTTGAATGCGTTTTCTAGTTTTCAATCAATGCAAAAATCCAACTAATTTGTCAGAACGGATTCTTCCAAGTTGTCGGCGAGCTGATAATGGGAACCTGTTGATGTTATACCCTATTGCGAATGCACGATCTAGAATTTTATCCAATGAATTAGAAGAAGGCCTAAACCGTCCTAAGAAATAAAGAATATCTTAAGAGACCTCTACCCCATCATCAGCGCAAACCAAAGTACTTCCAATCTCCTCCCTTCCCGCCCTTCTATCACCTACAGAAAGGCACCCAACGAGCGCAAATATTCCGATCCACCCGCCCCTCTCTCCCCCGCACTGCCCCCCTATCTTCTTCCTCCTCAACATGCATCCGCCCAAGATGCAAGTGCTGCTTCTTGTTTCGCTCCACCTCCCCACCAGTCATCAACAAATCTTCCTCTTCTCCTTTTTCCTTTAAATACTTCATTTAACTCCATCTACCGACTATCCTACAATTTCTGCCCTGCCTACTACATTGGAGAATTCGTTGAACCAGTACTCCAACACAAAATTGTTCCTTCGAGCAGTGCTTTTCCCTTTCCTAAATCGAAATACTACCAGACAATTCCCCCAGCACACCTGGGTGGAAACAGCGTTCAAACCGCCAGGGCTGATCGTCGCTCAGTAGCCACCAGCCAATCCCTCCCCATTTCCCCCTCACCTCCACCTACCCCTTCAACCTCCCCCCCCCCTAAACTCCACAGAAGACATCAGCAATCCTGTCTCACTCATTGAGAATGGTGGGTAACCGCATAGAAACGTCTGAAAAACATTTTGTGAGTGTCCCTTTTTCAGTGTTTCTATGTTATTTATTTATTTTATCTAAGTATATTTATATTCATAAAAAAGTCGTAAATCGTGTTAGTTACACTATTTATAACTCGGGAACGGCTACATATATATTGAACGATTTTCTAGATGAATGGATTTTGGATTCGTATCAACCTCGAATAGCAGAAGTAGCATTTAAAAATAATATCAGTTCATGGAAGAAATTAATATGGATGCTAGGGGACATTTTTTGGAGTTGGCAACACTTCAACAGCTCAAGTTCAAGTCGGTCATTCTACTTACTAAATGATCTGTTTTGTTTTTACCAATTTAATGACTGAGCCTCATAAAAATTTTTGACTATAGGTAAAGGCCGTGTTCTTGTCGACGAATCGAGCGGATTTATTTCATATCCTCGGCATTTTTGCAATTTCGTTTCATCGAAAGATGAACTCCTCAACAAAGTGCTCTCGAACATGACTGATGAGCACAATAATCACAAATTTTAGAGCGAGCGAGCGATTTCGGCGGCTCAGGACGAAGATGTGGATTATTTCTTCGAAACTTCGAAATTTGCAAATAATTGGTAATCTGCATTTACTCAAATCTATTGACTGTGTTACAAAAATAGATGAAGTCACCAACTATCCATCTGCATTTTTAAACTTCTTAGATGTGACTACTGGCTTACCACCGCACAATATACAGCTGAAGGTTGACTCGGTGGTCATGAACCTTTGAAACCTAAAATATGCAATGGAACATGTTAGGTGATAAAAAACCGATAATCAATGTGATTCACGCGGTTATATTCAAAGGAAAATTCAAAGATGAGGATATTCTCATTCCAAGGATTCCCATGATCCCATCTGATATGCCCTATGAGTTCAAATAAATTCAAATTACGGCTTCGTGTTTCATTCGCGATGATGATTAGCTAACTACTATGTCAACCGTTGAGTGTTTGTAGTCTGAATTTAGGAAATCCATGTTTTTCTCATGAACAATTATGTGTCATGTTCAGTGTTGGTAAACTATCCGCTTCATTTGTTCGTGCGTCTAATAACAAAGCAAAAACTGTTGTATATCAGAAGGTGCTAGTGCAGAATAAACCCAAATGTGTAGTGTACACTCGGGTTCGTTTACTTACGGGGCACGTTTACGGAGTGCACTTTTACCAAACCGAGTTATAAATGCCTCCCCACAATTTGGACTTTATTAACTGCTTTATAAAACCACAATGTCTAAATTTTGATAAGTTAAAACATAAAAATTAGAAAATTTACAGAAAGAAATTCTGCGTAACATGCCCTGGTCAACCCTATGTAGATAGAGAAAATGCCTTTCTGACAAGCAATTGTAATACTAATTGTTGTAGTTTTATTGACTTTTTTCCTCACGGTATAATAATAAGTCAAAAACGATTCAAATCGGTTCCGCCGCTCATTATTTATAAATGCTGTAACCAAAATGTTAATTGTGAAATATGATTTTATACTTTCCCGGCGAATAATGTGGGTAAACTCTTCTCGGGATTCCCACCGGGTTAATGTTTGTATTACGGCCAACGTTTCAAGTACCGTCTCGGCACTCATCACCAGGGCTGAATGTTGATTTATTTCAAATAAATGTTCATTGATTGCTAGGCGGTGCGAAGTTCGCCGGGTCAGCTTGTATAAAAAACAAATTAAGCCCTTTATAAATTGTGAGTATCTACTGAAAAATAATTATGACAGTAAATACGCTGAAATCAAAAATTTTCAAAAGAAAAATATTAGCTTCGGTGGGAATGCGAACCTAAGACACCAGAACAGCAAACTAACGCTCTAACCACTTATCCATGCCACGAATCACTAATTAGTGGGAATGAAAGATATCCATAGTTTTGAAGTGGTAATCATGGGAACAGGACCTGAGAACCGTGAACCATGGACCAGCGAACTAAAGAAAAGCACGTGGTTCAGAAACAACTTCATCGTTAACTCAGAACCAGTCTTGAACTTCTGGGCTATGGAAGAGCAGAGGAGCACGCGGTGATTCCACCCTTACGCGGACAGATAATTGTCATGGTGGAGGGCGGTAAAACAGTTGCCCAAGTAGCTGGCCAGCTCAATTTGTCCCGGAATACCGTGTATTACTGGGTACGGCGTTTTAGGGAAAGCGACGAATCCCTGAAGGACGGGCGAAGAAGTGGCAGACCTCGGGCCACCAACGATTTGGAGGACAACAGGATTCGCCATTTGATTGAGGATAAACCTCTCAGTATTGGCGGAGCAGCTGCGATTTCCAGGGAGGCGGAATTTGGTTGCAGCTACGCAACAATTAGAAGGCGGGTGATTGCGCATGGCATACAACACCACAAACCTGCCCTAAAGCCTTTCTTAACTGAGCAGCAGAAGCATTCGAGGTTGCTTTTTGGCAGAAATAATTTAGTAAACGACCAGGTTTTTTGGGACTTAACTATTTTCGCGGACGAAAAAACTTTTCGCAGCAATCAGGAAGGAAGAATAGAACTGTGGAGGGCAAGGAATACACGGTATGAAAGCATTTCTTTCATTTCTTAAATTGCTAATATTTATTTATATTGTTTTGTTAATCATGATGGAATTGAATAATACAACATGAACATATTACGTTCATAGATACGATCAGCGGCACATCCTTACAAGGAATAACTCAGGACGCCTCAGCAAAAGTTATTGGGGTGCAATGACGGCTGCAGGGCCTGGGCCTATAGTTTTCACGACTCCAAGACTGAATGCAGAGGAGTACGTGGGTATCCTGACGAACCATCTTCTGCCGTATATTGAAATGGTCGTTCCGCCTGGCGAGGAAGTGACTTTCGTCCAGGACAATTGCCCAATCCATAGGGCAAATATCGTTTCTAATTTTTTTGAAGAGCATCCACGGATTCATGTTTTGCCATGGCCATCTAATTCCCCAGACTTGAATCCCATAGAAAACCTTTGGAGTGTAGTGGTGAGAGAATGGGACATTGGGAATGAGCGCAATCTGGATGCGCTAGATGGTCATGTGCGCCAAATATGGCAATCGATTGGACGCCGTCCTCAAGTGTGCGCGAATTTAGTTCGTTCTATGAGCTCCAGACTGGAGGCGGTCATAGAAAATAATGGTGGTATTACTCGCTATTAATTAGATAAAACCAACGCTTACGCTTCCGAAGAATAATTTGCAAGCTTTGCCATTTTTGTATCATGTTTTGATATTTTTACTTTTATTGGTCGATAAAAGATTTTACGAAAATTTAAAATTATTTTATATGGGTATGTAATGAAAAAAACACGGCAATTAAATTAACAATTTTAAGGTTTCCCATATGTTTTGGGTTCGCAAGTAATTATTTTTGATTATTTATTGAATTATTATTTTCACTTTAAGTCATTTTCATTTGATCATTCGGGGAGAGATGATTGATATCCACAAATTTAACTAACCTGGGATTCATTTTATAATTTGTCATGGTAATAGAATTTACTTCATTCCTTCAGTTTTCATTTTTCAATATTTAAAGGTTTATTTGTTAAACGATTCTCAGTTAAGTTATAAAAACTTGAAATTATTTAAGAGTTGTAGTGGGTTATTGAGCTCTACTACCATCTAGCACTATATGCCTGCTACGGTAAGAGTATAGCATGAGTGGGTAATTTCACGGAGACAGATTTTCGTTTTGACAGTGCATAGGTAATTCTCTCCGAGGGCTTTTTTCAAAAATCTGGTGGTGGTAGACATTTTTCTGTTGAATGTCGTTCCCATCCTGTGTGGTGTGTGGGTAACACTGCAAGCACAAAATATCTATCCGTCGCATGTGACGTTCAGACCCTTGGCGCCTTTCGTTAAGAACAAGAGAAAGCCGATTCCAGCTTTCTCTACTCCCTATCTTTTTTAACGTGCTCTGAACGCGCTAGTGAAGTTATTTCTCGTTCGCCTTAACACAGTACTTGAAAGAGGATTCAAATATTGGCGAATTCCTTATTTCCGCCATCTTTAATAATGATATATATGCAGGGGTGCCGACTCATAAAAAAATATTGGGGAAGCCCATACCGGGGATTTGCCCTGGGATTTTTATAAATAGTGCGTTTAAAAGTTTAATTTCGAAGCTCTATTTCGAATCCCTAGACTGAGGTTTGTGGTGATGAACACCGTGCTTTATCACCCGTCTCGTGACGTGAAGAGACGTGTGATGAAATATGGAGCTCATTGCAGAAAATAATAATAATCAACAGCTTTCTAAACCAATTAATGCAATAATCAACTGCTATGTATGACCCTTCATCGCCAATCTAAAATCACTAAGTTAATACCAACGCTGGGTTTGAATGCGCCCCTTACCCTCGGGTTACGGTTACCCCTTTTGCAAATCCCTAACGTTCAAAATGTGTACTAGCAATCCATAAAAATGATACGTCAGCCCTTGCCCAATTCTAAACTTGTATATTACCATTTACCATTTAAAAAAATATGCAACGGTTACAGCGAATTTAAATTATTTGAAACCCATTATTAAATACAAAAGGAGTTACCAAGGAAAAAAAATGTTGAGATCTTAATTCCGAGCAGGGGAATCGATCCAACTACCTTTACTATGACGACGTCGCATTAACTCCACTACGCCACCACGACTTCTGGCGTTGACGTTTTTGTAATACATAATATCAGACCAGCAGTGAAAACCGGAGCAAGGACACAGAGTATGCACACGAAATTAATCATTAAATCCATCAAAGATCGAAACAAAACGATAAATTTAGCAAGTAACTTCTCCCTCTTTGTTCATATATCTTCACATGGAATCGAAATATTTGCAGTGCGTGAGCAAGGAAAACAAATGGAGTAAGGGAAACTAAATTTTCTCGAGAAGCAGAAGTGGCGCCACAAACTTTGTCCTAAAACTTTTGAAAGTGACTGTACATGTGTGTGTGTGCCTGCCTACAACACTCTTCCCCCAACTCCTATGGCATCGTGCACCGTTCCCATGGATTCAAGTCTTCCCGGATACGAGGAGCATCTCCCGTATGCATCGTTAGTGCGAAAAAAATGAGGGGTGTCGTAGGTATGGAGGCGAGGCTTAGTGAAGCGAAGAGATAGCGAGAGAGGTGGGAAGAATGAGATGCGATATTGGGCGCTCAGGTGAAGTGAGGCTCCGTGCTAGCGGGAGCACATCTACCCTAGGACAGGGTTCTCCAGGCTTTTCAATGTAAGGGACACATTATATGTTTCCCACAAGTTCCTTAACTTTATACAGGTATGCCGTTCAAAATAGAGGTTAACAGGTCAATATTAATTTTCGGAACAATTATATTAGCCTCCGGGAAAGGAAATGCTAATTTCATCATCGATATATATTACCTTTTTTTTCGGAGCGCAAAATTCGCTGTCTTTTTTCACTCTTCGTCAATCGCGCCATACCTTTACTTATACGTGTACGTACAAAATGTGATGTAAAACTTCTCAAAACAAAGAGATTACTAATATTATATGCGTTCCATTACTTCTCATTTGTTCTTAAAGGAAATATAACAAATTCCAGTGTCGTAAACGTATTTGTCGAGTTGTTAAAACTATCGTCTCCTCTGCTACATCCGTCCCAGCGGAACGAGATACTATCTATCTCTATCCGAATTCGTTCCTCCTGATCCCTCAAGGGGTTCCATTCCTTCGTAACAAATCCACTCGGAAATCTTCAGTTCGTAGTAGCAGGAGCACATATGCACGGCTCGGTGTGAGCGCATAGTGGGATGAAGGCAGACCGATCGACGGGAGGGAGAAAGGTCGAGATTGAGGTTGATGGCGAAGAGGAGGAAAATAAACACGGTCTCGGAGGTGCGCGGGGAGATCAGCGGACAGCCCCGGGCGCCCTCTAACGGAGCTACGAGGAAGGCGCTGCGCGAATTCCACCTCTTGCGACCGCGTTATCTCCGCAACGGATTGCTCCGGAAGATTTCGCAACCCCTTCTTCATTAGCGGCTCCTTCGGGACACAACAATCTGCTCTAGCGCGGAACCTATGGAAGCCAGCGATTGAAGGTCGCTGAATTGACATTGGGTTTCTAAATGACAATTCGGTCGAACATGACGTTTTACGGCAAAACTCTTATTTGAAGAATGTTCTAAATAAAAAAATTGACAATCGCGGAACGTAGAGAAAATTGTAGGCAATACCTACATTAGCTCTAATATTTCTTCTCATACCTGTATAATAATGCTTAATAATAATACCTAAAATAATACTAAGAATATCTGACAATAGTTCTAGGATTTATAAAATATTCACCAATGTTTTTCAAGTTCAAAGTCGATCACAAACAGTTTGTAACTGTTAATCATAGTAACAGAGGACAGAGCTCCTAGTGGCCAACGCACCAATCATGCTTAAGGAAATGCATGTCACTTAATGGAAATGCTTAATGTCGACTTAATTATACCGTAAATAAACAACATCGAGAAGTCACACTCATCCTTCTCCTAAATTAATATGGCTACAGCTAGAAGCTAATAAAAAAATGGAAAGAGACATGGCATAATCATAGTCCCTTAATGCTCTTCTTCAAAAATGGAATGGTTTGGCAAATAAACTGGTACCTGATAATCGAATCCTGATTGATAGTAAAGCAAGGACAGCCGCCTTACCGATTTTAGGCTATCTCGGTGAGTCCCGTGGGTTATTATTTCTGAGATAACCTCTCGGGTCAACCCCTCCAAAAAAGCCTTGGAGGTGGAAACTGAGTAGGTATTCTATAAAGCTATCAATAATTCATTTTCAAGTAAAATAAATTAATTATAAAAGGAGGCGAATTAAAAAATCTAGAAAATGGATCTCGCACTGGTTTTAACCACCTGATCTCTAGCCGACTCGGATTTGAAAAGACAGTTCATGGCAAAGAAAAGTGAACAAGAAGCGATTAATTCATTTCAAAAACTAAAATTTAATCAATTGTTTATTAATAATGTTTAAATCTAAATCAAAATTTGAGAATTAGGTGAAAATTCGGAGTTCCTAACCAAAATATATTATGTGGCGTCTAAAATACCAAAAATGGATATCATTATTATATAATAAAGTACAATAAAATTCTACCAGGCACCATTTTTCAACTTCTTCACAAATTTCCTCCATAATCGAAAAACCTGGAATGGCGGGAGAACGAGTGAAATTTATTGATTATTATAGTTAGTTTTAATTACAAGGCAAAAACAGAGGTAATCGCATAATTCTATGCCTGGAATATCAATTAGAAGCGCAGCAAGCATATAAAATCATTTGCAACTTCAGAATCCATAAATATCATTGGAGTAAAATACCATGCATATCATAACGGAATTTCTTTGTACAGCCGCAAGAGGCGTTTTTGTGGCCGGTATCCCATGTGCAATTTACAGATGCTGGAAACGAGCTTAAGATATGCAAGAATTTAAATTGGATTCTATGAATACGATCAAGAGTGTATGCATAGGCAGCTCCGGATATGTGTTCTCGTCAAAATGAGAGAAAATGGGTTTCCTCCAGTTGTTCCATTACGATAATCCATTGGGAAGACTTCAGGGAAAATAATCACCATAGTTATGAAGTTGCCGCGGAAATGCTATGAAAAACAGAGGAGAGACGCAGTTTCCGTTTCACGTAGCAAAATTGGAAGATTTAATTCAATCGATGTGGACGGCAAAAAAAGTGACGAAGAACCACACCCAATGCATGACATTAAAATTTTTATAACGTAGTATTATTTTCAATTTAGTCCAATGATACACATCTGTAAACCCGCTCCAACAAACCATCAAATTTGAAAGGCAATAAAAAATTACGAAATTTTGCAGTCCAAGAAAGCAATCACAGAAATGTTACGTGGCATGCAACGTATAATTGAATTTAGGGAGAAATGGACTAATGTATGGATGATAGAAAATTTCACAGTACCAAATCACCTTCAAAAGGGTTTTAAATGATTCCTTACTTTTTGGTAGGCCACAGTGTAGGGGTAAATAAAATTATAATCACTATTATAATAAAATAAAATTCTTCATTCCCGCCGTACATACAATTTAACTTAAATTTTCTGTTTGATGCTACCTTCTAAGTTTTATTAAAATAGAATCATCGCCACCGACTTTTATAATTACCGACCGATTATATTTAAAGATAAAATCCAAATAAGTAATTTTTTATGAAAGCTATTGGAGGTTTCCATTGTGATGGGAAAAATGACTAATTATTTTCGCAGTTATGATCAGTTTAATCCTGAACGCAATTATAACGAGAACACATACAGATTCCCCGTAGATTAATGCACTAGTCTCAGCAATGGTCTCACGAGCCCTTGAGAGGAAACACAGCAGAAAAAAATGTGTGTGTACATATATATGCGATGATAATCTCTTCGCACCCCGTCAATTGGATGAGAAAAAAAACCGGTAAGGTGGAGATGGCTAACCCGTAGCCGAATGTCACACGCGGACATTCAAATCTATTTATAAAAAGAAATTATAAAAAAAACCTGATGGTTCCCGCGGGATGGTAACCCGATGCAGATGATGGTGAAAAAAAAACCGCTACCCTGTCCAGCTGTACCACCCCGAACCACCCCTACCCCGAGCGAAATGGTCAAAAAATGTGCCACCCCTCATTACACATTAGCTCCCTCAACCCTTTCCATAGCGGATCGGCAGCTTCTCTCGTCCATCCACGCGATGCAGAAGACATCGCGGACGGAAGGGGAGGAGGTGGGTCGGAAAAAAAATGAAACTCACGAGCGCGGAAGCATTAATCCTAATGCCAACTAAACCATGTATATAAAAAAAAAATCAACATTTGACTACGAGAGAGAAAGGAGTCTGGGTAGTGCCGCGTGAGGACTCAGGGGTGAGGTTCGATGAAGGAGAAATTAAATAAAAAGAAGATTGATGATATTTCACACGTTTGTCATACAATGGGAGAGATGGTAAGAAAGGGTGCCGCTAGCTTTGCATTGGTCTTTATCATGGCCCAGGGACTTTTGTTTCGCCTTCTTTCAACGCTTTTTTTTGTAACACCCGGTGCAAAAAAGTTGACGGTTTTTTTTCTCTCACTTTAATTCCACCCTCGAATGAGTCCCTTTACTGCTGAGCATCGCCATACGCAATGAGGTACAGAAAAAAATGAAACGGGAGTAGTAGGAAAAAAAACTGGACGTGAGAGTACCGTGGGATACAGTCAGTAGCTAAGCGAGAAATTTTCCATAAAAAAAAAGACAGCCACGTATTAAATAAAAGAAATGCTCAGCTCACACTGCATTTCCACAAGAACATTAACCCTCTCACAAGTCCAAGTCGTTCTTCGCTATCGCGAACTACTACGTGGAATTTTGAACTTTCCCAGGGATACAGATCTCATCCATACATCATTCAATCGCGGTAAGTACTGAGATGTTAATCCGCAAAACTATGGATTTTAACCCTTAATCTTCTAAATGCGTACTTACGTTTAAAACGAGAGATAAAGGCGAAAATGATTAATGGCTTAATTCTGTCATTGAAAAACGTGCGGAAACCAAGCATAAGTCGGGACAACACACATTTGGCATAGGTAATGCATATTTCAATGCCATTAATAACGGTGACTGCGGAAGGCCGTATTGATGATGGGATTTGTGGAGATATTCATCAAAAGGAATCCTAATAAAGAAATAAATCAGTTTGCGCAACAATTCAATGAAAAAAGAAAAATCTAACTAATAAAATAAATCCATAAAACTCAAATCCGATGATGGAGATGGCTTCGTCCGATTCAACAGTAACTCGAAAATCGAAAAGAGATTTAAAAAAAATTAAATGACGTTCAAAACACGCACGGCGGTGGACAAAGTTTTCACACTTCGTGACAAAGGAGCAAGCCCAGAGAAAAAGGCACGCCACAATGCTTGCCACTAGGGTAAACAAACTATTCCACATGGAACAACACGGCCTTATTTTGTGGTCGACTCAGACCCCTGACCGCGGAGACCTTAGGATTGGACAGAAAAAAAATCATGGTGAACCTTCTTATTTTCACTCTGCCTAAGGCGGCCGACTTATGAATGTTAGCATAGCCGGCATAAGAAGACATCCCCACAGCGCAAGAGAAAACCTGAGGATATAAAAAAAAACAAAAGACGTGATGGCGAAAACAAAGTAGTCGCTAAGCCGTTTGTGCATAACCACTCGATAGCGGCCGGACTAAAAAAAAATGCACAACAATGACTGTGGGTCAGGAGAGCTGAGGGAAAATGGGTTATGTCAAAGGCCAAGGATGAAAGACGGAATTAACCGACTGCTTTCGTGGCTATAAAAAGTAGCACTACTTCTTGCGGTTATACTTTTGATATATTTATATTCAGGAACTCTTCTGGTCTGGAAAGGTCTGCGTCATCAAAAAATATGTTTAAAAAAAAGGGGGAAGTAAATATTGGATCAACTCCCAAAATGCGTAACACGCGGAAATGATATCAATTTACCTCTATGAGCGTATTTGACCTAATATTTCCCATTTAAAAAAGGTGCCACACGTAGAATTTCCCAACCACGATATAACAGTTTCAACCGCATTGTCACGATGGAAAAAAACGGACGCCAGTGACGGACGCAATGAACAACTTTCTCAGCAAGTATTTGTTCTCACTGAAATTCTTGAAACAACCAAGACGTAGATGGTGATGGTAGATTTTTCCAGTTACCTTAATGCCATACGCCTAAGTATTGAATTATTACAGAATTACTGACCAGTTCATGTGGCCACACGGAATCACGGCAAATATATCATAATAGGCATTAATATATTGAAGATATTTTCATTACACATTTTATCCCCTTATCACCCCGGCCAGTCCTCCGTATCACAGCGAAATTATTTTGAATTCTTTAGGCTATTCTTAGCAAACTTAAGCCACACCTCGATCGTTTCAAAATCAAAGAGGTTAATTTTTCCTTGCCACTTACAAAATTTGGCCCACCATAAATATATTTATTGCCGGCCTCGGTGGCGGAGGGTTTAAAGTCCTTGACTACCAAACAGGAGGATGCGGGTTTGAGTCCCGCCGGGGTAAGTTACCCCTATCCAGGACATAGTTGTTTGTGTATGTTACACTGTTAACATGATTATAACCCCGATGTAAAAGGCCTTATAGTGCTGTTTTCGGTGATATGGAAATAAATAAAATAATTAAATTTCTGATTCTTATGCTCGATTTAAAATTACTTCACGTATATTACAACCAAAGGCAATGCTCTCAGATTTTTTATACATGCATGAATATATTTTTTAAGACATTCTTTGCGATTGCATACTTAGAGGAAGCCAAAGTAACTTACGCGGGAGAACATGTGGCCAAGAGTGGAGTAAAAGTTTGGAGGGGGAAGAAAGTAGGGAGGGGAGGAGGTATAATTTATTCCTGGTCGATGGCACGACCCTTCCGCGGTGTGTTTCCCGATTGGCGGCCTCCTTGATGACTTAAAACCCAGATATGCATGAGCACAAAAAGAGGGTGGCGTGGGGAGAGTTTTTTTTCACAATGCGCGTCGGGGAGGAGCGCAAGGAAGGGGGAGAGGAGAAAGGGGTAGGGAAGAAGAGAGGGATACGGCGACCGAGGGCATTGTCGGAGTTGGATCCTGCGGAAATGCACGAGGGTGCGGGCATTATTGGGAAGGAAAAGGATTGGCAAGGGGTAGGATGTGAGAGGCAAGAATTGACGAGCCTACATTTTCCCGGGGAGCATTTAGAAACAGAATTCGCTCAAATTTGCAGGTGGCCTTAAAATATAACGGTGAAAAACGTAGCACAGTTTAATATTAGATCCAAATTCAATGCAAATTTGGATCGTTTATAACGACAGAATTTAGCCAAACTTGGAGATGGCCTTAAAATATAACGGTAAAAAATTTAGCCAAGTTTTATACCAAATCTAAATTCAATGCAAATTTGGATCGTTCTTAACAACTGATTAACATTAGAAGTGCTAAACATGTAACATCAGGTAAAATTATATCATTTCCCTGTTCCCTGTTTCCCTGCTATCATCATGGATAGGTACCATTTAATTTTTGACCTCCCCTTGTTTTTTGAAAACTTACTTTTGATGACGCGAACTTGAATGCATCAAATGGCTAGATTGCATGGAAATACTACAGCGCGGAATTCAGAAAAAGAGGACGTACCTAATGTTCCTCAGAAAAATATTTTATCACTATCAAATTTACATGTTAGTACGCTGACATTAGAAACTTAAAAATTTGTCTTAAATTCAGCTTCAAGCCATATTCAAAACATAGTTATTAGTTAGGAATTTTATTAGCAACTTATTTTCATTTTCAAAGCATACAAAACTAATAATAAATTAAGATCTACCGAGTTTTCAGAAAAATATTTCATTCGTACACCCTTGAAAGCATGAGAAAATCTGAGCAACAAATTGGATATTTTTCGCTCGTACCCACCCAGCGAATATCAATTTTCAATCAAACATAAAAACTTGATGCGTGAATCATTCATTTCTTTCTCCCTCCGAATTATTATGCTGACAACGGCGAACAAGCTTGATTTATCGCGTGTCTCCGAAGCTTCTCAAAACTCTTCGGTCCTAATTTCCCATTCGGAGAATGCATGCGATTGGAAATACGCAGGGAACATCATCACCTGCGGGAAGGGTGCGTCGCGCACTCTCCGTCGGCTCCGGGGTGGCCGAGAGACGGGGAAGGGCTGGTATTTTGAGCGGACTTTTTTTCCCATAAAAAAAAGCTGGGAGAGGGGTGGTTGGGAGGGTGGCAGGGAGTGCAAAGAAGGGAAGGAGGAGGACTCTAGCGGCGATGACATGGGCGGGAGTTGGAGATGAAAAATGAGAAAGTGGAGATTTCGCATGCGGTAGTAGCGATTCGTTGGCCATGATGAGGGCTGGGTGAAGGTGGGAAAAGTGCATAATGTTTCGGGCACGGAGCTAATGATGTCACGGCTGGGTGTAAGTGGGTGGGGTTGGTTTTCAGGACGGAAGCTAGGTGGGAACGACGGTGTACCATCTAAGAATTAGGGTGTTTAGGGAGGATGAACTGTGGGGAATATTAGTATATAATATATAATAGCATAGCATGAGGATGACGGTTGGTGTGTTTACTCGATTGTCTGCACAAAATCTGGATTCAATATGAATTCATTCTGGAATAAATGTGGTTCCAGAATCCAGTAAGAGGTATGCTTTCATTCTTTATCCACTACCACTCAAAAAATATTTCAAATACGAACAGCCTCCAGTATCTAAAAATACTGGAAGAGGTCATATATGGACTTGTTAGAAAAATACATAGAGTTGAGGATACTTTTATCAGCTTGAATATATTATATGACCTTTAGCTAGCCATTAAATCCTTCAAAAACCAGTCATATTTTAGGGATCAAACTAAAAAATAACTTAGAACAATCCAAATTGTCAAATGACAAGAAATTTGACAAAAAGCGCATAGCCTGTGTTTAAATTCGGCTAGGCATTTATTTTTACATGGAAGCAAAGAGAAAGGGTTATAGAGAAATGGTAAGATGTAAGGAGAATATTGAATACGAAATGGAATTTTACATTTTCTATCAGTTTCTCTGCGAGTTAGGATTTTTTTCAATCGAAATGTTGCCGGAAATTATGTAATAACAACGTGAGGTACTTAATAACATTCAGAATCAAAATGAATGACTCAAAGAGAATGATTACAAGCCAATGATGTAACTTATGCAAATCATTACGGCTGCCTTTATGCGACAGTGAAGTCCTTCAACTTCGAGAGAAATACAGACTCAAATCATAAAAAATACAAAAACAGTCGCAGAGTGCAGAGAAATAGGTATGGTCGAAAAGAAACTTAAAACATTAGAATGACAATAAATGAGTGAACTGGTAAAAATGAGTAGTTATATTAACGGTATTATCAGGCAATTTGTGCACCGCATTCACATGATAAACTGAGACACTACAACCAAAATAACACCTACAGACCCGGCGTACGTAAAAAAAATCGGCGGCAAGGTGCGAATGACCTCGAGGCACTACAAAAAAAAACTCCGCACTGACCACCACAGTTCCACACACCTCGCACCTTGCCCAACCATACACTCCGGCCCTCACTCGCCTCGAAAAAAAAGTATGGATCTAATCCAATAGAGAAAGAGAGAGAGAAAAGAGAAGGGAGAGACAGCACGTGGCAATATCAAAGCGTGCCCTGCCGGCCAGTGACTTTTTGCATGTGAAAAAAAACCTTCGGGTTCCCCGCGATGACGGATATAATTGTGATATGCGGTGCTCGCGGCTAGTCTGGTGACACCCAAGGTCCGAACTGACCCAAAGGAAGGAAAGGGGGGGGGGGGGCAGGGGACACCCGATGTGTCCAGGCACCCGAAACGAGAAGTTCAGGAATGGTAGGAGAGGGAGAAAATGTGTGCACCCCGAGAATCCGGGGAGGGATGCGTACTGGTGGAGCTGCGGGTAAGGCGTATGGCATGGGTTGGGTGCAGCAACACGTAGGGAAGAGGTTATATTGGGAAGGGATTGTGCAAGCATACGGAATGAGGAAGGGTTGAGAAGGGGTAGAGGCAAGTCGGGAGAAAGAGACAGGGAGTGAAAAAAAATGGTTAGGTACGGAGTCCGGACTTACATATAAAAAAAGCAGTGGGGTGAGCTTTCGGGATCCGAGTTTTTTTCCAAGGGGTGGCATGGGTAATTTTTTTCCTCTCCTCACGGAGACAGCCGCAAGTTGAGTATTTACCATTATCTACCCCACTCTCTCTACTTCTTTTGCATACGTTTTCCACGGCCCGGCCCGAGCTGGAGGAATATCAAACGGGATCCTTCAAAGGGGTATATAACTCAAAAAAATTTCACCGGTCAAGGATGGCTCGGGGTGGGCCAAAAAATAAGGGGTGGGTTAACTTGTGGAGTTTGCGCGCATAGGATTTACGCGTGGGAGCCTCGAGGTGAGGTGATTTTCGCCGTTTTTCCCCCTTGATCCACACGCAGTGCGGCAATAACACCCTGAGGAACGGGTGTGGCACCATCGTAAAAAAAGGCCGGCTGGTTCGCTGCACGTCAACTGTAGGAGCGGGAAGAAGAAAGGCGAAAAGGTTTCGCAAATTGATTGGTTGGGAATATATCATACGGAATTATTGCGTACGGCGAACGGAGTATTCCGCCATTAAAAAACGTGCGAATGGGCGAAGAGGTTGGAATGGTAAGTCTGAGGCGATTTTAATTTATGTCCCTCTGTATTTCGATGGTTTGACGTGTTGACATAAGTGGTTTGGGGAGTGTTTCATGGGAATGAAAGTTTTCAAGTAGTCTGCATAGGGAATAAAACCAGCCGCGTATATTCATGATCAAAAATCGTTTATACAGAGATGATTGCTATTCAAAAATATTCGTTCTTAGACCGTTGGCGTCGAAATCATCGGATAGGTACGTTTGTTGCGAGATGAAAAAGCACTGCTGACGCCATTCAATGCTTTTCGGATAGAAAAATTCCGTTTTCCTTCACGTCAACGCATCATTTTGTGGGAAAATTTATAAATAGTAAACGGGTCTAACATTTCTAACCATCCCGCACACCTTAACTGCCACGCATAGGGTTTCGGTAATTCCTAGTTCGCTTTAATTTTTGCCAACCTTATCTTCTTCATTCTCTTTTAATACTGCTTATCAATTTCCTCGTTCTTACTCTCTTCATACCAAATATTTGCAATAGGGTGGTTTCCATTTGTTTTTTTATTGCCTAAATCGAAAGATTATTACTCCTGGAGTGCGCATTTTACGCTCTTAGATTTTCGAATGGCGATATCTATTTTTCGCGATTAAACGAAGAGTGAAAAAATTCAAGCGCGCGAAAACGCGACGGCTAAGTAGGAATGCTGGGAAAAGTCCGTGTGACGTATTTCTGATTCCAACTGTCGGCGTGTGAGGTGACCTTGGGGCGAGGCTTGAGCGCTGATACGACGCAGGCTGCTAGCAGGTAGCTGAGTACCCTGCTAGCAGGTAGCGCTTGGATTAAATAAGGATTATTATTCCCCTATCAGACGAAGGAAACTTTCCGAACTTATGTATTTTTACATGCATTAGTAATCTCAGACAATGTAAAACTCCTATCTACTCGTATAGACACTAGGTCCCTGTGACGTCATATGGAGTGGCATCGCATGGGCGCCAATGTGGCCTTTTTCAAATGAGGTTAAAATTGACCGTTGCCATTCGTCTAAACTGGGATTTCTAAAACCAAATAATTTGTATATTATGTATACACTAATGGTGGGTAAGGAATCGCAATCAATGCATTTCGTTTTCTTTGATGAAGGAAACTACCCTATTTCCTCGTTCTTACTATCTTCATACCTAATATTCACCATTTGTACCACACATAACTAAATTCTACGCAAGAACAGTAGTCTTCTCTAAACAGTATTAGACGGCATAATGTCCTTGAATGACCATTTAAATAAACCTTCTGAGATTTTTTCTTTATGATGCACCTATATCGTTCCATGTGTGCATTATATTCCCATCTGCCTCCGGGGATTCATTTTCAGGACACAAGAAATCGCTGCTGATAAATGAATACCGCATGAATATGAGGAATGCTGCGGGCCCTCTGCAAGGATTTATCAGGTTAGCTCTATTTTATAGCGATAAAAACTTCAACTCACAGCCAATATTCCCTAAGAAAATGCTTGGATTGTTTTTGCTGAAACTTTTGGAAACTATAGAAAAATAGAAATTCCCACAGGAACAGAACGAAGTGCCACCAGAGAGAGAGAATTTATTTATTTCTCTATCATGCTCCTGAAACGATGTTCGAAGTCGTTTATTGGAGCATTCAGGATAAATACTGAGGGGGTAAAAAATGAATAGTTACGCCAACATAATTCTTTGAAATAATTTAAAGAACTTTAACTTTCCTTGTAGCGTCTCGTATACTACCCGACGGATAACATAGTCCAACAATTATAATCTTGGGATTATCTGAATAGAGCGAGATTCTTTATTCTGATCACCGGGATCCCAATTAAACTTGATAAAAAAATAAAAAAATAGTTAAAAATAAATAATTACAAGTAAACAATCTACGTGTCACCTTCAGAACACTACAAACAGCACCTTACTTTCTCGATGGAATCTCAACTAAATGGAAAAACCACCCGGCTATGCAAGTAGTGCCTATTAAACACAAAAATCTCCAAATATCAATATATGGGCCGGTAAGATAAAAAATAACTCTCTCGTATATACTAAAGCCGTTGGAGTGCCATTCTTTCCTTGTGTGAGAAAACATACATTGGAGCAGGGGTTGAAGAGGCGGGAAAAGGCGCGTAAGAGGACTACAGCCATCGACATTCAAATTTTGGTCGTAAGGGAGAAGAGTTAAACGCGGAAATGAGTTGGGACGGAAGGTTTGAAGGATTGTGTGGGAAGGAGAGAGGGCCGTAGTATACCTACCATAGCGCGGGACCCCGCCGGCAGGGATGTACGAAAGGGGTGAAACCTTTTTTTTATTTTCCAATGGAGAGACGGAGCCTGAGAGGTATAGGTACCTTACCTTTGGGGGGCGGCTTTGCGGATAAAAGCTGAGCACTCTCCTCTTTCCTTGAATATGCAAATTGCCCGGCTTGATGTGACGTAAACTGGAAAGGTTTTTCTTTTTTTACGCGGCGTCGGTTCTTCCCTCTTTTGCGAATGTGTTAGGTGAGGTATGCCAGGCGTGGAACATATGTAAAAAAGGAAGCTATAGTGGTTGGGGGAGGGTGGTGGGGGGGGGGGGTAAGATGTTCATCTCAAAAAACCCCTTTCGCTCCAATCCGCCCAACCCTCGCCGATTCTTCTGCCCTCACGTCCTCGGGGGCGAAGGGGGAGGACCGCGCCCCGTATCGGCGGGAACCTTTTCACCCGTCAATTTTCGCCCATTTTGATCTTACCTTTTTTCCCCTTTCAGCTCGTTCCCATATACTCCTCCTTCCTTTATTTCTCGAATTTTTTTCCTCCGTCTCATTTCTTACCCCGCTCTTTCTCTCCCTCTCTCACCCTTTCGCTATTTTTTTTTCGTCGTGCCATCTCCCTCCGTGCCTGAGAATTCCTCCTTTATCCGCCCGACGCGACGTTGGGGACCAGTTCTTCAAAAACCCCTGCCTCCCGTCCTCCCCGCTCGCTCAAAGCTCTTTCGTCCGCTCCCCGAAGCCGCCCCCGCTTCTGGTTCAGAGGAAAGTGAGTGATTTTCTTTCGCGTGAACCCGTCTTAATCTCACTTCCAGTTTTTTCAAGTATCTTTCCTCAAACTGTTTGGTTTTTCCCCTACCTTACGAATTCTCGTTACTGATTGCCCGCTTCTTCTGTTTTTATGGATAGCTCCATCCGTTATTACATCTTGTATCAATTTTAATTATCATTGAAATCTCAATCACGGCCAAAGAGAGACAATTGAGTGAAGATTTTGAGGTTATCGGAGAAAATAAACGTTAACTCTTTATAAAATTCTTTGGGAACTACCAAGCCCATTACAAACTCCCGTAACTTATTTTCCACTTCTTCTATTTTCCTTCATAGCTCTATTCGTCATCACATCTTATTGTCTTCCTTTTAATTGATATCTCAATTGCGACCGTATAGAGAGATCTTTGAGCGAGGATGTTGAGGTAATCGATAATTTTTGGAAATTTTTGGGCTCTACCAGGCCAAACAATTCGCGATTATCAATTGTTTGATATGGCTTTGGATTGGCAATAACTTGGTAAAAATTAAAATCCAGATTGACAAAGCATCATATGAGAGGCTACTAAATGTCGGAGTCCCTAAATGGTTGCTCTCAGACAATTGTTATTACTCTCTGCTGTTGCCTTCCGCAAATACAGTAGTTGTGGTACAAACAAGGATTGCCCATTAATAGGCAGGAAATTATTTCAAAAACCTCACAGCAAACCTTGGAGGATAAAGAAAAGCTGACATATCATTTTTTGCTCAAATAGATGAACTTCTTACGCCATTTGAAAAAATAGTATTGATCTTGTTAATGCCAAAATGAAAGCTATTCATGCTCAGATGATTTGAAAAGTTTTATTCATTCTTCACCTCATCTTCTGGCTACTACATGCACGATATCAAGAAAGTAAATGCAGGTACAGGATACTTATAAAATATATCATTAAAAAATCTGAGTGCTCATTCATAAAGCAAGCGTCTAGGAATACAAATGCGATAGAAATGGAATCATGGAACTAAGTTCCAAGCGAGCAGTAAAAACCAGAATTAATTCGGTTGGTGACGAGTGAGTCTGGATTCAGGAAAAAAATAACGTCATCTCCACTTGTATCTCCTCCAGACATGTAAACGAGCGCTTGGAATCAAAAAATGTACATGACAGTTTCACATATGCTTTGGTGCCCGTCTGTCAGAAGACATTTGAAAAAGCTAACCAAGAGAAATGTAATTCGTAGAGAGAAGAGAGTTCTGTGTCATTGAGTCGCGGTATTCTACCGCTTTCACGCATCACTAACCATAGCATTTTCATATTCCTATGAAAATAGTTCCCAGGAACTATATATTGGTGTGGAAAATATATAATACTAAATTTTCTTAACAAGATTTTTCCATCATCGTCTAACTCCGTAAACTTCAATTTCAGCGCAGTAACATTTCATCAATGCCTTCCCGAGGGCATAGGTAGTTTTGATTACAGCCAAAAAATAGAGTTTCAAGCTGCAGAGTAAAAATAACCCGCAGTCTAGGCCAACCAAGCTATTAGATTTTAAAAAATCAAAAAGACATTGCTTAACTTTTGCAGTCGCTTTGGCCTAAAACTGTAACACCGGCTAGGAAAGACTCAGGAAAAACTACAAATTTGAAACGCAAGGTTCAGAAAAAAGGAATAATTTAATACAATTCTCCATTCCGCGAAGGTTATTCCTTTTTGATGATTTCACATAGTTTATCGTGACAGAAGAGCATGAATTGAATTTATAAATTCAGCGAATTAAACCTCCAGGCATTACGAGTATAACACAATTAGTTTAGAAGGGGAAAACCCGAATAAAATACATGAAATCGCATATAAGACCTCTGATACACAAATAATATTTCTTTTCTATGCAAGAACTCTTGCCTTTGAAACACAGGGCACTCTTACGGTTTCCAAATAAAAATAACTCTCTTAATTTCCCAAGACAAGATTCTTCTGGGCTCGGAAACTATACAAGTATTAATTTCAGCATCATTTTTTCGACGATTTAACGACCCTGCTCGGTCGGTAGAGGCTGAATTGATTTTCGAAAATTCATTGGACGAGGGTGAAAGGAATCGTCGAGAATAATGATAATAATATAATGCATTATCAAGAGAGAGAGAGAGAGCCCGTTTCACAGAAGGAGCATCTCAGCGGAATATAACGACGTCGTAATTCGATATAAAACTCGTTTCCGGAAGAGGGGTGGAGGGTGGGGTAAGGAGGGTCTATGGGAGGGTTGGGGGGGAGTGGGAAGGGGTTGCGAGAGGGAAGCCTTTATGCGTATGCGGAGACCGCCTTTCCCCCTCCCCCGCCAGATGGCAAAATTTCCCCAACTGCTTATTTACTTTGCATTCGTCCTCGGGGCCATATACAGCTTGCCAATCTCCTCCAACACTGCACACTGCCACCGCCATCACACGCACGCTGCTATGAGCGTTGTTCCTTTCCCTTCCGATGGCTTCTACCCCTCTGCCGAGATATCCCACGAGATGTTCCCCAAGCCCTCTGGGGAATTTTGGGTGCGGATGCGATATATTTGTTGGTTTCTGCCGCTCGCAGTGGTCTGGGAACATAAAACATGCATTCATCATCCAGTGAAAACGTCACTTGAATGTGCCTAAGCCTAAATGGCATGATAATTTTTCAAGCAATGCAGCAGGATTTATTTGATATTCGTGTTTTAATGATAAAGAAGTTCATAACGTAGCCATACTGAAAAAAGTATCATTGATATTTTACCCTATTCTTGGTCTTGCGCGATGTATTTTTAATTTTCCAACAGAATGCGGAAGAGAGATTTTCCTAAAAATTTCGTTTTGCTAAACTATGAACAGATTTTCATTCAAGAAAGAAAGAGCAATTGTCTCGTTGAGACCATTACCGTCGAGGACTGCATTTTGAAAGAATACAACGAAGAGGAAAAGAAGGCGATGTTAAAAAACTTCTTCAAAAAGTCTTGCCAGAATAAATTGAGCTACATATTTTAATTTTGGTTCCGAAGGCATAGGAAATAGCTACAATAGATAATTCCCCAACAAACACATACTATCCTGACATCCTTGACTTTTTTATTTTGTTTAATTCTTTGATTCATTCATTTATTAATCCCTGATATCCAATGAAGCTTAAAAGTTTATTAGCGATCAAAAAGATACTATGCATCTCAATAAATTGCGAGAAAGATTTCCCTTTTTAGCTTCCTTAGATGTACTTACTTATTTAGACCATCCATATGGTTTCAGTACGAGACAGCGTTTACCTACTATGAAAGTGCATCCATAATCTCTCACTCCATACCATGATATGATTTACCTATAATAAATTTAAAGTTCAAGGGTAAACACCTTTAGCTGTTCCGTATACAACTCCTGACAATAAAAAATACCCAACTCCGTACACTTTTCATTTTTCACACAATGGAGAGCGAAAAAAAAATTAAAAAGACAGCAACAGCGACATCAAGGCCTTTCGAGTGCGGAGATAATGGCGACGGAGGAATAAGTACACTAATTGTGTAAATGATAATGTAGGTATTCCTCAAGAACAGAAAAAAAGGTTGGCTCCCAAGGGAAACTTTGAGGCATTGTATGAGAGAGATAGAGGTGGAAAACTGAAGAAAAGGTGAGAATAGAACGAAGAATTACGATTATGGAAACATTTTTTTTAACCCTTCCTCTCCCCCCGAGAAAATGTATTCCGACTGAATATATCCTAGTCATGTTCGCATTAGCGAGAAATGCAATTTCCACGGCTCGGAGAGCATAAAATATTCATGCACCATTTTCACCAAGAGGCTTTTACTATAAAGAAGGAAAAAAAAACGCCTAATCCCAGTTTGAATCTAATAAGTGCAAGGGAAGAAGGAGAGAATTAAAACGCAGTTAAGTCTCACACGATGAAGAGTGGATTTGTAGGAAAAAACCTCTTTTTTCCGTAAAAAGGGTTACAACCGAGTTCAGGAGTTAATGATCCGAAATTTTCCCAGCGGAATTAAAAATCTCATTTTCTCGGAGAGGCAAACGGATACGACGGAAAAGAGGGGGAGGGGGGAAATGATTGGGGGAGGAAATGACGTGGCTAGGGTAAATGGAGACGGGACAAAGTGAGCGGAATAGTAATTTGAAGACGCCGAGGAGGAAGTAAGGAAAGGCTACTCAGCACAATGATTTCACTATTTAATTTTAAAATGAAAGGCGCCACCTACAGCTCAAAATCTAATCCACCTATTATGTTTTACAACTAGCAATAATATCTTTATGATATAAGGCACGATGTGGTGGAAGTTTTAAATATTATTTAAATTAAGCTCTACAATATTTTCACAGGACTATGACACGTTACGTTTTAAAACACTTGATAATGCTGTAATAAAAAAAACGCGTCGTCTTCGAATGAATGCTGCTGAAATATTGAAATGTTTCTCTTAACTAATAAATAAAGCAATAATATGCTTCAATTTTTGGATTAAAGGTTTTCTCAGGGATTAGATGAACTACTACATTCCATTTCCGGAAAAAATGACACACATCCGAATGAAATTAAATGAAATGAATAAAAAATTCGTCGTCTCCTGACGACGTTCCCAGCAGGAAGAACGAAACTTCGAGTTCAAAATTCAGCACGCAGCAGAACACCCGGAAATGTCATGTAATGATTGAGCTCTAACTTAGGTACCAATTTCAAGCTTTTGAGAACTTAGGTATAAGTATTCCCAGGATATTTTATTTTGACAATACGCAAGCTGTAATTTTGAAAGATAGAAAAAAGAAGCTTAAGTGGAGTGAAACTTGGCATTGAGGTTTTTCTGCACGAACCATATCGTACCATAAACTCTTGACGACGAACAGCCGAACGAATTCGAACATGGATGCCTCCAAATACAAATCACCTTTGCTCTTAGCAATAAGATGCTCCGCCTCTGCAGTTATTAGACCCAGGCGTAATGGAAGAGAAGAAAATCATAAACTACCTGTCCCGTTCGAGTTTAGGTATATTCAAAATGTAACATATACTTCCTCGCTTTATTAAGGCTACTGGTATACACTCCTATGCAAATACCCAAGCAGATGTGTCCAATTGAGAAAAAGGAGCAAGCGAGGTAATATGTATGTATAGAGGTTGCTTCAGCGGGCGTGGTAGCTTACTGGGCAGAGCATTGGGTTACTAACCGAAGAGCTTCGGGTACATAAAATCTGAGGTGAAGACTTTATACACCACCGCAAAAAAATCCTCGTAAAGCAAGGAGACTCAGGGAAAGAAAGTAGCTCCACGACCCTACATGCGTGAAGTGCACACCTATGGATTAGTGTGGGATAAGATCTATCCTTGCCTGTTATAAACAACTTCGAATTGAATAAGTGTTGTAGCTCTATGGGCTGGATGAAAATTATCGCGCTTAAATAGCAATTGCATCAGTGTGTGATATTCAGCATAAACTTATTCCGCCTATATGATTTTTTGTTATTTTCCGACGTATGATACTCTTATGAATCTTCTCTGGTTTTTCTACCGTTTGTGCGTCAAGAGTTTATGGTAAAATTTGGTTCGTGCAGAATAAACCCTTTACCAAGTATTTCTCCGCTTACTCCTTTTTTTCTATCTTTCAAAATTATTTCGCCTTACTCTAGATTAGGTCATCGGCACGATCCTCTTTGCAAATGTCCGACAAGGTGTACCCAATTAAAGCAGAGTATTTATTATTCCAGAAGAAAGGAAATGGCCGCAATGGATGTTGATTCGAAATCGTTACCTATCGAAATACCGACGTCCGAAACTTCAGTCCCTCCGATTAAACGGCCCAAGGACCCGGGGAAGACACGGGGAGAGAATCGAGCAAACTCTAATTCACACAATAATTGACAGAGACCGCAGAGCGATTAATGGAATCGCACACCTTCCAGTAGAATTCCGAACGCCGCGCCGCGACGAACGGGAACGGAAAGGTAAAAACGAACCGGAGGGGAGATGGACATTTAATTGGCTTCCGCAGACGCAACGGCGAGCGCCTGTACGCGAGGGTGTAGTGTGTGTGAATAGGCCCTTGATATAATTACGTGGTCGGCGATGAAATATGCCGCAAAGCGATGGAATAGCGGCGTCATGCGGTATTCTTTTTTTCCTCTCGAGAGAGAAAATTGCAGTTACATGCCGAGATGAGCAACAAAAACCAAATGCCACCAGGTTGCCTTTCGTAGAACTCCCATCACATTACTTTTCCAATAACGCAACGTATCTTACCTCCTTCACTCACTTGCCCAGTGCTTAGGCACTAGGGTAGGTTTGGGTGGGCAAGGGGAGAGCTCACTCCACTCTGATCCGTGTCCGTGCGAATATCACACATTCAGAATGAGGGGGCAGTTCATTTGTCTTCTGCACCTCGAAATGCGAGGATTTTGGCTCGGTGTGGTTGAAAGGCTTCGCCCGGGAATTGAAGCGGGTACCCTCAAGTCAATAAAAGTACACCTAACCCAATACGCTACTGCGCTACCTCTTTTACTCAATACTTAAAGAGTCAATTTTAGCATGAGCAAAAAAGGTAGCTCGCAATAACCACAAACTGAAGTCAGCGATGAAGCTCTCAAATTCAGTATTATCACGGGCTTGGGGAATAGAGAAACTTAGCAAATAAAACTAAGTAATAGGTATTTTATATTTAGGTTGTTTTATTCCTTATTGTGGACTAAATTTAACGGACATTAAATTTTAAAATCGAAACAAACGACTAAAAATCAAATCATAATGCCGTAATCCTGATCCTAACACCTATGTAGGTGGCTTGCAGGGTCATATCAGGCTTGTATATGTACATGTACAAGTAAATGCTAGCGTGGATTACCGTTTAACGATGCTGACTGCAATTTTTTTTCTGAAATTACCTCGATTAATGGAAAGCCACACGCTCTCCCCTCTTTTCATCCAACTGATCTAAACCTCAATCACCATCATCAAATCCGATGCGCAAAACACTTGGGTAATATTGTCATTTAAGCCATAAAGTTAAAAGAGGAAAAAAAACCTCGGGTCGATTCAAATTCGATTGCTTTGATCTTTAGACTTGCATGCCAAGAAAGGAATGAGGACATAAAGACTAAACGAATTCATGGTGACGATGTTTATGAGAGGAAGTTCACGGAAAATATGAAGAAGAAAGAACGAGGACGAAAAGTTTCGTAGGCGATATTGGAATTACAAATAAGAGAACGAAGCAGGCAAGGAGGGTGTCGTCATATCAGACGCCAACATTGGCGCGATGACTCTGCATGAAATTTGATTACAGTATAAGAAATACACTCTTTCGAGGCGAAATAGTTACTGGCTGGTGAAACTCTTAGGTCAGATGTGATTGCAATAGAGAATTTACGATAATGAAGAAAGCAATTAATATTATGCTTCTTTTCAGATACGTGGACAAATATGATAACAAGGTATGGCTTAATATTCCACAGCGTGAGTAGGCAAGCATTCTGATATAATGAGGGTAGTTGAGTTGAAGACGAAAAAATAAGTGTAAGTCATTGAGATATTGAAAACGAGTTGTCAGTTTACAGTGTGTAACCATTTGTTAGATTTACGGGACGATGGAAATAAAGCTTAGAAAAACTCGGCATCAAAAGCGTAATATATTACCACGCTACTCCACGAGTTAATTGCAGTAAGCCACTTCCACATTCGTAAGTAGCTCAAACTCAACCTTGCTTGGAGAAACCTTCCAGGAAAAGTAAAATAATGATAATTGGCGATAACATATACAATAAATAACTTTCATCCAATTTTCTCGTTGGCAAGGAATGAAAAACGGGAGAAACAGGAAAGTTAAAAATAAACGAATCTAGTCCTGGAAAAATTACCGGTCAACGTCGACTTACAACGACTAGCTTATTTCACCGTGTTTCCCGACTTTTTTGTGAAATGGATCAAAATAGATGTGGGACCATAAAACATTTACAAGCCGTAACAATCTACGATATCAGAGAGGACGCAATATATGCCCAATATCGTCATAAAAGTTTTATCTTAAAAAGGAAAGGAATCCCGAGGATAAGAAGCAGGCTCAGC
Source organism: Ischnura elegans (assembly GCF_921293095.1). NCBI lineage: Eukaryota > Metazoa > Arthropoda > Insecta > Odonata > Coenagrionidae > Ischnura > Ischnura elegans. The sequence goes on from NC_060249.1 coordinate 31,399,664, forward strand.
TCACTTATGTACGATGGCATCTCAACCACCGAGGAGTTAATAAATAACGTCTTCATCAAGCGCTTGGTGCTGTACATCTTGAACAAAAAAATAAAAAATAACTTCGGAAGGAGCCTGGGGTCTATAAGCTGGTTATTACGATGATCCTTATGCGGGCAGAGTAGACTACGGGGGTATGGGGCATGACAATGTGGGAGAAAGAATATGAGGGAGAAGGGGGAATTAACGCTCATTGTTATTAGTGTTGAGTCACGGATGTATATCTAAGCGGAGAGGAGGGGAAGGAACACATATGAGGGGCGGAGTGGGATGGGGGAGACCGCGCAGGGAATTATGGGAAGGGGTGGGGGGAGGCGGGGAATAAAATAAAAATTGCCCCATGGGGCCCGGGTGATGGAAGAAGCCGCCAATTCGAAGTCGGAATAGTGATTAAGGGCGAACAATGGAAATACGAATTTTGAATGCCGTTCTAGGTAAGTGGGAGGGGTATTGGGTTGGGTGAGTGGGAAGGGGGGTGGGGTTTAAAGTAAAGGGGAGATAATGGGGAGGGGGACCTCTCCCGAATAGGTTCCACCGCGAAACAATTGAGGTCGCCGTAATACGTCGATTTTTGAAGGTGACCAAAGGAATTGGTTGAGGGGGACGGGTAGGTATCGCTATTAGGCCGGAGATTCGTCTGAAAAGCGATTTCGAGGAGGGATTACATCTCGTTGACTACTTAACTGCAGATATTTATGCAACGAGAGAGTGTAACTCCTTCGTGATGCTACGAATGCAAATAACAATACTCGGCACATTCACCACCTGCAAGGAGTAACAATTGGTGGACAAATTAACAGGAGACATAGGTGGAATGAGGTAAACTGCGACTGAGTGAAGAGTGAATGTCGAGAAATCGAGGGAAATCGAGGGATCCGGGTTCGAATCCCGGTCAAGGCGAATGATTTTTTTCTCTGTGGAATTTTCGCACAATGATTTTACGAATTCAAATAATAAATTATACGATTTCGAGGAGAAATAATACGTCTTTGACTACTTAAATACAGTATAATAAATAGAATGAGTAAGTATATTTACTACCTGTAAGAAGTGGCAATTAGTGGACAACTTAACAGCAGCCATACGCAGTGACGTGAAGGCAAAATTAACCAGTGCCGGAACGCTTTTTCCTCAACTTTTTAGAAGAGAAATATTAGTCTGTGTGTGTGTTTTTTATTACTAGTTATCATTTGAATTTTAACACAATTTTTTTCTTTTCATTAGGAATTTTGAGGCAAGAAGTTGATTTTATGTTATTTGAATATTATGTCTTTTGTTAACCAGTGCCGGAACGGTTTTTCGACGCGTGCCAACTCCATGACACCACTGATCACTATGTGGAATAGATGAGATAAACTGCAACTGAGTAAAGAGTGAATTCTGATTTACGAATTCAAATAATACATTAAAATTTCTCAAAAGTCTAGGTAAAAGTACTTTCAAAGGCTGATAGAAACTAAATTAGTAACATCACGATTCGGAAAATGTTTTAAATTTCTTCGATAAAGAATAGCTGATAGCTAAAAATCAGCTAACCTATTGCATACGGAAAGATAATACACCAGTCTCGAGCCAATCCAGCAGCAGCAACCCAAAGAAAATATACAAGAGATATAACTAGTTCTAAGTAATTCTGGGTGTGATCACACTTCTAGTCCCCCATTCTGACAGCTCGAGCCACGTGTTCGAGCATCGTAGTCAAATTCAGTTGACTGACGCTCTCGAAACTCAATATCACGATCTCTATTCAAATCTCGAATAATATCCGAAGGAACCTGCATCCAAACCGATAAATTAGAATACGGAATCAACCGAGGGATATAAATTCAAATATTGATTCGAAAGCAGAGCCTTATAATAGGTTATCCTCCCGCATCCTTACTTTAATTGAATCTATTGATGTCTGATTATCATTAGCATCGAAAACTAGACTATGGACAGCCAGGACAAAAGGATATGTAAAATAGCACCCATGATACCCCATTTAATTCTCCATTAGCAATAAAATTTCATGCGAGGAGCGTATAGAAAAGGGTCATTTAAATATCATCTGCATCCCGTATCCATCGAGTCAGAAATTTCGAAGGGAACGACCCTTTGTCCAGAAAATAAAACGCTTTTAATAGTGAAGGCATTGTGGAGAAGGAAAGGAGGGCTCCTCAGAAATGCTGGTAGGTGGGTACTATCATCCCTCCTTATCTCGCATATCTCCGGCCCAGGTGTATGCCATTCTCCTCGGCCAAGATATTCGCCTTTCTTTCATCCTCCTGAAAACCGAAACATGAGTTCATTTAGGTCCATCGCACCCACACAACCAGGAGCCCGGGAAGCGTGTCGTAGCCAGCGACCCTAGCATGACGCGGCGCGTATCGCTGCAGAAAATACCAACAAGGGGAGTGTACTTATGTGGCCGGCTATTAGGCCCGTGAGTCGGAACATTAGGCACCGGCCCGGCCAGAAAAGAACGCTGTCGTGCATCCTCAAATGGACGGAATTCCGGGGGGCGGCGAAATGCGGAGAATATGGGATAAATAACGGCTCGCCATTATGTGGAACAGATGGAATTACCGTCGTAAAACCTGGGGTTGTTCCCGAATCCTATGAAAAAGTGACCAAAATGCAAGCATGATGAAAGCACTTGTCTACTTCCATACTTAACGACCCAGGTTTTGGCACATTACAATTACCATGACAATACCATTTTCAACTTTGATTGGTAGAAATAAAGAAGTGTTAAAATAGACAAGTGTTATGTTAAACTATCAAAGAGTTTCACCTAATTACGCCGGAAATTGCGTTTTTTACAAAAAGCAAGCATTTAATTAAGACACAATAATATAATTTATCCCTATGCAAATGTTCCCTACGATTCAGATTGTATTCCAGTAAAATTAAACGTACTTAGACTTAAATTTGTTGAATTACCTTCATATTGACATTAAGGCAAGCACTCAGTAATTTCCATAGGCGTTTTGTTCTAAAAAATGATTGGGGATGAATTGGATATTATCATCATCAGTCTCTCTATATTACTGGAATTATTTAAGACGTCGAAGCAATTTTTTATAACAAACGAAGGTAGATAAATGATTTCTTTCACATCAACCACCACGTCACCAGTCAGATAGGCCGCTATTAACCTTTATTCAATCAAGTATTAAGAGTAGATGAAACGACTTAGTGATCTGAGACTCCAACGAAATGCATAAGCAGCCATGGTTTGATTTCCGTTTCAAGTTTATCGTTTTTGCAGTTTTCTTTTGTCATATTTCATATAAATTTTCCTATCTAATTGAATTTATGCTTACTTTTTCGCCAGTACAAGAATTGAATGGTTAAAGTCACCAATAGAAAGAGCAATATTAGCTCCTTCCTAAGCCATTTATTAAATTTCTTCAGAATTTCTTCCTTTCAACAGAATTCATATCATTTTAACTACCAAAATATTTTTAATACGCCTCCAATAATCGGTATCATAATTTACGTGCTACACAAGCTTATGGAACCTTATTTTCATACGAGAAGGCTCATGAGTATCTTTGCCAAACCATATTTTATTTACACGCAATTCAATTTCCTTACGCATGAATGGGCAAACAATAACGCTTATTTCAAAGATGTACTAGAATCACTTTGACGACTTGATACCGAAATAGCATCATTTCATCACACGGACGCGCTCTGACTAACGGATAAATGTGAATCACTCGCCGCGTGGAAATCACGGAGAAAGAAGGGCGTAAAAAGTGCGAACTCCACTTGACGCAGCAAAACGGAATGATGCCTCGCATCTGTTTCACTTGACGGATTTCTGTTTCGCGAACAATGGAACATGGGCATAAAATACGCGGTGAAGCACAGCCGCGTGAGAAACTGGCTCTGACATAGCCATGAATACGGAATAGCCCTTCCGCGAATGGATATTATCCCTAATGCTGGCGTAAACATGATAATATCAAAGAAACAAGATGCAGGGGGAGAAAAAAAACCTTATGATTTAAAATCAATCATTTTTGAAAGAACCTAGCGAAAATTGATAGGTGCATCCAAAACAAATCACGCATGCCCTAACACAATGAAAGGGGAAGCTAGCTGGAATATATTGAAATAAAAACCTGCAATTTTCCAAGAATAAAGGATAAAAACTGTACATATATGCTTTGCCTCCTTACTTCGCACTTCAATCTCCTACTTCACAACTGCCGAGACCATCGGGAAGTATAAAACCTAGGGCTTCAGGAATACTAAATCTTTTCAACTGACGCCGTGCATCTACGGCAAGGTTTCTATGGTTCGTCACTTGGAGAAAAGGATCACGAATTAGGGAATATTTAGAGTTGCACGAATAAGCAAACTGATCCATAAAATAGTCTACGTAGGCATATCACAAATTAAGAAGTCATGGTCATAATTTCATTGAGAATTACAAATGACACTTAATATTTTTTTTTTAATTTTGCGAACTTATCACTTCATAAGTAGCAAAACTTGCAGTGGCCTCTTACGACGGGAGAGCTGCAATCAAAATTAATTTCTACTTCCGCTTTTATTTAGGATAACGAAGTTTATCGTTTAAAAGAACGGTGACGTTTTACCAGAGACCTCAATATTTATGCAATAATTTTATCATAATTTTTGTAATATTTTTATACAGTAATAATATTTTATAACATGGTAATAAAATTATTTGCTCAATAATATCATCGCAATATATTTATTTACTATGATTATTAAGATAGGTAATTATTTATATCTAGGGTTGATTAACAAGCTTAAAAAGCTGCATTGACCATTGCCTGCAATTTTACCTGCATTGGCCATTTAGCTCTCCGCCCAGGCGTCGAGAGCAGAAGAAAAATTAGAGCAGGTTGAGCAAATAGGAGCACCGCATCGGAAGCGACCGCAACCTCGCCCCATTCATTCGGACCCTCAAAAGCCCTTGCCGTGTCGGCGGCGGCGTAGGAGTGAAATCTTCGGCGCGGGAAGGCGGTCAGGGCAGCGGAGAGGGAGGGCGGAATATATGTACACACACTACGAGGTGGCTCTCTTCCCAGGAGTATCCGGATCGCGGCGAGGCGGTGGAAAGCCGGCGGGCATATTGAGACCATTGTGGGCAGGCAGTGTGAGGAGAATGTGGCGGCCGGCGGCTGTGGGGGGGCTTGCCTTTTGTCGGGGGGCATTGTGCGGCTGTCCACGGAGGCGCGGGGGCCCTCACAATGGCCCCTTTTTCGTGGGGCAGTTTTCGCTTTTCGGGGGTGTTGGAGAAAAGAATTCACGCCGGCGGGTGGGATGATGATGAGAATAAAACGATGATGTGAGGTCGTAGAAAAACTTATGCTCCAGTGTTTTGGAATTCCATCATCTTGGAATGACTATATAGTACTTGGCTGATGAAGAGAATTGCAGCGGTTGCTGGCCATGCTTCTTAATTGGAAAGAAGATATTTAGACTAGGCGACCGTTAGATTACGTTAAGAGATTAAAATATGAAAATATGATGAGAATAACACCATGACATAAGGTCATAGAAAAACTCAGGGGCGGATCCAGAATTTTTTCTGGTAGGGGCACAAGGGTCTGACAGGCAAACGATATTCTCATTATTGAGATTAAAAACAAGAACCAACAATTACTGTTCGAAATATTCTCTTCATTTTGATATGAAATTTATTGATGTGAAACTCAATGGTTGATGCTCAAAACAAAACGAACGAAATGATAACTGTATTTTAAAAAATTACCTAATTTTTGAGCGTATAGTGGGGGGAGGTAACGTGACCCCCCTTAGATCCACCAATAGAAAAACTTAAGCTCTAGTATTATGGAATTCAATTGCCTTGGGATGATTATATTTGCCACATGAAGCGAATGCAGAGGTTGCTGATCGTGCTTCTAGTTTGACAGTAGTAATTCGTAAGAGGCGACCGTTACTTTACATTAAGGGATCGATGTATAAAAATGCTAAACCATTTTCCGGAATCATGAGCCAGCGATCAATCTGCTGGGATATCATATTGATAAAGTTCGAGGTATGTTGAAAAATAATATTATTTAGAAAAAGAAAAATGATATTTTAATGTGCTGTGACGCTAGATTAGACATCACCCGATGTTCTTCAACGCAAGGTGGATGGTCTGCACGATGACCGCACATTCTCGATATATTCGATTCGACTTTTACTGGAAACTGAGGTCATACGATAACTATGCTACTAAGTAAGGGCATTATACTTAGTAACACGAGCCCTTAAGATTAGTTAAATTCAAAGAATAATAATGCATAAAATCAGACCAATTTAATATCTACATATGTTTTAGGCAAGAAAAAGTGAGATATTTTTCAAATAATTTTGTAAACAATGCAGTCATTCAAGTAAATAAAATAAGGACATTAAAGATTAATTCTTCATCGGACTTCCGCATGAATTCTGACACTGTTGATAGCTAATACCATAGATTTCTGGAAGAAAACTTGCTGAATTTAACGTAAACAAAATGAAAAAACTACGCTTTCCATGGCGAGTAGTAGTAGTTTTTACGCAGTAAGTAGTTGACATAAGGGACAATTATTTCTGGGTCTCGGTGGGCCCGTCATCTAGCGGTGACTAGTTCAACCATGTAATGAATTTGCATACACACTTGCGTGTATTGATCAAATTTACATCAAATTCTATTCATTTCAATTTACTTTGCCCTTCATTGCTATAAACTTTACTAGCAACGACAGCAGCGAAAAGTAAACAGGTTTCGAACAGTTGGTCAACATATAAGCAGTGAAAAAAATAGTGAATTCTGTTTGCCATAAGCCACAAGTTCACATCCATCATTTTTTCACCAAATAAATTAGATTTTACGAGAAATGTTATACTTTCCGAGGTAAATCATTAAGTTTATTCATAATTAAAAACCAAAACTGGTGAAAAAGGCGACCATTTCTTAGCTATGTGACTTCATCCATGAGTGCTAATAAGTTGAGATTTAAACTACAAAGAAGTTTTTATTTTTGCTAACGAATGTTAGCATTCATTAGCAAAATAGCTAGAGAGTCAAGCGGTTGGCGAGCGCTATTATTAACTCAATAGAAATAGTATTGAAAAAATGCTATAAAGGCCGAGAAGTATATAGTTCGAAAATGTATTATTTTCCGGATATATTTAAAAGAATTTTTACGGTTAACTTCCAGGCGTTTACATAATTGTAAACACCCACGAATTTTTTCGTTCGGGTAAAGTGGAAAAAGTTTATCCCTATAACCAGGGGCGTAACTAGGAGTATGTTTTGGGGGGGATGGCCTGGGAGGGCGTCCCCCTTCCCCAGGTTACGGGAGGTACACGAAAACTTTTGAAAAATGACATGCCTGGAAATAAATTTTACATCATTTTGGTACTAAAAAATTTACTTTAACTAGATGCAGTCATATGTCAAAACTAGACAATAGTTAAAAATAAGTTTTTTATTTCTCTGAGGCATCGGGGGGGAACTATCCCATTATCTTCCCTAGTTACGCCACTGCCTATAACTGTGTACTGTTTTGACTCATGCTGTCGCAAATGAGTTTCCTCTGATACTCAACAACGTCAGGGACTAACATTGTAGACGGTGTTCCAAATACGAGAGGAGAAAAGGCGTGAGAAAGCTTATCTTAGCACCTGCTATCACATCAGGCACCCATCAAAACACAACCTGTGTGTTCAGGCCCCAATCGCAAAATCTAAATTAATCCGCAAAATGACGGGGGATCGATGATTGCGGGAAATATCATTAGCATGCGATAACTTGAAAACCCTGAATTAATTTCACGGCGTTACATCGCGCCGTGACGAACGAATGATATGATCTTATAGATAATTCTTTGAATCTCAAGGTTTGAATAAAAAACAGATACTAGCAGTGGGAAAGGGGAAGTCATCGCCCAAAACTCATAAATGTGATGCAGAAATGATTGACATCACGAATGATAAACGTGAAGAATGCTTGGGAGGAGGCACGGTCATCTCGCAATGGCAATTCATTAAAATGTAGTCACTCTAACCATTATACAATGTCGGATTCTCAGTTGGCATATGCATAAGAGAGAATTTCATACTGTCAGATTAGCCAAAGAAAATGATCAATATGTTCCTATTAGCAAGGCAGAAAACGAGTTTAAACGCAGATTGAGTCATTTTAATCCACTTAAATGAAGTGCCGCGGTCCTTTTCTTATAAATTAGATACGCCGATGAATAAGTCCACATCCGATCATGGTTTCTAGCTCAAAAGTATTAAGTTTAAAAATGGAATAGGTAACTTGTACTACAGAAGAAACGACAGGTGGCTGCAAAATTTGAATAACAAGTGAATAATCCAAATTTTTATAATATTATAATACTCGGGGCACTTTGTATATTCTTGCCTGTTCTTTATGAGTTCAAAAAAAGATAGCACCACATACAAGAATAAGTTTGGAAGAAATAAGTGAATTTGCTCATTATAAAACACGGAATATCCAGTGTGATAAGGCACTACCCGCAACCATAATTATTGATTCTCTCTCCTACCCCACAAAAGGGGTCTAACACCCATAATGATTGAGATTTAATGAGGAAAAATAAAATACTTGATTTTAATAACTTTAATTTTTATTTAACATTCAACACCGCGAATTTTAGCGTTTTAATTTAATCGCTTGATTTTTTTAAGAAAGAATTTTTAGTCGCTCATTTTCACAAAACACTTTCTGACATCAAGAAAGAATTGCCCATGAAACCTTCTCCCGTGCTACTATTACTACGGCACTCCAGGAATGAAAATTCAATCCTCAGTACCTACTCACGATTTATTCTTCCGCTTACTGAGCCTGATTATTACAAGTAGGAATGAATATCTTGCGGCTAACCCAAGTAACAAATCGACTCAAGGAGCTGCAGGGTGCGAAAGTTCGAAGAATAGAAAATTTAAACCGAAGTATGAGGGCGTATTGGCGTTCATGACAGGCTGTGAGTTATTTCGGCGGTCGGTAACCAGCCTGGGAGCTCATTTGGATGCGGTATTCTCCGCAAAGAGGCCGGTGACTCGAGCTGCCTTCCTAGCTCGCACCCAATGGCATAAGAAAAATGAAAAAAAAAAACAAAAGACTCCGATGGACGCGGTTATTCTAGCCGTGGGTGGTGGTGGTCTTATAGACAAAGGTACTACAGATACGCGGTCGGGTGAGAACGACATAGGGTGTATATGTTAAGCGGACACATAGATGATTGTAAAGAGGCCAGTGGCTTTTCCAGGGATATGATATGGGAATAGTAATTGAATAGTGCTGTCGCAAGCATTCAACTTTCTCGCGGGCCTGACCTCCGGGCGTAGGGAAATAATGGGTGGGAAAACTTTCGATGGGGTTAGATGAAGGGGAGAAAGGAAATAGGGGATAGAAAAAGAGATAGACGGATAGAAAGAGGAGCGGGATGTGTCGTTGCTTAATGCGTGAGGGCACGGCGGAGGTGAAAAGAATAAAAAAAAACCTAGGAGCTGTGTGTGTAATGTTAGAGGCGAGACATGGATTTAACAGAGCGAGGGCAGGTAATCTATGACCGAAGCGGGTTGAGTTCTGAATTTTTTTCCAGTGCATCCATCTTGCGTAATGTTCTGTGACAAAAAATACTGTGTACCCACGACCATTGTAGCTGCTGCTAACTAATGTATAACAAAGGGGTAAAATCGCAGTGGGTTTCTGATGCATGCGGAGAATTTGAATAGGACTATTTCTATTTATAACAAATATTTTCCTTCTTAGTAATGTTTATAAATATGGTGTGTTTAAAATCACTGAATTCCAAATAAGCAGTTCATTATTTTCCTAAATTTTTTGCCGGAGATAGTGATGAGAAGTTCATGGTGAAACAAAAACCAAGTACCTACTGTTCCTCAAACTTTTTTTTTGTTATTCGCTGCCTACTAGTTACAACGTCTATACAGTCATCATCAAGAAAAAACAATCCTGCTTGGATTTATAATGACTGTATAGACGTTGAAACTAGTTGACAGCAAATAATAAAAAAGTTTGTGTAACAGTACTTGGTTTTTGTTTCACCATGAACATTTCATCGTTCCACCACGTAACGCCCAAATCAGTTGATGTTATTAGTGATAAGAATTTTCAAAAGCAAATTACAACACATTAAATGCACATATAACTTTCTAGAAGTAACCATTCATTACTACCACTTTTATTATTACGGAGGCTCCATCGGTGATTAAATTTATGATTGATTTCCGGGTTAATGCCGCGTCGACTCATTTTTGTTGGACGACAGTTTTGGGAGCGTTCCAGCTCCCGTCTTCGGGTCCATTTCAGTAGACATTATATTCAAATATTAGACGTATGTAGTGATTTAATATTTAGTGGACATTGTATTATATATATTACGGAAAAGGACCCGAACACGGGAGCTGGAACGCGCCCGAAACCATCGTCCACCAAAGATGAGTCGACGTGGAATTAACCCGGAAACCAATCATCTATCACTTTTATTGTTGAGAATAAATAAAGACCTGACTTATTTCAATTACCAGACATATCTCCTTAGTTACTTATCTTCAGAAATACTCTTAATCTATCAACTTTTACTGACTGAAACCAATTTTTATATTAACCAGGCTTAAGTTTTGCGCTTTAATACTTGTTTGAATTAAATAAGTTCATATCAATATAAGTTATTGATCGTGGCAGGATATGCAAGGGTAAATTTCATGTATGTCTTTAACTTTTTCTAAATCATACATTCAAAACCAGTTTATATGTACCACTATTATAAATAAAATTTTTATAATCTTTACCAAATATGGAATTGTCTATAAAAGGAAAAACTAAACAAACAAATATCGAAAAATTCAACTCTTAAGTGCGTTTACTCCCTCAAGGACGCCCCTTTCAAAAATGAAGAGGGCATACTCACTGAGACGCGCTGACCGAAAATTCATAGAAACTTTTCAGCTTTCGGGAAGATAAAATGTCAAAATAAAAACTTGGAAAGAATATTCAGTGGACATTGTATTCAAATATTAGAGCCGGCCGTCACGATTCTCGAGGTTTTTGGCCGGCGGCCACGGCTCTTGAAGACCCCCGCAGGTATTGTCAAAGGGAAAAGCCCACAGCGGGGGGTAATCTCATGAGAGTGGTGGAAAATGAGGAAACGGAGAGCGAAGGAAGCCTAGAGTGGACACGTATGCGGAAAAGGGTCAGCCTGCGAGTGAGATTAGGAGGGAGAGGAGGTGGGGGAAGCGAAGGGAGGGATAGGAGAGTGGAAGGGGTGGTAAGAAAGGGCTGAAAAGGAAACGCTCTCGAGAGGCTAAAAAACTCGAGAGGCAGATAATGAACGGTTCTAGGCTTTCCTCTCATCGCGTTTCCAATGAACCCCAATGCGCTTTGCTTCGAATTAGACCGCTAAGTTTTCGCGGCGTCATAGTTTACGCAAAAAGAAGCTGGAGAATAAGCGTGCAATGTGCAATAATAATAAAGTCAATCACGAGAGTGGTTTAATAAGTCCGTGACTTTTTGAATATAATATATTTTTCGGCGAGAAAGTGTTTTATTTCTCTGCAGTCTCTTTTTAGCTCGATACAGTTAGTCTAACGTTTTTCCAAATATTTTTTTTCCTTCTAAATAATAGCTTCTTAACAATAGGCAGTCAAAATAAGCGTTCGTTTCAGTGATAACATCTTGGTTCGACCTAAATCTCTAACCGTTTAGCTATTTCTTCATACTTGGAAACAGAAAGTAGTCGCATGAAACCTAAATCTGTAGAATATGAAAATTCAAACAATCACGGACTTATCAAACAACCCTCGTATTTCCGTCGTATGCTTTGAGGCTTCTCGGGTTTTCTACCGGATGTTAATTTAATTTTATCTTTAAGACGATGGTGGATACAATCCTGAAAGTATTGGTATCCAACAAAATAATCTCGCGGTTGAAATCCATGGAAATGTTCCTCCTCAAGAATAATAGTTCGAGAAGAAGGCTGCAATGTTAAAAAAGTTAACTTTAAGGTTTGTAAGAACGATTCCCAGGCTTTCCAACCGATAATAATTTTATTTTACCCCGAAATCCTCGAAGCTTCGGTAATAAAATAACCTCCCGGTGGGAATTCAATGAAATGTTCCTGTTCAAGAATGATATCAAGCTAACAAAGGTTTAAAAAGGAAAAACATTGAAGGTGAGTTCTCTAGCATTCGTTCACTTAGCAGTGTGGCTCACTGAATCGAAATCTTATCACAGAACTGTCCAAAAACCTCGATTCCTTTAAATATTTCCGTCTAAAAGTCTGTTACTTAGCAGCCTATTTTATCCAGATGTAGAACTAACATTTTTCTTTAAACTAGCATTTTGTTTTTATCAGGGAAATAAGTACATTTTAAGACCGCTCATTCAAGAGGGATTGTAATTGTATGGAGGGATTTTTATTCCATGGAATAAAGAAGTACCAAGGTATAACACATGCACAGGTGCTGTATTTACAAACAGAGATAACTGATTTCATAACACTATACCTACCATGCAAAAGACGGAATACATGAATCTAGACCAAGTGAAACTATCACACTCAATCTTGTCAGATGCCTTCACCTCAACATAAATCCAATGCCAAGAGTTGGAAAGCGACGCTCAGACAATTAAAACCGAGTCTCTTTAAGTAAACAATCAAAGATTACCACAATATCAGTTACTTAAGAGCACATTAGTACTTTACAAATGCGAAAAAATATAATCACGGAGATTACGTCAAACTTGGATAAAACACGACGCGGTAAAATAAGGTTGCGAAAACAGGATCTTATAAGCTCTCACGACGATGGAACAGCGATCGGCGTCCATTGATTATTCCTCTAAAAAGGACTAGAGAGAGAGATATCGTCTAAAAACGACAATACAGACTCAACTCACCTTTCTGTTTCTATTTTGCTGGGAAGGCAGTCAAAGAGGAGTGACAGCTTCTCGTCCGCTGCGGAAATCCAAAGAACGAACCTTTAAAACAAGAAAAAAGAAACAAATATCAGACATGTGGACTAGATTGTAGATAGCATTAACAGGTTAAACCCTGGGAGCACAAATCTGAATATAATTAATCTATGGGGCCTCTATCAAGAAAGGTGGTAGGACAAGAGAAAAGGAGCAAGTGACAGTGTCGTAAACTCCGACGGTTCTACCACTCCGTCTATACGTAGAAATTCCAAACCGCGTCTTTTTTTCTTCGCGTTTAACAGATTTGTCTTAGGGGGAAATACCGTCGTCTGAATAAAAACGAAAAGAAGTTTACTAAACAAAAGTAAGGATGAATATACTTGTCCATTCCTTCACGAAAATGGGCGAGAATGGAAATATGAATATAAGTAAGAAAACCATGAACACTGGAAAAAAATGAAGAAATTAAAAGAAATGACATTCGAAATTTATAATTCATTCAATTATCATTACAGGTTCTGATGCCTACATCTATTATAATCCACAAATCGAAAAAGGCTAAAAACCATCCAATAAAAATAAGCAACGTTTATCAAAAGCAAAGTGAAATCCGGAGAGAATTAAGACACATTTCCCTACCTCCCATCACGCTGCCTCAAACACGAAAAAATGGCAATATCTACGGCAGAGATAGGCTCCTTTCAGTATCGTAAGAGGAGCATAGATATAATTATAATAATTTTATTGAGGTTGGGCAGAACGTAAGCCAACTAACCGAAGAGTCCTGCCAATTAATTCGAGATGAGCTTGGCCTTAACCTTTCCATACCAATCATTGGGTTGAAGCACTGAGTGAGGGTGAGTTGGTTTACTATAAGCCCTGATAAGAGCAATGAAACGTGAAAAGAATTCACTCCCAACCCCATTAAGAGCCGAGTAAGGCACATTGGTGCGATCATATAAGTGGTACCGAGAATATGCCATAATTATTAGAGTTTTAGGAGGGTAATTATTTGATTGTCACAGTGCAAATCTTGTCATAAAGCTGCATAAAACTTCACTCACTGCCACCATACCCGTGCAAGTTCACGAGCACAGCACAGAGACCAGGGATAACACTAGAAACGCGATACCCACCATACAAAATATGGAGTACAAGAAGTACTGAAACCCTGAACAGAAATATGCGCCAAGAAAAGAATTCACTCCTGCAGCTCTTTTATGAGTAATTTATGTCGGTAAGTACGTCGAATGCGAATTGGCGCCGAATGTAGCTGTACGACAATGAAACGGCCGGGTGTGGGTGGGTTGCCGCGGGTGAGATAAGCATGATAAGGGGGCGAGGGGGTGGTAGTTGGAAAGGGGTGGCAGTTTGTTGGGGAGGAGGGAGGTGGGCGTGGCGAGCGTATGGCGGAGGGTGCGAGGGCGGATTTTCGCACGTGGTCCACCTGTGGTTGGACGACGTCTGATTGGCCGATATGGACGACGCACGCGCGGCGCCGTAAGCAATCCACCCCCCGGCGATATCGAGAGCCCTGCCCCCCTATATATCCTTACCTCCCCGCCCCTTCTACAAAGATACTCTCCCACGGAATACAACCCCCACTCAAATGTTAGAAAAAAAACACGTAATGTCCGTTGGACAGCCATTAGACGGACACCAATAATGCAAATATCAGATTCATTAGAGTGATCCATGATTACAGTGAACGAAGTTCATCGAATCGACGAAAAAAGCAGTATGATTTACAATGTCTTCATTTACTATGATATAATACGCTATTCTTGAAACTAAAATATTCTAACTTTCCGCCAATAGTTATAATAACATATGGATTAGCGTAGAGAGCTTCAGTTAAAGCTTCTCCTCCCTATCCAAGTAAAAATATTTTATAGATAAGGACACTGAGGCATTGATTACTTTATTGTACGCATAAGGTATTGCACTAAAAAATACGTGCCTGAAGACTATGCCGAAGTTTTGAAAGAGGATAAATTATTTTGGAAGTAATAATTGCTGAAATTGTTGTTACGTTCCGTTCATTTAAAGAAACAAATTGAAAAGAACAAGTTAATTATTATGTATGGAAAGAAGTAGGAACTCAAAACAGGCCTCGAATTCCGACTTAGCCCGGTGTGTTCTTTAGCCTCACTTTTTCAAACCAACCATCGGGTAGATCCACTGAGCGTTTGAGCACACGAACCTTGCTACGGAGTATAAATATCTTCAATGGAATATTTCTCATACGTAAGGTGCTCATAACCAGGCTAGGCACACACACAAAAAGGCATTCACGTCACTGGGTCGTTCACGGAAGGGGCATACCATGGAGGGAGGGAGAGAGAGCGAGAGAGAGAAATGTTAATGCCGCCGCAGTGCATAAGGCACGGAGGAAGATGCCGAGACGCGTGGAAGGAACGAAAGCGAAACGGCCGCGCATGCAATCACGCATTCGCGCGTGCATCCCCGCCGCGGCACATAGCAAGTACGAAGACATCTCGCCAATGGGCCGATTAATATTTGAGCTTCGTCCGACGGGAAAGCGGTGGGAGGGATGGAGGTGGTTTTCCAAATAAGCGCCATGCCCATAGGCGAACGCCTCATTGTTTTGTAACTGGCCTCTCGGCTATTCTCGGAAGCTTCGATTCCGCAGTACTTATCGCGAACGACGTCTGGCACCCTTAGAGTACTGAAATGCCTACGATGGTGAGTCATCGGCCGAATTATCAAGCATTAGGGTGAGGCACTCTTCTCGACGGTGAAAACTATGTCCGACTGCGAGGAATATCTCCCTTAGAAGTGGACACGATATCACAAATACGCTGCTTGTAATAAAAATAATTGTATCCAGACAATTGGAAAGCATAAAATACGAAGATTCAAGATACACCATTTGTACTCTGAAGATGATTGGTAACATTGAAATCTAGGTCTTAATAAATTTTATAATCCAGGAAAAAATGCAAGTACTTATATCAAAATAGAAAAGTATTTCAAACATTTGACCTCAATGTCATACCAATTACTAAGGTACCTATGCATAGAAAATTATAAAAAATCGATGAACGATAAATCAATCGTATAATTTAACGCTGAAAATATAAAAAAAACACTTCTGTTTAAAACCGTGATAATTTAAACATATCCATGCTCGAAATAACATTCGTACAAGGTGAACTTCCTGGAGTAATAATGGGACAATGAACACCTACCTACACTACGAACATAAAAATCTAAAATTCTCCAGTTGGCCGCTAGGTGTACTGTCTCCCACGGCGCATTTAAATGTAAGGGTTTACAGAAGTCGACACTGGCGACGCTGGCGGTAGAACGGGGAAATGAAAGGAGCTTTAACCGAAATTAAGATTCGAGGTGATTTTATCTATCGAATTCTTAACTTTTCAATGCTATTACTCGCGAATGCGCGTTCTCTATTTCAAAAATTTATTATGCCTATTTGATTGATATTGGATTATATGCACTCATCGCCGCGCGGAGGACGTTTTTTAAAACCAATTAGAAAGCAATCAAAGTGGCAACATAAATCAAATGATTCTACCGGACGGACTGGGACCACGTCTTTGCAGTCCCCTTGACCGGGAAAACGAATGTAAAAGATTATTACTTATGTACGCGCGGCAGCCATGTTGCATTTCGTTTCCACCTCGCACCTCAACCTCACCCCAGTGCCTTGGTTGCGCGGCTGTCAACTGCTTTTTTCTCAGTCCTTTTTGTCTCGACACCGCAATCAATTCACCGGGCGGCCATTTCCAGGAACGACAATGGAAAATTAATAAATGCATTTTTTTGCGCCCTCATCGAGGCGGCGTACTTGTTCTTTCCAAAGGGCTTCAGTGGAATAATAATAAGCAAAATACCTCGGAAGGATAAGACGCACTAGCGGAAGGAAATATGTGAAGTCGAAATAATTCCAAAGGATTAGTTTCGATCGAGCTGGTAGGTATTGCTATTCAATAAACCTGAATTGGATTACAGAGTTCCTCGCAAAAAATTCCTACCAGACCATAGCTAGTTTGTAGCTAGGGAGAGATCGTACTACGATCGAGGTGACTGAAATCTACCTGCCAATAATGAAATAAGCTAGGATAGTTTAACTTCCCGCCGGGCGGCATCATGAATAGGTATATTGGCCTCTCTAACAACCGCATTCCCAAGAGTTACATTATTTGACATAGAACGCCAATTGATTTTGCTTAACATCCACACAGAGGTTATAAAGTAAAATGAAGAGTGTTTAAATTGGTGAAATAGAAAAATAGGCTAGAAATTGATGAGAAAATTGACAACTAATATTTCAATCGATGATAGCTGAAGGATTTTGAGAAAACTTTACAGTGGAGAAGAAATGAGAGAGAAGTTGCTGAAAAACGGCGCATAAAAATGATTATTCATGCTGCAGCAAAATAGAAAGATTGAAAACGGAGGTGTAGGCGCAAGCAGTCAGTGTGTGTTTCATGTTGAAGTTAACAACGTAACTCGTGGTACTCTTAAAACAACTGTAAAAATATTTATCTATTACAGCAAATTGTGTAAAATAATTGCAGATAACATCCGTTCCCACGCTCAAGCGCTCATTGAAAAAAGAAAATAAATGGAGAACAATAGAATACATGTGAGAATAAAACTTAATATCATATTCGGCTTACTATGAAAATATATCAGTGAACAAAGCACTGCGAAATTCTGCCGACAGAGCAAAAACAGAAAAAAAGGAAGGACATTTAATGGTGGAGTAGGTAGCAGAAGCACAATTCCATAAAAATATTAAACTGAGATGAGAGCACATCCTGGGCATAAATGAAGTTTGCAACCTTCGGTGAGCAATAACTGAATCACTTTCAATTCAAATGTTAGATGCATGAAAATAGTTCGAATTTTTTTATCGAACAGCGACTGACATCGACGAACGTTTTCTTACATTAATTTAGCAAATACGTCACAGTTATCTCCGCGCAGTGAGGGAAACTATTCATTGGAAGACTAAAATCTGGTCGGAGAGGAGGTTTTAAATTTAGCCTTGATGTCATCATAGCTTGAATGCTTCTCAAAATATCTAAAGTAGCCGACGTAAAACTTTAATAATTATGTAGCTTCATGATGACCAATAACACCATTTCCTAAACATTATCATTTGATAACATGAACTTAATATTGTGTGACGGGAATAATAATTAAGAGTAGGTGCTGATACAACACTTTCTTGCTCGAATTTATGAACTTTATCCACCACGGGAACATATATGATTGTTTAAAAGTAAAAAAAAAATTTTTTTGCCCAACCCCTTGTTACCCTTGATACTAGTGCAGTACATGCCGAAACCGGTCGGGCTTATAAAATTTGTGTGAAATATAGCAGTACCATTTTTAATACCATTAAAAGATAGCGCGTGAGAAAAATGTACTCACTTTTCAGCGAATAATATGATGGAAAATATAAATTTTTGCAATATCTGTCCAATAAACCGTAGGAATCCGAGATTAAAAGCCTTGTCTTGATGCAGGAATGCTTCTATCCCTCTGGCACGTAAATATTCACGAGACACACACGTATCATTCCAAAATGCACTTCCCGGAATCAAAAAGAAACACACAGAATTCCACAGAACTCTAGAAGAGTCGCCCGAGATCAATGCACTGCGCCTGTCACTTCGCTTTTAACACCAATGACACGAAGCATATTCTGCGGAGCCATGGGGAACTCACTCGGTGAGGGAATAGTGACTGAGAGGGAGGGAGCGTCATTGCAGAAAAAGCTGAGGAGGCGAAAAAGAAAATGTGCGAGAAGACGAGCATTAGGAAAGAAATCGTCATGGGAGGAGAGGAGAGGAAAGGGGGGAGATAGGGAAACGGCTTATGATGCGATGAAGAATCTCGCATCAATGCCGCGATAATTCACATCCCAGCTTCTTGGATATCGCTTCTTTTTTTTTTTTGTTTAATTCTCGCGCATACCGTCCTCCGTTGGCTGTTGAATACTTTTTTTCTCAATCCGATGGCACGCAGACAGGAATGCTATACGGGCAGAAAAAAAACTGCTTCCTGTTCGCTGTGCAGCATGGAGGAGTGGTTGTCGAAATAAACTAAAACGCAATAGTGAGCAAAAGAAGTCATTTAAACGCGAGCTTCCGCAGATGGACTACCATAAGGCACAAACAGTTTTTTTTCCTCCATCTCCCTGCCCTACTTGAGATATGTGACATACAGACACGATACACATTCATGTAATGGGTAATGGGGAAGAATGGGATGACATTTTTTCCCGGGATAGGACGCTAAATATAAAAAAAATAATGAAACTGGACTAATATTGTACTTTCCTGTATTGAAAACGCTCCCAATCTAACTTCAATTCCTTACAACAATACAAATGATCAGCAATGCACATTTTACCGTTGCCATCGCTGTAAGCTTCATTTTCATTCGCTGCGAATTCTTTGTTTTTCCCATTAAGAGATAATCTATGCAGTTAAATTGCCTAGACGCTTTGACACAATCGTATCGCTATGATTGTTGAGAAGATGCATCGAAAATTTGGAGCATGGATGTGTCTTGATGATACATCAATACACCAATTATTGAGAAGAGCCTAGTCATATTTACTTTCAACTCTAGTCTCCTAACTGCGTTTCCTCTTGAGGCAATCTGAAAATCTGAAGCAATGGCTGAAAATATTGCTTTGCCCATCAATGTAAAGTGCAGATTGGTGCCATATGAAATATAAGCAGTTAACCGTCAGGATTTTTAAAAGATATAGTATAAGAACCTAAGCATAAGAATAGAAATGTAAATACAGGTAAATAAATAGCAGAATAATATTTGTAGGATGAATGAATAACTAATAAAAATGTAGGTTTAACAGCGGAAGAACAGAATTAATAAATATAAGAGACAAGTGATATGAAATAACCTTCCGCGTCATAGAAGCCCATAATTAAATACTGTGCCTCCGAAAACTTATAAAAATCCTCCTCCGTTACGAGTTTTGGGTGTCACAATGCTGATTTAGGCAAGTGAATGCCAAATTTTATTCGAGATAGTCCAAAGGTTACTTTGAGTTTGCTTTCCTACAACGAATATGCTTCACTAGCAAATTCGTTGCAGGTGACGCAAATTGATCGGGCTAGGTCGATCTTACTGTCAGGAATAAAAGGTTTCCTTTTTTAGTTCTAGGAATTGATTGATGAATCATTCGCTGAATAAACGGTCCATGTGTTGATGCTTACTCTATTCTACACAACAAATATACCTATACATACCTGTTAAGTCAAAGGTAATCATTACTTACTGTGAACGACATCATGAACATATTATTAAATAATATAGTCAACGAAAATTAATCTGCCTTCCCAGTTTATATGCCCTAATTAGGTTCCTTTTGGGGATTTTTGAATTCACCGAAATAGATATAAGTATTTACCAACGATTAATCCAGATGATATTTATATATCAAAAATTAATTATTCCAATATCAGAAGAAATAAAAAGATTGCTTTCTAGTCCCTTTTAGCCACTTCAGCTACCACTCCAGCCTGCCGCCATGGTAACAGATCCATACGACAACGACCACAGCGGAGTCGAAACATATGACGCGAGAGATGCAGAGGAAATATGTAAGAGGACGACGGCGAGGGAACGTAAGTACACGAAACAGAATGCAGATGGGGTTGGAGCGGGGTGGGAATAATAAAGGAACTGGAGAGGGGATGAAAGCAAGGAGGTTACATAGGGGAGATACCAGTCCGTCCCATTAATGCTTGACTTTTTTCGCTCTTTTGCGCACATTGTAATTGGGTTTCAAAAGTGTCCGCAGAGCGGCGTTGAGGTAAGAACGATCCTTTCATTCTCAAATTTTACTATAAAATATTTACATTCGTGAGGAAGAGAATTGAAAATGTATTAATTAGAGAGATCACATCATCAAGAATAAAAATGTATAATAGTTTATTTCACCGTGTAATTCGGATCGCTCTATCCGTCAGCGACGCGAGTGGTTACTATTGTAAACCCATTTAAATGCGCGGTGAGTTACAACACGCCAATTACCACACTGGAGAATTATTTACCGCAATATTCGTGAATACAGGAGATGATACAGCATAACTAATAATGCAATTAGAGGCTAAAAAATTTTTGGGTTCTCAGCGAAAATGTTGCAGTCACTTTCGGGATTTATAGTGAACAAACATACTTTAATTGCATTTGTTAAATTTGACCTGAATAGTATCCCTCGTTTAATTTGTAGAAAAAAATCATCATCAGTGATTACTGTCCTTAGACAGGTTTCCACTGGACTTCTCTCCATCTTTCTCTATCCTGAGCATCCTCCTTTAGGTCTTTGTATTTTCTTCCTCTTCTTATATCATCCAACATTCCCATCCTCCTTCTTCCTCTTCCTCTCTTTCCTTCTATCTTCCCTTCTATTATTCTCCGTTCCAAACAATTCCTTCTTAATATATGCCCTAACCAACTTGCCTTCCTCTTATGAATCATAATATGAATGCTTAAATCAATGCTGCGAAATTATTTACGAAAGATTAGACAATCCATTCAAAATAATTCACGCCGAAACTTCCTCAATCAGAGGAGGGATGATTTTCATTGAACTTGAGCAACACTATTAGCAGAGATCGGCTTCTCTATCTTGCCGGGTCCCTCAGTAGGGAGGTATATGGATGGGCACCGCCAGACGGGATAGCAGCAACAGGGGGAAGGGAGAGACAGGACAGTCGGCGAAACTGGGTGGAGTGAAGAGGCCGAAGTGGGCGGAGCCAAGAGCTCAAGGGGGCGGGGCTTGGCCGCATCCCATTGGTCGGAGCATGAACGGGAGAAAAAGTAGGGGGAGTGCAGAAAGGGAGGGGAAGGCGAGGATAAAGGAGGGGTGGTATAAGAATATGGTAGGGGTACTTGGATAAGGGGAGGGGTAAAATGATCGGGGGAGGGGAGGAGTGTGAGCCGAAGGGTGCAAAACGAACAACTGTGGAAGGAGAGGAGAGAAATGGAGAAAGGTGGAGGGAGGAAAGGAGTGGGGGCATGAAGAGAGGGGGGGGGAAGAGGGGAGGAGGATTCATGAATCTACAGTCTGTCCCGGCCGTAAAATGTTGCGCTGTTCCTTCGCTATGAGGGACACCGCAGCTCTACCGTGCCTGACTACACCAACGTCCAAGCGGGCGAAACGAGTGGCTCTGGAACCCTTTCCGCAGCTTGGTAACGCACGATCAGCGGCGATACGGCACAACGTTGACTGCTACAGGCAGGAGATTGATATAACACGGAAAGGCCTCGTCAACAATATTCTTCTGGCAATATTTGGATCATTATGAGGTAGGCTCCGTAGGTAGCCTTTTTAGTCGGCTTGCAGATGTAAATATGCGCAGCAGGAATGCCAATGATTTCTAATAACTAAGCAGATATCTTCAGGTGTCTTGAGACACGATGGCCTGATAAAGACAATCGTCGAGGGACAAGTGGATGGCAAGAACGGGAAAGGAAGACCTCGAACTAAATATATGGAACATACAACGGCGCCGACTCCATGGGGCCTGAGGGGGCCCGAGCCCCCTCAAAAATTCGTTATGGATATGAGAAAAAAATGTGTCAGGCTTCTCGATTTGCCCGGATTGTCCAGATATTGATATTCGAGTTATCAAGGCTCTACTGTTGATCGTATGACTCTTCTAAAATGCTTCAAAAACTTAAAATTCACTGCTTATGAAATTTCCCGGGGCAAGATCCCCGCTTTGGGCCCCCCCCAATATAAAGAAAGATGTGAAAGAGAAGAAATACGTAGGTGTGAAAAGATAAGGTGATGGAAAAATTAATTGGAGAGCTGCGTCAGACCAATCTTAGCATTGTCGACCAGTAATTATGATGATCTTCAGGTCACCGAAGTATAGTCTGCTATAACGCCGGTGAAACTGTCAATGGACACATGAAACACAAGAGACCTGAATATGCAGTCGCATCAGCCTTCGATCGAGATCGTAAAATAATCTAATTCATACAAGCAGTAATTTGTTACACGCTTATTTCTGGAGGGTTCGATGCCGAACAAGGCACAGTATGGATTCGCCAACACATAATATAGATGTAACGACTGGCAAATGTGAATAGGATTTTCATTTCGTGTCGGCAGTTTTCTTGAATTAAGCATAGAGATTTGCAATGAAGAAATCGTATCGCAATCAACCTTGCCGGAAGACAAAATCGCTTTTGAAGTTTACATATTATTTAGTTGGTTACCTCAGACCGACAAACAAATCAGTGTCACCTTAGAAGCACTTTTACGGTAGCTGGAAAGGTGGTGACGTTTTCAATAAAAAGGTAAATTAATCCACGAATTCGTCGGTCAAACACTTAACTTGCAATTAATTATCCTTATATTGATTTTTGCCGTAAAGTGTTATGATTTTTTGAGGCTTCCTAAAATAAATGTGGTCACCATAGATAAAATTTTCAATGATTTCCGCCTTCGTAGCCCCCATCACAGTTAATGCACCGGAAAATTTCCTATCGCGACTTCCGTGGACTCAACAGTTTTTATAAAAGCAATCTTATAATGCGGTTGGTCTTATGATAGAGAGATATATAGAGGGACTTCGGCATAATTCATGTTTTTTCTCCCTTCGACGTGTTCCTCTTATTTCTTCATCTGCAAAAAGTAAGGAACGCATTGCGTGAATCAATCCGTAACACTAATTACAAGATTTGCTAAACTCGGGTGAGATGAGTCAAAACTATCAACATTAAATGAGGTTGAAGGCAATGAAATACCTCCAAGATTACCTGAAGTCGCTATTATCTGTCCAGCATATAATCTACTCAATATTAATACTTTGAAAACTTTAGCACAAATCAGTGTGTTTTTTTTACAAATGATATGCATCAGGACCCGCAGTATAAGAAATAATTCCTAGTCTTTTCCGAAAACCGAATTTGTTTTACACAGAATCACATGACAGTTTCTGAAATATCAACCAACCCCTGTTATCCCTGGTTTCCAGGTCGACAGCGACCCTCTTACGCTACCATTTCATAACTTGGTGAGCAAGGGGAGAAGATGGTAGCCTTCACAATAGCCACAGAGACACACAGTCGCAATAGTATCTGACATACGGCACTCGAGAGAAAAAAAGGATCAGGCTCAACCCCTTCTCTCGCAGGCCTGACACGGCGAAAAATGAAATTCGGTGAATAGGAAACGAGGGAGCAAGGAGCGATGACGGCGAAATAATGATGAGGTTCCAAATCCGGCGCCGCTGGCGCGGAAGAGTTGGTGCGACAAGTGGCCGCGCACTTGGGAGTCTTCGCTTCATCGGATCAGAGGGAACTCGCGTGGCCCACGCCGCTGGTGGCAATTACTCACGGCCTGCTGATCACGTTCATTTCATGGGCACATTTTCGGGCGAATAACAGAATCACTGCTCGATGACAAACCGCGACCGAATATGAATTTTTCAAGCGATTGTAAATCGCGATTCCCCTCACAACCAAAACCTGCGGCAGTCGAACGATATATTCGACGGAATAGTCATGTCGATGGGGATTCCCACGAATTATAAGCTCCAGACAAGTCAACTGCGCAAGGATTCTGCGATTCCAGTATTTCAGCGGACAGCATTTGTGGTTGTTAGTGTCGTGCTAACATAGTGTAGTTACAACAGTTGCCGAAATACAAATTTAAACCTGCGTTTATTTTTATATTTTCGCTATTAAATCAAATTCACCGCGATATTTCAACACGAAAAACAAATCTTTTAAGCCTCCCGTGTTTATGGGCCAATGTATTTCAAACACTTTCGAAACTGGGTTTGCGAAATGGAAGAGTCAAAATATAGTGAAATTCATAATTTACTCCACATTAAAACAGTAGTAGTAACAGTAACAGTAGAGTAAAGCATATTTGGAGAAAAAGGAGGCTGTCTCGATTGCTTCGTTCTATGATAATTCTACTCTTCATGAGTTTTAGAGCGTAACAACAACTCATAATGTACACCCATTTACACTCGTTAAATTCATCACTTTATTTTATCATACTCTAAATGCAGGAAGTGCTAATGCTATTAACCCCTAATGTAACGTATGAACATTTCTTCTTATGAGTTGTGGAATCCAAGAGTGGAAAACGGGTATGCATTTCAATATCATCATCATAATTAAAAAACAATTCTGAAGACTTAAAAATAAGGAACAGCTCCTTTACTGCAGTATGAAACCTCACTATCACCGGCACACTTACTCATGGAGTTCCGATTCACCTGGTAGCTATGGAAACTTCATCCGTACGCCAAATATTTCACCCAGACAGGTCAACCCCATCGTCATTAATGAAGGTTAATTTTCTCACGCCTGCAAAATTACCGAGCGAGTCTCACTCAATGCAGTTCATTGGCACGTTTTTCGGCCAAATTCCTACCACGACTCCCTCTGCCCATGTATCCCGGCCAAAAAGAGCTGACCACGCTCGATTCGGCTTGGCAGGCGAATCTATGCCATATCCGACATTCCTATGCCTTGGCATTTCTCTCCGTCTCCCGCGAACGCGGTTTGCCGCGCGCGGAAGAGCTAACGCCAGCAATTAGTTTCCGACCGTAGTGAACGACCTAAAAGCAAAAGAATGCCCGGACGTCTTGCGATTCACTATTGATGTCGATACATTCGGAGGATTCCTATCGGCGAGAACTGATTTCGCCGCTACACTTTCGCGCAATAAAAGGAGCTGAATTCGACATTTTTTTTCAACTTTCGACATCAATTTGTTGCCGTGAATATAATGGTTTCGAAAATAGTTCTAAAAAAAATGAGAATAGCACAATTTATGCACAGTCGCTCAATCGTGAGGATGTGGTCAAACTATTTCTCGGCTGTCAGGAAGTTATAAGGATATTTATCCATGTGGATAAAATTAAGAATACGATATCAGCAGGAATTTGTGACCATATCAGCGAAAATAAAATATGAAATGGACGTCTTTTCAACGTTCGATATCGATGTAATGCTGATAAAATGATTACATCTAAAGGAATTGTCGTCAAAAAATGGAGAATTTATGAATATTTTTATCATGTGCCAACCTGCAATCGGGTAAATTGTATCTACCTGGGTATCAGTAAATAAACAGGATAGATACGAGTAAAACTGTATGGGAATTAAACCAAAAAAGACAATTTCAATAATGTATCAACAAAAAAAATCAGCGAACAGAAAATTGTTCGCACCGTGGTAAGGTGAAATGAATGAAAATGAACTTCAGATAGAATTTTTAACGAGAATTAACGCACAACGTTAACTCGTTTGAATGCTAGTAAATTTTGTAGGAATAGAAGAAACAAAAACTTAGCTTTTTCTACACGGTAATTTATTGTGACCTACCATGGTTTCATTACAGCGCAACATTGTCAAGGTGAGAAGTTAAAGGTAGTACATTGACCAGTATAGTACCTGTAACGCCTCACCTTGACAACGTTACGCTGCAAAGAGACCGTGGTCGGCTACTATTAATTATTTCTCCTCTCTATCAACGAAAAGTTATTGTGATGCATCGAGTGTAATACTAACATTAGCCTGATAAGTTATCGTATACCATAAGATGTCACTCTAACTTCAAGAACCATGTCTAAGGGAAGAATATTTAGTGCGCCTTTTCCCGATTCTCGTAGCTCGTATAATTATGATATCCCAAAAAGTTAATCTTGACTAGACAGATGATTATGTTTTGAAGCAAAACGGCATAGCATGATTAACACTCATTGTAGAATACTCGTGTGACGTGGAGAAAATGTAACACTTAAGTGGTCATTCATAGATTTAGTGGGCGATAGGTAAATTCAAATGAGCAGTCTTATGAATGTAAGTATAACTAATGAAAAAAGCGAAGACAGTTCAATCTAATTCTCTCCCTCTTCCATCGTGGGGGCAATGAGTTGAATCGAAGCTGTTTCTTTGGATAAGTATCACTTACTCCCTAGCCGATTGCTGGCCAGGTGGGCAAAGAATTTTACTTCAAGATGTTATGACTTATTATATTAAGTTATTCGAGATTAATTACAAGATGGATAGAAGAAAGATCGAAATCGATATCTTATTGCCTGATTAATGCAAGCATTTTGCGTGACTCACCTTGTAAAAGTTACATTATTGTTCTTCAATTTCAAGATAACACTCAAAGAAGGGCTGTAAAATTGTACGTACGATTACTTTTTATAGCCTTTCCATCGTTTACAAGCCAGTTTTATAAAGAAGACAAGACTGCTGATGCGTGTGGAAAATCAAATCAAAGACAGGCCCCACAAAATTTGCAAAGGTTAAAAAATCTATACTTGAATATAAATTCTATTTCACATGTTTACGAGACCGTTCTCAGCTCAAAGGGAACGTTTGAATACACGATATGCCCTGATTTACATTTGCTTGACTCAAAATGAGACTATGAATCTTCATTAAAATTTAATTTGAAATTCATCATGGTACAGAAGCATAGTTGCAAATGAAATGCAAGCCTAACATTTACTCTTATGAATAAATATTTATATTTACTTTCATCGCGAGGAATAACAAAATATTTTATAGCCTAAAAATAAAAAGAATGGAGACCAATCAATGCCTCACTAAAGAGAACAAAATTAACTCAACGAAATGGTGTTCACACAAATTCACCAGGTCAACGAATAATTTACTGGAATGTGCTACAGGTGACTATTTAAATGTTGTCGATTTTCAAAATTTCACACTGATTTTTATCAATAATGATTATGTGAAAACACTGTACAAACACCATTCTACTGCGATTAGCAGCGAAAATATGTTTTCCCTTGATTGGGATTCAAACCCGATTCTTAATTTCCGTTTCAGAACTTCACCCATTATAGCCTAGGCATCATCATTCAAAGTGGATTTCTCAATATTTGACCGACATTTATTTCTTTAAGCGGTCATTCAAAGCCTATGCTAACAGTAATGTTGAGCGGAAGACCAGAATTCTAAGTACTTCTTCACTGATGCTCAATGAAAAATGCATGAGTAGTAGATATTATGCATAATAGAATTTGGAATGAAGAGAGAGATTTTTGCTCCTTTTATTCTTCCTTTCATTCATGATCCGTCTAAACTTTCAGCAATTGTTTCCATATTGTTTCTCCTCCTATTTTCCATGTTGGAAATGTCCTGCCATAACAAAAATCTTCTTCCTTTCTACGGACACAATGGTGGTATCACGAATCTATGCGTGGACGTGAGGGCAAATAAACAGCGTTGAATCAGTCGGCACAGGGTTAGATTCTTTGTAACCAATCTACTTGAGGGGACGGTGACCCCGTGGAGGGGTACGCCAGGGTAGGCAGCGGGAGGTGAGCATGGACAAGGATTTACGGGCAAAGGGGGTAAGATAGGGGTTCGGGGGGGTGAGACAGTGAATTGATTGGAGCATTTCGAATGAGGATAGGCAGTAAAGAAAGGACGCGCTCATATGACCGGCGGACTAATCAATCCTGGGAGTGTGCCATCAAGCTACCCAAATCCCTAGCGGCTACTTCAACGAGCACGCACGAAGCCTTCTTCCTATGCACATATATATACTGTACGAATATAAAACTCCCCTATATTCTCAGCTTCCTGGACCCTCCAGAGCTTTCGCAACTGCCTCCTCCAGGGACACCATCTTGCGTCATACGCAATCTACAACCCCATACAGACTGTCATCCCCGATGGTCACCCTCGGAATCGCAATTGTCCCCGAATTCGCTTTGCCGACTGTCCCTCACCGCTCGTAAACTAATCCGAACGGTTGCAACAATCGCAAAAGCCATTCAAGGCTTTAAGGGAGTAAAGTTTGACAAATATTTTTAACGGCTGAAGTAGGGTGCCAAATTTTTAACCAGTTAATAATTTTCGAGCTCAAACTACAATGCCACCTGCAACGAAAGATATTACAAAATGAAGTTAATTATTTTCATTTATTTTTCCCAAGCCATCGAAAAAAACTCTCATTGGCCTTTTACATTGAGGTTTTCGACAAGATAACATTTACACGAGCACGAACAACCAAGCCCTGGGTAGGGGCAACCTACCCAGGCGGGACTCGAAACAGCGGCCTCTTGATCGGCAGGTTAGAACTTAACCAAGCCGCCAGCGAGGCCGGTAACAACTTGCTAGCTCACAAGCCTGTTTCATTATGAAAAAAGTGGAAATTATTGATGTATAATACCTACCAGATCAAAAATCTGGTCCAATTAAATAGCATGCATTGAGATTTTAAGTAATGAACACGGGAATTCATGCATTTCATCCCAATATAGATACGTGCCTACTTCGCGTAGTATAATTTATATTGAAAACATTTAATACATCCTTAAACGCTGGGGATATAAGCTATTAAATTCCCTAATTGATGCTGCTATCAAGTTTGATTGTAATTGAAAATCTTTGATTTTAAGAGAAAATTACAATACAATTCATAAAAATGGAAATCATTAGGGTGTAGAATACTCTCTTAAGATAGACTGAGATAAGCAGTTGAACTATCTGTATCATTGTCTAACGTCTAACTAACGAAAAAGACAAAGGCAGAGCGAATACGAGTTTTGGAAGCAATTCTTCGGTTGGCAAGGCGATTTAAAATTCTACGCTGAATATAATTCTCGCCAAGTCGTCATTTTTAATCCTGAGGAAAGGGGCTTGTAAAGAATAACAAAGCAAGTAGTTAGGTATACCTTCTCTGGACACCGAATGGTGAGAATTTTCGCACGAATGATTTTTATCCTCTCAAAACAATGGCCATCCGCCTGGCAGGAAGAAAAAATTATGCAGAATAAAACATTTCGCAATAGGAAAGCATTTTATAATAGAAATATTTAGAATAAAGACCGCTCCTTTGATCCGAAAAAATAAAACCAACTTCGAATACTGCTTTGTATCGAAACGGCCTTTCTTGCAGTACCTGCAGTACCGAAGCAGAATTTCAAGTTTTCGCCGAGTAGCCTGAATAATAACTGACGAAGGAATCAATATAATCTTCAAACTGATTCACCCATAAAAAAGCATAGAGGGAAAAATCTATCCAGATTGTGCGTTCCAAATTCGAACCCTTCCAGCGTATTGAATTTGGAATCCTGTATTATCGTCCACGACTTTTTAACTCTATATTTTCTTAAACCGAGCGTTTATTCTAAAATCTTGAAATGCTGTATACTTCTTCTTTAATGTATAGATTTTCACCTAGTTGGTGATACATTCTTCGACATAAAGTGAGCAATGAAGATAATCGATTGAATAATTTGTTATTGATTGTTTTTAGACGCCGAATGTGAAACTACAAATCCAATACACCGGTTGAAGAAGGATCTATTTTTACGAGGCAAATTCTTCATCCCTACGAGCCAAAATTAATTTTAAACCCGCTTATTAAGAATCTTTCTCACATAACCCAAAGGAAAACCTCCCCACGACAATCACTATGCTTCATGACTCCTTTTTCATCCCATTTCATATACACCACTCTCATCAATACCCATTCTCAAACACTCCGCATCTTACTCATCCAACCCCTCAGCAAAAGAGCTAATCTTCGTCAGAATTTCTACAGCAAAATTTGTGTAGGGCAACTATTGAATATCAATTATCGGTGTCTCTAATGAATGTAATGAATTTCATTCACCAATTGAACTGGGATTTCGGTCAGGCTATACAATTATATGCTGAATAATTAAACCAGTTTTTGCGTCATTGAGGAATGGAAAAAGTTCATAAATAATCGAAGAATATTGACGGTAATTAACGTAGGGCGATCAAATTATAACTGATGATTTCATGCGTAACTTTATGAAACTTTCCATTCCGAAAATATAAGATTAAACTTTGTTAGGTGGACTAATTTATTTGAAAAAGCACGACCCAAGTTTCATGACATGCTTACCTGACCTGACGATGTAACCGTGTTATGAAACCCGGGTTGTGATTTTCAAATATATTAGTGAACCTTACAAAGTTTAATCTTACACTTTCCCTGAGGGCGACTAATAAAAAAAAGAAGAAACATGGTAAGCCATCCCTCCATTTCTAACATGAAAATCAGAGCCCATCGATTTGCGATTACAAAATTGCTCGACGTACAAGGCACCGTTCCTCCCGAATCAACACAATGATATCACTCGCCATTCGGCCATTTTTCTCCCCACCCCCTCCTCGCCACGGCACCCTATCGCCGCCCGCCCGCAGCCACCAACACCCCCTGCCCAACACCGTGTGCGACCCCCTCTTTTCACCCGCCCCACCACCACCGGTCGTGGCGACCTCCCCCTATTGCCCTTCACCCTCTGCCATCCACCCTCTTAAATCTCATCCTTTTTTTCGAGCATCATCCCCCGACTCCTGTCCATCACCCTTTCTCACCCTTCCACGCATATGAAAATCCTTTTTTACTTTTTTTTCATTTAAGGACACCCATCTGCTTCCGTCCTTAACGTTCTAAAATGTGAAAGGGTCTCTCCACGGGACTGAGCGCGTTGCGCAACCGTATTATGAACCTCACGGGGGTATAACCGAGTGGCCGTAAAGCTAAAACGTGGCCACTTCTCTTTTTCGGCTGGATCACACCAGGACGGGGTGGATTGATGCTGAAGGGGTTCGTGGGGCAAATGTTCTCTTTCCAGTTTTCAATCATACGGAAGGGCGGAAAACGGGGCCCCCTTCCGGCAGCTTAGAAAACAAAAAGTGGCCGGTTTTGAGGGGGGAGAAAGGGTGACTTGACTCGCGTTATGTTCGGAGGAGGTGACCGACGGCTCAGGTCATTTTCTCCGTGTGCGCAGGGAGGAGCAGGAAAGAAAGGGTGGAGAGAAACCTGGCGTCGCGTCGGCGTCGTCAGCCAGCTCTTCACGATTGGAGCTATTCTTGAGTGACCTCCGCACAGTGCCTACTATAACGAGGCACAGTGCCTTCTATACTTATAGCGAGGACGCTACCTCTCTCTGGAACAATCTTTTGTTTACAAGCGTAAACCTTCATCTGTCATCTTTCAAATTTCAGAGTACATAAAATAGAGCATCGTCAAGATTCGTCTATGTCTCACCTCGAAAACCTTCCTCAGAATTTTCAAAGATATTTTTTATTAATTTTCTATGCTGACAATGGTCCTCTTTATGCACTCTGAATGAATTTCACAATTATAGAATAAGGTTTAAATGAGTAATACGTCACTAAATAACGCAAAATATGACCTTTCGAGAGGATATAAAACAGGAGACCATGTTCCTCATTCGCCTTTATCCATAATATAAAAGAAATGCATTGAGGAAATAATTAAAAGGTAGAAGTTATTATATTATTATTTGAGAAACATTCAAATATTGGTAACAGCCTACATTATATGCCCTGAAAATTTCAAAACCAATGCGTAAATGTTAAGTGATTAATCCATCACCAAACAGACGGATAGAGTAGGAGACATGCGTCCTATAAACGATCACATTTCCTTTATGATACCCTGGAAACCTCAAGGATTTGATCCCAGACCCTCTAAATGGAAAGAGAGCAATCTATCTGTCACACTTACCACATAATTATTAGAATGAATATGCCTCGGTGGTAGAACACATGGAACGAATTCGGGATCTCCAGGTTCGAATTCCGGCCAAAGCAAATTAATTTTCCTCACTGAAATTTTCGTACTCGAAACATACTTTACGGTGACTCCGTTAAGGTATTCCACAGCCTAGTCTGTGATTATTACCTCGGATAATAACTAATTGGTTCAGTCGGGTTTAAAACATCGCAATTCTCCAATCTTGTTTTTTTTTAAACTTGATGAAAATTGAACAGCAATGCTGAACGAGATATCATATCCGTTATTGTCACTGAAATATAATGCCTCGAGACATTACAAAACAACGCAATTAAGAATATAATACTCCATCCCAAGGTTGCTAGGTACGAATAGACAGATGTGCAACAAGGAAAACAAGCAATTGTGCTGTCACAGTCCTTGCTATGGAAACTGGTTTCCCAAGTTGTGCTCCGCGCAAAGCTTTTTGTGTGACTGGTTTAAAGCTAGACCAGCGTTCGTTGTGCCACCGTCTATTCAGTGGCCTTTTAAAAGCATTCTGATGGCTGAAATCTAGTGCATAGAGTGACTATACAGGAAATATTTGCATAGATGCCAGTGTTATGGTTACGTCCTAATCATGAAAGTCGCAAGTAAAATTGGAAGTTCATTCCATTCATTTTATTACCATGGACCAACATTTTTATCGGCATCGTCAAAAATTAAACAATAAACTAGAGGGCTTGTTTTGATCTGATGAAGACATCGTCGAAGGATAGGTAAAAAAGTATTACGACAAAGGAAGGCATTTGATCAGATGTGCGGAAGGATATGAAATTGAACCCAGGTAGAATTGAAGAATTATTCAGCAAGAAACGCAGTCCGATTAGCTGATTTGAGAACTGAGTAGAGAGTCACATCAAAGCCATCCTGGGAGTTTTTGAAAATAATGATGTGATTAAATATATAAGAAAACATTACGTGAACGGTAGCAATCACATGAAAAATAGCACATGTAATTTCAAACGAAACGTTTTTCCAATAGAAAAGGAATACAAAAATTATTTTAAATGCTCAACAACAATAATATACGATATACACAAAAATATCCCCGCACGGAAAAAGTTTTCACGGAATGGGATAACAATCTTCCAGGAATATCTGATCACCTTCCCACGCTAAGTCGATCATATTCCGCACGGAAAAACTAAACTGGTCATCCTTCGAAACTGGTATTATCATTCTTTTATCACCCCATTCAAAAGCATTCATTTTTTATCTCTCATCGCAAATAAATTCGCGTAAAGGGACTAGAACTTTCCCGAACCGCTCGGAAAGACGGGAAACCTGATCTTTTTACTGAACTGTTTGCCTGCACGATGATACTGAAGGTGGGGCCCGCAATTGGCAACCAGGTGTCCAATTTGACACCTCCCTCACACATTCGTACTGCGAAAATTGAAATGAATAGCCCCGCCCCGAACGATGGCTCGCGTGAAAGTGACGCGGAATTTCGTTCGAAAACCCTTGCATTGCCCGCCACCAATATTCGCTTTGACAAGACGCCGTCGTAAATGGGCAAATGATGTTCGTTCGGCGAAAGGATACGCGGGGATATTTGAAGAAACGTTTCCGTGA
The DNA here is from genome assembly GCF_921293095.1 of Ischnura elegans. Classification (NCBI taxonomy): domain Eukaryota; kingdom Metazoa; phylum Arthropoda; class Insecta; order Odonata; family Coenagrionidae; genus Ischnura; species Ischnura elegans. The sequence continues at coordinate 31,433,824 of NC_060249.1, forward strand.
AATGCCGTCGTTAACGGAGGAGAACTTTCTGCCGAGAAAATCTCCGAGGAAGCACTTTAAAGATGCGCATTAAGTCGAAAAAAGACGAAGATGATATTCTTCGCAAGTACATTAAGATCTCAGTTCTGGAGAAATCTGCCATGGACCGCATTTTCAAGTCAGGCTGGCGAATAAAACAATCCTTCTATTCCGAAAAATAAAACTGGAAAGAGAAGAGCGTCGTTCAAAGCTAGTTTATACAATTGGCGGATTAAGAAAATATATAATTTTTTGGTTTGACAAAGCAAAGAGAAGACATACCTTGAAATGTAGATGTCTACTAGTTTTTGAGAGCGGACAGCCACATTTCAGTCTTCCGTATGCGTCTCTGAACACGAATTATCTACAAGAAAAATAACAATCCGTAAATATTATTCCCTATTTTACATCGCATTTACCTATATACATGAATTTCATTTTAAGGCAAACTAGTCACTGTTTCATGCGACGGAAATTGTGTCGTCTTAATGGTGACCAGTATCATAAAATAACCAATGCAATAAATTCTCAAGGAACTCTGGCTCACATATATGTTCATGAGAAAGGTCAATTAATAAAACTGTCACTAATTTACTTAAAAGAGAATGATTTCAAGAGTTGCCTTACTTTAATCGCTAGGTAAATTTGCTTTGAACTATATGTCACTGCTCATAACTGTTCTCACATCTGCTGTCAGTGTGTACGTGGTTCCAGAACCGGTCCTACGCATTAGTAATACCAAATTGGCTGTTATGCTTTTCTACCAGATTAAATTTTTGTGATTTGTAACGTGATTTTAGAGGCCATTTGGATGACCATAAGAAAAAGAACGAATAAATTTATTTCTTCACAAATTGGGTCATTACATATGACGAAACGACTAGTCACACTAACTCCTAGCCCAAATAAAAAAAGGATTATCTACATAATTTTCATACTGCTCTCCTGGGAAAACCTAAAGCCTAATCTCATCGATTCATCAATCAATTGTCATCATTGAAAACTCAGTCAAAGCAGCGAAGCGACTCGTCTCTTGGTACCATCCCAGTCATGGGGACGGTGACCGAGAAAAATGGAAGCTTTGGAAGAGAGAGACAATGGCTGGGGTGAAATATTGGGTCACAATGGGACCGAGAAGGACCATTTGGGAGGCTAAACACTGGCCTCTCTGTCTGCTACGCACAAGTGGCTGCTCTTCCCTTAATCCTGAAACTTTCCGTCCCGCCGTCATCCGCGTCCGCCCTTGTTACGTCACGGAGGCTCCGCTTTTATTGGGGGGCCAGACACAAAACCCCCCCTTGTCCCGTCTCCGGATTTCCCGCCCCCGGATCGATTCCAAAAAACCATCTTACCCTTCACTCTCTCTTGCTGCTAATTTCCCCCTCCCCTCTCCTCCTCTCCCGACCCTTAAGACACCCCTCCTCCCCTGCCACACTGGCAGTAAACTGTAATGTTCCTTCCTGTCTTTCTTTTTGTATCGGTTCCTCGGCGATCTTAAACATGCGTCACACTGTTTCCAACCATTCTCTCCTGGACCTCACGATAATATCTACCTAATAATAATAATAATTTATTTACTCCAAAAATTTTGACTGTACAAACTGGTAACAGCAAAGGAGTGGGAGCATTTGGCGGTCTCCAAGGCCATAAGACCGGAATTGAGCCACCAGCAAATTTCACAAAAATAAACAAAGCAATTATTACACATGTATTGATACAATGAAATATTCAAATTTTTCTTGAGAAAAAGGTCAGTCTTTGCAAAGTTTTGACTTTTTATTTGAGCAATATACTTTTCTTATTTCAGCGGGCAGTAGAGTTAATATCTTTGGCCCCATATGGAGAAAGAAACGTTAATGCTAAGTTAATCTTAGGTTGTCTGTAATAATGATTGACTCACTCATTAAATTATATTTACATTAATCAGATACATTTGACATATTGCTACATCTGCCATAAAAAATTAAGTATTTAAATAACTACAAATGCCTTACTAGCAACAATTTGAGGGCCACGAACATCGGAAATTAGTCTTCATGAAACATTTTGGACGATATTACACCAATTATAACCTATATCTTTACTACATGCATTTCGGTCCTCTCCTCCGTTTCATCTTCATAACCACGCATCCTTGACTGCACTTGTTATAATTTTATAATTCGATCGGTTAAAGTCAGCAGAGCCAACAACAATATTAAATCAGCCTTCCTTTTTCATCAAATTGTCTACAAACGTCCCCAACAGCAAACCGAAGAAGCGTTTTCATGTAAGACAAAATTAAATTGTTTGACTCCTTGACTCTCCTTAAGAGTCTCACCCACATTTTACGACCAGTTTCACCGTTAACGTAGCACCTGGTCAAACCTCAATTCATTAGGTGATGATTTAAGCGAGCAAATGGATAGGGGGACAAACTAAGGCAAACTTTTGAACGAAAGCTGAGCATAGAAGTAAATGCTCTCCCAATGATAATTTCAATTAATTTTTTTTAAATGAAACCATTAAATTGATTCCAACTGCTTTGCTTAAAAATCAGCAGTTATGGCAATTTCGCATAAATGGCGACCGCGGTAAACCCAAAAGAGCGACATTTTTACCACTGCACTATCGAGGACATCAAAGTCCGAGGAACGTCAAAGTATTTATGATGGATTATCTTGACCCCCACGAAAACATAAAATTTCCATTAGACTCTTGAGGCGCTCGCTTTTACATGCCAAACGGTATTTATTGACACAATAAACAGGAGTTATATTTCTAGGAATGAGGAAAATAACATGATTTAGTGGCGTGAAACACCTTTTCCTTGCTCAAATTAAAATTCCTCGCAATATTTTCCACGTTATGAGCATCAAAGGTGTGTTTCCAGATACAAGGGGGAGGAATTTATGATTTAATGGCGACCACGAGTCGAGCGAACGAGATTCTCATGAAACACGTCTCCAGTTGCCAACTGCGGATTTCTCCGTTTCAAATCGAGCGACCGTGATCGTAAATGAGGAATATTTTAACGCGAGGAGTTTATGTCGGCGGGAGAAAATGTAAGAATACCATTTCAGTCTCTGAATTGACGATCGCTCAGCCCTTTGACTACATTCAGTCGAGGGTTTTTTTTTCAGTCTTCACTTGATGCACTTGATGGGCGGTTCCTCTACTAAAGCCATATGGAGATCCCGAAAAGGTTAACGTAAGACAATGTGGTGAACTGTAAGTGTGGATTCAGTGCATCCGCTATAAGAGAGTGAATTTTATTTCTCAAGCCAGTACAAACTTTTTGAGGTTTTGGTACCCCCAGGACATGCAGTATCGCACTGTATGGTGGCTTTGATTTAGAAATAGTATTTTAACTGTGGAAAAGATATTGATTACCTTTTTGTAATGAATTTTTAGATAATTTCTACCGAAAACTCTTCGAAGACATGATACTTGTATTGATATTGAACACTGTATTATGATTGAATCAATTGGTATCATAAAATATTTTACTTTCATACCAACGTGTCATTGAAGAATTGATAACTGCATTGATAAATGGCATAAATTTGCAATATAAAAATTCATCTTGAGGCAAACTGTAGGTATGGATTAAGTAGTATATCCGATATACGATATTGAATTTTAATTCGCAAGCCAGGATATCATTTTTGAGGCTTTGGTACCTCCAGGGCATGTAATATCGTAAAATACGCTGACTTCAATTTATAAAAGGCATTTTAACTGAGGCAAAGGAAACATATTTCATAAACCAATTAGAAGATAATTTCTACCAACGTCCGGTTGAATACTTGATACCTAACACTATATTATGCCTGACACTATCAGTATCATAAAAATATATCCTTTCTTACCAACGTATCTTTCAATAATTTATAACGCATTGCTAATGCAATAAATCTGCACAATACAAATTCATCCTTACCACACAAAAATAAGTTGCGTAGTAAAATTCGAAATCCAACCAAAACATTATCACGACATAACACCAGAATCCTCACTTAAAATACATTTGTGAAAATGATGTTGTTCACGTTTTAACAGATTTGATGATAACACTACCCTTAGCCTATGTATTGGACAAAATTGAACCCTCTTCCTCTCCATAAGAGCATTGGTTTTTGTATGAATACGTTAAGATTTTATTCGATTGTGTGTGCTGAGGGGAACAGCTGGCGGAACTGATTGCTGACTCAATACTTCCTGTGCCTCTCCCTGAACGAACACCATTACCTCACCAATGTCAGGCTAAATTTCCTTAATCTCTTCCGCTTTTTCCTAAATCCATCTTACCGCACTAGATTCAAATTTTGTGATCCATCGAAAACAACGAACCCTCCTATGACAGTAATTACCGGGACTATGTTAGGCAAGTCTTACGGTTAGTTATTCTGTTGAAGGCGCATCTTGAAGACTTGAATGCTTCTATTCCACCATCCTCGACGTAATGCGACTACCATTCTAATAAAAAAAGAATTAAGATGATCTCTGCATTCTCTTCGGGTTTTCACCGCGTCCGTTGGGTTTTAGCGACAACAGTTTCGCTGACTGCAATGTCGACCGAAGAGAATGCAGAGATCATCTGGTCAACTCCACGAAAATCTTCGAAACTACAAAAAGAATTAAGAATAAATTAGATACGATTTTGTAAATATTTGTCTACTGTTCTCACTTTCTTCCTGCATACTGCTAACTCCCTGGAACTGCGAGAAACAAATCTCTAGCGTGATGCTGAACGCTCCTTAGCACATAATTTGCCGCGATTCAAAACCTAGTTCCTAAATTTTTTTCTTAAATTATCCTTACTGTCGTAAAAGTTGGAAGACGACGATCATAATACCCACAGCCACATCAATACTCCGATTTAACGATACTTTCACAAAGATCCAATCATAATGAAACACATAGTAAGATGTAAATACTAGGACGATACCGGTGCATCGATTAATGCTTTAATATCGAGATGATTATAATTAAATCCATCATAAAATGAGGTGCCAACAATTATCGATGGCTCGAACCCAAACTATCGATAGATATCTACGCGTTTCACTGTAGATAGTCCACCGCCACAACGAAAAACTTACTTCCACCTCGGAACCATTGAAACGCCCCCTCGTCCCCATATTTTTCCACCCTTCTACACCCAGTAATCCGTCCCAAATTCATCCCTTCCTTCCTTAAATGCACGTGACTGCAACACAGCCCCCGCTCTCCAACCAATCTGTCCCCCCCCACCCACCCACCTCCCGACCCATAATGGACTCCACCGAGCTAGCGAGGGTTTTTAGTGAGTGGGCCCTGCAGCTGCGAGTCATCCAGATTTCTATTTATTTTTTTAAAATGAATTTCCTCTTCCCGGGCCAGTGTGTGTGGTGCGGTGCGGGCGTTGTTGCTACGTTTTCAGGAAGGGGTGACGGACGAGGGAGTGTGGTAGGGTGCTTGTTTGTAGGCCATTGTGGAATAGGGTGGTTCCGGGTGGGGTGAGATTCGTACGAAGCAAAACGACTCATCCCTGCGTCGTCGTGCCTCTTGTGAGTCATTTTTAAGCCGGGAGTGTGTGTGACTCCGGGAGGACGCGGCGTGATTCCAACGAGGAAATAAAGGAGCGGTTTTCGGCGACAGAAACAAAAAGATGGACGGCCCAATCCACAAAATGCTTGTTAACGAGATATATCATGAAAAGGTTAATGGAGTCAATTAAAATAAATGCCACTGAAAATCTCTGGCAGGGGAATAGGAACTGTATCTAAAGCTTTTTAACCGCTCATAAAATAAAATTGAATCGGGCGGTTTTTAAAATTACGCAAGCTATAATTCCATACACAACATTTTCTCGCCTCCCACTAGAAGTTTAACGTTTTGCATGAAATTCAATAGAATTTAATCAAAACAGATGTTTAAGAAAACCTAATTGGAAATGTTAAACTTTGGCAGCGAACTGGGAATAATCGATCGATAAAATATGCTAATGTCCAATATCAAACGACCCAATCAATGGAAATAGGAATATCCAATAGTTCTAATAAGACCGTATAAACATTTTGACTGGAAGAGATCCTTCCATCTTTAACTAAAAACCTCCAGACCTGATGATCGAATACTCAAAGCATTTACGACGTAAATGGAGAGAGATGGATAATGGAAATAAACGCATAAAATGCAGATTTGAAGAAAAATCAGCAGGCGGAAAAACGAATGTATATCCGGTGCTCCGAATTACATTTTAACGACGGAATGAATAAATTTCCCGATACCAAAGAGATCCTGATTTCCTTCCTTTTTTTTCAGCGAGACCGTCTCAAAGCTAGCACGCCGTCATAATATCCACACCCATACGGCGTTGAGAATTTCCCCCCCCCCCCCCCCCCCCCCCGATAGAATCTGAAACAATTAACGCCCTGGGAAACTGATGGCGGAGATGAAGAAATTATAATGCTTCCTATACGAGACGGAACGCGGCAAATCATAAATCGCCCGCCCTTTCCTCTTCCCTTATCGGGAAGAATTGAGGGAGAGAGCTGCCAAAGCGGGTAGTTCCTCCTCACTCTTCCGATTCCATTAAGGTTCTTCGGATCAGAATTCCATGGCCGGGCGGGTCTGCAGTATTTGGTCATCACCTCCCCCTACCCGTGAGACGCGGAGCGGGAGGGATATCAAACCGGCAGTCGAGGAGGAAAAGATAATAAAAATATAAAAACGAAAATTCTTGGTCGAAAAGGTAGGGAAACCTTGTAAAAAGGACGGGGAGATAGGGAGAAGCGATTTTTCGAGTTCGCCAAACAAAACACGCACTCATAAAACTCTGCTCGTTTATTTTTCCTTTGCTTTCCTCCCTCCCGTGATCCCCACACTCCTTTATCGCTCGTTCCTCCTGACTGCTACTACCTCCCCAGGCTGGTCGAAAATGCGGAAAGTGCGTGAAGAGTATAGGAGGAGAAAAGCTAGAGAATCTTCATAGCAATTACATAATTTAGAAGTAGTTAGCTATATAGAATGGTGAATACTCAATAGTTAGGATACTTATAAAATATTATATCCTCCAATGTCTTGAACCACTACCCAAAATTAAATTAATCGTGATTTTGTAGCTTTTAGCACAAATGTACATAATTTAAATTTTGGAAGATATTTGATAACTGAAGGACTTTTAAAATGACAATTGAATTTCAGTAATGAAATTTCATCTCCCCAATTTAAAAGCAACGAATTTCATCCACATTTGGGATCCGAACTTCTAAAAATGACACAATTTAAAATCATGCTGATCTAGCTCTTTCAAGAATTATATTTGATTTTAAATGACCACATGCAGCAATATTGCCAATTTACTGTGAATTGGATGGATGAGGCAGATACTTTGTGGAGATCCATTATGAGATATGAAGTGAAACACTTGGCACTTTCCACATTAAAAAAAAAAATTATTGCACTGGAGTCGACATGTTTTGCTGCACTGCAGCATTATCAAGATTCCGAAAGCGAAACATGTCGACTCTAGTGTAATAAATTTTTTTTAATGTGGAAAAAGCAAAGTGTTTCACTTCATATCTCAATTTACTGTAGTCCATGTGGCTAGTCAACGTTGGGTCTTACAGTCGTGAAAGTATAAAATATCTGAGTATTTGTGAACTTTGATTAACCGAACGAATTCAGTCGTTATTCGTCCTGATTTTCAAAATAGCAAGAAGTATTTTACACCTCTTCCCACGCCTTTTCCAACAGTTTTTTTTCACCTCTCCTTCCTCGCCATTCTGCTCGCCAATGCGAAAAGAAGAGAAACTAACTGGGAAAAAAAGACGTAGGAAAGAAAGAAAGAATTTTCAAAGCGAATGAATTATTTACAACCGGTGAACACCAGCCCCGGACTCCTCCAAGCTACAGCCAATGTTTTCATTAGCCCCGGTATTCCACCACCCTCTAGAGCCATCCACTAAAAAACACCAAGAGCTCCAAAAAGCAAGACTAAAAGGGGAACCGAATAACCCCTCTATTTAATACAACTCTCTCCCCCTTTTTTTCCACGAATAAATTCCGACAACTTTATATACCCACCTATCTACCTTTACTCCCCCCAAACCATCTTCGCCGAAAAAAATTTTCTCTCCCCATTCCACTTCCCTACGTTTATTTCCCAGATCCCGGCATCACGTAAAGCGGCAGGGCATTAGAGGCGGGGAAGAGTGTGTGTATCACACTCATTTTTTTCAGATTTCCATTCGTCTCACCCACCCACCCAGCTGGACACATTTCACACTGTGGGTGTCCAGCCTTCGTCCATTTTGAGAGAAAATTAACTGAAAGGGTTAGGGGGGGGGGCGTAATTTTAATCGCCAAAAAGGTACGACAAAAAAAAACTCGAGAGTTGGGGGGGGGGGGGGGAAGGGACTGATGACTTTTCGCAGGCCAGTTGCGTGTTTTTTTTAATAAATATAATTAAGTAAACGCGCCGGAATGATTTTATACGTCCAGACATCACTGTGGGAGCCAAGAAATTGGAAAGGTTGCTCTGAAGATCGGTTTGAAAAAAATTTGTTTACGATATGGCTGGTTATATTTGGAGGTTAAGATGAACGATCTCATTTATAACGTACTTAACAACTCATATTATCAGTGTTTTTGCTGAGTTTAACTTTAATTTTTTTTCCAAACGAGCAAATGAGTAAGTAACTTAGAAAGAAGACTACACTGATCTCATTTGCGTACTTCCAGTGAGATATAACGGATCAGAAATATTTATTCACAAATGATGAACATCTACAAATTAAAAATGAATTTTCCTTCCACGAATATTTCCTGATACATCCCTATTCATTGAACTGGATTGTAATTTTTTTAACTATTACAACTAATTTTTTTCGGGAATTACTAAAAGTATTCTTACTAAAAAGAATATATGCAGTGTAACGAGGATTGAATGGCTAAATTTCATTTTGGAGTAGATTTGGATCATCCCTACGGATTAGAATAATGCTGCCGAACACGCGAATAAAGTAAGAATGAGCGAGTCCAACTTTTTTTATTGCAATTGTGATAACAGTTTGAAAATGAAGACACCCTTGTATTTCCTATTTGGATCGGTCTTCAATCTTGTCCAGGAATATCTTTATAATAGTAACATTTCCTTTATTGCTCATAGGTGCCCACAATTACAACCAATTTAATACAGGACCGTTACAAAACACTAAACAAAACATTTAAAACCAGCCATACTCTGGATAACTAGGCGGGACTCGAACTCGTGCACTTCGGTTTAACAGGAGAAGATTTATCCTCTCGGAGGCCAGTAAAACCATGACCATACGAACTCGCGCGGAGCTCGTCCGCACTTTTCAGACACCTCTCCACTAATCACTAATTATGGACATTTACAAAGATGAATATTTCTACGGAGATGAATAAGATAGGATAAAATTAAGGTGAATATTTATATACAATATATAGAACCTTCATAGATTAATTGTGATTACGGATAAGATTGGACGAACTCATACAAGCCCATTTCCAACGTACCAATAGATTCGCGTTCAACGAGTCGGAATTTTATCACAATAGCCCGTAGGGACAGTGGCGGATACAGGAAAAACTCAAGGCGGGGGGCGCAAAAGATATCCTGAGCTACCTTTACTTTTATCGTTATAAAAAATAATCAAGTCACACGCGTTAAAGAAAGTTTTTAGACTGATTATACACATATCGATGGCTAAGTTCTAACAACACATATCTCAAGAAAGGCAACTTTTCAGGAGAGCAAAAAAACGACTTATTTTTTTAATTGTATATAATTGTAATTTAAATTAAAAACCAAAAATAGGTAGAACTGAAAAAGAAGCACGCATTTGCAAACAAAGAGATGTTTTTGCTTGAATTTTATTTTTTATTAATAATATTAGCAGTATTAACTCAGACCGGCTAGATTTTGAGATACGTGTTGTTAGAACTTAGCCATCGATGTATATTATTGTGCACAAGACAATGCCATCTTATTATAAAAAAGTTACCATTGTTGTTCTGTAATGCTCGACATATTGGTCGGCCCCTCAAGGCGGGGGAGCCTCCATATGCATCCAACCCCCATATGTATCCAACCCCCATATGTATCCGCCACTGCGTAAGGATGTGTCAAAAACCAAGCGTCCTTACACGAGTCCTTCTCATATCAACCACGTAAGTATAAGTCCCACCTCCCCCACGAACGAAGGCCCGTCTCCATGGTGGTGGCCGCCCAGAAGCGCAAACACCCCCGCAACTCCGGGAGCGGGCGGGAAGAGAAAAGGCGACCCAGTCCACTCCGAGGCAGTAAAGCATTTTTTTCGTCCGAAGGCCAACTCGAAATTCCTCCCCTTCCCCACGTCATACAAGCACGCCACCTCTCCCCTCCGACCCCCTCACAACACAAACCCTCGGCCTCCTGTTCTTCCATCACGCCTCGGATTCCTGTCCCCCTTGATCTCGCACCATCAGAAGACGTTTGTCTGCTCCTCTAACAGGTGCCAGCGGTAGTTCCCCGGACTTGTCAAGTTAGCGCCATTTCGACGCTTTAAAAACCGACGCAAGCCTTGCATTGTTAGTTTTTCCGTGATACAATACTTTACGTTTTATGACGCTTAGGCGATGTAATGGGTGGATGGAACAAAAATTAGGATAAATAGGTGTAGTTGAATTTGATGGTTGGAGGCGCGAATTGGTGAAATTGCTTCATTTTAAATTTAAAACTGTAAATTTCGAGTGACACCTGACGATGTCGTACAGCGACGAAACTTGTCGTTAGTAAAATCATATGTAAAATTTACAAATACTTTTATTTAAAACATTTGAATTTAGTTGAAACAAAATGCGGCGAAAAGCTAACCCTATTTAATCCCTTACAATGTCAGTTTTTCCGTGACACAATACTGTATAGTTTATAACATCTACGCGATGCAATGGGTGGATAAACAGAATTAGTTGAAACAAAACGCTAAATGCTTTCTTTATTTAATCCTTTAAAATGTAGGGTACGAGATCTATGCTGCATGAAAGGTAACGAAGAAAAATAGGATGCTTCTGTAATGTCACTAATTTCATATAAACCAAGTTTAGTTTTTTTTACACCAAGAATAAAAAGCAATTTACACCAAGGATATAATTCGAAATTTATCCTTTTATGTAATTAACTTTGCACCCATGCGCGTGATGGCGTAAAATTAAACTCGCTACATGCAACAAGTACCGGAAATGGAGGCAAAATGAATTTCGGCAACTCTACTGTGGCTATACTTTATGAAATTATCATGAATAGTCTATTCAAAGAGTTTGATTCAATGAAATAAAGTAAAAACTTCGAGCCGACGAGTTATTATGACTTGGCGGCTATAAAGCATCCATTTGCAGCCCAAACAGAAAATTTTACGAAAAGAAAACAGCTCCCTCCTCGTAAATTTTCATGTAAACAGACCAAACTATGGAGGAAGATTGATAGTGTAGCTAACCGGAAGCCATCGTGGTTTGAAAACTAATAATTATCGCAAATAACAATTTAATTTGGAAAGCAGTGGTGCTGGAAATATATAAAAAGTTATCTCGTGGTTTTACGATGGCTTCTGTATTTTCCATTTCGGAGGAAACTATGGTTTGTAGTTTTTCACACCCGGAATACGCTTGAGATTATATTTATTTTTAGGCGTTCAAGGGATTTTCATATTCGAAAGGTATTCACTTGTTTACAAGTCATTGTTTGTAAAATATAAAATGCATCCTATTTTTTTGAGGAAAATGTTTTTTTCCAAATTGAGGATTTTATATTACTCGGAAATACCGTAGAAACACATTTTGGCTCTTAGCACGAGGCTATTATTCCACGGTTTGTTTATTATCCTGTCCTTCGCTATTGTGGCAACACCACGGAAAAAAAGGAAACAGAGGTAAAGGAAATTAGTCAACCCTTCCCGCCGACCCAACTCTTAAACCCTATGTAAACAAAAGATTGGAATTTTTGGAATGCCAAGGGGTTCTTTGTTTCCTCAACGGAGCGAGGCACGAGCAAAAAATATTTTGGAATTTTTCGAGGAAAACATAAATACGGTTAAACGGTAGCTATTCACCTTACCCAAACAAAGATAGCAATCAGTCGAACGCGGAGCCAAACTCCACTGCTTACCACACGATCTTAAAAATTGAAAATAAAAATCAGGAAAAGTATCGAAAATGTATTGGTGAGGAAAGCTTATAAGAATCATTCGTCCCGATTTCCATGCGTTTTCTTTTACGCTTAGGATTCGTTGCGAGTTCCTCTGCCGACTTAACTTGGGGTGCTACTATTCTTTTGAAATGTTGCGTCGTCAAAATATTGAAACAACGAAACGAAACTTTGAAAGAGTTTTACTGCGTAATTGCAAATCCCGCGTGGTTTACATAATTAAACCACCTTTAATTTCAAATTGTCATCCTGCAGTAACAGCTTATCATTAGAATGCATGCTTTTACCAGTCTCAGGCGAAACGCTCCTTCATTATTTGCAATACGAATTTCCTTCTTTTTCTACGACAAAAAACTTCTAATTAATAGAAATTACGAGGATTTACATAACGACATACTTGTATTTGTTATAAAATGTATATTGAGCACAAGACAGAAACTCGATTGGGAGCATAAGCATTGCAGTCATAGTATCAACCTCAAACGTACAGCCTCCAGGTCAGTTTTGACAGCCTTCTTCCTTTTATGACACTTAAACGTAGGAGGCGGTGGGAAATGCATAGACAAGAGTCTAGTCAAAGACATATATATGCTTCTGAAGACGAGAATTACGCCGAAACAAGAGTGAAAACCACGCCGTTGTCATTTAATTTTTTTATAGTCGTTGTCCACCCTGCAGCTTTGACGGCAGCATATATTCCTGTTAAACATTTTACAATCCAAGCACCCTTTCATCGACTGCTATTTATTGACCCCCACGACTAATCTGAAGACCATCTTTCAAGCAATAACGTCTTCGCACTTTGGAAGTGTAACATTCAAGAAAAGTGTTGCCTGATCCATCCACTCACCACAAGGTGAAGCAATATCAGACGGGAAGGCTCAAATGGATCGTTTGAATGCCACAATACCATATCTTCTTTCATTCCCGTCTCCAGGTACCATTCGGCATTTTTCACACCTCTCGCCCACCTTCAAGGGTCGTCCTTTGGAGCACAGAGGAACGTCATAAAGGGTTTCTCGCCCTTTTCCCGATTCTTAACGTGTGGGGTCCTATCCCACACTAACTCCGATATATCCTTTGTATCTACTTTGCTCCTTCCAAAATCCCACTCCCCACCGTAGTTGTCACCGATATGATAATGCCTCAAAAAACCACACGGTGAGGAGTCGGAGGCATTTCGCTCCAAGCAGCTGCTATCGCATCATTGTCAGGTATGTCGATGCAAAGAGAATTAATTTCATCGAAGTATTGACGGTACACAACCACATATCTCTTCACTAAGGAATGATGATAGCTGTATCCCGTGCACAAGATTAGCTGAAGCTATAATGGCCTCGCGGGAAGTACCTCCTATCATGCGTTTGAATTGGAAAACGTGAATAATTCAAATGCGGATGTAGTACTCTTTGCAATGATTACTCAACTCTGTAAGATTACAATGGTTGGTACACCAAATTGTAACAGAATCCGAATCTTATTCACTATCGGAGACAAATGTCCAAAGAGGCATGAATTTCCAAGCAGATTTATGAAGCTCTGTGGTGGTCAGAAATCCTTCCAAAGATTAAGTTTAACTCAGGGATTAGAAATTTACATCCCATTGTAATGAGTTCAGTGAACACAAAACCGTCAAGTATAAAACAAAGAACTAGAATTCCCTGAGTAAGCCTGCTTAAAGGACACAGAGCACAAAATTTCGAGACTTTTATGTGCGTGAAGTTTGCATAAGAATTGAGTGCTCTGGAAAGCAAAGCGGTGTCCAGCTTCACCATTATGGTTAAAAAAAACTTACAAGGCCCGATATCCTGTTACTGACAATATTACGAGTAAATTATAAATGCGGAATTCCTGATTAGCTAAATCAAAATACCCATTTTATTGTTTGACACCTTAAATCATAATTTTTTTAATAGAATTGAGAACGAAGAAAATCATTGCTCCATTTGGTAATTTGGATGGGTCAAAATACGAAAGTCAAGAGTACGTAATACTTCTCAGTCGTATCCAATCTTCACTAAAATATCTCCAACACGATATATCAGGCCAAAAACTGATTCTCTTTTCAATGTCGCAGAACCTTAACTGAGCAATAACAGTGTACAAATCCTAAGTATTATCCAACACGGGCGTAATAGAACCTTAAATTGGAGACAACTCAGGATCTCACCTCTGAAGAAGTATAACGAATGTAACACTGTTACATCTTCAGCAATAAAGAAGCGTTGTATATAAGCCATGTATTTTTTAATAGTTGATCGCGCAGTACTAAAAATTTTCAGCGTTGGAGACAAAACCCCAGCTGAGGTAATTGGCGTAATAACCTATATGTTGAAGATGGTTCCAAGATGACAGATGGAGGATTTTGAAAGCGTTGTTAGTACCTCCCGAGGGAAATGAAGTAGACCGCGTTAATGACTGATGATTTGGAACGCTGCCTAACCAAAACATAAGACTCGCATGCTTTCCTCCTTTTCTTATTTTCCTCGAAGGAGATTTATTTCCAAGCCGTTCAATGTAAACGTTTCCTCTTAATCTTTTTCTCACGACTCGCAGAAGTTTATACTTGAAACACGGAAGACTCGAACATTTTTTTTTCTAAATTGCTTCAGAATTGACTCTTACTCACAATCAGAGGTGGATACGTATGGGGGGCGCGCGAGCCCCCTCCCCCCCTTGCGGAGCCGCCTGAATTGCCAAACATTGTAGAACCACAATTGTTTTGAACTTTTTTTATATTATACGATGGCATTGTCTTGTAAATGCGTATTATCGGTTTATTATCAGTAAAACTTTCTTAAACTTATCACGTGACTTTATTATTTGTCATCACGAAAAAAGTAAAGGTGGCTCAAGATATTTTTTGGGCCCCCCCTTTTTGTTTTGAGTTTATGAATTTTTTTCTGTAACCGCTACTGTTCTCACAAATATTTGATTCTCGATTTAATTTCCGGAGAAAATGGCAATTAATAGCCAGCCATCCATCATATACCGAGTCGTAAAATGCGATTGTTTTGAAAGTATGAGGCAGGGCACCCCTGCAAAACCAGGAACAAAGTTAAGCAAAATAAAGCGTAGGGCGACAATTTTATAAGTTCAAGTCGTCTAAAAATTGTTTTTCAAGCCAATTTCCGGCAAGAGAAAATGGTAATGCATCCATATCATCTGCTCTTTATTCACATCCAGCAGGTACAGAATTATACATAAAATACGATTGTTTTATAAACAAGACGTTGAGTGCGAAAAGATATAGAAAAAAATATTTGCCGGGCCTTCAATACTTTAAGTTCAATTTCCCAGAAGTAATCGTAGCCGATAAAAAAAGGTAGAAGGTAACTAAAATGCATTAAGTCTCATTAGTTTCGATCGTGCGACACGTTCAACACGTTTTTATCCACGGTGACATAGACATTAGTCCTGGCTCATTAGAATGTACAGATTCCATAATAGCGTGGGCACACAGGCGCTTATGTTCCATAATAATTTCGGTAATGGGCAATACATAAAAAGCCTGGAGATAAATGTTATCTCCGGTCAGGGCGGAATGGAGCATTTAAGATATTTTTCTCCCCCTTCGGTTGGGAACTATGGGTTGTTGCTCCGCTAAAATATACAGCCTTCACGAGTCATAAAAATATTCGACACATCCATAAAACGTCAACAGTTTAATTAGAATGTGGGCGCTACGGAAAGTCGGCTCTGCGGTCGAGGTGGCTGGCGTGCGAACCATTTTTACAGAAATGGAGATTCGGCGGAAAGATCCGAAGGGAACACATTTAGTCCACCAGAAGCCGGGATAAAACAAACTTGGGTGGTGAGATTTTTCCTCCAACATGCCGCAGCTGCTACATAAAATTAAATTTTATATGCATCGGCCAAACAGAGGATGAAACTAAACCAAGAAAAGTAAAATTAGCCCAAAATCGGCTTATATAATTATCAGGAAAACGAGAATACAGGCATTGCATCGTTAAAAGGAGAAAATTACAACACTGAGATTAATTAATGCCAAATTTTTGCATATCATGACCTAATTCACGCTTGAAAATACAATGTTCAATTTTAAACTGCCAAAAATATTATTTTGTGACCTACGCATAAAAATTAGAACCAAAGGCCAGTTTTTACAGTACTGAATTAGAATGAAGGCCTAAATGATGTATTGTTGGATATATTTTTTGCAAAAAAAGAGAACTTCATTGAACAAATACAGAAGTGCTAACCGATGACAAGTAATTGTATTTATGATGAACTGATGTGAGTGTCACTGATAATGGGATATTGCCATAACGGAATGTAGACTTCTCCAGCATCAAAACGGCATCTTAAGTTAAATATTATTTCCAAATAGGAGATGATTCAGCTGCGGTTACAGCAGGAAAATGATATATTCTACGCTTTGCGTTGAAGGCGTTGTAAAATTTTAAATGTTTCGTCTGTACTCATCTCCAGGCTTTGAGAAAATTAGGTCAACTCAACGAATTTATTCCTGATTCATGCATCCAACAATGGTAATGAAACCTCACATTTGAAATACGAAACTGAAAGCGTCTCACTAACCATACAAAACCATTTTCCATGAAGATTCGTAATTAAAAACTCTCAGAACTGAAAATTATCATAAGGCTGACTTTACAGAATTCAGCAAATCCAAATCCAAAAAAACTAAATCCGGATGATAAGTCCCACAAAAGCTTAAAGAGCATGCA
Source organism: Ischnura elegans (assembly GCF_921293095.1). Taxonomy (NCBI): domain Eukaryota; kingdom Metazoa; phylum Arthropoda; class Insecta; order Odonata; family Coenagrionidae; genus Ischnura; species Ischnura elegans. The sequence goes on from NC_060249.1 coordinate 31,450,726, forward strand.
ATTTATATTAGTAACCATTCAGAAAAGCTTCTGGCGACCAGATAAAACTATTTCCCTTTGCGAAAATTGCAAAAAGCAGTTCTGCGCGAAACAACACACGAAAGATAAGCATTGGGTCGGAGGTAGGGGCTTAAAAGATGAAACCACACTCTTCGCGGGAGGAGTTACCGCTACAGCAAGGGAAAGATTCCCTTGCACCTAATCCGGTACACTCGCTAAGAGGCCTCCGGTAGGAGAGTCTCTTGAGCGCAGGGCATAGCTCATTCGCGAACAGTTATTGGAGCACGTAGCCGCAAACCGCGACGCCCATCTTAAATCCTTAGCGCGCGGCAGAGAGAGGAGGCGGAGGTTAGAGCAACCGATCTCGGTGCGAGGACAGAACAGGAGTGGGATGGAAGATATTATAACACTCACCCAGTTCGCGATGGGGTGGGTGGCTTCCACAGCGAGGATTAAAATGCGGAGAATGAACGGAAGGGGATTAGCGAATAGAGGGGATTATTTCGCGACACATGCGTGGAGGGAAAAGAGCGGACTGCTGGCGACGCGGCGGATGGATGAGGAAGCTGAGACGGAATGGGGAATGTGCGACTCTTTCGGTTGGTACGAATAAAAAAAATAACAAAATTGTCTCGCATAATTGCGGTGCGAGGGAAGAAGATGAAAAAGAAATAAAAAAGAGACACAATAGGGTTGGAAATGTTGTAGGAGAATACTTCCCGTTCGTCGACAGATGTTCGGTTTCCTTTTTTTTTTTTTTTCAAATGAAGCTATCTCCGGAGTTTCGAAATTTTCGCACCCCCGTCTTTTCTCGACCGAAAGATCACAAAGCACACTCCCCGGTACCTTCGTCCTTTCCTTCCTATCCTAACATCTGACTTTCACAGTCCAAGTTTCTGCCTTCTCCCACTCCTATGATCTCAAATACAACGCACACATCTTGTAGAGACAACAGAGAGATCAGGACTCCTAGGTGGGTCCTTCGAAGGATACAACACACCGGGGCCGGGAACCAAGTCAGAGACTTATACACCCGCGCTCCCGGGGAGGGGTTTGGATGGGAAGGAACAAGGAAAGAGGCGCCGCCGCGACAGGAGCCCGTCGACGCCTCTGGGATAGGTACAGGGTTGGAAGGGAAGCGACGGGGTAAAAACCTTACCGCTATAGAAACGGAAAGGGTCCACTAACTAGCGAAACCCGGCATCAGCCGATAATGCGCCAACGATTTCGGAGGATTTTTCTATTAAAGACAAAAACCCATCGATCAAATCGTTGGAAAGGTACAGAAAACACTACATTTACGTTAACCTTATCGACGGAGTTCCGCAACGTAAATTTTTGTTGTGCATATCAAGGAAATCGAAAATAAATTTCGACGCCAAATGAAAATTGACTGTCGAAAATCTATCAATCGCTGTTGTTCATTAAGCAATAGGTAAGCCAAGTAAATTACGCCGAAACGTGGCCCTGTTAAATGCAATAGGTGGAGGGAGAAAGGGATATTTTCCTCCGAGATGTTACGTAAGTGCCTAATTTCCCCAAATTATGAGTCTTAAATATTATAAAATCAGTAAAAATAAAATCTTTAACGGGAGGATATAAGGATAAACATTTTAATGTAGGTGTGATTATCTCTGCAAATGATTTCAAATTTTGATTTTACGTCGTTTTCCATTTTCAATGCATTTTTCTCACTATCAACTATAAATCACAGTAAAAAAATAAATGCAACTAAAAAGGCACACTCCACAGAATATTTTGATAATGCCGCCCTACCATTAAAAAGGTACAAACATTTCCTAGGGACCCAATAAGATAATTCGTGATCGGTAATGCGACTCTCAGGGCTTGGTAGAATCAAAGATTGATCTTTTTTCAATAATTTGTACGATAGCACTAAAAGGCTTTGCAGGATTTAGTTTAAATAGATATACTGTCTTTAAACAAAAGCAGCAATACTATTGACTGAAGGAATGGAGATAGCATGTACAAGCAGAGTTGAGGACCGTCTCAAATCTTGAAACTGCTGGCATCACGTCGACCACGCGTTATCAATCCCTCGACAAGCCCAGAGATTCTGCAGCCCAGGATATCTCCTCAACTCTTCCCAGAACCTTATCTCCCAATTCATTAGCGAGGCAAACGCCAGTTCCTTCTTTTTAGCTGACGATGTGGCTCACGTCATTTCGAGGTTGATTCCAGAGCGGCTCTGTTTCCCTCGCGATTCCTCCGCAGATCACCGGCGACCCCAGAGGCGTAATCTCGAAAACATTTGCCCCTCCAAAAAGACCAGCAGGCGAATCTTCCGACCCTATCGCGGAACTTCGTGGGGCTTTGCTTATCCCCGGGGCCAGCTGTGTAACTTCGCATCCACGCCTGTGAACCTTAAAATGCCCGCTGTTTCGGAACTTGCCCGCCTTATTGTCGCCTCTGCAAACGATTGTACCACGAATATTACAAGAGAGGATCCTCAAGTCGATATCAATCACCTTGTATTTAAATGGGCTTACAAAAGTTAATAGTAGCGGGCGTAACTTGGTGGAAATCCATAATCGCAGGAATAGAAGGATCGACAACTTTGCTATTTCCACTTAGTAATTTATTGAGACCCGTATAAATTACTATGTGGAAATAGCAAAGTTTTTGATCCTTCTATTCCTGGGTCTACAAAAGTTTCATCTCGTGTCGTTGACGGACAAATTGATCCGAGTTTCAAGAGGAATCAAGATATAATTAGGGGTATTTACCAAAATTTATACACATGATGATGTGATCTATCAAATTTATAAATTTTCAACGATATTCCTCGCAATTAAAAATACTTTTCTGCAAATTACTAGAAAGAAATCGGATCGCATTGCACTCATCACCGCGCCGCGGACATTTTTGAAAATAGATTAAAATGCAACCGCAATGGCAACAGCAATTAGCATTCTATAGGATGGAATTGGCATCCTCCATTCAGTCCCCTAGTGTGTAACGTCGCATCCACGTCGGTGACCCTTCACATGCCTGCTGTTTTGGAACTTGTCCGCCTTATTGTCGCCTCTGAAACGATCTAGAAGGCAGAGCGGACGGTCGACCACGGAAAACGGCTAAACGGAAAAATACGTATTTTTTCTACTTTTTTATTTGGTAAATTTTGCTTTTATGCTTCACCTTGATACTGTAGAAATTTTAAGGCATAATTACTAGTCCGAGCGGGTTTACACATCCCGATACCAATGAGAACACATTGACCACAGCACAGAATTTTGCGAGTATGTAAAAGAGAAGAAAAGCAAAAATGCGTGAAGTTTGAGATCGGATGGGGAAAACAGCGTCAAACCTCTCCGCTCAATCGTTGCAACGTTCCGCGCATTCAACTATGGTTTGCTCCTGCTGCTTCTCCGGAGTATTTTTCCGACAATCACCTAATTTTTCTCCCCAATTTCCACTCCAAATTTTTTATTTCTCAGACGGGAATGAACATCTCCCATGCAGTCCCCTTCCTTCCACCATTATCAGGGTTCCCACTCCGACTAAATTATAGAATTCACGTTTTTTTCCGGGTTTTCACGGTCTGTTCATGAGCCATTTTGGACAGAAATATTGATGACGCACCAATCACCGGCCGCACGTTAACTAAAAACCGCGACAGACGCAGCGAATGCAAACGCAGCAATGAAAGTGCTATATGACGTCACCTATCGTTCGCAAAATTCAGGCCCGGCTAAAAGGGTATGAGTGGGAAAATGGAGGGAGCAGGGTGGTAGGGAAGTTAAGAAGTGTCTGATTTCTCGCCAGGGTTAATGAACAGTTTGGTTACCGGTCTTCCAATCACAGGCTGTGTCGTCATGGCTACACGGACCAATAATTGCGCTTCGTATACACGTGTGGAGATAAATGCGTGGACAGTGTGTGCGCGTGGCTGACCATGAAAAATGATCGACACATCGATTTTTCTTTTGATCCGTCAATCGTAGTTCTACCATCAAGTTTGAGATAATTTTTTAAGTTTTATGACGAAATTCACGGCTTTTTCCAGTTTCTTTTTCACGGTAGACGAAATCCACGGCTTATTCACGGTTTTAAGGTTTTCACGGTTGAGCGGGAACCCTGATTATTGTCTTATTCAATCCAGCCATACATACGGAGAGGCATCCGTTTCATTCTGTTCCACAGAAACCGAGGCGTGAAAGACACCCCCGTCCCCTACCATTCCCGCTGGCGTCTCGCTTCCCGCCCCCTCTCGGCCTCCCCTCCACTCCCCCACCCCCTCCCCACGGCCAACACCCTCGCCATCTGACATCATCAACAGGTGCCCCTTCTGTCCATGCCAGCCGAACCCGCCCCCGCCCAAAAGCCAATTCCCCAATTCCGAGCGAGCACAACGCGCAGCGGTTTTACAAGCATCGACTTCTCCCTGCCGACACTTCAAGCTTCACAATGAGTGGTGTGGTAGGTAACCTTCAGATATTGACTCAAAAAGCATTTTAAAGAAGCTCTTTTGAGTATAATGAATCGAATGCAAGCGATGATGGGCAAAATTAAGAAACCATTCCATTTAAAAAATAAATACAAGACAATCTCGTTTAAGTGGGAACTACCTCAATACTAAAAAAATGATTGTCATTATATAGAACTTCTTTAATTATCCGAGAATGCATACAAAATATACCACAAATTTTCAGACATATGGGATTAACTAGTTAGTGCATTAACCTACGCTGAGAGTAAAATTTAAGTTGACTTGATTCTTTTCTTCAAATAAGTTCGCAGTATTATTCTATAATGCTTGAAGACATTAAATATACGACCAAATAAATGGAGGGTGTGTTAAAGATTTTCATTCAAACAACAGGAATGAATATTCCATTTACCTCGACGCGACGAAGTTCAACTATAGCTGTTCTGTCTTTTGGAGCTGAAGCTTATGTCGCTAACTCAGCAACTGTAAAGACAGCGTGAGTTAAAAAAAAAAATTCATTTCTTCAAATTACTGCGAACGGGTAACAAAAGAGTTTTAGATCTCTTCAAAGTTATGAGGAAAAGTTGGTGAATGCACTACATTTTCCTAAGTTAATACCAGCCGATTCAATATGATCGAAGAAATACTTTAGAACGTTTTCCTCCAGAATAACTCGCATCAAATAGAGGCGCTAAATGCATAAATAAATGCTACGTCACTAGTGCGAATGACTGAATAGAAAACTGAGTAGCCTTCACTCCCATTCAGGGAAGAACACAATTTAGCTCTATTCATTCGGATTCCTTCGCGAAATTTGTGCGGAACACACTCGACCTTCCCGATTACCGAGACCATGAAAGGCAAGAGGACACACTTAGCATTCCATTTATCATTTTCCGCCCCAACCTATCTCCCACACGGAGTTGGCGTCGTCCGAATTTCCCTCCCACCACCAGAGGCATCTGATATCATCCCTCCGTCACTGACTTGCCGGTTTGTTTAGACTCCAGGCGAGAGCCAGATCCCACTTTCTCCCAAATGAAGATCTTTATCTCGCTCTTTCTCCGACTCTTTCCTTCCAACTTCCTTGTCTCACTGCTCTCCTCACACTCACCACTTCCCTTCCTTCAGGGCCGACTACAAGGCAAAGTTCTTACCCGCGAAAACTGCGAAATGTTGTGTTGGCCCCCCAACCGGGGGGGTTTATTATGGAATACTTCCCCAATTAAAAAAATCTAGGCAATCTCCCACGGGAATCGTCCTAGCTAGCTAGAAACAGTAGATCACTGGCCTAGCAAAACGCATTCTCATCACATTCAGTGTCGTTCGTACAACTACAATACATGCAGATAATATTTTTGCGTTATAGTCTGTCCAAACACGGAAGGCGGGTAAGAGATGAAGGCACCATTTGAGAGCAACTCTAGCCGCGATCCCGAGGTCCGCCCAACAATAGCCGGGGTCTGCTCGATCAGATCTGGTGCCGTTATCTCTTACCCGCCTTCCGTGTATGGATAGACTATAGCTTAAACCTTTAAAGTTAATAAAAATAAATTTACACAAGAAAGTTGCACACGAAATATAACATTTCGGTGAACAAAAATTATTTCTCCTGTACGAGCGTTTGGTCGCCACGTCGCCCCGGGCAGTCGCCCGACCCTTAAGCCGGCCCTGCCTTCCTCCAAGACTCTTCCTCATTCCCTCTTAACCTTCTAGAAAAACCAACAACTCGAAAACCACCCGACTCTCACACCCTGGCTTTTTTTTTATTCGCCGCGCTTAGCACAGCAGTCTTCACTTGTCACGCTCGCGAAAAATGCCAAGAGATTTTTTCCTTCGGCCCTCCCGAAGATCTCATTTTGTCCTGCCCTTTCACTTCCGTCTGCAGTTTCGCGAAACTTGATTAAAACTGTGGAGGGCGAGACGAAATGGAGAGCTTGCGTCTTAGCACACATGTGAGGCGGTTAGTCCTTTCGGAATCCATGAGGAGAAGCTGCTGTGTAAAAGTGGAAATTATTTTTGCTTTCCTGCTTTTCAATGAATCATTATCCAGACAAGTAATATATCAACAATTATCCTGTGCTAACATGTAATTTGTGATCGGCAATATGACTATCGGGCCCTGGTAAAATCAAACATTGATATTATTTCAAACCATATAATAACACTAAAAAGCTGGGAGCGATTTAGTTTGCAAGACAAGTAATATATTATCAATTATCAAGTATATCATCACAAGAAAGAATAACATCACAAGAAATATTAACCAAAATACCTACAGACAAGTTACAGAATACTATCGCTAGTTTAACTATCACCATTCCAGGGGCAGTTTGAAAGCATTCCGCCATTTATACGATTATCAAGACCAATCTCATACTCATCAACGTTTACAATATCCCGATCATTTTCAATGAGACTGAAGCATCAAACCTGAATCATTTGATCATCTTTTCCCGTCGGTAAAAGAATAAAGGAAATAGGATACCAAAATCGCAAAAAATGGTAGTCTAATATGATCACTTAAAGAACAAAAATGTAGGTCCTAAACTTAAATCGCATACGGCATTGTCAGAAAGAAAAACAGTTTAACACACCCTTATTATATAAAAATGGACATGTTGGACAAGGTAAAGATGAAAACGACTACTTTTGGCTAAATAATAATTTGAACCTTCGCTAATAAGGCGAATTGACGGGGAATGCCAGCATTAAATTCTCCATAAAAAGTAGCATAATAAATTATCTTCTGTTTCTAGATTCGTCCTGCAAGACATCACTTCTCAGTCATTTTCCAATACTTGAAAAAAGTAATGAATTAATGCATATCACAAAATATATATATCTCTACTTCGCAGCCATTTTTTCTACTATTTTTCTCTACTACTCGCTACTTTTTAATCCACATCTCAATAAGTTAGGATAAGTATTTGATTAAAAACACAATTGTCGAGAAGAGTATGATACAATTGCACACATAACAAAATAAAAACATTACATAATTACCGCATTATTAACAACCAGTAGGTATTAACTTACGATTATATTTATGGGAAATTTGAAGAAAGATAGAAAAAAAAGAATGTTTTCATACCAATAGGAGTGCTGTTGTTCAGACTAAACCAAAGAAAAATTTTCCTCCTCAGCCAAGTAGGCAGTTGTGTACAAACAAATATTTTTGTCATTTTACTTCAGCGGAATGTACACATAATCGTGGCTTTGAACTTGATATTGTCTAAAAAAGCACTCTCGGCAAACGAAATGGGAAGAATAATCACGCATCAACGCAACCAAGCAACGTTGTTTTTTTCAAGACCTAAATAGAATTGACGATAGACGCGAAGAAGCGCGACGAAAACCCCGAGTAGTCCGTCCCCGTTATCGGAACATTTTTTTCAGCAACCATGGCACGCTTTTGAAAACTGCGGAAACGGACTCCCACCCAGATTCTGCAGGGAAAGAAGAAGAAGAATAAGAGCCCCCTTTGTCTCTGGAAAAGATTAAGGGGACCCCTTCCCCTCCGAGCCCACAACTTTTCGCTCAACATCGCCCACTCCACCGGCCGACTCGACCCGGGCCTGAGTCTCGCCTCAACCCGCGAATATCTTACTTTCCGAGCACTTTTCTTACAACGGATGTAGTCGATAAGGGGGTAAAAAAAAAAAAAAACGGCCGGAAATGTGCGAACAGTTAATCACAGGAAGCGAAAGGAGGAATAGATACATATATATACATTTCTTGCCGAAAAGAAGAATTTTTTTGAAAAATGAGCCGCTTAGTTCGGTCATAATTACGATGTTCCTACTCCTGTCCCTTTAGGGCGTATTTTTTTTATCTTCGTTCGCATATCTCTGATACATTCATTTCGAGTGTGATGTGCAAATCAATCAGTGTACGACTGGAAATGGCTTCATTACGAATGGGGTACAAGAGAGTGCTGCTTTAGCCTCCATTCTAAATGACATTAACAATACGCAGCTGTTGATTTCACTCGACCAGAAAGCTAAAACGGACAGCAGCCGGAAATCATCAAGAAGCAACGTTAATGAAGGGTACGAGAATGAGATACGAAAGCAAAAATCCTTATCTATTTAGTTCTAATATGTTGGTAAGCATAAAGTTTGCCACAAAATTATTAGCAACGTGGTTATGGCTCGCGAGGCATGTATTAATTTCCCATACAAGGCAATTTGTAATTTTATCGTCTGCAAATTATCGCCTTTTCTATCCGGAAATTACTTCTGTCTTAACATAGATCATCCTTCATCACTAAATCATAGCATCAAATTGCATTACGTACAGAACAAAGATACTTTGAAAAGACCCTCTCAGTATTAGCTAAATCACTAAAATCATTTTTAAAAATCTCAGTTTTCACAAACTTGAAATATTATTTCTAATGTAATACTATAAACCTCTGTGGCGATCATTATGAAATTTTAAGCAAAATAAACGGGACTAAACTGGACAGTTTTAGCCAAAATTTCATACTAACAATAAGAATTACTCACATGTAAGCAGCAGGTCCTTGTAAGCTGCAGTGGCACCTATCAAGTAGCACGCCTTTATCACCTGCGAGAGAACAAACATATTCCAATTAGCTGAAGTACAGAGCTAAATTCATTGTAATTGGATGTAAAATGACGATTAAATAAATGAAAACAATTTTTATTTGGCTAAGGTACATAATATACTCATGTAAAATTTACATTTTTAAAACACTAAATATTCTAGTTTTTGAAGCAACTGAGTCTCTTCAGTATTGCAACTAATCGCGCGGAATCACTTTCTTCGAAAATTAAGCATTAATATAATTAGACATCCAAGATATGACAGTATAGTACTGTCCACTTGGTACCATACTTTCTCAATGCTAGTGATTGATATCAATCACTTCACATATGCAGAAAATAAAATGTATGTCCCTATTTTTGCAAAACAGAATTAGGTGCATATGTAGTTTCAGATAACAAAAATCGGATCTTCTCAATTCTCGTACCCAACCAAAGGCCTTAATTAATGATTTAAGTTATAAGTAGACATTTCAAGAAATATCACGGTAACGCGTCTCTTACAGTGACCATCACGACTGCATCAATTCTTAAAATAGTGTTCCATCACATACTCAATAGTTACCTTTTTACAGTTATTTGCAACTTTCTAAATAAATGAATAAATAAGTACAACTACAATTTCATACTACGATGAGGCAAACACCAATTCACAAAAAACAACAGGAAAAAATAACCCAGTCCTAACACTTTGATCATCCCGAATCATTTCGGAATGAATTTATAGAGAATTTTTATGGAAGAGCCTCGATATATTTTTTTTTCAGCGGATCGTCTGACATCCGAGAGGTGAAGCCCTCACCCTTTTGTGATTAACCGAGTTTATAATGGCAACTGCCCATAACTTGGACCAGTTCGAAAATCTCACACTACGAGTGTATATTCCCGACTTGCTTTATGAGCGTGTACACAAATCGGAGGACGACTCCTCGTAAAATCGATCGAGATAAGATGCATTAGCATTGCATGAAAATCATTTGGGCAACACGTCCCGCGAGGAGCCTCCCAAGGCTCGGAAATATTGTTATAATAACGACGAAGGGTGGTAAATAATCTTTAGGGTTGATTTTTTTTCTTTGATGGGGAACATCAGAGGTTCGCTGCGGGAGGACAGGAGGCGGCGAAGAAAAGTAGAGGAGTGAGGGGTCCAGCAGGAGAAAAGAGTGATTGAAAATGAGTAGAGGAGAAAATGGATGGGGGAATTGGATGCTGAGGAAATGAAAAGCCGAAAGGATGGGAGGAGTTCCTTGGATATGGAGAAGGAGGGAAGAAGATTTCGCGGGAGCCATAAACGATGAGGTCATAGTCTCGACAACGAACCTGCGAAGAAGGGACCACCGGCAGCAGAAATTATCAGTGTTCATATATTTACAAAACATCTACAGGTTAACCAATCGGTACTCTCCAATACAGTAAGATGGACATCATTGTTTTCGTAAAATTATTTTATCCGTGTTTAAGCATGTATTTCTTTTTCCAATTTTTTGGCCTTCGTTTCTACGCAATGCTTTGGTTTCTCGTTTGACATAACGTCAGAGCTTCACAAATTTTCCCTTCACACAACTGACGCATTAAAACAGTATATTAATGAATGAGCGCATGGTATAATCTAAAGTGAGCGTAAGCAGTTGCATGTTTGATAGTGAAACTGCAAAACCATATATGTCAATGCATCGATTGTACTCAGGGAAAAATATTTCTTTAGTCTTTAATGGTTTGAAAAAAAAAAACCGAACCGTTGTACAAAAGGAATAATATTTGATAAAATGTGAAACCGAAAAAGCAACCGATGAAATAATTAGTAATTATTATAAAATCTAGAATATTATAAACATATATAATTTTTATTTGTGATATTATTTTGATTAGCCTATTCCAAATGAAAGCAACATTATCATAGCATCCCCACACGTTCGAGCCACCAATTTTGTTCCTTGATTATGATATTGATATTTTTAAAGTTAAAAGTGCTATTATTGGTGTTTTCTATTCAAATACCTATAGTATTACGCGAAATTATTTACTCAAGACTATCGAGCTGAACTAGAAAGTATTTTTGACAAAGGGTAATGTACCCCAAGCTCAAAATTTCACTATAAAGATTTCAGGAAGCTAAATAGGAACAGGATAATAAAAATATCAGAAGTAAGAGTATCTTCAAAATAACAGCAAAAAAACGATGAAAATAAAATCAGTGAAACACGCCGAAATACCCCTCCATTTAAAATTGTCCAATTTTGAACGGGAACATATTAAAATATAATTAAGATTATGATGAATTGGCACGTTTGCAAGTAGCGAGCTACGCTAACATGAACGATGAGGTCACAGTCTTGAACGCGAAGCTGTGAAGGGAAACGTCTGCATATATTCTCCCCTTCTTCCAGAGTAGACTTGGTATCTCCCCATTCCACACTCCCGTATCACCCAGAGGTAACCCCCCACCCTATCCTCTTCCACCACTAACCCTTCTCACACCACCGAAGCTCACTCATTAATATTCCATCCCTTCCTCCTGACCCCTCTCCCAAAAAGAAATAAATAAACTTCCCCGCTTCGACTCCCATTTCTTCGGGCCCGCGGAAGACGGGATTCAGAAAAAGGCCCGAAAGGAAGAAATGTAACTCCTTAAAGAAGTCGTTTATCTGGAAACCTTGCTCCGGTTTCTGTAATCCGAGCTCTAGGCGTTGGATGACGATTTCGTGATCCCGACAGCACACGCGAAGTCTGTAAAGTATAATTAGAGCATCATCACCGTCAGCTCCTCCATCGAAAGGATCTTCCATTTCCCTACAACATCTTCGCGTCTTCTCACGCATATCCAATTTTTTACGCGTAGGTAACGAATTTGTGTGAGTTATGCTTCCTTGATTATCGCTAGTAATTTATCTTATATAAAACACTTCAACCAGTTTTTCTCTTATCCTTTCAAAAATAAAAACGCGAGTGAAAATGGCCCCAATTTTTAATATTTTATCATTTAATTCATCACTAATGCTGGCTGGAAAAGAGCGATACGTTTGAATAACCCTCACTAAAAGTGTCAATTTAAAAAATAATAACAGCAATGCTGATTCTTGCATCCTTTTCCTATTATGTGCTTATACAGTGAGAGTTCAAGCCAATCGGTCATTGCGTTTCAAAAAAGACTTCATTCAATGAGACACGGAGATTATCGAGACTACGTCACTGTACATGGTAAGTCCTGATGATAACGACTAAACATGGGAAATGGTGCAGTTTTCGACAATTTTCATTTACTCAGTTGGTATCCAAAAATATCTTTTATAGGGTCCATAACGCGGTAGATAAAATATTTAGAAAGTAATATTTATGCTACGCTAACTCTTTCTTCCCCAGAATAATACCAAAAATTATCCACTTTCAGCTAAAGTTGCATTAAGGCGGAGTTGAAGGTAAAAACTCAGTTAACAGCCCACATATCATGATTATCATATAATGGCGAATGAAGAAGTTATTCACTGAAGTTCGTCTTAGAGCAAAAAATTCGCATTTACATCCTAGATTTGGCACCATAGAAATATAACCCATCACTCGCATATATACTTTGTAAGGATGTGATCGACATCGCAAATGATTTGAATTGAGATATAATTTCCCGAATTATCCATATTTATTTCAGCTACATCACGTCTTTTCATTGGAAGCTATACTATCCAATCGGTATAAAATACGATTTCTCCATTCATTGGGGATAGTTTGATACGCTTTAAACTTTACCTCACGATTTGGGAAACAAACGTAGTCACTTTTTCCATCATCAGCCAAACGCAGCCGGCAAAAATGGATTGAAAGAGGAGAAGTCATTTTAAAAACGAAAATAAAGACGGCATATAAGAAATCACAGACCCACGAAGAAAATTAAGTCCTACTACGCCTTGAAAAAAAAAGTTACGAAAATAATTTGCTCTAGAATGAAGTGGGTTTGATGTACTATAAAAAATGAAGGCTTTTTCGTCAATAACGAAATTCTTTGTCCACTCGATACGGGAAAGATATCCACGAAAAATAAAAAAAAGAACGATCCCTCGCCTCGAGCCGCTTTATTTTCTTCGCAACTTGAAATGCCGTCTAGCACGCACTTTTTTCTGCCTCTCGAGAAGCGAGGCTATTCCGAGTGGGTTGACACCATTGGTCAAGCACCGTTGCGATCGGATAAAACGAACACTCATTCGGTCACACGTGAGCCACGAGTTTAAAATTAGGTTCTACGAGCAACTACAAAATTTTCTTCATTCCGCCACAGATTTTAATGCTGAACTTTTTGGCTATTTCCCCAAAACGCCGTGATAATTTTTTTAATGAAGATAATTGTGCACTGATCCTCATTCATTGATTTTGTGAGATTATACATTGAGAGTATAAATATGTTTTGAAATTCAACACTCTTTTATTTGACATGCAAGTCTCAAGTAATTAAGAAATCACCTCATCAAGGGTAGTGTACGTTACAATAGTAGTATCACGTGGCATAATAATAAGTCCACTTCTTCAACAAAAAACGTGATTTTTTAAAAACTTTTAAATTCTGAAATTACTTAAAATCCATTTACCACACCAAGCGCACTTTTGAAGCGTTAAAGTTTGTTAAAAATATATTAGTAACCATACTCCCGAAGTTTCTATACCCACATAGACATTATTTCGAGGTACCCTCGCGTTGTACATGAATAACGAGAAAATTGGAGAAAGAACGTCATGAGAGAAATATTGAGTACTGCTGCTAATACTAAAATCTAGTGTCAAATGAACAAAAAAATACTTAGTGTCCCAGTCACCATGGAGTCATGAGACCAAAATCCATCCTCACACGTAACATTAGATTTTTCAAACCCTTTATAACCCAATGTTGCCTCTAAGCAACATCAAAAATGTTTAAACTCTCAGCTCTATTTAGGAGATATCTACACTAAATATTATTTTGTAGTGTAAATTTTAATGATGAAATATTTAGCTGCCAGAATAATTATCATTGAGTGTAAAATATTTCAAGATTTCAAAATGAAAAATCTTGAAATTTGATTTCTCCCAGAAACAGCTCTGGGTTAGAAAGGGTCAATGAAACCAGAACGCGGATAAAGAGCAGGAGAACAGTAAGGGAACCAGATGAATTGAAGATGAGACCGAGAACGCTTCGTGAGGGAAAACGTTTCTTTTTTTTCGTCTCTGGAAAGCAGGGCGGTAAATAACGATCGACAAGAGAAGAGGCGAAGACGAAGGTAGCGAAGGCAAGGCGAGCAGGGATACCCTGTCCGTCCGTCACATCCTGTTCGCGAGCACATCAGTTGCATTCGGTAAAGCGTCCAATCTTCTATATGCCCAAAAAAGCGGCGGGATAGTCTAATAAGGGCGGATAAGAAGGACGTCGAGACTGGAGCCCCAGCTATGGCAATAAGGGAGCAAATCTGCTGGAGGGAGGAAGGGGGGAGTGGGGAGTGGAGGGAGGGATGTCGAAAAAGGTGAAAAAACGAGGCGATGGAGGCACAAACGAGGACAACGTGGAAGAAATGTAGCAACCAAGCGAGAGCTAAGACGAGCCCAAATGTCGAGCGGACGAAATGCGGAATGCAATCAAATACCAACACGAGGCACACGCGGACATTGAACCACACCACCGCGAATATGATGAGTAAGATATATAAATTGCTCGAATAGTTTTCGATACAATGCCTCGATAATTATTCAAACACCAAATCACGTCATTGAATTATGAATTAGGAAAAAAATTAGAAGGTTTATAAGATCCTTAACACATTTTATAAGGGTTGCTTTAGTTCAATACTTTCCAGGACAGCATAAATAAACCTTGATAGTCATAAAAATATCGACTCACGTTTTTACATTATGAATGAGACAAAAGTTAGACGCTTTATGCGGCCCTCAAAACATTTTTTTCTTTTGCTTCAGTTCGAGGCATTTAAAATTAGGCTTTGTAGTAGAGAAGTGCTAAATGGGTGATGATTTCCAGGACAAAATGTCGAAAATCAAAATGAAAATTCAAAATTGGTATATATTTATTCTTGTTTACAATCATAATGTTAATAATAGGTGTGTTGGAAGTGTTGTCACTACAGTTAAGGAATTATTTCCTTAGCTCCTTCCACATATACTGTATTATCCTAACACAGCAAATCATTATAAATATTCTTTTGGTTGAAATCCCTAGAGAAAGCATTTCTTACGGTTAAATATCAATGTTTAACGAAATACAAATCCTTGTCATGCTACCAAATTCCATTTAGCAATTCTCTACAACAAAACCTAATTTTAAATGCCTCGAAATCAATATTGTGACCACCACATAATAATATGATTGACTTTCTTATAATTCAGTGGAATATAAGCTTATTCTTTCGGTAGGCACTAAGAAAAATTTCTATGCTCGGAAACAATGAAGGCGGTAGTTTAACCTGGGTGCTTCCGTTGCGCTGCTGAAATAATAATGTTGTTGTTATGGGGATTATTCACCGTGATAAGATTGCCTGAATTGCATTTTAGAATCCTTCCCAGAATCTGAAGTCGCTTTCGAACTGAAAATTCCACAGTGAAATTTCCGTACTAGGGTCATAATTTGAGACAATATTCAGCGTTTGAATCCAAATGACAGGTTAAAAAGATTAGGGCACAACTCATTCGAACGCCAGCGTTGGGGTGTGAATTATTTTGTATTAAAAGTGAGTGGAAATTATTTTGTGGTCACCTGAGATTTAGCAAGAGGTTCTATCATAAGAGTGCATTACGAAGATTTTATGTCTGTTTGTATGTACCAAGTTTGAATCTGAGACCCTCAGTCCAGTCCAAGTCCAAGCTTTATTCAATGAAAAGAAAAGTGCCCAGGTATTCGTACAGAAAATGTGCCCCACTCATTAAAGACTCAGTCAGTTGGCAAACGTTCCACCCACCAGGCCACAACACTGCCCATGTGCCTCATGCCTTTGATCGCGGGAAAGAAACGCGATGAATAACGGAGAAGAGAGGCAAAAAAGGGAGGTAAGAGGTGAAAAAAAACCAGTAGCGTACACAGTTGGGGGGAAACGAACCCAAGACCGGGGAAGAAAACCCCACGGGAGTGAAGGATCGGCTGAGGATAAAGGAAAGAAGTGGCATGGGAGAAGGGAGGGGAGGATTTCGCGAGCTTCTTAGCGGAGGCAAAAAGGGAGGGGGGGGAGTGGAGTGGGGAGAAGAGGGGAAGGAGATGAACGGATAAGGAATCAAGCGAAGGGGGTGGGGGGAGGGGCTGAAGTGGGTGGGATTAGGGGAGGGGAAGTAGGTGGACCTTTCTTGTCTGGCTCTTGAAAAATACCGGTTGCCTCGGTGGAAAAATAAGACAGTGGCTGGTCGGATGGAGAGCGAGTTTTTCCTCACGGATTATTATTATTATTATAAAATTTTACCTCGGAATGTATATATATTTTTGTAGGTTAATGTTCTTCTAATTTTCGGGCCTACTCCGGGGATAAGGGGTTGAAAACTGTGGGGGGCATCCACCGCGGCGCCCGCCAGCGTCTCGTCTTATTTCCCCCGTTAATGAAGTGACGTTCGGTCCGCAGGCTTGGCCAGGTCCATTATTTTTAACGGAGCCCGCTTCCCGCTTGCCGCCGTCCCGGACGGAAAGAGAGTTAACAAAAAATATAAAACTGATACAAAAAATATCCAAATGGTAGGAGTTAATTTAACGCCGGTTCCCTTGGACGCACAAGATCAACACGCGGAATTATAAATTGGCAAAACTTTCCGAAAAATATGTCCCGGTCCGGAGGAAAGCAACCTACATTAAATAGGAAACTGGCCAGCCTGACGGAAGGCATGTAACTTTTTTGTATAAATGGACCTAAAAGAAATGACTGATTTGGGCAGTTGAAATTACAAGCCCCGTGGACAAACCCAAATACAAACCACATTTCTTTCGGTCTTGAATATATTTCACATATGAAATTTACTAACCATTGCAGCTAACGTGCCTGGTTCCTCTATGATTGGAATAAAATTTATTCGATAATGAAATAGATTTTTACCGGTATTTACGCAGATATTACGATTTACTCTGTACAAAACAAGATAAGGCAAAAATCATCAATTTTCGATGATCATTTGAAAGCTTTCTGCACACAATTTAATGCGCCATGCAGTGAAGAAATTCATAACGTTTCAGCAAATTTTGATTGATAAATAATAGGAGGTAAATTTGCAGCCCTATCAGTAGACGCTTCGTATATTTAACTCATACATTGATCAAGCGGAAATTGCGAGTAGTAATTTTGATCCAATTTCTTTTTAACCCGAAATAATGACCAAACTTTTCAACATATTCTGCCAGAAATAAAACGAAAATCCGTGTCAACGCTACGGATACCTAAGGGATCATTACCCTACAGTAAAATGCTTTAGCCATTAAGAGGCTTTTTCCGCTATGTGTCGTGTTACTATAGTCGAGTTGGGAGCGCGGTGACCAATAGGTAGAGCCATTGCTTACTGAGCGAAGTGTCCGGGTTCAATGCTAGTTCCAGCTACAGGGTATTCAAAGGTTAAACATCCTAGTGTCTCGAAATAGACAGGAAAAGTATCAGTCCCTGCTCCCGAACCTGAATGTAAAAAAATCGTTTGCCTGTGTCATAATCTGCGGTGAGCTCTGTCCTCACCAATCCTAAACATCCACTTTGTTGATGCACTGAGTGAGAAGCAATATCTCAACGTGTCCAGCCGAGTGAAATTCAATGGTTTCAGTCTCTACCTTAGCCGACCGAAATCGACCCCCCTGTTGATGAATTGACTGAGCTTACATGTGAAGTGATTCCTCAACGTGCCCAACATTGCTCTTCCCGCTGCGTCACGGAATAAGCATCAAGGACCGTAGTATCCGCTCTTAACGAACGATGAATGCAGTTGCGTAATGCTTACGACTAGTGAAGGGAGGGAAGTAAGAGTGTGTGTAAGTGAGGAGGAGTGGACGGTAATAGCGGTTCTGCGTGGCATTGAGGAAGGATGAGAAGGAAGGAAGAAGGATAGGAGGCATCTGCCCATCTGCGCTGCCGCCGCCTTCCCCGGAAAGAAGGCGGATGTTCGCGGCAAAGGGCTCTCCTTTCGCGGAAGTGTCCCCGGCGCACACGATGCACCGAGGAGCAGAAAGACCATCCCCTCACGGCCCCAACCTTTCCGAGCCTCTTTCCACCTAGCACACTCCACACGTCTATCAATTCTTTGAAGACTTACAGGACAATAAATAATTGATCATCGATAGATTAGTACAAAAAAAAGTTAAAATTGGAAAAAGAATATCATCAACATATATTTTCTCTGCATCGTTCATTGAATTGAAAAAATATACCACTGAATTCAACGAAAGAAATTTATTTGTCATGTATTGATAGCACCAGTCCTGTATAAACAGTGTATGATGGTAGCCCCAAAATGATTTCACAAGGGCTACCTATATATTCCACCATTCTAAAAGGGTTTTCTGTTGTAATGCAATTGCATACGAGTGGAATAAAGTTATATTATTATTATTAAAATTGTTGTATTCCTCCTAAATTGTGCGAAATGTCTTAGCTTTTATGTTTCCTTTTATTCCCACAAGTACTACACACATTACACTGGCAATAATAACATGCGCCATTTTTAATATGCTTTTGTCAACTGGCTGGTTGGGGTGAGTTTGACTCAACCGCTTCAGCTTATAAGTTACGCGCCTTCGACGCGGCCATACTGTGAGAAATTGAAATTTATCGACGTTGTCAACGATGGGATCTTTCGAAATTCTTCAATGCCAGTTGATTCCGCGTCGGTTACTTAGGCAAAAACAACAATATTTCTCGATAAATTGATTCTGACCGATATTTTCTCATAACTATGTATAGATATAACTAATTTTGACATTACTTGGTTGGAGAGGTAATATACGCTTAGTACAATTCACCTGAATTGCGTTACAAGCTACAGAAAAAAATCGCGTGAACGCACAATGAACCCACAAGTTTGATGAGCTACTACGTCATAGCGGATTAAATTATTTTAATCACTGGCTCGTTGGCTGCTTAGTTTCTAAGAGCGCCTAGTGATGTTTCAGAACCCCTTATATTCACATGTATCTTTATACGTGGCGACTCAAAACTCACAAATTGTTAGGCCTCGTCAACTGCAGCTCACCGTCCGAGTCGGTGAGCTGCAGAAGTTTCGGAAGGTCGCTGCAAATTCATGAGATGCTATCATAAACTGGCATGCACACAGACGAACTCACAAATATTCATACCATCAGTTTTACCTCATACTTCCACTTTGCTAGCACGTTAATAACTTTTTAAGTCTACAATAAAAGAATGCATGCCTTGCCATTAATCGTATTTTACCGTCCTTTCTCTTATAGTATTTCATTTGTTATTTTAAGAAGAAAAATATCGAAGATAGAGAATCATCCCGCTGAAACCTCTGTCTGCTCTTGTGAGTGTCTCTTTTGCATGTGTTTTTCGTAGTCAATTTTGTGATCAGTTCTTTTCGATCGGTTTTTACGTTTTACATACATTATCGCGTAGTGCGCTTTTCTTGAGATTTTACAAATCATAACATACCATAAGGCATGTATTGGATCGGTTTTACATTTGAATTTAAAACGTAAATGATATTTTAAAAAATTCCCAGGATAGAAAATCACCATATCGCACGGTCTCGACGAACCGATCGATACACGGGCGCTGTGCTCAGCGAAGCGGGAAAACGGAGAGATTTGCGGTAAAGAGAGAGGTGAAATAAATACGGCACATGCTCGCTAAGAAGGGATGTTTCTCGCATTGGCAGAATTACTCAAAAAGGGTGGAACAGGAGAAGAAGAAAAAAAAAGAAGGATGGAGAGAAATTCGTTTTCGCTCCACGCTTTCCGCTTTTCTTGGAAGTTGCCCTTATATTCTCGGAACCGGGAATTCTTTTTTTTTATCGCGGTCTTAAAGAGGGAAAAAAAGGCAGAATTCCTCCCATTCCACCATAGCAACCCGCCGTGACCACCCCAACCCCTCCGGCGCAAACTTATGCTCCTCTACCCCATCCACAGAGAGACAGTTCCCCACCCGTTCCCCTCGCCTTACTTAACCCAGTGATTGATAACGCTCTCCCCGTTCGCAGGGGACAAGACCAAGTGTCCGATGGGGGTAGGCAATGACTGCCTACGGTGTCGGGCACATTTGGGAGGTGAGCAGGCGACCGCTGAGACTTGACTGACACGGGTCAGGACAGCCGAGCGACCTGTTGTCAGATTGGCTGAGGTGAGGCAGGCATGAAATATGGGACTGTGCCAGCCCAGAAGCGAATTAGGCTTGATTTAGCGGATTTTTTTGCAGAACTCAAAGGTAAATCTCCACACTTTATGATTATTTAAAACTGAAAAACTTTTTGCAGTCACATGAATAAAAGCGATACGTATTTCTTAATTTCAACGTTCCATAGTCCATGAAAGAGTGAAAAGTTTCATTCTATTTAATGTTACACCACACATTTAGTATGAGAAGTGGTTATAGGATTGGATAAGATTCTATAAGGGGAAGAAATAGTATGCACAGCAAAAAATCACATCAATATTATTTAAACAATAAAAATGTTTGATATAAATTTGGCTCTCTTTCAGAGAGGATATAATAATTAGCCCGAGGAATAAGAATGAAATCGGTTCAGAAAATGGTACATAAATTTAAATAATTGTGCAAGTTGTGTACTGAAAATACAATTCTAAAGGGTAAATGTAGGTTTATAATTGAAATACATTTAGAATACTGGAAAATGCTTAGATCAACATTAAAATATTATAACGCAATGTGGTAAAATTTTATTAACTTCAGGAATAGATAAAATATTAAAGATTATCTAATAAATAGAGGCCTTAAATCAAGATCATTACGGTACAACTCATGGTCAGCAAACAAATTATTTCCACTTGCTTCAGGGACTAGCATAGGCTGTGCATTAGATTCGTAAATTGCTCTTGAAACTCGAAAATAGTGTGTAGTTACTTTTAGAAAACGTTTTCGTGAAACAATCCGAGAGGCATTATACGGAGCCCATACCAAACCTAACCCTTCAGGGAAGGCCTTATGATGCACATAAAACTTCGAAGGGCAAGATGGCGTGACACGTAAGCGTATCTCCCCCCCCCCCTCCCCCACTCCTCTCTTTGTTCCCTCCCCTCCCTCCGTGAGGTGCATGCTGAATCGGACGACCGGTGCCGCGAATAATAAAAGTGGGTGGGGAGGGAGGGGAGGGTTAAAAAGAGTTTTGAGGGAGAAGAGGGGAGGTGAAATGAGGAGTGGGTGGGGGGGTAGTATGTACAATGCGCCCCCTCCCCTCCCCTCCTCCTCCTCCTACCTTCCTAACCGCTAAAAACGTCCGTGGATCTTTAATGGCCATTTTTGGCGAATCCACATTTTCCTCTCGCCGCTGCACATATATGCGCTCATGAAGGGAGAGAGGAAGATGCGACAAGGTATGCGAAGATGCGTCACGCAGAGACTGTGTGAAGGGCTGAAAGGAACGCATTTATGGAGACTAGTGTCTGCTAAAAGTGGACAAATGGACTAATCGGTGAATAAAGAGGACACATAATCTCATCACTCCCTCCCTTACGATAATTTTTTTCTTTTTACGTTAAGTATTACCCATTAAACACTTATATTATCACCCTAATAACTTCAGGGTTTACAAATGAGACCTTCATACCAACATTTGCCTGCATATCACGAATGAAAATTTCACAGCCGAGAAAATACTGAATTAACATTTACAAATTTGATATATAGGCAATTTTTTTCCACTGTGTTTTTTAAATGCCCATAAAATTTCAATATGATAAACATTAGTTTTAAATAAGTAATAAGCAGCGAGCAAAACGGTCGAGATAGTGTTGTGCGACCTCTTGAGTATGAGTTGAACTAAGATATACTAGGAGTGTCCCAATCGTACTCGAAAATACTTGAGTACTCATATTGTTAGTTGGCTCTGTCAATCCAGTAGCCAGACGAATAGATTAATACTCGGATGTTAAAGTTAATTTTTTTATAAATGCTCAAGCATACTAACCAAGTTAACAATACCGCGAACATACAAACCGAGTTTTCATCAGTCTTTTTTATCATTGAAATTAAGCATGCTTAAAAGAAAATGTTAACCATTGGATTAAACAATGGACCAAACTCAACAAAACTTTTCCAACAAGAAAAAACTATGTACTTATCCACCAATTTATTCTCGCGGTGCAACTAGCTACGACGCAGCGACGTCATCATCAGGTAATTGCTACAGGTACTCAATGTTAGACTGTCCTCCCATAAAGTTGAGCCAGAGACTATATAGATTATAATACTCTTCTATTTGTGTCGACTATACAAGTGGGCACACTTGGGAAAAATGGACTAGTCGGGCGATACAGAGTACGCATAATTGAATCATTCCCTCCCTTACGATCATATTTTGCCTATCCTCGCGAAATATTACCGATTTGAAACTTATATTACCACGATATATTAAAAAATAAACTTTGTTACATTCCAAAAATCATTTATTGAAAACTCTGTCGGTTTCGACCGCTCTAGGTCATTATCAAGTGGCCAACCAAACCAAAAAACAGCTATTCCAGGAGGGTTTAAAAAGGAAAATTATATTTTCGCCTCCATTCATCCAAGTATTCATTATCATCTGCCTTTCCCGGCTATTTCTTTGCTTTCAGTTGAATGCAATGTATTATTCTGGGCTAACCAAAAGGCAAGGGACACAACTGATTCCTAAGGAAGATGGCACGCTGAATATAAATATGATGAATCATAGTGTATCTCAATAAATTTCCATCACAATGCGAGAAATTAAGAGAATATTCGGAGGTTATTTCCGCTGGCAGAGAATATAAGTGGATCCATTTTACAAAGTTCATTTCAAAGTTTCCAATCCACAAAGTTCAACAGACGTTAATTTGAGACACATAGTGAAAACAAAACAGCATGAAGCCCTTTCCAAAATGGGTAAATAAATGGTTTTCTACACCAATCACAAGTAAATATAATCTGATAAGTGAAAACAGGATACAAATACGTTAACTTTGGAATTAAATATCTCCTAGACCTACGTATAATAGGTTTTACCGAAGGTGGAAAACAACGAGCGAAAAGTTTCTTAGAAAAAAAAGAAGGATATGAGACGCACAGTTAGTATGATCCGATATTTTCGCGGTGGACGTGGAGAAGAGAACGTAAATATGTATGAGGAAGAAATTATTTAATATCAGGACGATCTGAGGAAAGTTCCGCTTTTGATTCCTTGCCACTTTTCCGTACGCCCGTCTCAAATATCGGAAGCATCGAATTTCATTGGCCATTAAACGAGACCATGAAGATTCAACAGGTGAGGTCGAAAATGGAAATAGCGCTAAGCGATTTATGCAAAAAGGACTACCGCCTCTTACCGATAAAAAAAAACTCTCTGACAACTAGCCCTAAATTCTAATTGACTGTATTGACACGAAGGAAATAAGAGTGGTGCTCAATCAATCACAAACATTGCCCTATTGAAGCTGAAACTAACATTTCAAATGCCAAAAGTCTAGTTCATAGAGGCTAAAATGAAACAGATAATAAAACGACAAGCTATTTTTACCCAGAAAAATATAATAGCCATTTACTGGTTACACTTTACCATTAGTCAGAGAAATTAATATGGAAGAAAAATATCATTCAATTGATGACGAAGGAAAGCACAATTTAGCGATTGTCCGTCAATGAAAATTCAGGAAAAATAATAATTTACATATATGCTTTTAATACAGAAGGTAAAATTAAACACCACAGTTAAACCAATATAAAGCCCATATTCCAAGTCTTATACGTACAATTACGTATAAATGTTGTGGTTCTAATTAAAATTACTTTAAAAACAAATTATATGACTACCGTTATGATTAATAATTTAACCTTTCATAACTATTGGCTTCATGCAATCACTAATATTATGCTAGACGAAATATTGCGACTCTGCATCCCGTAAAAAAATATTAACAGCGTTTAAAATGATGATCAATACATTTACCTCCATTTAATATTCATTATCATCTGTGTTTTCCGACTATTTCTTCATTGTGAGCTCTAAGCATTTTTCCACTTAAAAATAACGCATGTTATTTCCTCAACATTGGCAGGTGCACTTCACCATTACACCAGAGGACGTAACACGTTCCTGCCGAGTTATGAGATAACAATGGCAGCTGGTTGCTGGCCATCAACGCCCACGGCCGCCGGATTTTTATACAAATATCGAAGATATAGCGGACGCAATTTTGGGCGATTAATCTCTATATAAATCCGGCCTACATTACGGCCGCGAGTAAACTAGGGAGATTGTTCGGGGTAGGGGGAGAAAAAAATATATTATCCCCCCCATCCCGGACGACATTCCGTTTGTATACCTTGGGGGGGTTATATAGAATGGCGGGTGGAAACCAGAATAATCCCTCACAGCAGCGCAAGAAAACCTCAATTTTTCGGCCCCGTGACAACCTCGCGCACACCACTTATTCCAGGAAATTGTGGGCTTAAATAAGGACCTTCACGACCGGACGAAAAGAGGTGCGATAAATCAAATCGGGTGCTCATTTCTTACGGCCCTCGCTGCCATTCGTAACTTTCATATAATTCCTTTCCAAAAATCCATCCCGGTTTTTTTTCCTTCTTCTATTCTCTGCTTGCATTCCTGCTTCACGCACCCCAAACGAGGATGGCTCCGTGAAATTTTTCTCCAAAGCATCGCCTCGCTCTTCCAGCCTTTCCTCCGCGTTTCTCTTCGTGTACCCAGCCCACTCATCCTCCGCCCCTCGCCGGAGCCGAATTCCGCAATACCGTACAAGGGCCTGGCGTAAAGTCGTCGCTCCGTAAAAACCTGTATGTAACTGAACGTCTTCCCATTGCGATTATGCCTAAAACCAGTGGCAACGTCAGGATTTGGCATTAAACCCCAAAATACAAGACCAAATACACCGTTTTTGTCGAGACATAAAAAGTTTTGGTCGAGACACTACTAAACCGGGCTTTGATTGGTGTTGTTATTAAAATTATTCTAACAATAATTCTGTACACATTTTTCATAATGATTCGATTTAAATATAAATTTCAGTTTTTTTAAAGAAACGTTTGATAGAAGTGGCATTTTAATAACCTCTCCCTCCGTCATTTTCTGGCATCAGCACTACCTTATACACATGCATACTATTTATATAAATTCGTTATACATCCATGCATATAATGATTAATTAAATGCAGCGCAATATAACGTTAAGGGTCAAGAACTTTTAATAATATAAACGGTAGATTTGGAAAAATATAGACCATCTTCATTTCTGATACCAGCAATAAGTACTCAATTTCATTACTTCGAGTATATTCATATTTTCGACGCAACTAATACGTCCTTTTCGTGTTTTTTGTCGCACTGGTTGCACAAGTCGTCATAAAGTCGAGTCCTCGTCAAGTAAGCATAAAAGAATGGATATTTACATTTCAATTTGTACAATGTCGACAAAAACCATCGAAGAAGAAGAAGACGTTTTAAAGGCCAAATGATGTAATAATTTGTTGATACTATACTGACTTTCGTCAAGGAAATGAATACCCACAGCAAAGGAAAATCATAAATTAGAGACATGTTTTCAGGCAGCAAGGCATGCCCCCAATCCTAGCGCACTAATTAGGCTGGTTTTCATGCACCGAAAACATTCCTCTCATTAGCCGAATTTACGGCAGACACAGCGGCACGGTGCGATGAAAGGGAGGGAAGATGAGTGGCCGATACAATATTTCCTATCCTTTCCCCTTCCTCAAAACAATCCATTCCATTTTTCTTAAACCAACATCCACCCTTTCCTTCGCCCTGACAATGCCCTAATACACCCGTCATGACTGCCCCGCGACCACGTGGAACGCAAGTTTTTTTCAGCCAAACAGGAAGCCGAATCGACGGTTGCGACCCTGGAGGCGGTGTGCGAAATGAGATGGACACCTTTTATCGCCCGATCGTAATCTTTCATGCCGCGGGGCGCCGTTCGAGCATCTTTTTCCACATACCTTTTATTTTTCTCGAACGCAAGGCGTATTTTTCGACCCAAGAACACCTCGCGGAAACCACACTGAAGCAAACGCTGGGTGGGAAGGCAGGCAAAGATCTGAAGATAAGGCGAAAGCAATAAACTGGAACTCGATGAAATCGGGTATTCTTATTTCTATCATTTGCCGGGCGTGGTTCGCTCTACCCCGAGCTCCGTGAACTATAAAATGTGAGGCAAAACGTGGAAACCGTGCCCTCCTTTTGCCGAGGTATTAACGGCCAAAAAGATCCCCTTTATCTATCCCCATTTACTCCGATATCTCCGCGGCTGAAATCGAACTAAAATAAAAGACTGTAAATAATGCGAGACTGCATCAGCGCGTCAATAAAATTCACGGCAATCACATTAAGGAAACGGGAACAATTTTAGAGCACCGGTGCAATTGAATGAAGCCACACGAAAAAGTGAAAAAAAATGAACGTGGGGCCGTTTGGGGGAAACCATGGCACCAGCTGTAGGTGGCTAATAAAGAGATCCAAAATCAACCTGATTAGCATCTGTTTTCTCAATACACGGCGGCCATTTCCTGTGGATTAGGGAAGCGTGGAGTGATGCTATAAAACTTATACATTATATATTATTCAAAAACAGATAAGGTAACCATTAGATAGTCAATCTAAGTTCGGAAAGCATTCAACTTGACACAAAAAGTAGCTTCATTTCAAAGCGTTCAGAAATCCTTTTTTGACAATCGGTGTGGTTAAAAAAAATCCATTTTCTACAAATTATATTAAATTACCTACATAGCTTAGTAACCCATCTCCATATTGAATTTGATGCAGATTCAAAATACAGAGAATATCATTGAGGAAAATACTGCATTCATTCAATAAGGTAAAATATATGCTAACAGGAAGAAACTTTCAAATAATTCCTACTGCATATTTGCATCTAACTACAAAGTGATTCTCATCAGCCAAGCTAAGTATGTGCTGTATAATGTTGTGTGCCTTGATTTCAAAATATTGCCACACTGGGATGAAAAGATACAATGTAACAATTGACTTTCTCCCTATAGCTGCATTTATATCAGTAAAATATTTTCATTCATTGAAAGGCTTAAATAAAAGTCTATATTCCAGCAATGCAAATTTAATACTTGAAACTAAAAAAGGAAAGCCTATGCCTAACGAAAGGCGCTAAGGGAACGCGGCTTTACGTCCCATCCGACGGACTGAGTACCTACTGCACTTGAAATGCCTTTCTCAAGGCAGGGATCGGACGACCTCTAAAAAATCACTGCCGTCCTATCCCGACAAACTTCCAATGAATAACTGAAACCGCACCATTTTGTAAGATAACCCTGAATATGGTCAACAAAAAAATTCATTCGTTCCGGAATTCAATTGAGTAAGAGAGTTAACTTAATTTCAAGTAATTTCCCCTCCTGGCCATTGCCTAATTTACTCAGAATCACCAAAATATGCCAAAGAATTGGACATAATGATGACCGAAAGGAGTATGAGGCTAGAATACGTAACGAATCGAAAAGACCTTCTAGGTAATGTAAAAATCTCGTTCTCTTAGCGTTAAATGAATGTAACTCTTCGGCTTACCACAAAACGGTCGAAGGAGAAACACATTACAACGGAAAAATTAAAGAGAAAATACGCATTGGAAAAGAGAAAATACGATATCCCACGCAGCACTCTCTCTGAGCACATCGTGTTGTTTTTTTCCCCATGTCAACGCATTCACGCATCCGATACGCAAAGTTTAGACTTTTGGCCGAGATGCGCGGTTCGCGGAATAAAAAATAGCTTCGCAATTTGCGCAGGCCGAGGCACACGTACACAGCAGTGTGAGTCACGATCCGCTCCGAGGGGTCACACGATGCAATACGTTTTAAAAGAGTAAGAAGACTAATGCCGGCAGCCGGAGAGTTCTTACTCCTTTACCGTAAGCGAGGGAAATGCTTGCCCTCGGAGGGACGGGGAGGAGAGAGGCCGGGTGGTAGGGTGAGCCCGCAAATGAATGGCATTGCCCCATGATACTCGTGTCCGTCCGAGTCGTATATGCAAGAGCCGACAGCGATATGGAGTAAAAATAGTCGAGAGAGTTTGAAATGTTCCGCACTTAATATAGGAAGGCTGGCATCTGATAGTGACCGGCACTGGGTTAACAGCCACACGCCAACGGCGGCGTCGTGAGGCGTAAAATTAAAACAATGGCTAGATTACGTCTCAACTCGGAGCAAAATCATCGAGGAGTGTTCCATTTATCATTCAAAGTTCCGATCTGTGGATTACTCGTGTAAGCGCTATGATTCCGCGTGATAATGCCATTTTAAAAAATCTATTGACTTCATTGTCGTTTCCCCGACACTTCTTCCTCAGATAGTGTCAGTATAGTGTATGAGGACACCAAGAATGATGCAATGGGTACTGTGCGAGTATATAAAGAATAAAACACGTGTACTACTTAAAAGGATTACTACTGGTGCGTATTTGTGAAATTCGTAGCAATAATTATTATTTTCATAGGGAAAGGTAGATATTAATTTTAAAAAACGGTATGGTACTCATCCATAAAGATTCTTGCTTGAAATTTGGTGGTTCAACAGTTCTTGCAATAAAAAAGACTTAAAATAATTAAATAATATCATCATGGAGAGTGTAACAATCTTAGGAATTCTAACATTTTATCCAATAACATTTTAACGGAGGCTAACAATTATCAATTTTGATATTGAAATCATAAAATCTACTTTCGTGTAACACCTCCAAGGTAACACTACAAGGCATTTTAAAAGAAAAGCTAGAGGAGCTTCAGCGAGGAATTAAAGAAAAATTCGTCTCTTCGGAAACTTAGGATGTGATAAAGGATATGAAATTTCTGGTGATAGGAAGTTAGTACATTACGAAATTCACCGCTCTAAAGTGATTTGAAGACGGAAGGATTTCACGGAATTGATACAACTAATGTGTTCATTTGTAACCATACTGCGTTATACATTTGCATCAGATCACACGTTGGGTAAACAGAAGCAATAAAAATGAAGCCATAAAAGACATCCATGTTCAAACTATTCCATCAACGAAAAACCAACACGATAAGAATCTATATTTGGCGGGATAATTTTCTCCAAAAGCCCACAAAAAACAGCGGTTACCCCATAAAGGTCTGGATAGTGATCAATTAATATCAAACGTGCTGTATGAGCAATAGCCGAAGAGATTTCGGTGGAAACCCCTACCTACAATTCCCACCGTTATACCCTCAAAAGAAATCAATATTTCGCTCGCGAAAACGGAAAACTCATGAATAAGATGGGATTCAACAGAAAACCTCAGGGGTTGGACGACGAATCTTTCCCAAAAATCACAAAATGGAGTTATTAGCGAGCGGCGGCGAAACGCTTTTCGGACGATTGTCTCGGATCTGTCGGCACGCGACCTGAGACCTTGAATAGCGACTGCCGGGTTCCGAGGAATTCCTCCCGCGAGGAGTAAGCGATCTGGAGGACTACTATGCGGTAGAAAAAGAGGGACAAGAAAGGCAGCGCGGAAAGCAGAAGGGAAGGAAAACTTAAGAGGCCTGAATTGAGACATTAGAAGACAGAATGTTGCGTTATGCGATGGAAAGGAAATTAAACTTAGTTTCCTCCACAGAAATAATAAATAAAATGTATCATTCCAGAACAAGTAAGTCCTTCAGGAACATACATGATTAGAGTCAACAATCAGTATATACATAAGCAATATTTACGTGATGTATCAATACCACAGAATCCGACATAATATTTAACATTAAAGCAAATGTATGCATACACATAAAAAATCTTATTGTGTACATTGTCGTACAATATTTGGTTCACTTAGAATACTTTGTTCTCTTGAAGAAATATTTCATTGTGCTTTTTGAATTGACTAACGTTTTCAGATTTTTTACATCGTCTGACAATTGATTTCATACTTTGCAAGAGATGACATGAAAAGACCTTGCGTAGACATGCGCTGAACCGATCACCATACCTATTGCTTGATATTCCTTCATCAATGCATGCAGTAAAATTAAAAAATCAGCGCAGAGAACACAGTGTTTCACCAGAAATTCTATTTTATTGTTAGTATACTTAAGCATCCATCATTAAAAGGCCTTTTATGTCAATTTATTTGGCAAAGAAAAAAATCATCCATCAGTAGATGCTTCTCGTCCTACCTTGATAAATCTGCTCTGACCGCAACTTTTGTCACCATCCTTATTTTCCTGAGATGGTTGACTTAAAAAATTCCTTCCTCTTCCAATGGTGTTTCGGATAACTTAAATGAAATTCTCTATCTCGCCGGGGGGAGGAAGGCTAAGAAAGACCGTGCAAGGAGTAACTAATTTTAGTTCATCAAAAAACGATCATTAGATACAATCTATTCACTTACAATTAGTATAATCCTTGCAAATCTCGATTATAGGAAGCGGTTGTTTCAATGTCAGTACTGAGGCCTGGTTTCAGAATACATCATCATGTACTAGTTAGTGCATGCATGAATAATTTTGTAGGACCGGAACGGAACATGTACGATTGCATGAAACAAATTAGAACAGATTCTGTATGCTGGAGAATGATCGCAGGCTTTCCCGGAGTATCGAATCGTGGAACGCTATTCGGGAATTCCACCGGGTCAGGTTTTCCAACTATATCTCGGCCGACGTTTCGATGGCCGAGTTGTCCATCGTCATCAGGGCACGTTAAATCTTGGAAATCGTCCTCCTAATAAACGCCGGCCGAGATGGAGTTGGAGAACCTGACTCGGTGGAATTTCTGAATAGCCGTCCACGATTCTATAGGCTGTTCCTTCATTAGCACAAGTTCGGTGGTTATGTTGTGCATTTTCACGTCCATTCTTACGTCCGTACAGAAACGATTACGTGCAGCGAAGGAAGGACTAGCGAAATTTCCTCTACGGAATGGAATTCCTTTACAAATTATAACCCAAGAAAATGGGACAAACAATGTATAGATGCTCGTCATCGCGGAAAGTAAAAGAAAGATATCAAAGAGTAAAACCAGAAAACGGAGGCATCACGGGAATGAAGATAAGTGGAATGTGAATTGAGGCATTTGAAGAGGGACGCACGGGAACGAAATAGACATGAGAAATAAAGTACGAGAAGGAGAGATATCAGAAATGGGAGGATAAAGACATACCGAAGAACGGAGAAAAAGGGGAAGCCGGAACGAAATAGAGGAATTCCCAGATCATTTGCTCCGCTGCTTTCTTTTTTTTCCCCCTTCCCCTGAGAGATGAAATATGAAGACCGCCAAGG
Organism: Ischnura elegans; assembly: GCF_921293095.1. Taxonomy (NCBI): domain Eukaryota; kingdom Metazoa; phylum Arthropoda; class Insecta; order Odonata; family Coenagrionidae; genus Ischnura; species Ischnura elegans. Next base: position 31,482,152 of record NC_060249.1, read on the forward strand.
AATGGATCGAATTCGCTCCTCAATTTTTTTTTCTCCGTCCACCATTTTTTTCCGGAGCCAGCATATTTGCGTTTGGGGAGAAGGAATCGTTTTGTTTGCATGCGGCGGTGAATGAAAGGAAAAAAGGATTTGTCCTCCTGGCGAGCGGAATAGAATGCGTGCAGAATTACGATCTGCTTGGGGCATGCACGGGGAGAGGTGAATGAAAGGGGGAAAAGATTGTGAAGGAAGGGGATGTTCGGCGTCGGCACCATTCAATGGGGGATGGGATGGTGAATGGCGCGGACCTTAATGAGCGCGGACGCGGAATCCATGGATTCACAGACAGGATATCGGCCGGGGGACGGATGGGAGGGCCGATCCGCGATGATCCGAGAGGCCAATCTTGGCCAATTTCAAGAATGGGTACCGCGGCAATGCGTCGGTTCCAGTACGCCGGGGCACTTAACCGATTATTCCCCAGACCGTATTCAGTACTTTTAACTTCGGTTCTTTGGCATTTTCAGATTTATTTTGGCCAAATTAAGATGAATTTTTGGAAAAAAATATTTTCACCATATTATATGATTTTCATGATGCTGCGAATACGTAACGCTGGGAAAACTCCGGTAAATAAATACAATAAAAGTAATGTTTAAAACTTAGGTTACATCTTTTATTTTTTATCTTGATTTGTACACTCGACATCTTCGTCGGGACTTATCAGTATTCCTATGGAGGAAATTCCCCATTTTGCCTTAACGGACATATTCGGGTATGTCATTTTTCCTAGGGTGCCTCGTATGTGCGCATCGATTTTTATGCCAAACGCCTTCATTCATAAAAATACAATTACATAAATGAAAATGTTGGTGGAAATGACAAAATTAGAACTAGAGATACTTAAAAAAGTAGTAAATGGAAGAAAAAATTATTCTGAAGTAGAAAATTGTTCTGAGAGTTAGGATTCAATAATGTTGCGTTAACGCAACGCTGGGGATTAATGGGTTAAGGGGAGGTTATAAGGCTCATGCTCCACTTAGATCGTAGGGGAACTAGGGAGATAGATAGGTGCAAGCAGTGACGCATCGAGGGGGGGGGGGTGTGCCGCTGTACGACACTAAACTTTTAACCAAGTTTATACGACGTTAATTCAAACATTCATTCAATTCGAAAGTTCATCTCCAAATGATTTTTGGTTTTAAAGGCCATAATTCCATAACTATTCAAATTAAAAAGAATATTACTATAATTATTTATATTAAAACCATTGGAAATTTTTCAAAGATATAACTAGTTTTATTAATACTATTGGGCAGAAAATACCATTATTATGACTAATTTACAATTTTAAGTACACTCTTGTATAAAGAAAAATTTAGGGAAAGAACATAGGTAGAGCTTATAAAGGGCCAAAAATGATGGCAGCTTCCAAATGTGCTCCATGAACATTATTTGAATCCAGATTTCCTCAAAAATTTCCAAGATATAACTTGGGTTATATATTTGATAAAATTTGGTGATATTTCATTGCTTAATTTTCCTGTTCAAACTTGCTGAAACAGAATATAAAAATCGTACTCAGCATAACACAAGGTTTTGGGCCCCCTGATTCCAAGGGTAAAATTCACAATGTTGCGGAATTCTCAACTATTCTAGCTAACCTTCGGGTTGGAGCACCGTGTGAGTGAGAATCGAGGTCCAAGGCAAAGAAAAAATGTAAATATTTATATTTAAACCATTTCATTTACAAAATGATGACTTTGTAAAAATTTGACGACGCTGAAGATGAGATGCGCTTGAGAGTGTTTAAACTTTCAGCTTCTAGCGAGCATTAACAATGCTTTAATTAAACCGAAAAATAGGCTACCAGGCAAAAATTGTAAATCCTTAAAAAAATAACAAATATGCACAAAAAATGAAATAACCACAGCAAGGATATATACATTATCTCATCATTTTTACTCTTGGCTTTATTCACGTATACTCAAATCAATGCCTTATGCCAAGCGCCATAGATGTAATTGACTTTTGGGAGTCTTGGGGAAGCAGATAAAATGAAGTTCTTGGAAAGGGAAAATTGGTGGAAATACAGAGACAGTGGCCAGCGGTATCGGGAGATTGGTTGGAGGCACAAAAAAAGCATGAAAGGGTGATTTCGGGACGGATGGAAAAAAATGAACGATCGGGTTTGAGAGGATATCTGAGTAGGATGGGAAGTTGGCAACAAAGATCGTGTTATGACGATAGGAATCCATGCGTAAGGTGAATTTCGCTTCGGGAAGGGAGCGGGGAAGGCCATTCCGGGGAGAACAGTGGTCTTTATTCGAATCCGATTTCTCGTCCGTTCGACCTTTTCCTCACAAAGATGATGCTTCAACGTGAAATGGGCATCGGTCCACCGCCAAAGATGGAAACCTTAAAAAAAATAAATATACGGATGAAAAATCGCGGAAAGAGGCGGTATAATTCCCAGACTAAAGTGCGGAAACACGCTTCGAGTGGATTGGAAAAAAAATAAAAAAATAAATAAATGATTTCATCGAAGTCGATTGGAGACATTTAGAACTCTTGATGGACTCAATTAAGACGAAATGGATGTGGGCCCAAGGAGAAAATGTGGTGATTAAGGCTAGTCAGAAGAAAATAGAAGAAAAAGTTTTAATTTCATCATCTCTGACGACGCCACCACATCTTTCCAAACGTCATGCATGGGGGCGAAAAAAACGCGAAGCGATGTCTAGTACAGTGATGCTAAGATTAGGCAGAATATACCATTATTATGCCTAGTTTACAATTCTAAGTACATCAACACTTTTGTATAAAGAAGAATTTAGGAAAAGAACATGTGTAGGCATTATAAAGTGCCAAAAAAACAAAGGAAGCTTCCGAATGTGTTCCCTAAACAATTTTTAAATCCAGAATTCCTTAAGTACGTGTAGTTGCCTTCAGGAAGAAGAGATCCATACGGACATGATACCACAGTAGAAAGACTATGCGGTAAAAAAACCTATTTCTGTTTAATTCTAGGAAAATATTCATCAAATGGTGTTATTCCTTCTATAGCTCTTCATTTTCCAACTTTCACCGTAGTCTCGCAAATTATAATGTTGGGAGACATCGATATTTAAAAAATATAATATGTATAACATAGCATTCGCATTGTAAAGTAACACTTTTTAACACATCCGTCTTTTAAATGCAGTAATCCAGGATTAAAAATATTTTCTCAGCGTTTTGATAGTATTTTGCATCGAGCGAATACAATAAGTAAATTTTAATAGCGATATGTATATGATACGTATGTATTTACTTATTAAGATGTAAGTGAAGCAAAAAATCAGAGAAATAAATGTGAGTAAGCATTAGATGAGCCGAGCTATTCTTTTTGCTACGTATTAAAAACGAACGGAAGAAGCAACACCAAGTAATAAAACAGCAACCGACTTCCAAGAAATATTGGCAGAAGGGGAAGGAGAATAATTTGCACTTTGCACATAGTTTCTCATTAGAAATTAAAAGGACTTAACAAAATCATGTCTACATTTATAATAGTCACAAGAAAAGCTATTGATTAAAACTATTGGTGCAATACCTAAATCAGTATCAAGAATACCTTTTCACAAATATTTAGATCAGCGAAATTAGTGTCTAGCAAAAGCGGTCATCAAAACATAAAACTTGCTGTGTCACATGCTTCTAACTCCCTAAGGATTAACCCCGGGCAATACATAAAATAAAATAAATCTCTATGGACGACTTGAAAAGATGAAATAAAACAACTTAGCATAAGGAAAAAGAGAAGAAAAATCAAGGAATTTTCCAAAAGTATACGATAATAGCGTTATTCATCCGATTTTTTAAAATAAAAACGGCAAAAAGGGGATATATTTCATTGAAGAACTCTAACCTTGACTCAAAAATATTGAAGATTCGCATAACATCACAGGGAATCCATCGTTTGACGTCACAATACGACTTCACTCAACTGCTTTCCCGAAATACCGTTTATTGACGTCATCCGCCGATTTTTTATTGGAGTAGTTATTTCCACGTCCCCAAGCTCGAATAATTTTAAGAACCCAAGAGAAATTCTCACGAAATTACCGCCATTAATTCAAGAACATCCATGCAACGGTTAGGCAAAAATTGAATCAACACCTGTGGATCATAGGATCTCAAGGCACAGTCGTCAAAGAATGCTATATAAATATGGGGATTATTAAGCTATTAGGTAAGTCTAAACATTTTTAATCATCAAGTTTAGGCCTCAAAGCATACAAAATTGCATGGCTAAAGACTTGTACACTTTACGTACTTCAATGTTGAGCCTTAATAAACCCCTAGTTTAAGAGCTTGCCAAAATTAACCCTTAACCCTTAGCAAGTAGAGAGGTTGCCAAAATTCATATCAATAACTTCCCTGCTCCTTACAAAGGATTAACTAATTTTTCAGACATACATACCGTAAACCAGCTATGAACCATCTTCTATCACTACAAGCTCAATATTCAAATTTAGGTTCGCCTATCCGGCTGCTAGGAATTGATAACTAAAATTATGCTCTCTGAATTAATGCATTTTCAAAGACATAAATACGCCAATTGAATGATTATTGTGCAGGAGAGCTCTCGGGTTTACGTCCGGGTGATGAGGTCTATCCTCTCTGCCTACGTTTCGATGGAAGAATTATCAATCGTCATCAGGGTAAGCCCAATAACAACTCACCCGCACATAAATTCACCGGGAAAAAGTTTCATCTAAGAATATTATCTCCAATATGCGACGAAGAAAACGGTTGGAAAATAACGCGGATTACCACAAATTCACTTGCTTGTTAATGTTGTCAAGGCAGACCAACGAAAATATTCGAAGAAATGGAGTTGAAGTCTCTAATCTGATTTTCATTCATAGATTCCATTTAATAATTGGACAGTTTTTACGCTACTTTGCAAAACATTAAAAATGAACTTGAACAAGCAACAGAAACCGATAAAATAGTGACCGGCTTCCAAGAAAGATTGGCATAGGGTGGAGAAGAATAATTTGCTCTTCAAACATAGTTCCCCATAATTAATAAAAATAAGTGAATAAAATCATGATTTTGTACAGGAACTTAGTCGAAGAAATATTATGAAACTCAAGTTCTGGGCAAGTAAATGTCTTATTTGCACTCAGCGGCAGGAATTCGAGTAGGATGGTCGGAGAAATTAAAAGCTCACAAATTGGCTAGTCGCGCGAATGGTTTTGGAGTTAGGGGTGAAGGGAGGGCGAGGAGGAGGAGGAGGAGGGGGTGGTGGGGAGGGGAGATGCCAGGGGGATGGAGAGAGAGAGAGAAATAACGCTCTTTTACTGTTCCCCGAGAGGCCATTAAGGAAGCAGACGTCGGTAGGGTGAGGGGGAGAGGATGCTGAGGGCTTCTTGGTTGGTCCATATAAGGCGATGCCCGGGTCTGGAGCCAGGATGGTCTTTATAGTGGACGCGGAAACGTACAAAAGGGAGGCAAAGCGAAGAGATATCCCCAGGTTATTAGATCCCTTCAACCCCATCCACACCACTCAAACCATTCCTTGTTTCTCATTTCCTAGCAATCGTCATTCCACTCCCAGATCCTCACGGTAGAAATTTATTAACCTATGTAGCCACAGCTCCATTTGCTCATAAATAGACTGCATTTTCTGTAATTATTTTTCCGTACATGACATTACTCATGATTCATTGTTAATTTAGGCAACAGGACCTTCGAGCGTATTCAGAAGGTGAATTTCAGGTAGATGAATTCAAAATGAAGAATTCAGGTAGGTGAATTTCATTCAGGTATGTGAATTCAAAATTAAGAAAATATTTCTGATTTTCTCAAGCATTACATGATGCTGAGCCTTTTTCTACGTCTCACAGTCACCAGAGCAGTAAACACTAAACGCAATTATCAGACTATTCAGTTCCCCCACATTATTAATTTATAAATCAGCTTCCAATGAAAATATCATCTTCGAAGACATAGTGTTGACGTCAAGTTTTGGTGATCGATAAAAATTATAATGAAAATTAAGATTTTATTTGTATAAGTTGAATTTGAGGGATATTTAATATATTTCAGGAATATTTGATGTCTTCGCTTTGACTTCAGATATTTTCATTGTAATAGTATAGCATATTCGAGTTTACAGAAGTGTAAGGACTCATTTCGGTTAAAAAAGAGTTAAAAACCCATCACGCTATTTGAGCAGCAACGCGAGGGGTATCGGGTGGAAAGAGCACTTCACACACGGCTTCCCACACAGACGATCCGGGGCTCGAAACCAGACCAGACCACTGAGGAAATTCAAGGCAGATGTCCGACCCTTGCACGAATGTTTTGTGGGAATCACATCAAGTGCGATACTCGGTCCGTTGGACGGGACTTTAAGCTGCACACGTACGTACCTGTCACTCGGCACAGTAAGTACCCTGACAACTATTAACGCCTACGTTTTCACATCACTTCTCTTCCACATATTTTTCGCACAATCAATCCTACATGAAGTTTGGAATTCTTCGCGTTTACCTGATAAAATTTTCATATTCATGGATTACAGTAATCCTCAGTTTTTAAATCCTCTCCGATTGGAGTATCAAAGAATCTCATGCTTCCATTTATTCTCCAATTCAGGCATCTTCCCACAGCTAATCCTCACCACTTCCACAAAACTCAATGCCGACCACTCCCTGAACGACTGATTCATACTCATTTTTTGGGGTGAACGAGACGAGATATGACAAAAATTCGTAGGCTCGACCCCCTCTATAATCGTTTGAAAGCCTAGGAATACTGTCGAACTTTAAATTTCCCATCTATAAAAGTGTTGTCAACTACTTTTTGGGGATACTTGGGGTGTCAAAAAGTCGATGGCAATGAGGAATCTGATGATCACGGTGAATCTTGTAAACCCATAATAATCCAACGTTGCTTCTAAGCAACATCAAAAATGTATAAATTTTCAGCTCTGTAAAAGGAATACCTAAACTACGTATTATTGTGTGCTGTAAAGTTTAGTGAAGAAATACGTAGCTACCACGATGATTAAGATTGAGTGCAAAATTTTCAAGTTTTTATAATGAAAAAATTTGAAATTTGATTTCTCCCTGGAGCAGCTCTGGGTTAGAAAAGGTTGATGGCACCAAAGTATTTGTGACGGCCATGTGGCAGCAGAGACTCCCCAGCGAGCGAAAGCGAGTGATAATGCATAGATTTCACTATCCTACTGAAACTTTTCACCTTAGTTAGAGTATAGAAAATAATCAGGGAGTCTTGGAAAAGTAAGTAAATAATTATTTTTCGCGCTTTGAAATCAAAACAATGAGAAGAGAAATGATACGTTGAAACTATGAGAACAATTCCCATTACTTATAAATGCAAATAATTAGTTACTGAAGATCGAGAATACTGAGTTATTCTCTGGTATGACGTAAAACCTAAGTACCTTATTTTACTCTCACGTGAACTTTCTCCACTGCAGTTCATCCATTCACCTGCCAGTTCCATACCCGTAAAAACAATCACCGACAGTAATATTCCTCTCTCAAAAATAATATTCGCGCTCTTCAAAGTTTTCCCAGAACATCCTGCCTCAGGTTACCTCCTATTATCCTCAAGGCATTCGCCAGCGTTATTCACTCCATTACGAGGATACAACTCGAAAAGTTTTATAACTTTAAAATGATATGAAAGTTACAGGCCATGTTTTCCGGGCAATTTATGTCACTGCGTCTGGTTCCGCACGCAATGCGTTTTTCATCAGACTTATTTTATTCACCCTTTGGCACTTCGCGGCCATAAAACTTACTGATCCTCTCGCGGCGAACAGTTTTCCAGGACTAAAAATCCTCATTAAGGTACGTTGAAAATCCAAGATTTGCCGATCCGCTGTTTCCTCCGTTTTCACGGATGTTAGGCAGAAGAAACACGTTCACAAAAGAAGCATAAAGATCTGGAAGATAATCACATTATTCATAGAAGAAGAGCACGTGATAATAGACTCTTAAATGCCTTCGATGGACAGCTGGGGAACGGGTTTTGTCACGAGGCAGCTCCATTATGAACTACTTAAGAACAACAGACCATTAGTAAGAAATAAAGAAAATTGATAAGCCAGTAGAAGAGACTTTTTAAAGTTAAAAAGAGATAGAGAAGAAAAAAAAGGAAAGCAAGAATATTTTTTTGTTACTTGAAAAATTACAGAGGTCCGTTGGGAGCATGCAGTCTCTTTTTCTTTAAAATATCTGAATAAAAATAACTCATATTTGAATGGATTCAATAGAATGAGCGAATATGGGTTCATTGTACAAACACCCTTGTACATTGTACAACAAGGTATCCCAAATGGCGCGGGAAACTATCGGGAAAAAAATGGCGGGATATCTATCATATAGGATGCTAACTTTGTACTTTCCTTCCTATGATTCCTATATGAGTTGAGTCGACGTATGTTAACATATCAATTCAAGGTAAAATTTTGAAGTAGGTTTGAAGATGGACAGAATTTATTTTTCGCTCCGAAATTTTGCAGCATAGACATATACTGTTATGTAATTCAGGGCTTCATTTCCTTTGATGATCGTATTATATATCCCATCCTGGCGGGATATTTTTCCAGTTCCAACCATTCTCAATGCACTTTCCCCTTCAATTACCTCTTATCCCGCCATGATTCTTCCCTCCCATCATCTCCAATTTCTTCCTTTTCTCAACCAATTTCTTCCCTTTCATCTTTTTGCAGCCATCCTTCTCATGTGACCCATTCCGCAGTCTCAATGGCAACCCATCCCGACCCATTATCTGATCCGTGCCCACTCCATCCCTCCTGCCACGGTAGAATCCACCTTACAAGACTACCTTTCTCATTTCGGCTGCCTGAGAAACGTATGTGTGGGTGCCGCTGAACCCAGACTGAAGACTTCTTTGCTGCGTCCGCTACCGCCATTCACATCGCCACGGTCTGCCATTGACGAATATAGATGATGGATTTTTGCCCCCAGCCCATATAGGTGAACCCGTAGGTAACTCTCAATTCAAACGATGCAGCTTTACACATCATACCGATAGCTAAGCCACCAAAACAGAACTTAACAATAATGGCCGCCTAAGAGGTGAGTAGCTTAGCTTCCTTACAAAATAAGTTATTGAATATCAAGACCATCTATTTCTCTACAATGCTAATTGGTAGCTTGATAATAGATCGAAGGATCCGTAACCCGTAAGAAAAGACCCGTAACTCTCAATTCAAATGATGCTACATTAAACGTCATTGCGGTAACTTGGCCAGCAAAACGAAACTTAACAATACTGGCCGAATAAGAACAGATCGTGGACAGTTATGCTTCCTTACAAAATATGGTATTCAACATCAAGATCTTCTATTTCCCCACAACGCGAACTGGTGGGTTGATAGGATGAAAGACAGCATATTGCTAACTCATCGTAATAACGAGCGGTATGCTCTGGCATAAATAATAATAAAGCCTGTAATGATCACAGGTTCTACCGACTACGATCATTTTAATTTAATTAGACAAAACATTCAAAAACACTCATATCCAGGCGGGACTCAAACCCACGACCATCGGTTTAGCAGGCAAGGACTTAAACCAGTCTCCACTGAGGCCAACAACTACAGCGTGTCGAACATTTAGCGTCTTTATTTTTGTCCGTAACTATGAAAATAGAAGGAATAATAGTAATAATCATCTACTGCCCATACTAATTCGTGAGGTCTTGAAGTAGCCCGGAAATAATGTAATTTCGATTCCTGGACCAAATAAATTCAAATAATTCCATTAAAAAAACTGAGTCCCGTCTAAATTTTGTAGTACTTGACATCAAATTCATCTATTCCTCCATAACGCGAAGTGGTAGATCGACAGGACGAAAGATAGCATATTTTTGATCCATCGACATAATGAGCGGGAAGTTTTGGCATCAAATGCGGGTTTTCGATTATTTAGCGTTTATACATGAGTCAGTAACCATGAAACTAGAAGGTAATACGTACCTCATGTTCTGCTGCTCATGGTAATTATTTCGTGAGGTCTTGCAAGAGCACGCAAAGAGATGCAATGTGGGACCAATTACAGTAGAACCTCGGATAACGACCACAATCCGTTCCAGAAAGCTGGTCGTTATCCGAAATGTTCGCCATCCGAAACAATTTTCCCCATTAGAAATAAAGGAAGTAGGAATAATTGGTTCCTAGCTCCTATTGACTCGCTATTATATGAAAGTTGCAGGCTCTTTAGGTATTGTATTACATTGTATTACTTGTAGACTTACTATTGTAGACATTGTATTACTTTGTATCCATTTGAGATCTCACAGCACCGAACACAAACATGTCCGCTACACATCTGTTCGCTAACCGAAATTTTGTTCGCTATCCCAGGCAAATTTTTAGCGAAATTTTCGGTCGTTACACGAATTATTCGTTATCAGAGGCGTTCGCTAACCGAGGTTTTACTGTAGATTCAAATAACGCCATTCAAAAAATTGAGCCCCGTCTGAGTTTCCACGTCGCGCTCATGGAATTTTCGATGCTCCACCGCGGCAATTCTTACCTACTGAATGCGGCCCCCTCTCCACGTACCCCACTAAATTAGCCCGCCTACTGCTCGCCGGCTGTCCCTTGGAACCGCATCACTGGGCAAGCCACTGGTAAGACCGCCCGCCGGTGATGGGAGTCCCGTGCAGAAAAGAGAGAGAAGCATGGCGAAAAAGGGTCGCAGGATGGAAGGAGAACCGCCAGAGCGAAGATGCAGAAAACGAAAGGGGGGAAAGCGGGCATCGGCATAATTCCACGTCCCGATAATTTGCCTTAAACGGAAGAGGAGGTTATTTAAGGGATCGGTGCAGACGGGAGTGGCATATACTGGGGGGAAAGCACGGCATGGCAAGTAAGATGGAGTGCATTCGGGTTGGGAGAGGACAAGCACGGAATGCAACGGGCACTTATTAAATTGTCAGACTTCGTACCGTGGTCCGAGCGGTAACGTCCCGCTGCGATACCTACGCTGCCTATGAAGACAAATTTTTTTTCAATCAAAAACATCTCGGAGATACGACTTCTTTGCCGAGAGAGATATTGAAAAAGTCCTGGAAATACTTCAGCGAAGGTGACAAAATGATGGAGTTACTCGGCCATTACATTTGGTTCAAAAAATACATACTACAAATAAGGAAAATACGACTGTTGAATTGTGTTCATCAAATCGCCAAAGAGCATAAAGCTAAAAAAATATCGACCTGAACACTAATGTGAATTTAAAAATTTGAAGAGGTAATCACAAGGTGTGAGATTTTCAAATAAGTTACGCCATATTATGCACCAAATGCAAGCTAAAATACATATATATATCACAACACTTAAAGACTACCTGAAAGCAATAAATCAGGCCTGAGGATGACGCAGTGCGTCGAAACCGCGGTCGTGATTGAATAAATATCTTTGTGGAAAAACAGAGTTCAATTTTCATTCATTATGAGTAAATTCCACAAAGTGAAGCCTCAAACCATCAACGCAATAAATCTTATTTCAGAGTACATATTTGGGGATCGCTTCAAATAGGTATATTTTTGACTTTACAATAATTAAATGCCATTACCCCCTTCCCCTATAAACACTGCTTATTGTCTTGGTGTTCAAAAGAAACAATTAAAATCTTGTTCTTTCATGAGTTGAAAGGAGCTTCCTAACACATTCAACATTCTGAAAGGATGAGGGTAAAGGCATTACACATAAAATTTTCACTAAGTTCTCGCCGAGGCAAAGACCTAAGTTGGCAGTAATGAAGCTCAGCTACTTATAAGGATTAGAAACTTTTTAAGACTGCCGTTATAGGATGATAAACTCCAATTCACGCCGGCATAATGACGATCCCTTTAATGACTAATACCTCAAGAGTGCCAATCACGATGCTTCAAAGAGATGGATCGATACGTAGATGGCTTTCAATATAAGCAGGCATCAATCAGCGGAAACTATCGTCTCTTCCAATCAATGGAGAATAGATCGGATATTAGCAGGGAAACTTCCAAGGAAGATTTCCTCAAACTAACATCTTATAGTGCTCTATGGAAGAAGTAGAGAGATAGGAAATCTCCTACGTCGGTACGAAATAAGTATCCATCCTTTCAAGCGTCTTGTGAAATGAAATCGTGGATTCTAATCGACACAATCTTAGCTGACCTGCAAGAGAGCGCAGCTCAGCTTAAAAAGCTTTCGGTAGGGCTGTGATGGGACAAAGAAAGGGGTCGACTCATGTTCGCCGCCGGAGAGACTTCGTGTGGGCGAGGTGAGATAGGCGGGCGAAGTTGATGCTTGGAGTGGACGGAAGGCACGTAGGAAGAGCACGGGAGGGAAGTGGGAATGCGCAAATTCCCGCCGTCGAGGTAACGTCAAAATTGAATTAAATTGAGAGCTGTTATTTCTATCGAGAAATGAGAGGGTAGATGGTAAAATAGGTTGAGTGAAAAATTAAAATACGATACAGAGTTTTTTTTCCTTTTCCAGACCTCTATATTTAGTATCAAATTTGAATCTTAGAGTGTGTGTCTTAAATCTGAAATCAAAGTTTTGTCGACGTTTCGGTTTATTGATGACAAACTATCATTACGCTATTTTTATTACGCTATTTTTATTTTTTACGCTATTTAAAGCTGGAAACTGATTCATTGATTGGGTGATTGATACAAATTAGCAGCCCAAACTGTGATAGGTGTGGGTATATGGAATATTGGACGTAAAAGTAAAAAAAAATTCATCGGGAGGAAAAATCTGAAAAGTTGAAAAAGTCGATTAGTTTTCGAGATATATCGACTTGAATTAACATGGGAGCCTTATGGGACTACGACTTTTTCGCTTTAATTTTGTACTTTTAAACGTCCGAGGAACATGATATTCAATGGACATGGACTAGATTTTTTGGTCGATTTTTTGGTGTGGTTGGCATAGCGACAAATTGATATTTAGTATTTTTTATTATCGTTTGAACGCTCTCAATGCTTTTCTTATGGGAAAACTTTAGGAATTTTTTTGACCAACTTGCAATAATCGTACGACAAATTCCTTTGCCAAAAAGGTAGAGAATTCTTTGGTTAATTTTTTGGCTATCTTCAAATTTTCGTACGTCGAAACAATTCCGAGGAATAAACGATTTCGATTTAACATTGTCGTGATGGGCGAATTTTCAAACTCGGATTTCAGCCTTGAGACATGTGCCATATGAAAATTTGGACTCTTTAGGAAAAACCGTTAGAGGGTACTTCGTACCCTCACGTTTGAGCTCACTTTCTCCGTATCCCTCTTCGTTAATTAATAATTAAATTCCGAAAAATGTCCTGCACGCGAAAAATCATTGTCGCCATTTTTTTGTGGAGCATGCAATCTTGAATATCTTAGCAACCGTTTAAGCTAGAGAAATGAAATTTTCAGAGTAATACTTTTATCAAAATGGTCAACTTTTGCAATGATGACCATTTCGCTCGATCGATTCATGTGCGAGTTATATCGATACCAATCTCCTTGGTTACGCTTAAATCGCTAATTACTTTTTTCTAAATCAAGGCATGAATGTGAAAGTCATATATAATACTACTGTTAATGTCTTTTCTTCGACAAAAGTTAAATCAAGCGAATCGAGCGATTACAGTCGAAGTTATGATCGATAAAAGGCTGCATTCGATTGAGCCATTTTTCAGACCTATTTACATAGTTACGGGGATAAAAATTATAAAAATATGTAAGGGAAGAAATGAATTATGCGTACACATAAATTATTTAGATGAGTATTGTTTCCTAACGAAGATATATCAATATGAATTTATATCTTTTTGTATTAGGTCCCCGTAAGAAATACACGCATCGCCCTATATACGTCACCAATATAAGAACATAGGCGAAATTTTGAAAGCGGGGATAGTAGAGAAGAGAGGGATAAGGATATGGCCATCGCATGGAGGGGTTATCAATAGGATGCGAATTTTTCAATACAGGTGGCAGTATAGTCGAATGTACGATTCGATTTTTATAGCAAATACGGAAATTGGCATAAAATGATAAGTGTATACGTTGGACCAATAAAATTTAGTGAATTGGTACATCATGGTATTCCTCACAATGCGCAATGGAAACATGTTTTGTATATAGTCTCACGCTCGATATATATCGAATCTACTTTTTCTTAAAATATATCAAATTGCTATAGCATATAGGATTTTACATCTAAGGACATAGTAGACCAGGAAATATATAGTAGATACCCATAGATCAGAAATTAAACCAAAAACATTGCGAATTTTTAAGTACAGATGTCAGTATGATCGAAAAATCGATTCGATTATTATAGCAAATACGTTAATTGGCATAACTTCAATTGTGTTTCCGTTGGACCAATGAAATTTGGTGAATGGGTACATCTTTGTATTCCTCACAATGCCCAATGGAAATTTGTTTTGTATGTAGTCTCACGCTCGATATATATCGAATATAATTTTTATTAAAATATATCGAATTGCTATAACACATAGGATTTTACATCCAAGGACATAGTTGACCAGGAATTATATAGTAGATACCCATAGACTGTAAGTTAAACCAAAAGCAATGCGGATTTTAAAGTACAGATGTCAGTATGATCGAAGAATCGATTCGATTATTCTAGCAAATACGTTAATTGGCATAACTTCAATAGTGTTTCCGTTTGACCAATGAAATTTGGTGAATGGGTACATCTTTTTATTCCTCACAATGTCCAATGAAAATATGTTTTGCATGTAGTCTCACATTCGATATATATCGAATCTGCTTTTTCACAATTTATATCGAATAGCTATAACATATAGGATTTTACACCCACGGGCATTGTTGACCAGGAATTATATAGTAGATGACCATAGACTGGATATAAAAAAATGTCATTGCGGATTTTACATTACAGATGTCAGTATAATCGAAAGATCGAATCGATTATTGTAGCAAATACGCAAATTGGCATAACTGGATTAGTATATACGTTGGACCAATGAAAATTGGTGAATGGGTACATCTTGGTATTCCTCACATTGCCCAATGGAAATATGTTTTGCATGTAGTCTCACATTCGATACATATCGAATCTGCTTTTTCACAAATTATATCGAATAGCTACAACATATAGGCTTTTACTCCCACTGGCATTGTTGACCAGCAATTATATAGAAGATATCCATAGCGTGGAAATAAAATCAATATCGTTGCGGATTTTACAGTACAGATGTGAGTATAATCGAAAGATCGATTCGATATTTATAGCAAATGCTGAAATTAGCATATTTTGATTAGTATTTACGTTGCACCAATGAAATTTTGTGAATGGGTACATCTTGGGATTCCTCATAATGCCCAATTGAAATATTGTTTGTGTTTAGTCTCACGTTCGATAAATATCGAATCTACTTTTTCTTAAAATATATCGAATTGCTATAACATATAGGATGTTAAATCCAAGGACATAGTTGACACGGAAATATAGAGAAGATTTCTATTAACTGGAATTCAAATCTACGGTATTGCGGATATTACAGTGCAAATAGCAGTTTTATCGAAAGATCGATTCGATAATTGTAGCAAATACCCGAATTGGCATAACATGATTAGTATTTACGTTGGACCTATGAAATTTGGTGAATGGGTACATCTTGGTCTTCCTCACAATGCCCAATGGAAATATGCTTTGCGTGTAGTCTCACGATCTATATATATATTGAATATGCTTTTTCTTAAAATATATCGAATCGTTATTACATACAGGATTTTCTATCCACGTACATAGTTGACCAGGAATTTTAGGGTTGATGATCGAAGACTGGAACAGGATTGCGAATTTTCAATACACGTGTCAGTATACTTGATAATTCGATACGACAATGATAGCAAATATACCAAAGCTATTTTTATCAAATTGGAATATCTTGAGAATAACTATTTTTTAGTACCAAAGAAATTTGGGGAATCGTTACAATGTAGTATTTTACACACTGCATTATGGACATATGTTTTGCGAGTGGTACATCTTTATATATTTATCTAAGGAATCTGCGTTTCATTTTCAAGTTTCGCTTATCACAACGCTTTTGGACTTTAAGAGTTGAAAAATAACCACAAAATCATCACTGTCTATAAATTTTAAAAACCTTATTCCAATTATGTCTCAGTGCTAAACTTAGCATATTCAAATAATGAACGTCAAATGAAATCATATTGAAAATAACAAATTATTTTAAAAGTAAAAAATTAAGTTCCTTACCCTTTCAAAAACCGGCAGGGAAATTTTTGAATATTTTAAACACTTATGGACACAATGCTCGACAACACGTGACACAACAATGTTCTTACCCTCCTAATTATCCGCTTGAAGAATTCAAGCACCCAATCGACTCGTCAGGGTTTAAAATGAAAATGCGGTTATAATTTTGATAAATAAACATAATTTATGGTTACAAAAATGTTTTTACCATAATATAATAAAAAGAACCATGAAGTTTAAAATATTGATTAAAAAAAATAATTTTGATTAATTAAATAACATAATTAATATTTAATTAATGAAAATTGACAGGTAACCATGAAGTAACCATATAAGCTTAATTACCAACAATAAACATTGAAAAATTGTTAGTCTTATTTCAACTCCCTTCTTTTGGTTTATTTTCTCACAGTTTTCATTTTAATAAATACATTCTCTCAAAATTTTTAATAGCCAGGACAAAACTCTCATGAACAAATATCTTGACCAATACTTTCTGGCGTTCGTTTCAAAATTCATCTCTTACTTTGCTAGGTAACAAGGTTACATTTTAGTATAAATCCATAATAATTTAAACGTTATGATGATGATTATTCATCGAAGCCCGGGTCGCTTAGTGTGAAAAAAATTGGTATACGCAAAAGTCATCCAACCAAGAAACCACATACTTAATGGAATATCACACAGCTAAATATGAGCTGGTGAATATTATTTCCGAAACCCTCTTGAAGGTACGTGGACCACGGGGAGGGAGAGATGATTATAAAGGCAAAACATCTTCAACGCCGTCAAACGGTGGATTCAAATCCGCGTCCCGGGACACCCACACGAAACGCGTCTGAGGGCATCACGCCCCTATTAAGAAGCGCCGAGTCACAAACGCCTTGGCGGCGACGCCCTCGGGAATCCGCGGGGCCATTGTTCACGCCCCTGAGACGGCACGGCATGAGAAAAGGGAAGCTGTCTAGGGGCGCAAAATGCGTTTAAACGGGACTGGCGACGATATCCGAAAGGGTGGCAACTCCTCCGAGCTGCGAGATATGCGAAACGAAAGATCTTGTGGAGGTAATTCAGGTCCGGGAGATGGAACGCGGAAACTGAGGAAGGCGTGGGAGTCGCAGAGATGCTAAAGAGATGAGGCAGTTCTTTCTTTCTTCTTTCCGTCCGCAGGATAAACAAGGTGTGGCCGAGATGATGATAAAGAGGATTAAGGGAATGGAAAGGATTAGTAGTAGAGGGATGGTAGAAAATTTTGAGAAGATTCTTCTTATAAAATCGTTTCAGGCTTGCCTTGGGGCAAGCTTGATATTTTAATGATAAAAAATACAAATAGTAGTTTCATCACTTTAATTCAGAACTCTACTGCAGACCATGGTTTTAACATATTATGTCATTTTCAAGGTATCAAAGATTCTTCTTGATTTTTAGGTGCTGCTACGGTTGTAGGTTCTCTTGGCTGACCAAGGTTCCATCAAGATATCTATATATATGGATCAAGGATTGCTTTACTAATTAATTAATTCAAGAAAAAATCGATTATCAGAAAGTGTAGTGGATCTAACAGGATTTATTTCTTAATTATGTAAATTTGAATCTTGTTGGTTCATATTTTACTACACTTATTTTGTAGTAAAATATAAGCAGGATACTAGTTATCCAAAACAAAATTTTTACCCTTTCGCAAGCAAGAAGTTTAATGGAATGTATGAAAAAGGCTGAGACTCATTGAAGTTGATGCATCACGTACATATGAATTCCTCCAAGACGCACAAAGTCCCTGCTGAATATCCTCCACAACCATTAAATTAAATTAACTACCAAAAGTACCAAATTCCACAATCATCGCCTTCTATTCCAAAACAAGAGGCACAGAGAGAGAAAGAGTGGTGTTAAGGAGTGTCTGGGGGTCCGAAAGAGTCGGAATCTCAACGCAACACTTGTTGATTCCCTGCGCCTTTCGTTTGGCGCAAACGCGTGGGAGTGGCGTGGCGTGGGTGGGGGGGGGAAGGGGAAGTGGAGGGGAAGAGGATAAGGGAGGGGGGGGGGAGATGAAAGGATTGCAAAGCGTCTGGACCGAGGCGGAGGCTGTGAGTTCGCGCTGATGATGAGGCCACCGCTTCATCCAGATGAGACGGAAGGGGGTGGGGGTGTCAGGGTGGGAGGGGGGGAGCGATAGAGACGCGTAAAGGGGGGAGAGCGGGAAAAGATTCCCCCCCCCAAAAAACAAACGACGAACTTTCAGCGTCCGAGGGAATCGTGCGTGCGATATGGGGATGTTATTGAAATCATTCTGGGGGCTCGGAGAGAAGGGGAAGCAGTGAATACGCAGCGACCTGTTTGATTCGGCGAGGCAGAAACGCTGTTCCATCGAAAACTGTGCAGTTGGGGAGTCAAAAACTGATTGATACATAGTAGTAAGGACGCATATAGTTAAGTTGACGTATTAATCATCCTTAGTAACTTGTCATATGTAACGAATTCGAAGCTTACCATTGCATTTATTACCATTCACTTCTTCTCCGATGATTTTATTTATTAAACCGTGTATCATATGATCTAGCCAATTAAGTAGTACTTTCCTCATCTAAGGGCTTTCAGAGCTTCTCTTTTTTCCCACTCTTCCGAAGACTTCCTCATTGCTCCATCTTTATCATTCTTCGATAGAACCACATATCAAATGCTTTCACTATTGATTTTTCTGCGCCTGTCAACTCCCGATATACCCCTAAGTAGAGTGAACATATAGCAGAACGAAAATGCAGACTGCGGAAATATATTGTAGGTATTATTCCCACTAAAACGCGAGCACTCGCAACTATGCTTTCGGCTTAACATTGGTTATTCACAGAACGATAAAATACATTCTGCTTTGGGGTCTATATTTGTGTCGCTAAACTTAGGTGAACAGATCGATAGTGAAAACACATCCAAAAATGAATCTATACAATCTATCCTAGTAGAAGTGGTTCGGAACCTTGATATTCCGATATGTTGATACATATATTTCGTCACATCCGTCTAAAGATCATCGAATTATATCCATCAGCGACAACGGGAACTGGATACTCCACCCAAAACATACAGAGCTACAATGTGTAAACATTACCATAATTTTTCAATAAAAATGAGAATAAACGTGTGCTAGGTTCGACAAAGCAGACGAACCACCGCAAATGGCGTGAACTGCAAATATCACATTGCCGTCAAACTTGTAAAACACGAATGAACTTTTTAAAGGCAATATTTTCCTTGCTGATTACATATCACCCACCCCTTTCCTTGAAGTCGTGCAGGCATTCCTATTTTCGCGCATACGTGATACATACGCAATGATAAGATATCAGGTAATAGGAATACCTTTACATACACGAAGTGGTTCGGAACAAATTCGCAATGTGACAAAAGAGAAGCACTCAACTAGTCGCTCCGCAAAATATCCTTGATTTGCAACCGGTTCTGAAACGATGCATCATCTCCTGGCATGTGTCATGGGTTTGTCTCGGCTAAAACACAAAGTTATCAGGAGAGGAGTCTAAAAATAAAGAAAGAGGACTACGGTAGAAATGGATTGGGACGACTCGAGGACGAACATTTGAGAGCGGCAGGGCGAAATTTCTAACTCCCACCTTTCATAAATTGGAATAAAAGCAAGGACGGGTGTATGACATACGCCAGAAGACATACCACGAAATCAAAACCTTTAGGACAATGAGTATTAATTTCCCTGCTATATTTATAGCCATGTCGAGTATCATTCCTCCGACTTAATTTTTTTTCTCCACCTTGATATCTGTCCGAGCAAGATTGGATCAGAGCTTGATTTTTCACAGAGTTTTTACGATGCACGCGAAGAAAAATTTACATACTATTTTAAATAAAGACGGGTAGCATCCGTGACGGTCGCCGAAGACTAATTTGGCCAAAGTGGCTCGGTAAACATTCCGAACTTAAGGATGGAACATCGACATAATTGAAATGGAACCATGAGATGCCAGGCAGCGTACCGCGGTCGGTGGAAATGTCAGGAATTACTTTGTGCTTCACAATCGACCCTCCTTTCGATCAAAAAATTGTACTGCATTAATTTCTCAAGCATATTATTTCACGGAGAAATTAATATCCGTGGAAGAAGAAAATTTAGGAGAAAAATTATTTTCGGAACTACCACTGATCGTTAAGAATAACTAGTAAGTTATTAATAAGGTTAATAATAACTAATTTTAAGTTGCAAACAATAAAAGATACACTGTTGTATGTTTCACCTTTGAAAATGACATAGTGTAAAGTCGAAACCTGGGTTGGTTAAGTAAACCTCTATGGAACATATCTTCTATTATGTTTCCTGTCACCAAGTTCCACCAAGTCACCAAGTTCCATCGCCATCTAGCCTTAAGTTGATTAGTTTTAAGTTATTCACCCGTTCAAGAAATAAAATAGGCATGGTAAAATTTACACCATTCAGTAAGGTAGAGTAAATTAACAGCAGTAATACGGTAGTACAAACTGCACTTCACATGTAAGGAGCGATGAGTAGATACAAGTCTTAACTATTGGTGGGATAGCCGTTGTAAAAGTGCAAACTAGACGACTGCTTGATCAACGGGTTAGAATAATCGGCTTGAAGCTCTCCCAATAGGCGTGCTAGAGACTCAACACTTAGAACAACTCCCAATGATTGGAGACTGGAGAGGAAAAAAAATCACTAACAGGATAAATCGGTCTGCCTTCCTTTCGATATTACACACGAGAACACCAATTACGAGGGCTGAGCATAACGGTAACGGCCTATGATTTGAGTCGAGGAGAAATTAAAAACGCTCGCCAATTTCCACGCAACGGCTTGGAAGAGCGACCGTGTTCCCGAAACCGCATTGCGAGAGGCGATTGTAAATCCACAAAAATCGCTCTTATGACACCGTGGGAAAACGGCTATCCGCGATATACTTATATATCGACCGTCTTCCCTTCTGCATCGCACCTCCGACTCTCCCATCGGAGAGAAAAATTCCGAACAAGCCACTTCAACTTGTTAATGCCATTGGCCTGTACCACAACTTCCGCGATTTTCCCCGCCGAGCACTCGAGAGAGACTTAAAACCCGTTCAATTATCTCGAGTTCGCATGTCCGACACTAAAAATATGTAAGGGCAGCGCACATATGCCTCTTGATGGGAGCCGTAAGGTGGGTAAGAAGGTAGCGTTTTCAAATTACCGCGAATGAATGGGAGACATCTTGGTTCACAGCCTGGAAGAGAAGAAATAGTCATAATCCAACGGAGGTTAAAGAGTTTACACTTCTCTCATTTCTCTTGTTCGCCAAGGCTA
Organism: Ischnura elegans; assembly: GCF_921293095.1. Taxonomy (NCBI): domain Eukaryota; kingdom Metazoa; phylum Arthropoda; class Insecta; order Odonata; family Coenagrionidae; genus Ischnura; species Ischnura elegans. The sequence continues at coordinate 31,503,769 of NC_060249.1, forward strand.
TCTCTGGAGCAATGCCTTCTTGCGTACCTACTCTTTTTCCTGCTAACATTGCTTCACATTCGTCCAACTACCATTACAATCTTTAAGGAGATACCTTCATTAAAAAACTCACACTACCCCATTTTTTCCACATGACTCCACTGCTTTTTTTTTTTAACATTCCGGTGAAAAATAAATTTCGCGACCCCCAAAGCCGAAACAATTACAACAAGCAAAGTTAGAATATTTGTTTTTATACTTATACTTACTATTATTGTATACGTTGGAACAGATGTAAGATTAATGTGATTTGAATTGACCAAAGCAGCGATAAGATATTACTTAATTGATTTCCTAACCTAATAATTAAAAAAAAATATTTCCAGAATTCAAATTTAAAAAATATCCAACCGAAATATGATTTAATTTTGTCCACAGTGGAATTGGAATATATTATTCTACTTATGATATAAGTTTTGAGTGACTACTTAAATTTCTAACAGAGTTTGTCACAAATATCAGTTAGAAATCACCTTATCACTTTATTTTCCGCTAAAAACAGCTTACAACTATAATTTCATCACAACCGTCGGTAGGTACACAATTTAAAAATAGAATTTGAATGAAAAAGGATCGTAATATTCCGACGATGGTAAAAGACTTTATACTTCTCCCATCCCTCTAATTCTCCAACGAGAACTCTCCAGAGCAAATGCCTTCTTCTGTACCTTCTCTTTTTCCCTTTCAACAATTACTTTACAATCGACCATCTACCATTCTCACACACCGCGAGATACCTTCATTAAAAATCCCCATGCCACCATGCATTTTTTTTCATCCCTGCAGATAAATCCTGCATTCTTTTTAACATTCCGGTGGCAAATAAAATTCGCGAGCATAAAGGACGAAACAATTACGCACCGTCTTCCTTGTACTGCAGAAAACTCGCGGGTGAACAACTCCTTGCGCCCGGTACAAGGCGTTTTTGTACGCAGCAAAACGCTTCCTAAAAACCCGTTAATGAAGCCGATGTGAGGAGAGAAAAACTAGAATGATTTTCCTCCCAACCTGACTGGTTTTATGTTGCATTCATCACGAGGAGCTCAAAACCTTTAATTCCCCAAACGGATACTACTCCAATCCAGAAAAAAAATTATGAGAAAAGATTGGATGTAATACATGAGATCGTTCGTATCTTGCGGGCGATGATGACGATTCTGCTACCAAGTTATACCTTTAATGAGCCATCAAGGAGATGAGAGGGGAAAAAGGCTCAATGGAGAATCGGCCAGAAAGTTGCTCACTCGCATATGATTCATGCGATCTTCAGGCATTCACCCCCGAGAGATGGGATATTTGTTCGTGAAAATACTTCAACTATCCCACAATGTAAAAGGATCATGTGTAGGACATAATATGAGAATTTACCTTAGCAAAGCAGTACAGTGATTTAGAAACAATTAAGAATTAATGTAAACTCACAAGCACAATGTGAGAGAATATTAAGACTTCTCGAAATAGGGAAATATAATGCCAGAATAAGATCTAATTTAGTCCCCTTTTAATTGAGAACAATTGTCTCATTGATGATCTAAACATTCATATTACAAATCGCCTAAGTGAAAAATTACTCTTTTCATTGCCTCCAAAATCATCTCATACTTAAAATTTGATACCAAACTTCAGTAAGTACCTGGTATAAAACAGAATATAAAACGGTGCCTTACCTACCCACTACTACCGGCTTCGCTTGAATAATAACATTCTTAATGGCATTTTCGACGGGAAAAATTTCACCCCATTACCCCAAAATTTTTTTTAGAATACACATATTCTATCCATGACCATTTAAAAATGCTATGCTGTGGTCTGGATTAATGAGACAGGATTAATTCCATTAAAACTTCCAAATGATTTAAAAATCAAGGAAGCAAATCACAATATATAATTTTCGTTAGTGAAGGCCGAATAAAGAATGATTTTAAGCTACATAAAACATACCTATTACCTGCGTCTCAATCCCTGTCAGATGAATCAAGATTGTGACCGTTAGTTTCTCTGGAACAGTACTCTATTTATTATCACACATGCCTTCCACAAATAGTTCGCTTTTAACAAAATTTAATTTAGATCGCATCCATCCCTCGGCTTAATTTAAATATGTACCTAGAAATAATGAATTGTCGCTGAATAAAAAAATATATCCATTTTCCGATATGACATACGACTTCTTGAAAAAAAATGGGGATCGAGTTGGTGTGGTATCTAGAGTGTTGGCTTCCCACCCGGCGGGCTCGGGTTCAAATCCCGGCAGTGGTAGAGAATTTTCAGAGACTGCCCGATCCCTGCTCGAATGTTGTGTGGAGGACATTTCAAGCGCAACACTCCGTCCGATGGATGGGACGTTAAGCCGTGGTCCCCTTGGCGCCTTTCGTTAAGAGCTGGCTAATGCCGACGCCGGGTTTCTCTCCACACTTCCTTCCATATCCTCCCTCATGGAGCAAATGACCTCAGCTGTCGGTCGCCTCCTCCAAATACCATACCATACCACCTCGACTACTTGAAAATCCAACGCAAGGAATTCGATTCAGGCCGCATATTTTTTTTTGATACGTCAGAGGAAAGCTAAAGAGACGAACGCGCTCGAACAGGGGGGCGGTAGAGCTATTTTACCCAAAAGAATCAGAACGCTGATTTACGTTGGCTGGGCGGTCCGACACGAAGGTTTTTGCGGCGAGGGGGAGTTCTTCCGCGGTTTGCTCCATTGAGGAGAGTGCCGCCGCCGTGAGGAAACCGGTCCTGAATTGTTGCGGGAGGCGCCAAGAGGCGGCTGAGGGTCGCGTGGCCATCCACTGATGGCCTCTGCCAGCGCCGCTGTTGTGATACACTGCCGGCCGGCGGTTGCGGGGGCACGGGGGCCGGCTTCTCCCACAGAGGCGTCGCCCGTTCGTTTTCGGGGTGTTCCCATTAAGGCCTGAATAACCAAAATACTATTCACACAGAGATTCTGGGATCTTAGAACTACACTTCTATCAGATGGCAATAATAAGAGATTTCTAATCGTAAATTGTGTAGATGATCTCTGCATCTCTTCAAGTTAGAAATGATACTCAAACAAACTCTTTTATGTATTTGAGTGATCTCTAAGAAGCTCACAGCTTACGTATTTGCGTTCGGATAATTTATACACTCTTTACCAATCAGTAGGTTATCTCTATAACTTTATTCCTCCATGTGCAAAATACTAACTAAATAAAATTCAATAATAACATTACCTCGCGGCTGAGCTTAAAGCCACCGAGTGCGTCCACCAGGTTGCGGATGGTGGGTCGACCTTTAGATATAGAGGTTAGCTGCGAGATAAGCGAGTTCTCTCGTCGAATAAGCAGTCGTGGACAAAAAGCGGCGGTATTCTGAGGGGGTATTGGGCTTCCCTTGGGTAAGGTAGGCCATTTAAAAGATACCAAAACCTGTGAAGATACCGTGACTTGGCGACTGGGGGCCGCCAATAATTATGCCTCTCATCACCCGGGGGAGAGGGCAGCAGCTCTTCTTCACATGTGCGAAGGTGGAGACCATACTGGTCGGTACAGCGACACACATTCCACTACGGGCGTGGTAACATTTACTTTAACGGCTGTAGTACTGCGATGTGGAAGGCAAGGGGAAACCACCACATTATCATCCCGAGGAGTCACAGCTACTCCACTCAATTTATATAATGACATGATGGAATTCTCTCGGGTAAAATATTCCGGAGGTAAACTAGTCCCCCATTCGGATCTCCGGGCGGGGACTACTCGAGAGGGTACATCGGTCAAAGGTGATAGAATGTTACGGATAGGAACATGGAACGTCAGATCACTTCGCACCTGCGGTAAGCTAGAGAACTTGAAGGTGGAGATGCGAAGAATGAACCTCGATGTATTAGGCATCAGCGAAATGAAGTGGCCCCAGGAAGGAGACTTTTGGAGTGGAAGCTACAGAATGATACACACGGGATCGCTAAATGGTAATGCTGGAGTAGGCATAATGCTTAGAAAGAGCGCCGGGATGCGTGTTAAAAGCTACCTGCAGTTTAATGAAAGGATAGTAATGGTGAAGATAGATACTAAACCCGTAGCTACTGTAGTGGTACAGGTTTACATGCCTACGTCAGATTATGAAGACGAAGAAGTAGAAGATGTCTACCAAGATATAGCGGAAGTTATCAAGCAGGTAAGAGGGGAAGAAAATCTTATTATTTTAGGGGACTGGAACGCTGTCGTCGGAGAAGGTCAAGACGGAATAATAACTGGGAAATATGGGTTGGGTAACCGAAATGAAAGAGGAGAAAGGCTACTTGAATTCTGCACGGAGCACAGGCTAGTGGTTGCCAACACTTTATTCAAAAATCCCCTGCGAAGAAGATACACGTGGAAGATGCCAGGAGACCGTAGAAGATTCCAAATCGACTACATTCTAGTGAAACAAAGATTCAGGAACCAGGTGAAGGACTGCAAAAGCTATCCAGGGGCAGATATCGATAGTGACCATAACCTAGTTATGATGAAATGAAATTTAAAAAGTTGAAGAAAGCCGTGAAAAACATATGGCAGGTTGAAAAATTGAGGGAGGTTCAGCATCAACTGGCTTTTAAAGAGGCTGTAGAAAATAAAATAGGAGAGGATACGACAAACAAACCAATCGAAGAGAGCTGGAAAACCATTAGAAGTGGTCTGCAGGCAGCAGCTGAGGAAGTTCTTGGTAAAAGAAGAGTCGTTATGAAAAAACCATGGATCACGCAGGAAGTATTAGATCTCATTGAAGAAAGAAGAAAATACAAGGCTGCGAAAACAGAGGAAGGACAGAATCGTTACAAGAGGATAAGGAACGAAATATGTCGTAAAGCGCGGAAGGCTAGAGAAACGTGGATGAAAAGCATTTGCAAAGACGTGCAAAACAATCTTAAACATGGAAAAGTAGAGGCCGCTTATAGGATAGTGAGGAACCACTTTAAGGAAAGGGGCGTAAGATGTAATACCCTTAGGGACAAAAACGGAGAACTATTGATTGAAAACGAAGAAAAAGGGAAGAGATGGAAGGAATATCTGGAAGATTTGTACAAAGAACTCAGAACGAATGCTATCGAAAACGAGAGGGAAGTGGATGCCGATGACATGGGAGCCCCAATTTTAAGATCGGAATTTGATGCGGCTGTAAGAGACCTCAGGATAAATAAAGCGTCTGGCATTGATGACATTCCTGCAGAACTAATCAAAAATTCAGGAGAGAAGACGTTGAGCCAGCTATACAAAATCATTAGTGAAATGTATACGACAGGTGAGATACCAAAGGATTTCGAGAGGAACATTATAATCCCTATTCCTAAGAAGAAACGAGCGGAGAAGTGCGAAGATTTTAGGACCATAAGCCTTACTACACATGCATCAAAGATACTGACAAGGATCATCTATAGAAGAATAGAACGAAAAGCAGAAGAGTACTTGGATGAGGACCAATTTGGATTCAGGAAAAACAAAGGCACAAGGGAAGCAATATTGGCCCTAAGACTGCTCATAGAAAAGAGAATGGAAAAGAGCAAGCCAACATTCGTTGCGTTTGTGGACTTAGAGAAAGCATTTGATAACGTGGATTGGAGCACAATGCTTGGAATCCTAAAGGAAATTGGGGTTCTTTATAATGACAGAAGAATCATCCACAGTTTATACAAAAACCAAATAGCCGTGATTAAATCAGGGCCCAGCTGTGAAGAAGCAAGAATTAAGAAAGGAGTGCGACAAGGCTGTACATTGTCACCCGTAATTTTCAACGTTTACATTGAAAAAGCCATTAAGGAAATCAAAGAAAAGGCATTGGGAGTGGATATCCATGGAGAAAAAATAAGCATGCTAAGATTTGCCGATGACATAGCCGTTATAGCAGAAACAGAGAAGGATTTGAAAAATATTCTGGTTAATATGGGTAGGGTAATGAGTAGATATCAACTGAAAATAAGCACGAAGAAAACCAAGATCTTAGTATGCAGCAGAAGAGAAGAAGTCAAGACCAACATTAAAATAGGGAGGCAAAAACTGATAGAAGTGGATGAATTCTGTTATTTGGGAAGCAAGATAACTAGTGACGGGAGAAGCAAGAAAGAAATTATCAGCAGAATAGCCCAGGCGAAGAGAGCATTCCACCAAAAGAGAGACCTTCTTACAGCGGGAAACTTAAATATGGATGTAAAGAAACAATTTATAAGAACCTACATCTGGAGTATGCTCCTATACGGAAGTGAGGCATGGACAATGACCGCAGCGGAGAAAGCAAGGATAGAGGCCTTTGAAATGTGGTGCTACAGAAGAATGATGAAAATCAAATGGATCGACCGAGTTAGTAACGAGGAAGTCCTAAGAAGGGTAGGAGAGAAGAAAAACCTCATGAAAACCTTAATAAGAAGACGGAACAACCTTATAGGCCACATCTTGAGACATGATGGCCTGATGAAGACAATCGTCGAAGGACAGGTGGAAGGCAAGAATGGAAAAGGAAGACCTCGAACAAAATATATGGAACAAGTAAAGAGAGATGTGAAAGAGAAGAAATACGTAGGAGTGAAAAGATTAGCTGATAGGAGAACTGAGTGGAGAGCTGCGTCAAACCAATCCTAGGATTGTTGACCAGTGATGATGAATAACATTACAACCTTCAAAACATTGATTCACAGACACCCGCCGGTATTAATTGTCAAATAGCAATGATTTTATAGGTAGATAGTCATGACGATGGTCTCGCATCCGTAGGTATTTCTTGACGCCGACTGTAATGTAAACAAAACCCAACGGACGCGATGAGAAAACGAAGAAAATGCAGAGATCATCTGATCAACGCCGCGAAAATCTTCGAACCTACAATTAGTGTAGATATTAGGTTCATCACTGCTAGACATCCATCCCCAAGTATTTACAATATTTACTAACTAGTGTCGACACAAAATATATTTTCAGCCGCTCACTGATAAGCATCTGGTTTTTCACGTAGTACCTACATAAATTATGTATCTATAACTATGAACCAAAATAAAGTGTAAATTTTACAATCCCTCAAAAATGTATTTACTGGCTTTGATTAGAATAATAATCATGGCAAATCTACATCTTAATATAATGGAGCTCACAAATAGACGGGAATGGGCGCAATATATCAAGTTCACATCTAGTTCACAGGCGTATTTTTGGGGTGGGTGTCTATTCGAGGAAACGAAAGCATCTACTTAGCTAACAAATAGACGGGAATGGGCGCAATATACTGTATCTGGTTCAGGCGTATTTTTGGGGTGGGTGTCTATTCGAGGAAACGAAAGCATCTACTTAGCTAACAAATAGACGGGAATGGGCGCAATATACTGTATCTGGTTCAGGCGTATTTTTTATGGGGGGGTCAAGACGAGGAAACGAAATCATCTCCTTAGTTTAGGAAAAAAATGTAAAAGAGCGGGAAAAACTTGATTTTTGGCCGTCTTCTGATCCGGCGCCACTTATGTGCTGTGGGGGGGGGGGGGGGGCAAGGTAGGGAGGCAAAGAGGGGGGTAGTAGGAATGAGGCCTCTCGGAAATTGCCTCTTTTGCGAATGGACACCGCTCTCTCGGAATCCATGTGAACATAACAGACGCTCGAAAAGTGTGAGAGAGAGAGAGGAAAAAGGAGGTGGTGGTCGTACCTAATGGCTGTCCTTGAAATCGAACGGTGGCGCGTGGAGTGTTGGGAGTCCCTTAGCACCGCCAGCGAGCATCACGGATTCGCGCATTTAACGCGAAAATTATAAGCATCAGCAAAAACAGATGCTCTCCTCTCTCCCTCTCATCTCGTTTGTTTGAACTCTTCGAGTGGTTAACGAGGCTGAGGCGTAGCGGAGTGGACTCGCGCGAATTGACCACTCGACTACACGAGGAGTCGAGGCGTGACAGATGCCGAAGTAGCAAAGAGCAAATATTTCATTTTCATAAGAAAAGGTGGATTATGGAATCTGGTAAAATTCTTCAACTCCCAAATCGGAAGACCCAAAAAAGGGACCTCTTCATTTTCGCGACTTCAAGTGTTCAAATGTATCTGCACATTAACGTCAAATGTTGGATTCAAAGTTGAGGGTGCTAAAGTCTACACTAATTGTTTCTTCGTCCTGGAATTGCGAAATTTATTTCCTTTGCAAGATCCAAGACTTTAGAAGCCACAGTGAAAGAATTTTTTTACCGTAAAATTTTATTCTGTTGCTAAGTCATTGAGGTCCTCTAAGCAACTGCTTTAAGCCCATAATATTCATGTGATTTTCAACTTAATCCACGGCTTAAGCATGTTTTTCCTATGCATTCGAACTTACACGGAAGATACTACAGAAAAAAATCAATCTTAAGTCTGCAAAAAATATATTTGCTCCTTTACCAAAAATATTTTCACATGTATGATATTTATAAGGCGTATAAGGTTTAATTCCTATATATATTGAATATGTTCGCGGATTTACATATGGAGTTCAGATAGCTTGAATGGATAATTTTACTAAATGTCTCCTCGGAAACGGTATTGTGTAGTGACCCAATCACGTGAGTCTTTTCGGTTATCAAAACAAAATCAAACAGAATTGCGTACACGCACCATAAGTGAACTTCATTATCAGCTGGTTTTCTGCCCACTGGCATTTCCCAAACACCAAATTCGTCCCAACCTCGCTCTGTCCAAGGCGTCCCCTTTAGATTCCCTGTAGCCTCTTCCTATTAATTCTCTTCTTCCTAAACTTATCACTCTAATAATAATAAAAGTGACAAAATGTTTAATCAAAAATAATGCCTTTAAATAATTTTTGAACTTAAAAAGGGAATTCAAATGGTTATTTTCTCGAGCTTCCTTCATTTCAATACAACTTAGATCCCCATCACTTCTGGTTCCACTCTTTTACAAAACTAGATTTTTTTCAAAGAAAGTCAGGTGTTTTCGATCTTACTTTCACCGCTAGCAAACCATGCATGTTGGTAACGTAAGAAATTCAAATTGAATAGGCGGTATTTCTAAACTGAACTGGTTAACACTACAGCATATCTAACTGATTTAAAAAAATATTGAAATATTGTAAAATTACTCTTTCCTGAAATTAGCGAAAAATAATAAGAGTCCAAAAATTAATGCCCATCAAATATCTTACTATTGAATGTCTTGCTCCAGATCCAGCTTTGAAGAGGAAGAGGAAAAAGACGCCAACATATAGATGGAGGAAATGAAACGAGAAGTAGGGGAAAAAAAGAGGAGGGTGTGGGTGAAGTGGAGTGGGTAAGATGGTGGGGTGAGGGAGTGGGGAGCTTGAGGGGAGAAAGGGGAGGGGGGGGGGGGAGATTTTCGCCCACGCGTCCATTCTGTCCTCAACACTTCTTCGCCGGAGACCGGTTTCCGTGGAACTGCTCGAAACGCCCTTTAAATGAGACTTACACGCAGTCCCAGCGAGTAAAAGGAAACATCAAAGTCTCCAAAGACAAGTAAATTAGACTGGGGGCAATAGTCTTCTTATAAAGTTTCAAATCATTGGCAGAAGGGTTACGGCATGGCCATTACTTGCCATATAGAGCTGCGCATTCGGAATCCAGCAATCGATAGGACAGCATTCTCGTCATTCTTAGCTTTCTTGCTCATTTCTGAGTGCCATTGCATAAGTTAACGATATATTTAATCAAGAATAAGAATGATATAAATCCCTATTTACTTGTTACACGATCAAGATAATATATGTCAGCTGGGTAGATTCTAATTCCTCTAATAGGGGTTACAACATAGCTTAGAAATCTGGTAGTGATAAAAAAGGCACTGATCATGGAACAGTTAACTCATGCCTAGATAAAGACATGCACTTATTAATTAGTAATGATTAAACAATAATTTTGAGGTAAATTGCTTTAAATTAAAAATATACTTTAAGTTAAATAACAAACAAAAATGTGTTTATCTAACGAAGAGTAGAAAAATAAAAAAGGAAATTTTTAAACACTTACAAGAAGTAACTAAATAATTCGTAAAAAAAACTCAAGATTTAAAAAAAAAAAGCTCTACAGCAATGTTTTCTAAAACCTTCCTCCACCGATTTCGCTGGCGTTATTCACGTGAAACTTCGGGCCAAGCAGGAAAAAGGGAGTTTTGGGAATTTCCCTTCAAGCTCCGTAGGTTTTTTCAAGAATGCGTCTTCTGAGAAGTCGAGATGGTATAAAGCGTGGGGGATATTTTGGGTAGGAAGAATGGGGATGCAGATTAGGGCACCGTGCACAGAACTCGACCGGGAATATCCAATTTATTTTCCTCTTCTCTGCCACTCGCGAGCTAATGGCGAGCGGCCCTCGACTGATAATTCTAGGTGGATATAAATCACACCGGTGATTTCAGGCAGGTAATTGAACTCGACAGTGACTTGATTCGCTAGGATTAAAGTTAAAATTTCAAATTTATACGACATTAGAAATAAAATTGCGAAAGCTTTAATAGTTGCTTTTGAGACAGTTAAAACGTACATAATATTTTACGATTCATTTTTCAAACTCGCATTCAAAACCTGTTACTACTTCGAAGGAGTCTGCCCCAATTATGAGTCAACCATTACTTGCAGGGTGATGATTGAGCATTTTATTTGTAAGTATGACCTCAACTGATGAAAACTTAGAAGGCATTCTAATGCACGCGTACCAGCCGTTATCAGGCGTGCGGTCTGCCACCGAGTCCCAAAAACTGCACAAACTAAATGCCCTCTAGGTTAGAAAATAATATCACTGCGGTATAAGCATTTGCTGATCTTATACAGAAACGGAGTTGGTACGGGATAGAAGTATCCCCTATTACAGAATAAGTATTCACTTAAGTTTCGTAAAAAAACAATCATACTTCCTCACTAGCAGAGTTCCAAAGGAATAAGGTTAAAAATTCCCGATATAAGCATTTGTGTATAATATGGCAGTAGTATTTCACCCAAGAGTTCTAATGGATGTCACTAGAGGTATTTTTGCTCTACACCACATTCAAAGATTCTCACGTGAATTCTTCCCATCCAAAGTTTCTCAAGCCTGATAAGCAGTTCGCTATATTTACCTTGGAACCCAAACTGAAAAGTATATATTAACCCGATTGGCCCCAAAATAACGACAGGAATAATCAACGAAAGAAGTCAAGTTTTAGGGACAAACGTGCTATTGAAATTTTGATTTGATATTATCAGGGCGACCCACCGCAAATAGCTGAGTAAACCTTATTAATTATTGCCCAGGAAAATATCGTATTTACCTATCAACGCACTAAAGAAATAGATCCTCATCGTTAATTCCACAAGTTCATCCGATAATTCCAAAGGGTATCAAAATTTAGTGATCACTGATCATTGCTATTTGACCGGCGGGTATCTGCGAATCAACGTTGTGAAGGTTATGTTATATTCTCTAATTTCATTAGTAAAATTTCGTTCACATTGATGAGTAAAGCCATAAAGATAACCTACTGAATAGTGAAGGGCATTAAAACTATCCAAACGCAAATATATGAGCCATGAGCTTCTTTGAAATCGCTATAAAATATCAAAGAGATTGAAAAAATGTGTCATTTCTAACATGTGGGAAGACGATTACAACACATAAATGATAGCAGAAACCCTTACGATTAAAAAAGTAGTGCCCAAAAACGGCAATAAGTAGTGTGAAATACTACACCAGAATATGAACCTGTTAGGTACTAAATTTTACTACCGATAAGATATTACGACAAACGACATTAAAATACATCTGAACTTAATCCTAAAAGTTTTTTGAAAAGTTTAAAGCAAGTTATTCCATAGGTTATACTCCCCATCGTATTAAACCCATTCCAATAATATTAAGAGAATGCTACTGCTGTATTCACCATTTCCTCCTATCTCAAGATTCCAGAATTAGAGGCAATGGGAAAAGAATACAGGGATCAAAAGAAATTGGCCTTTCAAGAGAATGATGGCTATCAACTGGTCCGATTGGTCGCAGAGGTCCTCGATGGAGTGAGTGACGCAAGAATCCATTCGGCTGCTGGGAAATGCAGAAAGGACAAATCCATCGACCTAATGTAAGGTTGACAGCTTTCTGAGTACGATTACTAACGGGAAAATGTGGACACAAAGGCTGAAATATTTTACGACAAAAACGTGCCCTCCCCAAGGTTTATGAATGAAGCACAAGGAGAGGACTCAGACTTATCACTCCAGTCTAAGTTTATCAGATCACTGGAAGTCTTACGGGTGAATTTTGGTACAATGCAGTAAATTGAAAAAGGGTTTAAATACGGACCCGACAACTAATCTCACTCACTTTGCGCAGTCAAAAATTTGAATTACACTTTCATCATCATTTTTAGAATTAAAGCGCTTCATATTTATTTATTTATTTATTTTATTTCCCACTTCCCCGTAAATAGCTCAGAACGGCCTTTACTACGAATGTTTCAACATTAACAATAGAACATCACAAACATCCATGCCCTGGACAGGCGGGATTCGAACCCACGACCTACGGATTGGCAGGCGAGGACTTTACCCCTCCGCCACCGAGGCCGGCACAAAATCGAAATTTTTGACCGTGAATTGAGGCATGTGCCGGTTTTCCATACTTCACACATTGTCATCAGATGCTCGTAGACAGTGTCAGGTCAGGACAGTCATTCTAACTTAAGGATTCCAGTAAAAAAACTAATGTTAACATTTTGCATTGATCCGTTGAAAAACGTTATCACCAAGTCTTAGTTTTCGATTGAAAATGGAAAACCCTCATTTGCAGAGCACAATAAAAAATCTAAATCAGAACTGAAATAAAATGCACTAACTCTTAATTTACTTTGTGGTATTCCATTATATGTTTCCTGGATATCACACAATTACTTATACCACTTATTTTTCACAGAGCGCGACCCGGGTTTTAACGAATTTTCATCATCTGAAGATGATGTTAATTCATTGAAACCCGGGTCGCGCCCTGTGAAAAATAAGTGGTATAAGTAATTGTATGATATCCATGAAACAGAACTGAAATCTTTCGCTAGCGGACATAGACTACACGTATAAGGCCCACCCTTGCATTCAATGCTGTTCTCGACTCTTCTACGATGTGTCCATGCATGATCGATAGTTCGATTCGTCTATTCTTTCGAGGGAGCCTAGGAATCACACTCACTCCGTTGGCTTCGCACATTACATGCAAGGGAAGAAAAAAATTACCAGAAGGGTTCGTTCGAGCCGGCAGTGTGATTAGGAAAGGGCTTAGACCGCGGGGTAGGGGGAAGATGAAGTGAATCTGAAAAAAAAGGGGAGAGAATGCTATGAGGCGGAGGGGGAAGGAATATAGGGGTGGGAAGAGTTAGCAAGGAGGGTTTTGGAACACGAGTAGCTAGCCAATTGACGCATGGGTGCCAAAGCGCACCCACATTCTGCCTATTAGCGGGAGGCGAAGCCATGTCAGGACCATGTTCGGCACACTTCTATAAATAGCCCTATCGCCCTCTAGCGCCTTCAGGATCGACTCATAAGCCATCAATTCAGCTTATGGATACGAAGTTTTGTGGATTTTCCCATTTTTATTCGTAAAAAAATGTCCGCAAAAATGTTTCGCAAGTTGCACTCTGTATTTCAGCCAAAACTCTGCGCACTAGTCACAATTCCTCAAAAATGACGGACGACTAGCACATTAAACCGTAGGAATGAGTACAGTGAAGAATTTGAATAGATTTCATTGAGATTAAATGCCCGGTAAGTGTGGTAAGTAAGGTAAGTTAATGATTATTCTATGAAGTTTTTTGGGACTTGAAGCATTTTACATCTTTGAGGATGGAAATCACTTGAGAAATTGAAAAGCCATACAGAGGCACAATTAATAAAACCTTTGGCTAGTACATTTTCGCAACAACAGATTTCATGGTTACCTAAATTATTGCTAAAAAAAAGGTCTAAATTGGTCATTTAATATGGTAACCAATATTTCTGCAACAAATAACAGCGTGTAAAAAATATCCACAAAATTAGATTAACACTCATACAGTACCTACATGGAAATAACTTTCATCCAAACAACTTGCAATGCAATTCATGCCAGCCTTAAATAAGACAGTAATTTTTGCACATTATTCACCTAAGTAATTGTATTAAATATTATTCTAATACGCTGATTTCCTATCAGTTGAAAAGTGTAGAACACCGCAATTGACTTCGTTAATCAAATTGAAACACGTACTGCACAGAATAAAAACTTAAGCAATATTTTTTTTCAAAATCACACTTCCTCCACTTACTTCAGCCGAATGACAAAAACGCCATCTAAATTACTGCTCACCTCTTCCATAGGTTTTAAAACAGACTAAAATATGTGCAGGCAAGAGCTAAATTGATCACACGAATGACCGCGATTAATTTTTACGGCGAGTAAAACGCCAAGGGGACGGAAGGGAAATGTGAAGGTTTTCCAGAACTAGTCCGCATGCAACACAGAAAAAAAATATTTCTACGCTAATCTCTCACGATCACGACCGGCAATATTCATGCATTGCATCTCATGCCAAATGAAATAATCATTAATAACGCAACCGCGAGTTTTTCCTTCAGATCGACAACAGGGATCTGGAAACTATCAACGCCATTTCGAAAATTACGGTCGTCATCCGCGCATAATGTTTTGTTTCCCGAGTAAAAACGTCGGAAAAGATGTGCATGCTTTGGGGTGAGTTGTATCCGTTCCACAGTTCTCAGTGCGTGAGCTCAAGCAGTATACACCGGAGACAAATGAAACAAGTTTACAGAGCATAATAACTTTATCCATTCCACAACACCAATCCCGTTAAGAAATTGAGAAAGAGAGGGAACATTTTTTTCGAAGAATAATAATCCAGATAGTTTCGAAAAGCTTTGAGGTAAGGAGAAGGGAGTGCCTCTCATTCATTGAAATGCGACTCTTAGAAAACTGTCGATGCAGCCAAGGTGCGCATAAAACAGATAGCTTCCATTTAGAAACTAGCACTGCCTTACCGCGGTTGGAAATCGTCTTAAAAATCCGTAAGTTTTCCGTATTGTGTTTCGCCCGTTTTGAGGAGAAATTTATGACTGCGAGTTCTAGAAATGCTTCGCACCACACCTCGGCCGTTGCTTCGATTTCGCAAATCAAAGCACTTGAAGCTTTCCTCACCCGAGTCCATATCGGAGGAAATTTAAGAGAATAGCAATTGCGTGTTCATCGCGAGCGACTAGAGTCTCACGATTTCCTTGCCATTCAATTATTTCCATACATCTTTCAGAATACTGTCGTTTGCTCGATAAATCAAAATACTGTGGAGAGATTGCACCAGCTAGAAAAATGGTGCGGTTTCACGTTCCACTTCGAAAGAAGAGACAGAAATCAACTTTTGTGGCAGCCGAAAAATTCCCATTCTTAAGCATCTAATATAGTATTATTTTCAGGAAGGCAAATTTTGAATTGTAATGCTGTTCAGCAATAAAACACGGAGTGGATAATCGCCAATTTTCATCACTTTGAAAGATAAAATAAGACGAAGAGTTGTAACAAAAGGTGATTGCAGTAACCAAGTTGGTGAATATTTTGCATGCGACTTCCATGCAACGCACATGAATTTTAACATACTAATTCGCATACACTACAAAAACAAGCAATCATGCAACATTCAGAGCAAATTCACACACTAATTGTAGTATGTACTGAGTACGTAGCGAATTACCAGCAATTTAAAAGTATGATATGATATGGATCCGTATTCCGTAAACAATATCTTTCTAGCATGCATAGCTAATATTTGAGAACGTTTTTCAAACTGAGTGAATAAATTTTTTCAATATTAAACAAGAAAAAACGGTATTTCAGTGATTTAGCACATTACTCTCAATTTTTTTCACTGGTAGGTTAGTTGTTGTTGGTGTAGCTTGAAGAAAGTTCTAAATATTTTTGCCATGAAATCCATAGTTGTTTTACAATTGAAGAATACGAATGTTCACTTTTCCACAGTTCTGAGGACAGAGACGAGAATACAAGTAGGACGCGGAGTTTCCTTCTTTTATCCTTGGTTCGCAAAGTTTACCACTTAGCATCGGTTGAGAGGGAGGGATGCGGTGTTAATAAAGTTCTCGAGATTCGAAAGAAGGATGAGTTGAGGGATATTCGGGGAAGAAAACGACAGGACGAGAAGAGTTTGAAGCTTATGAGTATAAAATAGCGTCTTCATATCAAGAAAACCAAGGATTCCACAGCGAAAGGGATGCGTTTCCGATTTTTTCCATGCAGTACGTATTATGGTCGCATTTGATAAATTATACAAGTTTGGCAGGAGATAAACTCTGCTAGTAAATCATCACTGTTCGGCACACCATTACCATATTAACTAGGTCCATCCCGCTAATTACACAACAAAATGCGGTACGTCAAAATTGACGGTTTGAGCATTGATATTTAGTAGCAAAAAAACTGCAATGCCAAATTATAAACTGCATTTATCATTAAAATGTCATTTTCACATTTTCCCTGCAGAAATGACAATATTCGACGAATTTAAGGGATTTAAATGCATAAATAAGGCTTTTCACGGCACAAGCGAATTTTGTGCCAAGCTTAATGCCATGAAATTTGATAAAATTTTGCGGAATAGTCATAAAAGTTAGCTAAATGCTGTTGCAGCGTGTATGTGTTTTTGCAATTCAAGTAATGCCCCGTCACCAGAAATATTCACCTACTTTGAATTTGAATTTATTTTGGAAATCCATGCGGATCCCGATAAACAGCAAGCTTCCGAGCATACGCACGACCGAGACTTTGACCAAAGCTGTAATACAATGTTATTTATACCAGTATTTCTCTAAACTAACTCCGACCATTCATTCTGGTTTTGAAATTACAATTGAGGGGGTGAGAAGCCAAGGGGTAGAAGTGATTTTTTTCTCAGTAGAGATAGGTAAAGGTAGAAGAAAGGTAGAAATTGTTAGAAGAAATACACAAAAACTTGGTTGCCAAGGGATACGAGTCTCTGTTCTGTACTGACATCGAGTGGAAAATCAAATGCACTATATCAAATATCTAATTCATCTCGTTTTTTTTTCCTATACCTAATATCTGAATGTAACTGTGTATAGAAAAAAGAAATCACTTGTACCCCTTAGCTTTCAAACCACTTAATTACATTACGCACGCATCCATAGAAACTCAACAAAACCATACGCATCATATACCTGTATCCCAAATATTTAAACGGAGAAGGGTCCGATAACCGCAACACTGATACCCGACAAGACGTTAGAGAATGGAGTGGATATTTTTAACAGCGAATGGTTACTTCAGGCACGCGACCACAAGGAATGCTAGAAAATCGGCGTGGCTATACTCCCGTCATCTTTCACCGCAAGCAAATTCGTTCCCAAAGAAACTCAAGCACAACGGCGAGGGACGTAATTTTATCTCACAATCCGAGATTAAGATACTAGCAGTCTTAAAGCAAAGAAGATAAACCACCGCAAATTGATAGTCTCTCCAGTTTCGGATATGCGGAAGCATAGCGTTACCCAAAAAGGCATTAACAAAAAGTCCATTAGTATTATAAAATTAACTCCATAAGAACTCAACTTAATTTGAGGTATTTTCGACCGATTAAAAATACTATAAAGACTGATAAAATCTATATCTTCCACATATATATTTTAAAAATTAGCCCTTATTTTTCTACCTCAAATAATTAAATTAAAAATTAAGTACAATCTTCGCATAGTTAACTGTATAGTAACCTATCATTTACAATATTATAAACTTATGTTCTTTCTTTCATTACTCGAAAAAAGATTAGTCAAAATTCACAACCAAGAGAAAAAAATCCTTTTCAAGGTCAACGAAGCCACTGATTGTAGGAAAAAATATTGAGCCTATTTAGTAGTGATCTTTTTTTAAATATCTATAATCGGAAATAGTCACATAGTGTCCTGTACGGGCACGTGAATGACACGTAAGTAATCGAGTACCTATTTTCCCATCAACATCAGGGTTCACGATGGACATTTCATTGGTAGAGAGAGAATTCACCCACCACGACGCCATATGGCACACACCAATGCAATTCAGTTTGCAAAGAATTCACAATGAATGGGAAGTTGAAAGTCAACGATGAATGAGAGATGGCGGGAGAAGGTGCGCGCGTTTCGTGACTCTCTTGGTTGACACGGGGCGGGCAGTGTTGGAAGACGCGGCGCTGCGGTCCCCTTGGACGGCAAGCAAACAGCCGAGCGCGGAGACCCGAAAAGGCGGCAAACCACGTGGCCACGCTACCTAAACACAATCAACCCGGTAAAGGGATCCAATGGAAACCGGGGCCGCTCGTAGGTTCCATGTAAAATCACTCCCTTGCAATGGGGCCTGAAGAATTGTCTCAAAATCTTTCAATTTTAAAGTAAAATATTTGGCCCGTTGAGCACACTTAATGTTAGTTTAAAGTATACCCGGATTAGCCACGGTGATAATTTATACGGGAGTCATCCGCAATGCACAATCGTGCGAAAGATCCACAGAGAAAAAATCATCCGCCTTGACCGGGATTCGAACCCACAGGGAAGAATGACGCCTCCGTAGCTGAGAAACGCTTATTTTATTCCTCTATTATCGATAGAAGTCACTCAGTTACATTTATGTTACTGATGAGAGCTTAGAAATTTATTCGGGGTTATCCGTCAAAGAAAACTGCGATAAAAGGAATGTCCTAACAAGTTCAATACAAGTCCATAAACCCCTCGAACATACTTATTTTGCTACACATTGATGTTCACCTCTTTGCATTTTTGACGTCCGATGTATAAACTTGCACACAATATTAATAACGGAAGCTTCATCAATTTTCTGAAGGACTGCATTTTGTAGGTAGCGAATTATTTGAGGTAAAAGGAGGGTGAGCATATAGTTAATAAAGCATTTAGTATCCGCATAACCATGAACCAGCTCTTGTTTTTTTTTGTCTTAAAGAATCACCGTATCTTGCAACAATGACTTGAATAAAATGGTAGGTAAATTTACAACGGTTTAGCAGGAACAATACGCTGCATTATGCCTAAACATTATTGATCAAGACGCCATTGGGATAAACGGTAGTCTAATCTACTGTTTCAGCAAAGTCCAATAACAATATCTAAGCCCGAGGTAAGATTATAAAATGCGTACACTTTCAAAGCGGTGAGTTTTCGAGTTAACCACTGCATTTTTTCACGAAACGCAAACAAAGAAAAGAGGATATTCGACGTGAAAAGATGGGCCGAAAACGAGGAAAACCATTTCCAGAATCACCAAAAAAAAAGTTCCGGTGGTTCACATCGTTGGGCAAAGGAGAAGCTGAGTTGATGATAGTCTGTGCTCCTGTTTTTTCGTCAACATCTTCATGGAGCCAATGCGGCCAGTTCCTCCACCTAGCAAACAATGCACGCCACGCCGAAAGGATTGCTTCGCTCTATCGCACACGACAGCACCACGCGTGCTCTTATGATTGCCCCACTGACGATGTAGCCGGGATCGCAAAGAATAGATGAGAAGGAAAGAAGGGGAAGGAAGATACAAAACCCATCGGAAGACTGGCGAGGGCAGAAAAGAGGCGAATGGGTAACCCTGGAAATAGGAAGGGATTGATTCTCCACACATTGCAGGTTTTAGCATGAAAGGAGGGTATTTTCTTATTGCTATTATTGTTTGCAACTTTCGGGATCTTGGATCTATCCTGATTTTTGAGTAAAAAATTTAATGCCGAAACAACAGTCGTTAACAGTCAATGGAAGGATTAACACCAACCACAAATTACACTTTCCCACGGGTTTGAAGTCTACGGTGATTCTGGTGGTTTCAAAGTTTAACACCACGACTTATCTTAGGTACAATATTACGGTGGTTCTCCTGCTATCCCTCCCGTCCAAGTGGAGGAATCTAGTAAACTTACTATCAACCGCTGAGGCGGCGTCGAAATTCCAGACATTATGGACATAATTCAGTTGTGTCTAAAAAGAGAAAATGACGTAGTTTCATAAAAAAATTGAACATAAATGACTACGTTTCATTGCGCTGAGTATAGTGCCGATCGCGAATTTTTAGCGGGCTTGAATCACTGAAGAAATGAAACGACAATAGTTCGTAGAGTCCAGAAAGCTAAATAGCCGATTCGAGTTTCGAATACTCTGCAAAAATTCTAAAAAATCACCAGAACTGCTCGACATTTCAAAAAAATTACAATCTCCATAGGGTAAGCGATACTTGGGGTCGTAAGCAAGTCTTTGGGCTACTAGAGGCTTATCATTTGGCATCAAGCAGTACCTCCAAGTAACAGCCTGAAATAGCATTATGTCACTAAGGAAGGTTTACGGTCTTCTTCGACAATCGCCAGTTACCTATGATTCGTAGATAATATTGAGCAATGAAATTGCTGAGAATATATAATAATACTAAAGAAGTCAATATGAAATCCTCACATTTTTTAAAATTAAAAATGTCCACAGGGCAAACGAAAATTGGGGTGATAAGTAATTCTTTACGCTATTACAGGAGCTACTATTTTGCATCAAGCAGTGCCGTCAAGCAACTACCAAAAACAGCAGTTCGCCACGGATGAAGCCTGAGGCTCATCTTCGACAACCGTCCGATCCCTATGATTCCTAGATATCATTGAGCAATGAGATTGTATAGAATATATAATAATATAGAAATCAATATGAACTCCTAAAATATTTAAATGTACACAGGGTAAACGAAACTTGAGGTAGTCAGTAAGTCTTAGAGCCATTACAGGCACCATTATTTTGAACAAAGCAAAACTGAAACGGCAGTTGCTCACTGAAGACGGTCCGATCGCTATGATTCGTAGATAACGTGGAGCAACGAGAGAGTAGTGAATGAAATGGCTTCATTTGACGGCGGAACCCTTTTTTGAGCTATTGTAGTGCGGACGGGGAGAGGTGGTTAGAGGGCCAGAGCGGCAAGACTGGGAGCGTCGGCGGCGGCGGGTTGGAACGGCAGCGGCGGCGGTGGCGGGCCATCGGAAGCCCAGGCAGTCGCCCTTGCCCGGGGGCAATTTGGCCCGGGGCCCCCGAATCATCGCCGCGGGAGCTCGCTCTCCCCAAAGAGAAGGGTGTGAGGCGAGAGGGCGGGAGAGGGGGTGAAGCTGGCGAGGAGGAACACCGCATGTATGAGCCCACGGGGAAACTGGATGCTGCGGAACAGACTCACGAAGACGCGAGCTGAAGTTAACAAGCAAAGGGTTGATCGGGAGTACCTCTTAAGTGTTTCTCCGCGACTGAGCAGAAAGGAAAAACTGCGATTTTTTCATTGCAAGTGAGTCCAAAGGAGACTTTAATTCATCTCTTGCACAAAATGGATTGTTTTATATCATGAAACGAAAATATCTATTCGAATTCTTAAATCTATTCCTCCATTCTTAATGGGTTTTCTGTTGTAATGTAATTGTATATGAGTGGAATACAGTTATATCATTATTATTATTAATTACCGGCCTCGGTGGCGGCGGGGTAAAACCGAAGGTGGCAGGTTCGAGTCCCGCCTGAATGGGTTGTCGTCCCTACCAAGGGCATGATTGTGTGTGCTAGTCGCTGCTACACATTATTTCCCCTAAGTAAAAGGCCTTAAATTAGCTCTTTTTGGAGCGATGAAGATAAATAAATAAAATGAATAATTTCAATGCCTTCATTGTATTCACGACCCTACCCGATATTTTATGCTACTTAGGAGACAGAATGTATCTTCTAAATAGCATAAAATCTTCCCTATTTTTCAGCCCAGCATTTTATGCTACTTAGGAGAAAGAATGTATCTTCTAAATACCATAAAATGTTCCATATTTTTCTGCCCGCCTCTCCCCATTGCCGCTAGTTAAGACTTTTTGCCTGATATTACCAACCATAGTGTCACTATATAACCATTATTTATTTACATCAGCAGCGGATAACCCCAAGTCTCAACAGAAAAGATAGGAGTAAGGATTAATGAAGTTGGTTCCATCGAGGCAGGAAGCGATATGACGTCCATTCTCCTTCAAAAACAACAAAAATATAGATTAAAAACTTGACTTCTAAACAATTAGCAACGTGGAAGCCAGAATAGGATTTAAAGAGTGGAGTGGGGGCGGTAAAAAAGTAATTTTACCATAATCACAGCGCTTCCAAAGAAACTTGTGAAGAAATTTGCTTCCAAAAAAAATTGTTATAACTACAGTCAGCGATAGTAAAAAGCGTTATTGAAACATTGAAAAATATTTTTTTCACTTTACTCTACTTAAATAGTCTTCGATGTAAAACGTACGTATTTTGACTGTGGTAGTACCATACTCGAAAATCCTTAGCAGCTACACCACTGGCGTAGAGCAATAAGATTTCAGCACTTGGAATAAGCGCAAACTTGAATAAAGGCAAATAATGATTATTCATGATGTGTGCTTAAAAGTATGATCCTCCAATCGTACTTCATCGACAGATGTTCACCGAAAAAGATTTAGAAAATAGAACAGGGATAAAGGCATGCACACCTATTTTTAGTTTTTAAAACATGTACGCCCAAACTATGAAGGGCTTCCTCCAAGTTGCTTACGCTGGAATTTAGCAAAATTACGAACTTTTTTTTTAAGTAAACCGGGACTAGCTACGGTGATAACTTTTACGAGAGTCACCCGCAATATACAAATTGTACGAAAAATCCACCGAGAAAAACTTATTCACCTCATCAATTACGAACATTTTGTCGGTGTAAAACTGAAAGTACCCACGGGAAAAATATTAAAATTGGTTGCGTGTACGCCCTTAACGGGCGTGCTCGGCGAGGTTCACAATTTTCAAGAAATTAGGAAACCCGTCTCCCTCGCGTCCGTCCTAGATGGTTATGGACGAGTGTAGAGGGCAGCGAACAGGTGAGCACGCGCCTTCGGATGCGAAGAGAGTCGTCACGAGTACTCACTGGGGGCGGAAATTACGGACGCACGAAATTCTGCGGCAGTGGAAAAATTTCGGGTGGTGTCGCCCTCGTGCCTCTGGGAAAAGAAATATAAATCAAAGGAGGATGGGTAAGCTGCACTGCTGAGGAGGCGAAAGGGTTTGGACTATGCTGACGGATGAGGGCAAAGAATGCGCTGAACCCTTGATGCCTGGATAGGCTAGGCCTCAAGGGATGAAGAAATATGGATCGAAGAGAAAGGGATGTTCTGGGACGCATACCGCACCGGGTGACGATTTGGATCGCTCTCTCATGGAACGATAGGTAAAGATCTCTCGGGTTTTACACGGGGTTAGTTTCTTCATTAGAGAAGGACTGAGGCTGTTGCTTTTAAGGGAGATTTATTACATTTCACGGCGTCTGGGTGATAAGCAATATCTTGCAGCGATGATGCGTCTGAGGACTGATGATATGCCCTAAACAAGCGCCATTCAGATATTCATTAATTATTTTTAAACATTTATTTAACAAAAATTATTCATAAAGCATAGGAATCATGCTAAAAACTGTATTCATAGCAAACGAGAATTATTTTAGCACGACAACGAAACGTTTTTCCTACAAGCTGTAGGGAATTAAAGATAATTTGGTACAGTAATATCTTTTCATCTGTATCCTTTGAAATTTTACAGCTGTTTCTATCACATTTTTTTCAATGCTACAAAGCGGGGGTGCGAGATAGCTAACTAAGCAGAACATTTGGACGCTGATCAGAGGTACCAAGGCTCGATTTGGGGTAAGCATAGATTATGCCAGCCCAAAAACGAAAATCGCGATATGGAGAGTGGAAATGGCTTCACCAACGTCGGTGCCTTACGATGTAATGAACTCTAGCCACACGTATAACTACTAACATGCGGTTTAAATCGCAGAGTGATTGAGAATCGACCCCCACTTCGCCTGATTCTCAGGACAAATATTTACATTGTTTTATAATTTTGGCGAACGATCGTATCTCCCCTCGAATGCTTCAAAAGAAAATTTCTTGGGCCTTGTACCGTATACGTATGTAATGTAAACGATGACGGAAATGATGGAGGTAAATATTAATGCAAATAAATAGTTTTATAGCAAATAAGGAAATAAATTTTCATTAGAAAATTCAAACCTCGTAAGAGACCGTTAAAGTCAATCATAAATAACATGCTGTAAATTAACGAGGAAAATAAAGCACATTAATTAGCAAAACAACTCATTCCCTTGTGTCTACTAGTGGTATGACTCTTAACTATGTCGTAAACCGATAAAATGTAAGTATATTTACGACATGGTTAGGTGATCCCTCCCCAGGCCTCTTTATTTTTTTCCAATCTAGGCCTTCATGATATTTAAAATCTTCCGCATCTCTTTCATCTAAATTTTTCAATAAACCGTAAGACAGGCTTGGCTTTTTGGTGCAAAAGCTCTTCTATGCTATTATGTTTATGCTAAGCACATGAAAAAATAAAACTGCTGCTTGAAAATTTTTAAATTTCGGCGAATTTCATTTTCAATTTCGGTTTTAAAGGGAGCATTGGATATAATGCTTGCAAGCAATTTATAACTGCAGCGTTTGTAACGTATCTTTTTACATTCTCAAAATTGACCTGGTTAAGATGAACTTCTGCGACCAGTATCCCAGAAGTAACACGAGCCTGTCTCACACCCTGAAAAGAATTTTCTGAAAACAGGAAACGGCGTTCCTCACTAAAATACACATATCTTATAAACATGAATCATAGTCCCTCAATTTTCCATGATTTTCAGTAAGTTAAATGACACATTTTAATGGTCACCATGAGACAACCGTCACTACCTCACCATGATGCTACACAAAAGGGAAAACAATTGACAACATTGCAAGAGTATGGTCTCAATGGTAAACCCTAACCATTTTCAATAAAACTTGATCAAGCGGTTAAGGTGTTGAACGACGGGCTAGGGGTGAACCAGGGTAAAGGGTGAGGGAACAGGGTATTTAATCTGAGAGGGTTGAATTATATGTATTAATGATCTGGGGAGGGGGAGAGAGGGCTGTTAGAAGAGAACAGAGGATTGAGAGATGGGGTTGAGAGGGGTAATTGGGGATTCAGAGGGGGTTGAAGTGTAAAGGGGTAGGGGAATTCAATGCACTAGCGAAAGGGGGTAAAAGAATGAGTCCAGGACTGGGGTGGGGAGGACCACCAGAAACAAGAGAGTTGGTTTCATTCGATTTTTTTACATCCGAGACTAGCAACGTGTTTCGCATTGGGACCGATAGGATAATTCCATCATGGGAAAGAAATATATGGCCACCAATTAATCTTATCTCTTTTGTTATCCCCATCAAATACAACGACCCCCCCTTGATTTTTTCTCCCTTTTAATCTCTCTCCAACAAATTGACCTCTCCTTACACCCTTCCCCCTTCTTAATTATGCTCCCCATAACTCGTGCAATTATTACACGAGTAATTAAGATTATTAATTGTGTCATCCCGTGCTGAAAAGTACGCTATTAATACCGACGGCTCCCTCATATTCATGTTGACCTCTTGGTGGCTAAGCGGTTCAATCCGAAAGGGTTCCATCACACTCGCTCACATCTTCATTTCAGAGGTTGGTTTGGATGCGTGGCGATAGGGTTCAACCCTGGACTGAGTCACAGGCGTAAGACTTTTCACGCATTCGAGGTAGGAGAGTGCTTTATCCTGGGCCGACTCGCATTGCGAAAATATTTTTTCCTAGGTATCCTCGAAGGCAGAGGCGTGACTGTGGGGGATGAGGAGATAGACCCCCCCAAAGCCTAGGAGAAATTAAAAAAAAATTAAAAACCATTTTCTAGTTTTGACATATAATAACTGCATCTATTTAAAGTTTAATTTTTAGTGCCAAAATGATGTAAAATTTATTTCCAGGAGTCATTTTTTAAATATTACTGGATTCCCCGTTGCCCGAGGGGTAGCCACTCCAAGCCATTCCATCCCCCCCCCCCAAAGCACATTCTTAGTTACTCCACTGCTTGAAGGATTTATCGGAAAATAAAAGCGACCCTGGGATCATTAGCAAAATCTACACTCCTTTGGTGAGCATGCAGCTACACGTTTTATTTTTATTTCATTCCCAAACCACAGAATACAGCTAATATTGGCCATTTTAAATCGGGATATTCAACAAACTTAACCATTAAACAAATACGAAAAACTATTCCTTGGATAGGGGACACCTACCCAGGCGAGACTCGAACGCGCTACCTCTTGTTTGGCAAGCGAGGACTTTACCCCGCCGCCACCGAGGTCGACAATCAATGAAAGCCATTTTTATGACCAAACTCCAACTTTGTGCCTAGCCGATTAATTTTCTTCTCTCATAGGAATAATTCGGCTACCACCGTCACAAGAGTTTGAATGACAACAAAAAACCTATGGCTGAGAAGTTTACATGAGATAGCATAAAATCATGGAAGTGTATATTGGTTACTTCATATTGCTTGATAACGAGAACTATATATTTCCGAAAGCAGTTAGTGGCAGAAAAAAGCGATGCGCAACGAACCACGGACAAAATTAATTCATGAAACACGCTGGGACCTCGGATGTTCTGAAATTTTCGAGGTCTCTTCCATTTCCCAACACCATCTAATGAGTTTCTGATGAACTGCCCGCCTGACAACTCATTTTCCTCTCCATTTCACAGCAGCGCCGGAAAGAGACACGAAGAAGCGTTTTGTGGCACGCTTCATATCCGCAATTGCCGTACTTAGCCTGCACAAGTCGACAGTTGACCGGTACCTAGATGAAATGGGCATCAATTACTAAAGAAATAGTTAATAATTGTGTGTTATGGTATGAAAATAAAAATTGTGTGTTATGGTATAACTTGACCGAGTGCCAAGATTCTTAAGATTGCGACGAAAAATTTGAGCGAGGTAATGCGTAAGCAGAACCATTCATATCCATCGTCGAACGTTGAAACGAATTGAAATTTCTTTATTTATGGTGAAAAATGAAAACGATTTCGAAGAAGGATACGCAACTAAATCTTTGAAATTCCAGCACGACTCCACTCCTACAGAATTTATAGCGAATTCTACCAGAGACTCGTAAAAGGTTAATTGATTTCTGCTGCCAAGTGGCAGGTCAGGCATTAAACCCACGGCTTAGTGCCTCTAATCGTACCACTGGGCGCCACGCTAGACTTAGTAAGTAAATAGCTACAGGAAAAAATACATAAGATTTTTCAGGTTTGGTTTTATGCGCGGCCGCTTTTATAATCGAGGAAAAATGGCACGAATGCTATTATATGCTCATGAGCACCATTAGAATGTTCACCAATGAAATACGCCATATTCGCTCTTATTGGACTGATAAATCATCAAAACTCTTTACTTCCAGTTATTTGAAGTCTTTAAAAGATACCGGAAGGTTACTGAGGTCCGAAATATTCGAAAAAAAATCAACACCCCGTAAAATCTATTGGCGCGCTTGTACCGTAGATTTTTCTTGATGTATCTAGGGCGACATCCTTCTAGATTCACTTCTTTATTCACCATAACTTTAAAGATCAAGCTGGACTGGCGACAGAAATTCCTCCTCTATATATTTAGCCAATGCGTTTTCTCAACTGCGACGATTTTGCGATACATTTCCACCGCTAAGCAAATTTCCGCTTCACGGGGAATGTGTACTTCTCAGAGGCATGCCCGCCCGATTTTCCGACATGTCTTTTCCTTCCAACAGACCATTCCGCATGCGGCGTAATACCCGCCAATTACTTTATCTTACAGATCCCAACTTTTATGAGCAGATTTCTTCGCTTCCTCGCGATGCCTGCGAGGCTGTGCGGCAGTAGTAAAAACCTCAAGACGATTTTAGCTCAACTCCTAAGAGACTGCAGACCACAGTGAACGGGCAACTCCCGGGCGAGCTCATTTCCCTACACCCGTAATTTACCTACCTTTTAAGCACTTATCCCTCATCCTACAGATACCGGGCGATTGATAACGCAAATAGGCGATGGAAAATTGGACGCGGGTGACCACGATTAAAATAAAAATAATCGGGGCCATTTCTGGTAAAATGAAGCTATAAACAAGCTATAAGAATAAAGTGAGATGCACAAACAGATTCGTGATAAATATTCTGAGGCTTTCAAACTTGCGATGCTTCCACACCGTTTTTGTGGAGGTAGATTAGCGACTGCTCGATCCAAAACAAATACTTATCGCCAACGTTAATCTTAAAAATTTTGCCTCCACATATGACATCCATGGAAAGTTAGCTTAAAACGCAGGCAGTGCTTAGTTCAAATTTTACTTTGACTCTGTTCCCAGCTATTTGCACCATTTTCATGTAACTAAATTTTGATTTAAATTACAGCATTCATTCGCTAATGACCCAATAGATAGTACGGAGGTGAGTAGAGATAGTAGGAATTCTTTTGGTATGGTGAACAATGAATCAGTTTTTAAATTAAATTATGTTCTAGTGGTAAAAATAATTTATCTAGATGCTAGGACAAGTACTACCATAATAGCCTTCGTAGAAACAAGGATCACATGAGAGTTTCCAGCATGGAAAACATATTTTCTTTGGGCATTAATGGATGATGCACAATTGGAGGAGCATATTTTGAAGAAAATATCATGAAATGACAAGTACATCAAGTACAATGCACATGTACACGTACCAACCTCCTTCAGAGAGCGTATACCTTAATCTCGACCGGTGATTTTTTAATTTTTGGTAACGAATTATTCACTTAAATCTTAATTTTACATCTTGAAATTTCAAGCGTAAATATTGTAAGGGTAAGTTAGTCAACATTTTCCTTTATTAAAAAAAAGTCACCTGAAAAAATTGGATAGAATGAGCAAACATACGATACAGGAAAATGTACCTAACCAAAAAATTTCAAGATGGTGCCATAACTTTTCTCCCGTAATACTTCATCGGAAAAGAGTGTTCTAGTTGGAAAAATGTGTCTTCATAAAGCCAGACGGCTGGGTATCCTAGTGAATCGCCGCGCGCTTTGGGGCTTCGGACCAATTTCGCGCGGAACGTTCATAACGCCAAAAAACACAGCCTTTGCTCGGAACAAGCCGTACTGATGGGGAGGAATATATATTTGAAGGCATTGCCCAACACCGTGAGATGCAAATAAAGGCTCTTCCCAGAATTAGACGCAGCCGGATTGCGTTCAACTATTATTAAACCACACTTACTCACGCAACTCCGCGAAATTACACGAAAGGTGGCCAAGAAATCGAGGTAAGAAAAATTCGATTCATACCTGGACGCTTAGGTGTTTTGCATGCAAACGCGACTACGGATGGAACGTGAAATGGAAATATCATGGTAATGAAACCAAATGAATAAATGTAAATAAACCCGAAACCAGTGTCAATGATTTTGGAGTCTATTTTGCCATTCTAAAGGCTAATCTATAGCCTTGCCGCGACAGCGACAGGCTTCAACCCGAAGGTCAGCGGTGAATAGCAAACTTCCTCAAGAATATTTCAAGCTGAAAGTAACCATAGCGCCAATACACAAATAATTGGGATGAAAATAAAGGATTGACGAGTACTTCCAACTTTTGTGCAACTTTCGATTTGATTACTGGAAAGGGAGAGACATAAAACATGAATTGGAGTAAAATACTCGAATTGGCAAGCACAGTTTCGCTGCAGTGCAACTTATTGACGGCGGTACTTCATAGTTCCCATCATAGATGGAATTATTCATGCCGATCTTTTCTGGATCTCAAGATCGAAATCTACGAAACGTCTACGTCATAAAATTGATTTGCGTAAGAAAATTTAATAGCATTATCACTGCTTTTTCACAATCCAAGAGACGAAAGCTATCCAATGAATCGAAAAAATGGAAAATGAATTAGCATCTGGTTTTCCATTTTCCTTTTTTTAATTATCTATAACGTTGTTAATCTTGTTTATTGCCATATATTTTTACTGCTAGTATTTGAACAGCTATTTCCTCATAACATTACTAAGCGTTAGGTATTATTTTCTATCCACCCTGAATGTAATGGCTGCACTCGAACGAAGTATATTCTACATAACAGCACTTCTGGTTTACAACCAGATATTCAGTTGCTAAATCAACTCTATAGTTTTATTTCTCTTTTCGCTTTGCGCAGATCTGGAAGTCATATCACTAAGGAGAGATCTATTTATTTCCAAACACCAGCCTCAGTTAAAAAATGGTTTGAGTCAAAGAGAGAGATAGGGATATGATTTTTATATTTCATTATTACGAATTGCTTTGTACAAATTTCTATGGTTTCAAGATAAGTTTTATGGCTGGGTTATAATATCTAAATGAATCGTTTTTCGTATAGAGGAACTTCATGATGATTACTAATTAAACGAAACAATGAAAATTACAATGGAAGAAATAGCTCTATTATTAAATATAACACGAATATTCTCAAAATATCACGAAAATTTTATTCGAACGCGATGAGAACAAATTTGAAACGCAAAGACTCTTTCGGATTCATCGGTATACGGGCCAAGTCTATCCCGGCAGATGCCATCCACGCGGCCCGTCAAACAAATCTTAGCGCCAATTACCACAGAAAATTTGCGTAAAACCGGCGTGCAATTGGACAAAATTGACGAAAGGGTTCGAGGAAAGGGAAGAATAAAATTGATGCCAGGAAAATACCTTAATTAAAAACGATGATTTATCCATAATGGCCAAGGAAGTCGGCTGAAAGTAACCGTTTCATGTCAAGTGAATTTTCCAAAGACGTTACGCATCTTACTATTCTTCTTAAAATTTAAACTAATTTTAAATTATCGATGAGACTTCAATATGCATTATTACTAGAAAATCTGGGAAAGTATACGCAATCAATACCCTCGGAAAATTTAAATTACTGCCTATATTTTTTCAGAGACAAAACTTCAACCTCAAATAATTCCAAAATGTTTCTCACATTAATTGTAAGATATTTTTACTCACTTCAAAGAGCGATCATTAACAACAAGAAAATAACCAAACTGGATGATAAGAAGGGCACTTTTTTAATTTGACTGAAATGAAAAAGAGTTCAGAGAGATCAAATTATTTGCGGCTGCCGAATACAATGGCGTACATTTTAAGATGCGCAGTTAATCCGTAAACAACAGGTTTAGAAATAGGCAAGGGAAAGAAGCATTGGACTCATTCGGAAAACCCATTTAACTATTGGGATGGACGGTATTTACCGATGCTCTTTGATCGCGTATATCTTCCAAATGAATCCTAAATCATGGCCCGCCGCCATGGAAATAACATCGAAAATTCGATTTGTTTAACGCAATAGCCCACGAAAATATATTTCCCTGCAACCCCGTCAGTCCAAGCCAAGAAACCAGTTTTAACACCCTGCTGAAAGCTTGTCCAACGTGTCGGTTGGACTTCGACTACAAAGACACTACGTGCGAAAAATTGCGCGACCAGAAACCTTTCAAGCCACCCTGGGCCAAGATAGACATTTCGAGACACCCCTTCCTTCCATTCACCAGTACGCTCCTCCTCCAATCTTATTCTCCGCATCACAAGAGCACTCGTGAAAAATCCAGGGTTAGTATTTTTTCCCAAAAAAACATTATTACTACGCTACACAAAAATCCTCAGTATTTTGGCGAGCATTATTTATTCCAACACAGGAAGATTCACCAAGGATTGCAAGAGTTTAATCAACTGAAGGGCTAAAACAATAAAGGATGCGAACACTTTTTAGCTACCTTCCTCTTGAATATTACTTTAGGTAACTCATTCATAGTATTAAAATCGTAAGGTTAGTATACTGCAGCCATCCAGTGGTCACTTGAGGGAGATTCACCTAGGATCGCAAGATTTTAATACAGTGATGAGGTAAAATAATAATGGATACGAACAATTCTTAGTTGAGTTTCTCATGGATGTCACTTCGGTTAACTCATTCATTCTTAGTATTACATCCTAAGACAAGATAGCATACCCAAGCTAGGTCCTTCAGTTCCCCGATTTTCGTCTTTCTCGTGTCCTTTTACATAAGTCCCAATTACTTATCTGCAGATCTTCCTCGAGGTATGCAAGCTTAAATATTTACCTCCAAGTAATATTCCTCACGTAATTGCTGTCTAATGACATGACCATTCGCGTAACTTGAATATAGTAAAACTATTCACGGGTCTTAATATCAATATGGAAACGATGCATCGCTGCATCGTTAAAATGAAGAATTCTGGACTGAATTGCCTGCCTGATAAAAAGGCACGTGGAAATTTCGAAATATCATTTATCAAAGCTCATTTTTGGGTGTAAACTGGAATATTAAGTTATCGTAAGCAGTTTTCACTTCCGTTGATAAATGGGGGAACCCAATTGGTAAATACATAACGAGAAAAAAAGCTAAAACTGCTCTGAAAAGGGAAATATAAGTGGAACTGATTAGATAAATCGAATGCTTACAGTGTTAACAGACGAATTAAGCATATACTATGATAACAATAATCACATACTATTCCACCCCTGACGTGGGGGGAGAAAAATATGACGATAAAAATGAAGCTCTTTGTGAGTTTTTGAGTAATTTTTTGAGAGCTAATATTTATCTTTTATAATGACGGAGCCTATCATAGATTTCTGTGCACCAAATGTTACTCAGTCATCAAAACACGCCTATCCGCAGCTTATTCAAATCATTCTAGCTCGAATAGGGTTTTCAAACCGGATGGATAGGTTGCTGGATAGGAGAGGAAGGGGTAACTACAGAGGGCAGCTGCCGGCATACGCCTGCTCGTAACAATAGATGGCAAGGGACCACAGCTTAACGGCCCATGTGACGTAAAAATTATGTACCTTGGTACTGCAAGTATATCTTCCACTGAAGAAAAAACAAGCAGATAAACCCTTGAATGGAAATTAAGAATATTAAAAAAAACACAACCTCAGTAACGAACATGACGCTTAATTTTCTTTAAATCTTACGGAATTACTAAATAATCCGCTTTGGCATATAACATGAACATACTTAACCTCAAATAACAATTGATTCCGGAGTTGGTGCGGGGATAAAATCGGTACATACAATTTTTGACAATTCTAGTGAGGGTTTTCAGCAACGATACATCATAGCTGCGGACTTAGGGAGCATCAATCGATGCGACGCCAAATCATTCAAGTAAAAGTTTAACAATTAGGCATTTTGAAGCCTAATTCTATATCCCTTGAAATCAGATTTTTTACAAGCTACTTATTATCCTGCATCAAAACAAAATTAATAAATACGATACTAATTATTTCCGATACTCCATACTTTCAGCTAAACAAATAACGTTAGCTAAGTAGTTCCTGGATAACTTTTCAAAATAAATGTCCGATTTCCTTCGAGTTCGGTAAATGCAAGTTCTACCGCATTTTCTTCGAACCCAATGGAAATACCTCAGACCTCAGCAAGAAAGTTCGACACAAAAGACACTTTTAAAAAATCCCAACTAAGTAATAAGCTGCAAACAAATCCCTGGAGAACTGGCATATTTTGAAACACGACTCTGGCATTAAAAAAAACTGTGAAATTTGATCAACCCACTAGAGAATAAACCACCGAGGATAAATGAATAGTAACATTTTTTCGTGATCACGACTATTTTGTCGCCGCCGTAAAACCACGTGGGGGCAGGGAGGAGAGTACTACGGTGTTGACGGCCCACCACGCCCGCCTCTCCCGGGAAGCGGCTTTACCTCGCCCCCTGGCCCATTCTCTGGAGTATTCTCCACCAAATATACTACTTTAGAGTTCGCGGATGGAGTGAGGGCGTCGGAAATAGCCCCGAATTACCCTGGAATGGTGCATAAAAGCGATCCGCGGGAACATCAAATCGGAAACATCCGAGGCAAAACATGTCCCTTGGCTTCGATTCAAATTTTATGCAAATGGTGAAGAGTGCTTCTTTTCCTGATTGTTCCACGAAGGTTGCCTTTGAACGCAGTGTCCAGTTCATGTATATGGATATCAGGAATTATGAGGGAGCGGCATTTTGAGCATCTAAAAGGTACTTTTTAGCGCAATAAATTCTTGGCTTACTTAAGTGATGGCTGATGCTGTCCTCACAATACTCAACCATTCAAGTTAAATAATCACACCAGAGAAAAAACCTAAACATGCTCAATACGCATAGTAAGTAGAGACAGATGCACGTAGTTTAGTTGCACGTTTCACACAAAGATACAAAACAAAAACGGTTCGAATTACATGAATATAAAATCATTAAATGTAAAATCAACTCTAGATTAGATTGAGCATGGAAATAATTCTAACACACACGATTGAGCACTAATACCACGGCTAATAGTAGGAAACAGGATGACATGGTATTCTCTTCTGTAACTTGATTTTATAAACCAAGGATAATTCACACTAAAAGTAAGATAGGTAAGATACTCCACACATTTTCAGGAAATTAGTGAGAATTGATATCCTAATCTATCAAACTAGAGCTAAACAAGAGAATGTATGATACCAGAAGTCTAAACTCAACGGGGTAGACTCTTTTAAGTGAAAGAATCTAGTACTATACGTCACAGATCAATTAAAACCTCAAGAAGGCAACGTAATCACGAGAGAAACTATCAACTTAGCGCGATCAACTACTTGAAGGCAAATTTCACCCCAGGATTGTGAAAATAAAATCGTGACTTTACTCGAAATCAGGAGCGACCGTTAATCACCTTCATTTCGACCAATGAGTTAAAATCCCTATCGGATGATCAAGAAAAAAAACCCTCGACAACACGAACATTTTCCATCGGAAATAGCAATCTTCGGCGAGATTATAACGAAACACATGAACGGCTGCTGGGGGTGGTGGAGGGCGGCGCGCAAAAATACCAAGCCGGGTGATTTATGCGAGCGTGACCGCTGGTGGCGCTATGATTATCGGCCACGCCTTTTGACATTGGTCTCCCGGGATCAGAACCTTCGGACGCAAAGAAAAGAGCGCGTTTTAGCACCCGGAGAACACGAGGCAGAACAAACTGGGAATCGCTGGGGGTTAAGCCCACTCGATGTAAGTGAGCAGAGCGCCGGGCCCTCGAGGGAGGCTTTTCCGCCGGGCGGTGCTGAGGGAGGTCGCCGGCGATGGGCGATGCCGGCGACCGCCGCGGCGGGCTGGCAGACACGGAGTACCCCAGTCAAAAGGGTTAACAGCTACCATGCGCGAACTAGCTACGGTAACAAAAACCCGGAAAAACCTTATCCCAATCAACAATTACCGAACTTCACCGGAAGGATAACGCTCGGACACTCGCATACAGGGAAGATAAGGTGATATCTCAAATAAACCTAGCCTTAAAATAAACCAGAAAGATCCGGCCAATTCTTCCCTGAACCAGAAAACGCTAATGTATGACCCGCTTCACGTTCAGGAAGATATCCAACACTAAAAACACCAGCCTCGACGCTCGAGACTTCACTACTGAAAGACATGAGCGTATGCAGCAAGGAAATACCCCTGTACCCTTCCTAAGGGCAGGGTTCGCGGGATATCTTCTTCATCCCTTGGATAGTGGCCGACATAAATATGAGGGTGCCCCCACTTACCCGCTGGACAGGGGTCGGAAACTGGTCTAGGACTTGGGCCAGCCTCTCAGTGCGGCCTCCGGTCAGATCAGCGACCGGCCCGACTACAGCGGTCATGAATGGGGATACGTTTCTGAACGATGGCAACCCTAGTGAAATCCTCTGAAGGGTCAGAGCCCCTTTGGAGTAACCCTCCAAATTTATGTATTCCCTTTTCTCGGGTATTTGTTGTCTGGGGTAAGGCTACTACGCCTCCTTTTGGAGTCACCTTTGTCAAAACGCTGGCAGCCAAGAAGAAGTCAACATAATCGGGGGAGGGTCATAGTACTTCTGCACCAAAACACTACACCCACACTCACCGGTAAACTGAGATCCAGCGTAGATCGCAGAGGTCTAGGTCCAAAACACTCCCAACTTAAAAATATATATAAGGCGATCTTTCTTCGGAAGAAATGCGCCTCTCTTATGAAATGGTCAAATCACCACCAACTACTCCAACAATCTCCAGACTCTCTCCCCTTCCTGTGACACCAACAAATAACAACACTATAATGTCACACGGTTACGAGTATCCTTCAACACCTTCTTCCTCCCACACCTTGTTATGATTTACAATATCACTTTCTGTCAGTTTCCCAAGGAAAACTTGGAGCGTGGAATTAGAAATCCCCACGCGAAACAAGACCACTGTCTGAACTTTTATCGGAATACCGTCCACAGGCCACCTATGCTAGGAAACCAATGATGTCTCCTCTGGTATACAGCTTCCAGTAGGAACTTAAGAGGTTGGACACGATAACCCTTTACACTAACATCCAGGGTACGGAGGCAATGTCAATCCAATAAGGCAAATTAAACTCGCAGGCTTGGAGGCCTAGAATATTTTTGTCTTCCTGGTCCACCACAGTGCTCTTAGGCGACACTGATACAATTAAAACACACCGGCCGACTCCACCGTCGAGCCACGGGGATGGATAACTCCGAGGTGATCAGGAGGAGTCATCCAGGGAGAGCACGTGTTCAGAAAGCTGGGCGTGTCAAATAGGTCTAAAAACACACCAAGAAAGACACCGGCCACCATCCGTTGAGGTCCTTCTTCACCACCACCCGGTCGCAATGAAGGCACACCGCACAGTCGTCGACGCGCGGAAAACAACAAAAACACGGGCAGGCGGTGATCCCCTTCGCGAGGCCGATAAAGTTTCGCCTCATGCGATCGCAGGGCTACTGAGCCGGAGCTCGCCAGCGTGAGACGGCGGGAACGGAGGAGAAGGCGATGGGGCCTCCCCTCCCCCTCTCCACGGTACCTCCCTCGCGGGCTGGAGTGGGGGAAGAATTAGGAGGAGAAGGCGGCGAGGGAGGAGAGGGGAAGATTTGAAAAAAAGCAGGAGGGGGAAGGGGCGAGAGAGTGGGGGAGTATATGGTGCTGGAAGGAGGGGTTTGGGTCGCGACTAGGCGGGGGAGGGGAAGTCATCGAGAGAGGCGAGGGAGGGGGGAAAGCGAGCAGTGGAGGGGAAGGTGAGAGAGCTCTCTGATGAAGGGTTGGGTTGGTAGTAGGTGGAGGGGGGGGGGGGGGGAAGAGAAGTAGGGGAGGATTTTGGAGAAGGGAGAAGAAGAAAAAAAACAAAAGCGACGCACCAGACGCGTGAAAAATGACGATAATTTCCTTTTTTATTCCTCTTTCTCTACCCCTCTTCCTTTTTTCCTTCCCTCTCTATTATAAGTTTTATTTTTAATTTTTTTTTAAAGTTCTGTGTTCTTTTCCTGCTTCTTCTTTCTACTCTATGCTACCCCTCTCTCATAACTTGGCTGGCCAACACAACCCCTTAGTCGTAATCCCTTACCGGCTTCACCCTCAGCAGAAATGCTCCACAGCGTCTGGGTCTCGCTTTACGGGATGGTTACGTGCCAAACCCTTTCCTCGGCTCATACCCACAGCACCACCCCTAGTGCCCTCACCTCGACTGAATTAATATGAGGGGTAGAAAAGGAAAAGTCGTATTTAACAGCCTTTTGCCGAACGCATACGTCTGCGTGTCGGGGGACTACAATGAGTGAAAATTCGACCCGAGACGTTTTTTCGCGCACGACGCGGCCAAACCCTAATTTTTTTTTTCGCGGATGCTTAATTTTAATGTGTTTGCATGCAGAGACTACCCAATAATCTGCTGCGAAGATGTATGGCATGGGGTGTCGGGACGCTAACCAGTAACACAGCAAAAAAAGGGTTGGGATATCGAAGAATGGAGTTGAATTCGAGCTGGATATAAAGTTTGTTTCCCTTATACCTTAACGGAGAGCGTGGTAGCCTCAGTAGGTAGAGCGCTCATCTTCTGATCGCGGGGTCTCGGGTTCAAAACCAGGGTGAAGCCTTTGGACAC
Source organism: Ischnura elegans (assembly GCF_921293095.1). NCBI lineage: Eukaryota > Metazoa > Arthropoda > Insecta > Odonata > Coenagrionidae > Ischnura > Ischnura elegans. The sequence continues at coordinate 31,541,676 of NC_060249.1, forward strand.
CCAAAATAAAATTCTATAAGTACCACGTGGCCCAGGGAAAGGAATTGGTCCCTTTGTCCTGAATGCGTGATATTTACTCGTATGGCTAAGCCCTGAGTGAACTCTACCATCACCTATTCAAACTAACCTTGGGGGGAATCATTGAATGAGAAACATAAATCACCAGTACAACTCTCTCTGGTTTGATGAAAGACAAAATGTCGTTCTCAGTTTTTGAAAACTTAATTCAATTTCCTAGTGCTATGCCAGAAATTATTTGTGGAGGTGGTGGCAGGTAAATTTTCCATAATTATCACCGAAATATAAGAGATAATGCATAATAGCTATACGATGCGTCGAAAAACTGTAATCTTTAATAAATTGCTTTCATCATACTATGTTTTTAATGATTGTTGCTCAATTTTATCAAACCTGGTTTGCAAACTCACTTGGGTTCCTTAGGGTCTTAATTCCTATGTAAAAAAATCCTCTAATGTCCCTGTGGGTACTACACTGTCAAATGAATAAGGGGCCCTGCCTAGGGATTCCTGTTTTCATTTCAATGGAAAACAAGTACCTGTGGTGTGATATGCATCAATGCTTGAGCACAACACTTGTTTTGCAATAGGTATTATATTAAAATCCTTCAGTACAATAACCGTTTATATAGTGTTGATATGTGCCAGCAAACCCCCTGTTGACACGGTTCCTATTACTTTGCCACTCCTTTCTGTTCCTTTGGTTACGCGAGATAACCGTATATTTCTTGTTTTCCTAAAATTAATTAAATTATAGCTTTTCATCTCATTTGCGCATCTACCTCCAAAGTTCCTACTTCAAATACTAAGTTCTTGTGCGCTGCGATACAAATCATGATTTGACCTCGCAACCCGAAGCAGAGGTGGGGTGATATAACAGAGGATGGAGATAGTAGCAAGGGTCCCGGGACCCCACGAAATGGGAAAAGTAAAGAAGCAAATTAGTACCGCAGGTTTATAAGTTAAAACTAAGTATTTAATCTCATATTGATCTTGGTACAATCAAAAATAAAATATGTTTTTTCTAAGTACTGTTGCAGGGCAGACAAAAAAATATCTCGGGCATATCCTATTAAAACAAGCCTCATATTTTGTTTATTTCGCGAATGTCATAAAATTCTCTGCCTTGGCCTTGTTTTCTGATGCAGATGTCTACAACGCAACTTTGAAACTACTTTTTAAAAATCTATAGAGCAAACTGGACCGTTAAATTTAATACTAACAAAAAAAAGGTGGCATGTGTCATAGCTGAGAATATGATGCGCAAACGCCGTGTGTGGAGAAGGGGCGAGGTATCCGATTATCTTTCCCACTACTGAAAATATGAAATCTTTCCCCGTGAGAAGGTGACAATGAAATGCAATCCTACGTGTAATTTAACACCTTTAGGTAGGCTCATATTTCTCTGGAAAACTCTAGGGCTCTCTCGACACGTGAATTCTGTGGCAATGTTGTAAGCATGGTAGGTAACCTAATACTCGTGGCCACTGTCGCGTCTCGATTCCTTGCGTGGGAAATCAGAAATCCCAAATATCATTTTCTTCCGTGATGAAGGTTCAGATTCCAAGAAATGGACGCTCGTAGACAGTGTCGTAATTTGACTGCTGATTGGTAATCACAGAATAACCATATCGATTTGCACGTTTGATGTCGTTCATATCTCCATGTAATCCATGCCGACAAATCAATGATGATTATTTGTCTGCAATAGACAATATTTTTCTTCTCCTCCATTCCAGCGGGGATCGTATAATTGATATTAGCGCTTTCGTTAATAATTATTTCTTCCTCCCTTTTTGTTGGCCAGTGGCACATTTTTCCAACCCCGCCGGCATGTGGTGGCATGAAACTTTCGATTCAGAAGTAGATATCTTCTCAATCTTTAAGGCAGTTTATTTTTTAGGACGGGTTTGTATGACACAAAAAAGTACCCTAATTAATCATGACAGATATAACACAATATTAACTGTTTATATTAAATAATAATTGTAACCTCTACGTTAATTGGGGTGAATTCCCTTCCCCCTCGTTTCCTGCCATGGTTTTTAGTTGACACCTCCTATTATGTGGTAAGTAGATATCATTCCTTATGTATCTACATTAAAATATTTGTGTCAAAAGTTTTTGCCTAAAATTCGTTGCTAGGTGATTTGAAGCCAAATACTAACTCAAAGGAACCGTTCACGCAAAACACTAATTTGCCACGATTTACACTCCCAAGATCTTAAAATTATTCTCACTTTCAATCTATGAAATCAAAAAGAACACTTTGACAATCTCTATGAAAGAAAGAATGTGCTCAACGAGTTAATTATTTATGTATTCATGAATCAAGTCGATTAATTACTAAGTCAAGTTGTGGAGGCGAACAATTCGGACACGCTCGGATGGTTTTCCGACAAATGTTCGAAATAAAGGTATCAAGTCGCCCAAAAAAATCTTTTGAAATGAAATGTGGGATACAGTTACCGATTTTTTATTATTTTGGGTAATTGGAAGAGTATATTTCACCCTCAGCATCGTATAACTTCGGGGGTACAAATGCATTCTTTGTAACATTACGATGAGCGGTCATTAGTAGGGCCTAGACTTTTATTTCCATCAGAACTCGATGTCAGTGCCGTAAAACTTGCACCGAACGAAAAAGGTGGAGTCATTCACCACAGAGGAAATAAAGTGTGGAAATAAAACGCTTGTTTTACTCGTGGTAATTAACCAGTTGATCATACAAGATGGCCTCAAGCCAATTTTACTTTTCCCTCCGGGTATTGCTAGGATCTTGTATAGAAATAATTGCCCATTCCACTCTAAAATTTACGCGCGTTTCATGTAATTACCCTTTAAATCTTGACCCTCGCGTTGGCAAGCTACAACAAAGGTTGGTTTAATGGGCGAGAGCATGGATCCAGGCCCACAGCGAGTGAAAGTAAAAGATTCGGAATGGGAGATCATATTCCATGGCTCCTAACTCTTGCGGGTGATTTTCATCACCTAGTAAGTACCGGGGAATTATTCGAAACGATTAAGGTACTTATTTATTACACTTAAATCTATACATTTAGGTACGTAGGGATCACCTTCGTCTCAGTTCATTTTCATTATTTCTGTAATCAGCAAGTTTATTTCCACCTTTTGCTTTTAGCATATTTCTCAAATTATCTATATGTATATACTTACTCTATGGTAATATGCATTGATAATAGATAAATATCTATTTATTGAGGGCAACTTCATATGAAGTTAGCAGGGATGCCGATTTACAAAAAATATTGGGGGGGCCCAAACCGGGGTTCTTGCCCCGAGAGATTTTATAATTAGTGAGTTATAAGTTTTTTAAGCATTTTAGAGGAGTCATATGGTCAACATTAGAACCCTGATAACTTGAATCTAGATATCTGGACACTCCGGGGAAAATTGACAAGCCCGACACATTTTTTCCTCACACCCATAACGAATTTTCGAGGAGGCTCGGGCCCCCTCAGGCCCCATTGAGTCGGCACCACTGCAAGTTAGGCAATTTGATTTTTTCTGCCGAAGTTTCGACGGAATACTTTTCCACTGTCCTTATTCCGGCGAAACGTTGGCGGAAATGGTGGTCCTGACCCGGTGGAAAGTCCGAGAAAGATTTATAGCATGAAATGTCTGGCATCTCAATTCTTATGATAAAATTTCATGAATCCGTCTGGGGTAAATTTAGCGCTGCGAAACGGAGGCAGATCTCTGGTGATAGAATCGTTCAATGACACTACGGATGCCTTCGGTACAACCAACAAAGGTCGGGCGTCAATCGTAGACGTGGCAGGGGAACGGAGGTAATCGAAGAAACTGGAAGATTTCGGAAAATAGGAAAGTTATCGGAAAAGTGAGTCTAAATGACTGCCCGTGCCGAGATCAAAGATCGAGCTATTATACTGATGCACCTTGTGTACAGTGAACTGCAAATGGACATAAAAATTGAAATATTTTCTTAAATGTTACATTAAGAATTAGCCGATGTACTAATTTTCTCAAGTGAATATTGCATTTCATAGATTATATGGTTCATATTTGATGCGGTTCGAAATTCCTGCGTCAGTCACGAGTAATCGGTAGCTCCGATTGAAAGCCCGGCAAAGAAAACCTCTCTGCTCCATGCCCACCACTCAACAAAATTCGATATGGTCGACTGAGATATTATGCGTCTTATAAAATGAGTATTTAGCCCCTGTGGGTCACCCACCTTTAAATTACAGCACGGGAGAGAGCAAGTGTTTCATTCTGGATAGTCCGAACCGTAATGAAGCCGATGTTTCTTTAGCGAGTAGTTCTGGGCCTGGGAAAGTTAGAATCGCTAGTTAAAAACTTTCAATTCCTCTCACTTAGCATTGATAAATAATCCCCTTCACATTCGAATAAATTCAATGAAGTCTTCAAGTGCTTTGCCTTCAGTATGATGTCATTCACAAAGTCACAAATTAAAATCTCTATGGGGTTTTAATTTGTGACTTTGTAATTAAAACTGAAGGAAATTTAGGCAAGTAAAATGAACTTCCTCTCTGAATTCTTTACGTCTGACTCAGCTGACAAGTGAATTGTCTGAGAGTTCTGGATGGAAATAACTCCCGTTGGAAATTTCAATGAACCTTTTTCTTGCCTGAACGGCTGAAGTTATTACAGCTGAATCCAAGTATTTCGGGGAAGATTACTTTGTTCAGTCGCCCGGTTCGTGCTCTATTGCTTTTTCTCGTCGTCAGCCACGAGAACTTAAAGTGGAGGAAGTAGTCTTTCCAGAGAGGCATATGAGTCTAAACGATTTTTTAAGACACTCAGAGAGTGAGCGGCGGGATATTTGGAGTTTACGACCGAGAATTTCTTGAGTGACGCCCTCCACCCCCAATTCCTGGCCGAGACATGGAGTCCAAGGATTCCGAAGGAAATGGTCTAACTGACCCGTCGAGGGGCCGGGAAGCTGAGCAAATGGACCGCTGATGTATGGAACCACGAGACGCTTCGGAACAAATTCCACAAAATAGTTATATCATACCATCATCCTTAACACTTACGAAATACTTAACCCGTTGACGCCTAGTGGTGCCATGTGGTAACAGCTGATAATTCAATACTAATCGTGCCTTTATTGCTATATATCGTCATTTATTAGGAGTTGTGAGTGTTTTAAATTGATAAGCATGTTTTTAAATTCAAGTTTCCAAAAATCTTTCGCTTTTTAAAATATATTTTCGATTTCGTTTTCGATTTTTAAACTCTTTTCTTGTGGCACTTTATTATATTGCGCGATTATCATTGAACCATGTTTTTACGGAGTACAGGCTGAATGATAGATACCATGCATTCATAACTTCTTTCACTTATTTTTACCTGTAATTTAATTGTAAGATGAACAATATGGGTTTTTAGTATTGTGCCATTCGTAACTCTTGCAACTATGACGTGCTGACTGAGCTGCACATATGATGAGGGCATGATAACATCGTTAGTCACAACTCTTGAAAAAAATATAGTTTCTGTAATTTAAAAATGGTGCGTTTTCGACCTTAACGTCATTAGTAATTTTGTTTCTTACTGGCACCAGCTATAAAGGGTTAAAATTTCGTGACACAGTTTTTACCACCCTGTATATTGTTCGAAATATGTCATGAAACAGATAAGCATGTCAAAGTATAAACAGCGCAGGTCCTAGTCGACTTTGGACCAACGGCCTCTGCAGCGAGTTAAAAAGAGGCGTTTCTGCATGTGAACGTGATTGAAGAATAAGAAAAAAATCAAGTAACTAAAAGAGAAAGAGGAAGTACACAATGCATAGAAAAATGTTTGAGTGTAGTGATTCATAGTTTAATAGGGTGTAATATTGTCTTTCGAGAGGGAGAATTGTAAGTTTTTACTCATGTATTGAGAATCGTATCCCAGTCATTCTATCGTTTCTGAGGAACTTATATAATACTGAAACTGAGGTAATATATTGAAACACCAATAGCAAACTAAAAATTTTGTGCCAGCTTAACGGCAACTAGCTCGTCATCAACTCAGTGGAGCAGCGAGGGGGGCAGGGTTTGGGGGATAAAGCCCCCCACAGAGCTTAGACAAATTTTTAAGTTTGATCTATTTTACTTAATTGGTTTAACATTACTTATACACAAGGGTAACGTTAAATAAAATATCCCTCAGAAAGCCGTTTAACTCACCATTTTGAACAATTCATCTTAAAATTTTTCAGGGGAAGTGCCCCCGAACCTCCCGCTTACCCTGGCGGGTATTCCATACCCCCTTGCTCCCCAGTATTTGTTGCCCCTAAAACTACTCTTAATTCCTGGCTGCGCCCCTGCATCAACTGCCCTATTTCATATTTTTCATTTTCAAAGTATTCTCAAATCCTTAAACCCTCGTATGCAATTGGTTCATGACGTAATCCATGACAATAAAGTGCCATATGATCTCATCAAGTGACTAGGACATGAGTTCCTACCTTGGGGCACTCATTTCTATGAATCACATCACCCAATGACCGAATTATAAGCGAGTCGAGTAGCTTCAAACTGGAAAGGTGACAGCTAGCGGTGGCCTAAGAGGGCTTGTTACGGGAGGTAAAAGCGTAAGTGAATTTTCGGGTACGGATATCTAAACGACACCTCGAAAGGAAAGGGTTAATGCCCATCGTCATACGGCAACCGGACTGTTTTTCTTATAACCAGAACCTCGCCCAAATTCAACCTAGGGTAAAGGGGGGTGAATCGGGCCACGAAAAGGAAAATCGTCTATTTCCTCGTTTGTGTAAACAGTTACATCATGAAAGCATTATCAGCCAAGGACTTGATGTTTTACCCGTTTAAAACGTAATTTTTAGCGTTGTTGCTCTGAATAGAACGGTCCTGGAGCAATTTCTTCAAGAGACTGCATGGTCCTATTCGCCCGACGACTTGGAGGGCGAATCGGACCAGATGAGAGGCTGAATCGGACCAGTAAAATAATGTTAATAATTTTAGTTTTCTTAAGTTTTATTGCATAAAATTTTGAAATTTTTCATCATTACTTTTAACAATGTAGTTCAGTCTCGAGATATTTCGACTACACCTTCTTAGAGTCAAACATAACGTTACAAATAGACATGCATCACAAATGTGAACATATAGAACAAATTTACCAAAACAATTAAGCACATTTACCACAAGTAAATTTATGTAGCCCCTTAGCACCTACACACAGCTCATGGTACCAACAATTACACTCCATGCACTTAATCCAGTCTCTAAACTTTGACGAATTCGCGCAATTATAAGACTTGGAGCAGAAGCCACACAGCGTATCATCAGATGAGACTTCCCCATTTTCAATATTGCCGTCCCTATCTGAAGATGACTCATATAAGTTTCTGCAAGTTCCTTTCATGTTCCTAATATTTTGTTTCTTCAGCCGTTGCTTTGTTTCTTCTATTATATCTGGAGAAGTAAGTATTTGAGCAGTTTGCTTTCTTGACTTTTTCACATTGACTTTCATTATTTTTTCTGGTGTAGGTAGTAAATTATGGAAAGACCTACCCAAAGTATTTGACGATTCCTCAGATGTTGAAGTCGAGGATTGGCTTTCTTCAAAGGGACTGGCAGTTAATTTTTGATCGGAAGATGGATTTTTCGAAAAAGGAGTTGATGCACCTTGTGGTGCGTGTGAGCTTCCGAGATTAGAAGGATGAAGATCTAACTCCGTCAGGACACCCGGATTCAGAGGGAATATTCCTCTTGATCGGAATCCATTTTCAGCGTTGCCAATTGTTGCGGCTTTGCACCATGCATTTCGAAAAAGCCGACCAAAATTAAATTTAGTTATCTTTCTATCCCCCTTACAAGCTGTCATATACGCATTTGTTTCAATATCATAATATGTCTTTAATGGTTTAAAAAAAGACCTGTCCAGTGATTGCAACCTTTGTGTAGTGTTGCTGAGTAGTGATAAGAGAGTGATCTCATTCTTTTCACAGAACAGTAGAACAGGAAGAGTCTTATGTGATGCGTGGCCATCGAGGACTAGAATTCATCGGCCAGGAATCCTGTTTGCTTGAAAGTGCTTTAGCCACTCCAAAAAAAGATCCTCATTTATCCACCCTGAATCGGACATAAAAATTTTAGATTCCAACGGAAATCCATCCTCCCATTCTTTGTGGAACTTTTTCCCCTTAAAAATTACAAAAGGTGGTATGTAATGTCCACATGCATTGCAGCACGCAACAACTGTCACCAATCCCCCCCTTTCCACAGACGTCTGTTTTATGACTACCTTAGATCCTGTTCTTGCAACAATCTTTTGGGTTTGGCGATTATTTAATACACATCCCGTTTCGTCAACGTTGTATATGAGGTGGGGCCTATCCATAACTCCAGCCTCGGCCATCGAAGTAGTTAACTTTGAAAAAAAAAATCGTCTGCATCTTCCTTATTTAAACCCTCAGCTCGAGCCACTGACAAACCTTCGGGTTTTCGAAGACTTAAAGGATGCCTAGATATAAACTTCAAGAACCAATCCTTGTCAGCTCGTTTTTTTTAACGCACAGAAATTGTTTTTTATGTTGTTTTCAATGGAAAATTCATATGCCACCTTCATGACATCATCTCTTGTCAATCCGAACCCAATTTCACATAACCTTAGTATTCTTCTAAATAATGCTTCCTCTTCTTCCACTGAGAAGACATTTTGCCCCCCTCTTGTCTTCAATTTTTCCGTGTCCGCTACTATTCTACGATAGAGACAGGTACGGGGAACATGGAAAAGTTCGGCAGAATGCCTCATGCTTCTTCCCTCTCTGAAAGCTTTCAGCGCCATTCTCATATCCTCCTCTGACCATGTCTGTTCCGTTTTTCGCCGGTACTACCCCATCTTAATCCAAAAGGAAAATCATTAACGGTAAGCGAAAATTATCACTTTCATAAATACGTTTTAAATTAAATTTTGCTAATGTTACGCTATCAAAAATAGGTTGTAAGGCGTTCCACAACTAATCCGGTCGCCATATATAATATTTAATACTCTGGCAATCCCTCTATCACGTACATTATATCACCTCCCTTTCTTTCAGATTAACCATAGACCACTGAGTAATGTAGAATGAATGTAGTTAGGGAAATGTGAATTATTAACTATAAATTTCCATCACGAAATGCGTATGTTTTGTAATATTGTTTCAGCGAATAATTGGTTAAAATATATGGAGCACTACACAACAAATGTTACATCAAACGAAGGTAGCTTACCTCTCGCTCAGCCTGTAAATCGTGCTCCTCGCAGTAATAATTCCCCTCTATGACGGGGAAAATCTCTTCCCCCTCCTCGTTTTACGTAGTAAATATCTATAACGTGATATAGAATGTCATTATAATAGGTTTGTTCCATTAAACTTCTAATAATACTTCAATAAAAGAGTATGGCCTAAAAATATATTTTTAGCCACTTTCCCTCGAACATTCTTATAAACATTTGATGTTATTAATGTAAAACATTAAGTTTAATTAAAATTTATCAATATTAGTTGTATATCTACTTACTTTTCGGTAGCAGAAGGAGGTTTTCCAAATGCCTGTTGAGTATAACTGTTTCGATGCTTCACCCTCTACCAGCGGCTTGGAACTGAACTACTGCGCGTGCTGGTCCTTTTCACCCGACTGAGTAATATGATTTTGTATCATTTTTGGTAACTCCGATATTCATACAAGGCTCAAAAAACTAACCTAATGTCGGAGCTATGGTATTAAATTTCCTTTCAGGAAAGAAAAACTTGAAATCTGAGTAAGTGCTACTATGTCACCTTACTTTGAACATATACGAGGTTTTCTAAATATCCAATTTCACACCTCTCTCTTATGGCAGGCTTCCATTCGACTGAGTATCATATGCTTATATTCAGTCGTCGAGTTCTCGTTTTCACTCTGGTAGAAGGACAAGATTACAAAGAAGCAATGCCTGAAGCGTAGTCATTCTTCTGTGATACCGTTTCGGGTCTGAGCGCACTTTTTGAAAAGCGTTCCTATTCACCCGCTGGTCCGATTCACCCCCCTTTACCCTATACTCAGGAGGACGGAAATTGGAGGGACACCACATAGACATCCCCAACTTCAAAATCGGATCAAAAAACTAGCACTCGTGTAAAGGTGGACTCCAACCATTGTTTGCTTTCCTTTACACCCGACCCAAGGCCCTAAATATTTCACATTCAAATCAGTGATGGGTAAGGAACTAAGCGAATGTAACTAGGCTTAGTTATAACTTAAGTTGAACTATTAAAGGAAAGCGGGTACTAGTTATTTTTATCCAATGCTATGAAAATATCTTAAGTGATTCATGAAAAAATTGTATAATGAAGCTCTGATAAGCTACAATTTTTATCTTTTTTAAGAAGCATTTTCAAATATTTTAATCTTTGCACTAATAATTCCCTGGTGAGTCAAATGTATAGTTACATTAGTAGGAGAGTGAAAGCCTTGTGGATACAAAGATTTGATACGGATGAAGGGTTCCCGCTTCAAATCCCGTGTGAAGTCCTTAGACACCCCCATTACAATTTTCGATATTTTATGTAGCTCAGGAAAAGGAGTGGGCCCCTTACCATGAATGCGTGGAATTTACAGGCCTGGGACTTATTCTGAGGTTAGCTCTACCTTCACCTATAATTACCAACCTTCGAGTGGAATTATTGAGAGGGGATAAAGCGTTCCCACTAAGCCCCGACTCGAAGGCTGGGGCGCCATTCCGGCAGTCAAGAGATATCTCCATTAAAATAATTAGTATCATGTTACCTACGATCACATATGATTCAGTACTAAATATTAATAAAGTTAATATTACCCACCCCCATTTAAAATTCACGCTCATCTAGGTAGCTCAAGGCGCTCAAAGATCAAGGAACGTGACATTCCCGGGCTTGTGGCTTAGGAATAGTAATAGGCCAGGTCTACCGTAACTAATCCTTACAAAACTTAAGTTTGAATTACTAAGAGAACATGGAGACGTTTTCGCAAGGTTTTTTTTGTATTAATACTTTGGCCCGGGTGGCGGTAGTCAACAGGAACCATTAATGCCTTTCAAAGGTCATGTAGTAGAACGGGAGTCGTTACATTTACGAAAATATAACAACTACGAGTAAAAATTGCCTCAAATTTACGCGGTACCTGCTCCTTAATTACTTAGGTTTATTTGCTTCCCATCTTTGATTCAAATACGCGCACAGATGCACACTCAACGGTGTAACACGCGTTGCTGCCGGCAGCCCATTCGCGTCTTGCGTATACATACCTATATATCCCTTTCCCTTCCTTCCTGGCTTCTTTTTTCCGTCGGAGCCTCATATCCATCTCTTCCTACTCGTCGCGAGAGACAGCCTCACTACACGACCCGTACCCAGCCACAATGTTTTCCCTCTCACACACACGAACAGGCCCTGACGCTCACAACCCGTTTGGGGGTCGAAGCGGGGTGGCAGACTGGCTGCTGTGCTGTTACAGAGGGACGGCTTCAGGGTATGAAGGGGCTGGCCGACAGCGGGACATGAGCGAGTTTTAGCGCGTGGCCCGCCTGTGATGTTGCTTGTCCGATGGGGGCGTTCTCTCCGAGTTGAAATTGTAATGGGCTCGTCTATTATTATGGTATTCTACCGATTAAGTAAAGTTTCCATGGAGTACTGGAGAAGAATTCTCGCAGCATACCCTTTCTTCATCTACTCCCTTCTTCATTTCTCAATAAGGCCTACTCCCTTTCATCCTATTCCATTCTCTTCCAAGTCGCATTCTAATTGAAAGTACATGAATAATAATAAAATAATTGAATTTTATTCCACTCATAAGTATTCAATACATTACATCGAGAAAATTAAACCCTGTAATAATTGTGGAATATATAAGTACCCCTTTGTGGAAAGGTTTTGGGGCTACCATCATACACTATTGAGAACATGACTGGTGCTAGCATACATAAAAAATACATTTATTTCGTTTAATTGAGTGATTTGTTTTCTTGACAATTGCATTAGATTGTGAATATGTGATTGTGAACATGAAATGAGAAAAAAATCTAAGTTGCGCGACTGCATATGTCTTTAAATGAGGCGTATTTCTAAAGGTTCACAAGATGGCCAGATGTACAATTTTTAGGTTTCACTAGGGGGTATGAGGTATTAGCTTGCTATTTCTTCAAGCTAAGTGTATTTTATCGTTATTCGAGCAATCGTCTACTCTTCGATGAATTATCATTAAATTATTCTATCAATTAAGGTAGGTAAGCATGGACTTAAAAGATGTAGGGGAGACCGGGGCATGTTTTCGCATGGGGCACGTTTTCGAATTGGCTTTACCTCCTATACTATCCGCTATAGTGCATCACCAATCATACTCGAATGATGCGCTTATGCATCGACGGCTGTTTTGTGAGTTTCAAGGACAGGGACGCAAGTTTTGTAGAGGAGTATCACCTTTTGTTGATTTTTGCTCAGGTGAGTAACTTTTTATTCCCTACTTTAAACTAAAAACAAACATATACCGTTTCAGTTGTGCCTTGTTTTAATAATACATTTCGATTGAGCATTAACTGCTGTGTTTAACGATAGATATAGGTATTGGACAAAGGATTATTTATTATCACCATTTTAGGTTGATTTAAAGTAAAATAATGGCGACGGGGCAGATTTTCGAATACGATGCGGGGCAAGTTTTTGCCATCGAAAACGTGCCCTTTGAATCATTTGGTGTTTACTGACACCGACTTCATGCCAAGTTATTTCACGGATAGGGTTGAACCAACTGGGATCATTGTTGAAAACAGTTCCACTGAATCTAATTTGGATCTGTTAGCTGAAAACATCCCTACAACTACTCCTGCTTCTTGTACATCGCCAGGGGATGTCAGGCCGTTAGAAAAAGCTCGACCCAGAAAGAAAACCATGCAATGGTTAAAAAATAAGAAATGCAGCTATTTAAGAATCAGTTAAAAATGGAACAGGAACAAGCTAAGCTAAACAGAAAAGGCAAAAGCTATAGCAAGGAAAAAAATAAACAAAAAAAGGTGAACCAAGAGACCATGAAGAACGATGGAAAAATGGCGAAGTCAGTAAATAAAAATCTATTTGAAAGCCATTCCAGTGATGAAGATGGGACCGACTGTACGTGCATTTACTGCTTGGAAAAATTTAGCAATTCCAAATCTAGCGAGCACTGGGTCAAATGCCCTCGCTGTTAAAGATGGGCACACGATTCTTGCATCAACGGGGAATCATTATTTTTTGTTTACCTTAACTGTGAAAGCGACGATGATTCTGAGTTTTGCTGAACTTTCTTAATGTATTTGTGTTAAATATACAGTTAATTCCTGACATATGTGTTCTTATTTTCCATTTAGTTACATTTTAGTATATGCGAAAACTTGCCCCAGTATTAATGCTATGCGAAAACATGCCCCGGCCACGGGGCACGTTTTCGCACGTGACTTAAATTTACTTCTTTATATTTTTACTAACAAGTATTTATATTTCATATGTTACAATAATTTCGAATTGTAGGTGATATACTACTAATTGTTATGGCATTCCTATGGTAATTGTAAATGCGCAGGGGAACAAAATAAAAAATAATTTAAAAAATGAGAAAACCTGCCCCGGTCTCCCCTACTCTGTCAGTCTCCCCTCCCTTCACGAACTTCCCTCTACAATTCACAATGCTGCAAGGCCTTCTCCCTTTCATTCTACCTAGTAACCCTATTCTCTTCCTACCTCTCCCTCGTTTACCTATCATTTTTCCCTCTAACACTGTTTTCAACATCACCTTCCCGCTACGTACTCGCTCCATCCATACCTTCAGTCTACTTCGTATCTTATCTAAAAGCTGCCTTTCCTCACCCACCATGTCCAGCACTTGGTCGTTCCTCCACCTCTCCGTTCACTTCACCTTCTCCATTCTTTTTGAGACCGACATCCCGAGCATCTCCAGTCCTTTCTCATCCTCCTTCCTAAGTGTCCATATTTCCACACTTGAAAGCGCTTTCACCCAGTTTCTATCTTTTGGGGAAGAAAAATCGACGGCCTTAGTCCTTCCGCCGACAAGTTATTGTTTTCCGCACTCTTGTGAACGAAATCTCCCCTCAATGAGCGTTTTTTTGATCTTTCACTTTTGCTTGTCAAAGTATACTTGTGTGTTTTTTGTGTAAATATCTTTTACTTAATTTTAAGAGGAACTTACATTCTTCGGTAAATATTCAAATCATTTGTTAGACGGAAGACGAATTTAAGGAATAACTCTGGAGTTTACTCCTGGAATACGTATTTCACCCTTTTACTTTTTAAATGACGTTATCTATTTTTCGCGATTAAATGAAAAGTGAAAAATTTCTAGCGAGGGAAAACGCGACGGCTAAGTATGAATGCTGGGAAAAGCCCGTGTGACGTCGTTCTGATTCCGGCTGCCGCTAACTGAGGCCACTTTGGTGCGAGGGTATGAACGCCGCTACGATGCAGGCTGCAAGTAGGTAGCAGAGTAATCTGCTAGCAGGTACCGCTTGGCTTACATAAGGATTATTATCAAACCAAGGAAACTTTCCGACCATAGGCAATTTTAATGGGTGATAATTAAGAAATGTCTCCCTGAGCTCTGTGCCACGTGCATGTGTTGATAATCTCAGACGATGTATAACTCCTGACTACTCGTATAGCCTCTAGGTCCCTGTGGCATCGCGTGGAGTTGCATCGCATGGGCGCCAATCTGGCCTTTTTCAAATGAGATAAAAATTGACCAATAACATTTGTCTAAACTGGGATTTCTAAAACCAAATAATTTGCATATTATGAATACACTAATGGAGTGTAACGTATCGCAATCAATGCCTTTCTTTTTCATTGACGAAGGAAACTACCCTATAACCCAAAACCACACGGGGTGGGAAAACAGTGAATCATTATTTTAAACTATACCCCGGGGAAACTATTTAATTCTACATAGACGAATTGTTGTTATTATTTCCTTATTTCCCAAAACTTTCAGATTTGAAATTGGTGAGCTAGATCCATTTCGATGTCTTGTATAGTTTCGACTCATGAAACTAACTTACTCACTCTTGAAAAGTGGAGACGGGGTACTTTCGAGTTTTCTTATTTTTAAGCTTTCGAGATAATTACTGAATGGGAATGATTTGTTTTTTGACGTCAATTATATTTCCTTCCATTTTCCGAATTCTTTAAGATAGTTCTTGGGTGGTGAAAGAGGCCATTGAAATCCAGCGAGCAAGAAAAAAGCTACAATCGCAACACGACTAAGGAAAGGAAACTTTCTCGGGTTTTGTTTGTTGGTGGTCCGGTTGATGTTTTCCATGTCTCCCGACGTTTCGAGCAGCGACTTGCTGTTCATCCTCAGGGGATCCTCCTCCGGATCCTCAGGGAAAACATCAACCGGCGGAAAACCCGAGAAACTTTTCTGCAGCTGATACGCCGGTAAAACTTAAGATCATAAGACTAAGCAAAGTTTGGACACCGATCATAAAATGAATTAACCAATCAGTGCCGGAATGACTCCTGGACGGTAGTATACATCGAATAGGTTGGTATATTGTATATTACCGGCAGATATGTGAGGTGAAATGCCAACCTCTTAGATACGGCTAAAATGATTTTAAAAAAGTAGTTTAAATGTCTTTTCTCATGACAGTGGGACATAAACGATGGTGTGGTGGGAACAGTAGGACTGGAATCATATAAAATGTAGTGGTTCGGGTAGACGCTAATGGTCAATTTAGCCATTGCAGTTTAATGAGGTGGCGCTGAAAGGAGCATAGGAAAGGTTACATAATTCTTATTAAAAACCCCGGCGAAAGAAGGAAACCTATCCCTAGATACATAAATCACCGACATTTGGACGTAACAGCAGTAGAGAATGCGAGACTAGAGGTATTCGAAATGTGGTGGTGCCGGATAATGATGAGAATGAAATGGATTGAACGAGCAATGAGGTGCAAAGGAAACTGGAAGAGAAGAGAAGGCTTGTACAGAAGGCAGAACGACTTAATCAACGCTGTAATGAGGCATGATAGTCTCCTGAAGATAATCGTGGAAGGACAAGTGGAGGGAAAATACTGTATAGAAAGGCTTCGGATGAAATACATGCGATTGACCGTGAGGGATGATAAAGAAAATAACTTCGTGTGTCTAATAGGATTAGCTAATAGAAATATAGGTAAGATATTTTCGTCAACGCAACAAACATAAATAACGAATATTGTAGAAAAGTAGATTGGACAAATGGATTCTTTGTTGAGACTTTTTATCTAAATTCAGAGAAATAGTTGCTCAACGTAACATTACTTCAATTCCAACATTAATTCGACGATGACTCAAAAAGTATTTCGTTTGGGTATAATAGTTTTTTTATCGCTGCTCAAAAACAAGAGTTTTCACTCAAAACGACATCCATAGACATACAATTATTTTTATTCTTAGCATGAAAAACCACACGCATAAAGTTCAAAAGAAACTTATGATATTCAATAATATATTTTCTGATTAAATCGAAATAGGTATATAAAAATTTTTATTTATCAAGTTACTTTTCAAGAATGAGGTTCGTGGTTTCTCACTGCGTTGACCTTTTGTTGATGCTTGTTGACCTATCATGATTTAAGGTCAGAATCAACAAATATGTTGAAATGAATTGTTGCCTTAGCTATGGCAAATCCAATCGAGAAAAATTGCAGAATAGCACGTGCGAGAAGAATGACTATGATTTCGATTTTGCTAATGAAATAACCCCAAGATGTAGGGTTCAAGAGTTAGTATTTCATTAATACGATGTGTTTCTGCTGGCTAGGCGAAAATCTTGAATTCGATCAAGACTGCGGAGTGGAAGGTATTGTTGCATCGTCAACAGAAAACCGTCGAACTGACGAAATGTTTTTCGCAATTCATCGCCGTTTTTCTATTAATTGCAATTAAGGCTCCCCTTCCCTCGGCCACGCGCCAGAGATAATTGCAACCTTCCAAAGGTGGGAGGGGTGGCAGAAAGAAGTTCAAAAGGAGTGGGGAACGATAAAACCGCGGGCGTTCACGCTTGTTTTCATTAAATGGCAAGGGTTGGTCATTTCCGCCGAGTCATTGTCTCCCGCCGCACGTTTTTAATTTAGATTTACCCAATACACGGGATTACGAACTACTATTAAGATGAAATTTACAACATGGTAAACACCCATTGCCTTGTTATTCACCCTGTCGCTGCCGCAGGCAATACTTTTGCACCAGCGTTAACTAGTGATGTAATGTAACTAAGTAATACTAATGGAATGACTCTCAACTATTACACCTTTCGCTATTTTTGCTTGCAATGTTTTCTTAGCCCGTGCGAGTATTCGTTACATTTGAGCGACCGTTAAGTCAAAATTTTAATTTTACGCCCGCTAATCGAAAGGCAGTTAACGTATCAATTATCCCATCAACAGATGTAAATGTTTGGTTGAACATTTTTATTTATTTATTAAGTGCCAAAGTAAAAAAACTATTTATTACTTTATGCAATGGCATTACAAAATAAATCAAACTCTGGCTTTCATGTAATAACTCGCGGTTTGAGAATATTGACCGCGAAAGCGTCATGAAATGAAGCAAAATTAAATCTAATTGTAGTGATTAAACTCTTCCTACTTTTTACTTTTTAAAAGTTTCAAAGAGCAATGTGAAATTGTAACTCTTGACAACTTTGACTATGTAGTTATATTTGAGCCCGAGATATATCGGTGCCGTTTGCATCTCTCTCACTCACAATGTCAGTGATTCAACACCAATGTTTTTGGGTTAGTGAGGTTAGAACTCAGTCCAGACTGGGTCACTAGTGAGTGAATTTCACACGATCAAAGAAGGGAGGCCAGTTTCTTTAACGGCGCTAACTGGCACTTCCAGCAATAAATAAATACTTCAGCATTGCCGAATACTCTCATTGCTTTGGAGGAAATCAATTAGAGTGGAAGTAAATTCTCTACACTCTCATCAAGCTAAATTCTCAAATAAGCCAATTTTTAGCAAAAAATTAATAAACACAATTTTCACCTATTAGAATATCGATGTAACATAATTTATTAATGCATAGGTGGTAATTTTGATTGAGTTTCACCCATTTCACAATATCTATCCCTAAAATAAAATGGTAAGATTACAATTCATTATTTAATAACAACGTAAAAAAAGTTCTCCAGGAAATTTATGGTCATCCGCACAGTGAGAGAAACTCAATTTTGTAGCAATGGAATGTATAGCTCACAAAAATAGAATAAACTTAGACAGGAAAAAATATCACGAGCTATTCTGCAAGCTGGCCTCTTTCCTAAGTCAATGAACATCGAATTAATTCCTTGTCACTAAATCATAGTGTAATGAACGAGGAGTTAGCATAAATATTTTTGTCAATTCAGAAAGAAACGGGTTGTGAATGTCTTTTTATGCACAGCATTTTCTTCGTCCTTTGAGTCAGCAAATCTTTATGTCTCTGTCGGGAAAATTATTGTACAGCATTGTTTTACATATCTGCATCGAACAATCCTGCTAACTTAGAATAATGTCTTTTTTATGCGCTAAGTTAAAGTAATTTTTCTGGAGATATTTGTATAAGTACATGACAAAGGTACAAATGTAAATGCAAAATTGTCATCAACTTCTTTTACACCACTCTTATTTGAGTCAATAAGTTTATTTGAGTGCATAATTATATCATGTGCTTTCATCATCAATCTTTATCTTTAATTCATGGTTGTAACTATTTTTGATTGGCTACGAAAGCTAAGCCATTTAAATTAAAATGATAATCAGGAATAATGATACGATTAACAATATACCGAAATTATTGAATTCACTTGTATACTAGACAGAAATTTCCTGTGATTTTTCGAACTCTGCATGAAAATCGCCATTTTCCTTTTTGTTAAAAAAATGCAGAGGCAAATATTTTGTTGATAAAATGGATCTCCACTTGAGAATTAAATAATACGTAATAAGCTGATAACCATTAATTAACTCGATAAAATAAAGTATCAAAATTACCGTAAAATCTTCCTCATAATTTACAAATTATATATACTTATATGTGTTAATTAGCAAGTATGAAAACGAAAGGTAGAATTAAATAAAATTTGAAGCACTCAAAAATAAGATTTTGTTCACGTCATCAATCTACTACTTCATCAATGAGATAAAGCAAGTTTACCACCCCGATCGTTCCTTTACTGCAGCTGTTCATTGATAGAAGAGAAAAATTGACATATTTAAAATTAAATCATATTATTGCAACCCTGAGATAGTTGTAGTGCAGCCCGAACGTTTTCCATTTCCCAAGCTAGTTCCTCCTCCACTTAAGTGTAAATTTAGCCCAAGATACACAGAGGACTAATTCTAAAATGATTTTTTTTACAAGCATATACCCACCCTCAAGCAGACTCATGCTTTGAAAGTAGAAAAGATAAATTAAATGTTAAAAAAGAACTTTAATCATCATATCGGGAGCGGTCAGATTGGTGAATCATTCTGTTTTTATCTCGACAGGTATTAAAAGGTGAATGAACATTGTGAATGTCTTAATCAGAGTAAATGGAAGATCGCCAAGGAACATAATTCACTGCTGTTTAATATGAAGAGCGTACGGATACGAAGCAGCCATAGGGCGAAAGTAAATGACCAGCATTACGATTTGCATTCAATTCTTTCCCGGGTGTAAAGTGCCAGGCTCTATAAATAGATAGCCAATGTCTTCTTTTTCTACTTTTATTACAAAGCAAAAAAATCAGGATGGAAAATTCATTATAAAAACGTTTCGATAAAAAAAATTACTTCATCTGCCGTAAGCGAAAAAGCTGGCCAAGAATTCGAATAAATTTTTTTCTTTCGAAAATGCTTGTATATGAAGATATTAAAGATAAATGTTCATTGTTTCTCTTAGATCCAGCTATTAAACCTTAACAGGACGATTACGGAATGGAATAGACTCCCTGCAGAACTGTTTAAGCCCTACCCTAACAACGTAAGGATTTTCAAAAAGAGGTGTAGAGGATTAATATTGGAAAATTAATATCACTGAATTTTAATACTTTCCAGTTTCATTTTGGTAATGTATTTCTCATTTGCTATATTTTTGTTTTTCTTTTTATTTTGTATAACCTGTTACCACCTGGCAAATAGCCAACTTGTAACTTGTACTATATAATAATAATAATAAATAATAAATAATTAATTATTATTAATTAACTACTTATTTAACTATCAATTGCTTTCCAAAAAATACAGCATAAGGTTTCACGCTGAGTCATAGGCAGTAAATACAATAATGCAAGTAGTACGCGTATGAAACATGCATGCATGGAACATCAATTATTCCATTAAATATTATCTTGAGCTCCCGGAAAGATAGCAAAAAATAGTATCAAATATAGATATAGCATCATATTAAACTAGTTTGCGTTTACTATTTAATATCACGAATCATAAATATTTGACTTTAGATTCGTAATCAACATCCCAAACAACTCTCTTCGCAAAATTTCCCGATAAAAGGATACTAATTTCTATTTTTGGTCAACTTTCTGGCAATTCAGACCATTGAGGGAGATTCTGGGTGGCCACGAGGACATTTAGGGGGAAAATTCAACTCAAAAATGTATCGATAAAAAATTTACGCCCTCTGTCATCTTACGCCCTTACGCATCTGAATTTCTTTTTGTTCTGAGGCCTCTGAGGCACTCCTCGAACGTCGGAAATGGGTCTGGCAACTGCTACTGTCAAAAAATCGTATCATTCCCAGTCGACCGGGCGTATTTTGCCTTTCTTCGTGATACATTACTAGCTGAAGGCATCTGTCATAATTTTGAAGCATGCAAGAATAAAACGTAAACCTTGATGCGTATTTAACCATATCTCAAGCAAGCATAGGTTGAACCACCTTAATGCAAATCTTATAGAATTCTAATACACTCACCTTTATGGATATGGCTAGTTGATAATGCATATACTTTACATACATTTCAGTTTAATCCCATTCAGTCATATAAATTTTTGTCATTAGATGTATTATTAAAAGAGATACGTGGTATTTTTTTCCGGTTGAATTTGTGAAAACTTATCCAATGCACGTTTTAACCATTTTTGTTTAATTACGATAATTTTAATTATTGGATTTGGATAAACGTATGAGCTCATATGAGGCGTTTTTCCTTTAAAGCATCATCACTTAGCTCAGTTGGCAGAGTCTGCCTCCTGCTGGTGATTTAATAGTCCTTAATTCGTCTTTGTAATTACCCTCTGCGAGGGGGTATTTTTATTAACGTTTTCATTTGCTATGCAAGCAAAGCATTCAATTTGATTCATAGGAAATTTTCGCATGGGACAGAGTAGAGAAAAATAACTCCCTGAGCTGGTATAAACCAGTAAATGAGCATTCTGTACATCTTAATTAGAGTAAATGGAAGATTGCCATGGAACATCATTAAGAGAGACGAAAGTAAACGGCACACCTTCCCGATTTGCATTGAATTTTATCCCCAGTGTCAAACGATAAACTATTTAAATTGGCCATTGGTTATTAGTATCTCATTTTTCTAATAAAGGAAAACCGGAAAATATACAATTCCCCGAAAGAATACAGATGAGACGTTGCTTGTGCCGAGTGTATTTTAATGAATCTCCTCGATTCTTTGTCCATTTCAGTCTTGTACACGTAACATTTGTGTCCCAAAAGGGGAATAATAACCTGCATATCACTCTCTCAATGGTGAGTCCCAAATGTGTTTTGGGTAAATGAAGGTTGAGCGCATTCCTGACTATTACTAGCACAGGTGTGTGAAATTAAAAAGAGGTATCCAAGTTCCTTTCCCTTGTAAACCTCGCACGTCAACGATTTCTGCTTCTGATAAGCAATGGGACCTGAGCTCGGAATCATTTGATCAGTACCTAGCCAAACACTTTATAAAATAGCCTCCACATTATGATATGAAAATGGATTTAAACTGATTTAATATGCATATCCCATGGTTACACGCTAAGCGGGGATTTTTCCGCATTTTTCGAAAATTCGAAATAGCGTGTTAACTGCGTACGGATCACTGTTGGCACACTTTGATATTCGGTTTCTGTTCTTTTCAATAATTAAAACGAAAAACTTTGTATTAGTTCGCCAATTTATTTTTGTGGTACGTCTAGTTTCGACGCAGCGCCGTCACCCTCAGGTACAAAGGTTACAAGCAATAAAATATCCTTATATATCATGTGGTTTCCGTAGGGGAGGAAGAAGGTAGGTGGAAGGGGTGGCTGGGAAATCCACCTACCTTCTACCTCCCACACGGAAACCGCATGATATATAATGATTTTTTATTGCTTGTAACCTTTGTACCTGAGGATGACGCCGCTGCGTCGAAACTAGTCGTACCACGAAAATAAATTGGTGGACTAATACAAAGTTTTTAATTTTAATTATTGAAATGAACTTCAGCAAGTTGAGCCTGAGACTATAGAGATTCTGTACTTTTTCTTCGACCAAGAACATTATCGTCCGCAATTCTTTAAGAAAAATTATTTAAAGTATTTATGAAGAAATTTGCATATTAATATGGTTTATTCTTTTTTTAATAAATGAAAGAGAAAAATATTTAAAGTGCTTCAATTATTGGAAGTTATCAAAATGCGTTAAAATACCCTTACATTTTAATGTCTATTTAGGAAAACCAAAAATATGAAAAAGGCGGCAAAAAAGCTATAAGCGTGCACCGGCGTTATCCTCGCGGGCGCGTGTTGCTAAGGGATAGGAAGCAAGGAGGAGCTTTATTTACTTATGTTGTCTCTATTAAAAAATCCCTTTTTCTTTAATCCGCTGTACATTTTTGGTTCCAAAAAGTTTTTGGTTGGTTCGGGTTTGGTTTTGTATTTGAATTGGTGACCATAAAGCATACATTCAGTCAAATTATTGAATTTTTTTACATTGTATCATTAATAATGTGAATTAAAAATATT
The DNA here is from genome assembly GCF_921293095.1 of Ischnura elegans. Classification (NCBI taxonomy): domain Eukaryota; kingdom Metazoa; phylum Arthropoda; class Insecta; order Odonata; family Coenagrionidae; genus Ischnura; species Ischnura elegans. The sequence goes on from NC_060249.1 coordinate 31,564,674, forward strand.
AATAACATTAATAATAATAATTCATATTATCACCACTATGCAAATACATTTTTAATTTTGAAAGAACTCCATGTCTAAATGAAATAATGGATATATCCATTGGTTGGCCCCGCGAGTTAGGTATATGCTCACCTATTTAATATAAACAATGGTTGATTTTCGCCAAAAGGACCACCAATCCTAGCCCATAGAGAAACGGAGGCGCAGTATAAGTCAGACATGCGTTCCGATTCGGCAAACGGTCTTCGATCAACGTCGGAATCCGAAATGACACCGAGTAATTCATGCGTGGCTTTTTTCAAAGTTCAGAAACCTTTCATCGGTTCGCATTTGAGTAACAAATTAGCGGGGGTAGGGGGAGGGAGGGCTTTGAGCGATGCCAGAACGTGCCTCCGCTGAGTGGGAGGGTGAGGGGGCGGGGGGAGGAAGATCGTAGCTTCCACCTCCCACCCCACCCACCACGGGCGAAACGAATTATAACGCTTCAGAATTTAAGCATATATTAATGACCACCTTTATATTTCCCAGCCGGTAAAGCGAGCGAGCAATAATTTTTAAGGAACTACGCTTATTTCCACGGGGCCTTGAAAAATTGAGGGGGGAGGGAGTAAGGTAGAGAGAGACGTGTAAAAGGGGTGGTGTAAGCTGGTCGAAAGGCTGGAGGAAGGGCAAGGAGGGGGGTGGTAAAGGGTTAAGATGAGATGGACGTCGGAGAGTTAACGTGGAGAGGTATAATGTACCGGAAACGACTCGTGTGCTCCGTGCCGCACTGGACTTACGAAAGCGGGCTTGGTGGGGGATAGTGAGCAGGCTTCTTCCCCGGAAGCACTGGCGTAATGAGTGATGCTGGCAAATGAGGAACGTTTTACGGTTGCCCATCGCTCGGACGGCTCTGCCGCTGTCCGCTGCCAAGCAACCGGAGGCCAAACGGGGCTCCAGCGCGCTCAAACCCATCCCACTGGAACTGCTGGACATGTCCGAGGATGAGCAAGGTGGGAGAGAGAGAGAAAAAAAATTATGATTACCTCCACTACCGCCCACGCCTTGTTGGGTCGATTCCTCCCGTCTGCATGTTATTATTTTATTATTAAAATAGTCCCCATGCATACAAACCTGATTTTATACTTTTTACTCTTTTTGAAGAAATAAAATAACTTTCGAGCGATTTTTCGATATATTTCGACAATTATGATCACGAACTCTAGGAGAAGTTACTTAATTTCATGCGTGATATACTAACAAATATATGGTAAATCAATTTCTTTGCCTATTGCACACGTTTTATCATATTATAAAGCAGTATTACAACAGGCTCTACGAATAAATGCGTTTTTATGATTTTATCCGTCCTAATGCAATGACACAACTTTGGATGGTGAATTTTAAAATATTTCTGCTTTTATAATATCTACAGCCCAGGTGAAGTCTAGAGACAGAAGCTATGTTCGTTAGATGCTTACGAATATATGATCAATTTATGCTATGACACTCTTATATTCACTCTACTTAAGGATATCTCGGAGAATGAGCTTCAAGGAGGGGAGGAAAAAAATATGATAACTTCCACTACCGCTGACGCCTTGCTAGGTTGATACCTCACGCTTGGATATAAATATTATAGCACTACAGTCCTAAGACTAGTATACAGTGGACCCTCACTGAACGATATTAATCAATTGCTGAAGATCCAATACGATGAGAGTTTCGTCGTACCCCGGAGTTATTTGAGGGAAAGTAATACATGTAAAGAGCATCAGCACCAATCTTTTCTGGGCATGCTTAAGATCTGATGCATATAAAATATCGTTGTTTATAACTATTGAAAATATTATTCAATCTTAACACCTACATTGTAAAAAGGAGCTAAATAAGATATTTTAAAACGTGTGCATAAAAACAGCTTAGATATTATACCGAATCCATGGTACATCGTTAAGCAGGGGTTTACAATCCTTTAAACATTCATCTCATCAAGTAACACGGGAATTTCTTCAGTCATCTGACGTTCTTCTTTCTTATGTCTTTCTCAATCTGTTCCAAGTTCATATCATCTCTTGGTATTCCTTGGGGCCTTTGTCTTAAAAATTTTCCTTTACTATAGCCCGCACGTAATCAGCATGTATTTACATTATTTATGTATCGGTGTGCATTACATGACCGAATCAGCTAGAAATGCTGAAGGTTTTTACTTAGTGTTGGTATGTATCGGTGTTTTGAGATGGTTTCCGTTAGCTTTCGTTTTGGTATCTTTAGGGAACATGAATTCAGGGTAAAGAGAGAGACAGCATAGAAATTTGCCTTTTGTTAATGTCGGAACCACGGCAAATGTCGCATGCGACGGACAGATTGCTGTACTTGAAATTTCTTTCGAACAGTACCCTAGCATGAAACGGTTCTTTTCTGAGAAATGTGCAACACCGCCTAAATATATCCTAAGACACCCAGAAAAGACCACCACAGTATCCCGATCGGAAAATTTGTGCACTGGAGTGCTCTATCCACCAAGGCGTTTAATATAATGCTTTCGCCGCAAAGGGTTGGCTAAAGTTAAAATTAAATAACCATAAGACGATAGAGGACTAGATGAAACAAGAGAATTTTTTACATAGTCACGTGGATGGGTGCAAAGTTAAATACACCTAGGATGAATTTCGACAAGAAAAAAATATTAATAAAGAAATTAAAATAAATCCCGGCTAATTCAAATATTTTTACGGCGAACTTCATCCTTAGTGCATTTTCATAGGAAGATAGTTACAACAACCGGTGCAGAAAGACTTAATCCGCGAACTGAATAAAATACGAAGGAAGGCTGCGCGTTTCGTCAAAAACTGCTACGGGCGTACAAACAGTGTTACCCAGATGCTAAGCGAATTAGGTTTGGAGCCGTTGGAGACTCGGAGGCTGCGCGCTAGGCTTAGATTGCTTGAACAATTGAGAATGGATATCTTTAACAGTGACACAGAGAACATAATATTAGAGCCACACTATATTTCCAGGTCCGATAGAAGCGATAAATTACGAGAGATATTTTTTCGAACGGATAGATATGGGAATTCGTGTTTCCCCGAACCATCAAGGACTTTAATAAGCGCTAGTCCCAACCTCGTTAGAACACTTCATTTTTTTTTCAGTTTTAAACGGCTGGTGTCCTAACACCCCCTGCCACACGCAGCTCGCGGGGTATTATGTAGATGTAGATGAACTGTAGCGAGGTTCTAATCTTTTCGTCATCTTGAATTAACCCATTATAACCCATTGTTGCTTCTAAGCAACATCAAAAATATATAAATTCTCTGCTCTATTCAGGATATATCTAAACCTCGCATTATTTTGTGGTCTTAATTGTAATGACTAATAATTTAGCTACCACGATATATATGATTGAGTTCAAAATTTTCTAGTTCTCATGATGGAAAATCTTGATATTTGAATCCTCCCAAAAGTAGCCCTGGGTTAGAAAGGGCTAAAGACCTCTTATAATAAATATAATTTAACCAGCTTAGTTCCCAGGCATATTATCATTATTATACATTGCTTCAAGTAGGCTATTGCCTGGTGGCAGCATTATTTACACATGAATAACAATTTTGTACATACCAAGTTTCTATCTATCTAATACAAAGTTTAGAAACAGAATAGATATCCATGGTAAAAAATATTCCGGTTACAGCCGGTAAATACCAGAATGAACGCCCTGGATACGACAGTCGAATGATGCACAATGCTCGAGGAGCGATTTTCGCCAAATCTGCGAGTCGGTGAACTATACTCCAACCCGACCATCGTTTTTTCCCGAAATGTGCGAGACCTACGCCGTCCTTGACCCAAGAGATGCAGAGAAGAAGGAGAAGGAAGGGAGGAGGGATATATTCTTCGGCAAGGGGGCACGTGCGGCAGAAGAAGAAGACGGCGGGAATGGAAGAAGTGTTCGATGCTCCTTTTTAAGAAGTTTCTCCCCACCCGTTTCGCTTTTGTTTTCGCCTCCGGGGGCTAATAGGATGGGGGGGGGGGGGAGAGGGAGGTCTCTGTGAGACGCCAAAAGAGAAGTTCTCCCCCCATTCCCCGATCCCGCTGTGTTCCGTACCCTCCTACCGTTCCCCCATTTAGTCCACCACTATTCATGGAGTGCCAAGCCTCGGGTCTTTCCAATTTCTGCCGCAATTTCCAAGAGGCTATTTTTCAACGCCCCGCGAAATTTCGCAACCCTTTTTACAGATTTCAAACACGGAAACGTGGGCAATTTTTCTTCCCCCAAATCCAGCCGAATATTTTCTTTTTTATTTTTATTTTTTGCTTTCGAGATTCTCGTTTCGAATGCATATTTTTACGAGAAGAATGCCTGAATAGCAATTAAGGACTCGTCGCTAAAGGCGTGTTCTCTGAAAAGTGCTGTAGCGAATCTTAGTTTCAATAATAAAAAGCAGTGAATGATTGATTTCATGTAATTTCCGAGGTTTTGGAAAGACAGAGAATAAAATTGAACAATAATGATAACAAGTACGAGAAGAAATGATCATTTTTTTGATTGATTGTAATATGCTTTTAATTGGATCTGGAAATTGGTTGTAAAAATTTCACGAGCATATTTTGAAAGAGCTTTCTTAATGAATTGTATTTTCCGACGTTGTTGGTGTTTTATTAAAGATTGCATTGATACAAACATCACACAAAATACCAACTATTGATAAGAAAATGCGGGCGCCGAATTCCTAAAATTTAAGACTTAGAAATATTATTATAAAATGGAGATCAAAATTAGGACACTACGGCATATCAGTAAAAATACCGAAAAAACGAACGAGAATGCCATTCTAAAGATAATTGTATCAGGGGAATTGTGTGCCCCAATGTTGGGAAAGGGAAGAAGGTAGGGCGGTAAAGAGGACATAAATAAATACCTTACACGTTGAAATATACGATTGTGATTATATGAAAAGGTTCGTTTAGAGGTGAGTGTAGGGCTCACCTCTTAATATAGCCGTGGTGAGTGACATTCACTCTATCCGTGATATAAAGAAAGCAGGGGTACATATAAGGACGCAGTTATTGAAACACTATTGCGGATCACTTGGAGAGACATTAATACGCCTTTATTAAAAGCTGAATGGTTAAGGATGTAATAGTGCAATGAAAAAGCTGACGCAAACTGACAGAGACTATGACACAAGTTATTTAATTCGGCAACTGTGACAGCTGGTTCCAATATAAAAAAAATGTGTAATAACATGCAGCATTGCTCATGTGATAGCAAGAATGGTAGAAATAACATGGGTTCAGATAAAATTTTGCGTAAGGCAACTCAGGAACTTTGGATTGGGACAAAGGGGAATAACATATGGCTGCTGAGGTAAACTGAGAACTGTTTTGAATGGTCCAGCCCTTGGCAGAGGAATAATGGCGCCAGACCGTATGAATGGTCTGGATTTGAGAACGATTGAGCTGAAGAAAGTGTGTGTGTGTGTGGCCGTTTGGAGAACCTCACATGAATGATAATGCTGAAAAAAAAGAGCATGGAAGAAGAATGGTTTGCCTCGAGTATATTTTAAACTTAAGTGAGGTCATTTGTAAGAATGATAAATTAACGAATGCTGAGTGATTTCTTGGTCCGCGGCGAGGGACTGAGCGATATAACGAAAGAACACAGAGACAGAGAATTGAGGGCTTTTCCATTCTTACGAAATTTTATATGATCTATGTTGAAGAGCTCAAAAACTGAGTATTTTCGTAAGTAAAATTTGGATTATTTTACATGGAGAGTAAATATTAAGATACCGTCGCCATTAACCTTTTTGTTAGTAATGCAAATGTTAATTATCATTGTTATTTATGAAATTTATTATATTTAGTTTTTAGATACTTATATCATAGTTACATAATTTATTACTGTTTCTATGACCCATTATAAAGGCCTTATTGCTGTTTTTGGAGTTAAATAAATCAAAGTTGAAAAAACGTCAAGAAAGTATAGGTACTCCCTTAAAAACACTGACAAGAGGGAGAACGTGAGGCAGTGGCGTAGCGAGGGTGGATGTACACTGTACATTGTACAGGGGGTTCAAATCCCCCGAAATGTAAAAACACAATTACTTTCTTTCATCAAAGAAAACAAAAATATTGAAAATCATAACTTTAAAAAAGATTTCTTAAAAAAATGAAGTTTTTTTCGATTATGAAAAGTGCTAAAATTAAAATCAACTGATTTGGTCGTTACTTGGTGGAACGATGAAATGTTCATGGTGAAACAAAACCCAGTACTATTCCACAAACTTTTTATTATTACCTGTAAACTAGTTTCGACGTATATACCGTCATTATCAAGCTAACGTTTGAAACACTCTACTTAGCACCCTGTTTTTCAAAAATCTTCCCCCGTGGTTTTGGACTCCTCCCCCCCGGGAACAAAATTCCGGGCTTCCCCACTGAGGTGAGGTATTAAAGAAGGTTAACTGAACAGTATATAACCTTAGAGCCAATTGCAGCAGTGTTTTTGGTTTCATAACTTTCAACATTAGCCTTTAAAAAGGCAGTACTTGTGGCTTTTGATTTAGCATTTAAGTTTTAAATTCGTAATAAATTTCATTTTGTGGTGGAATGATTCCTGAGAAAGCAGGAATATTTTAAACGTTCGAATTTTGAATTTATGGATTGACAATAAAGTTCCAACGGATTAAGAAAATATTATTATGAAACTCATGTTAATGCTAGGGAATTAGGGTGCCTTCATAGCTCGGCGTTGCGTACTTGGGGGCGGATCTAACTCATCGCAGCAAGTTGGAGCCCTTCACAGCTCTGCGTTGCGAAAACAAATGAAAAGCAAAGAGCGTCGGCTCCTAAAAATCAGCCTGTGAGCATACCATCTTATGATTTCGAACTAAACGCACAATACATATGTTGTTTTCTGCATGTTAACGCAATTTCATTTCTTAAAATGTTCTTCTCAACTATAAATATCATTTGAAGTTAATATGGCGACCATAAAGTCGATAATAATGCATGTAGTGATGGCCATTGCCTATGCACTATTATGACCTTTAAATTTTATTTCTTAACTCGGAATATTCGAAAAATAGCTAATTACATACACTCAATGAACATAAGTAACGTGGAATGTTATCAGGAATATTTATTAATGATAACTGTTGTTCAAACAGATTGTCCTAGTCATGTTATCTAAATAGCTCTAACTGAGTAGATCATGAGGGCACAGTTATTGGACATAAAATGGAATTTAAACGACCTTAGTCACCAACAAGCACCTCTCACGCTGTATTTAGCTTTTGATACCATTTACGGGTATGTGTTACGCTAATCTATGCTCCTCGGTGATTGTATTCTAATTTAGGGTTAACATTTGTCATATGTTTAGGAAAGATACGAAATATCTAAGCTGAACACTTCAAAATAATAGTAAATAATGAAATAAATAGCATTTGTCACTCCCATTAGAGCTAATCTTGCATATTTGTATACCCAGACACAAACACCAATTCGAAATCGTCGGCGTGCTGCCGCCTTGACGCAGAGAAAATCCGACAGGTTCAGTTTTTCTGCGACGACGCAGCGAGCTGGAGACGTGACGTCATCAATTCTCAAAGACGGGCTCTGATTGGCTCGCTAGCCGCGGCGTCAACGCAACGCCGAGCTGTGAAGGCCCCCTTACTTACTGCATAACTATTAATAAAAGAGAAGAAAACCAGAAAATATTGAGAGGAATAATATGCTTACTGAGAAAAAATTCCTTCAAGAATGGAATATGAGAGAAAATAGTGACAAAGAGAAAAAAACACTCCAACTCCACGTACGACAAAAAATAAAAGATGTATTTTTTCAAGAAAATATTTATACATATCTCTATCTGATCGTCGCTGAAAGACGCGTATGCAAGATCGTCGATGAAAGCCTAGTAATTTAAATAGTCAATAAATGTGAGAACAGATATTTTTCATTAATTCAACATTATGAAAACTTTCGTATACTTTTCTGCTGTGCGTTATAGATCACCATAAAGTAGCAATAATGAGATAGCATTGAAATTTCTGCAAGAACACACATTTTTATTGCAATTTTAACACCCAAATATTGTTAGTTAAAACGTGGAAAATGAAATCGAAGTTCCCATATTTTTAGGTGAAGACTAATAATGCACCCATAAAAATATTCTACCTATGCTTTTCTGGTTAGGTTCACAATTTGAGTCAATTCATTATGTGTCCAATGGGGATTATTTTGGAGGGGAATTCATGCGGATGTTTCTGCTCCATTACATCGCTGGCAACCCCATTCAAGATCTGTTGCCAGAAATGTGGGAAATTGGAGGCAAAAAAGCTCACGCTCCAAATGAATTCTGTACAGTTTTGAAGTTCCAGAGTATAATGGTATGGCATGCATGTTGCAAAAATATGGAATTGATGCTGAGCCCATTAATATGAAAACTTGACTAAATGGTGTCATATCCTGTTTCAGAAGACTCATTCAGATGATCTTTACGAAATCCTGACCTACCTGTAATGTAGGAAAGAGAATATGGAGTGAAAGAAAAAATTCGTCCTGTTTCCAATTAAATCAATCTGCTGAGTTTTCCAAAGGCATATTGTTAAAAAGATTTTTCTTATAAAATTCATTGTAAGTAGTAACGAAAGGTATTTTTGTTTTTTTTTTCTCATTCCGAGCACCAAAATACAAATGAATTTGCTAATAGATTTTAATTATCAATTTTTAAAACTGGGAAGACTACTCATGTACCCGACTCAGTAAATCAACCAGTTGGTGAGGATGGGTGAGAGTGGAGCTCACCCCAATTATGCCGTGATGGGTAAGGGGGGCCAGTGCTTTTCCCCGGACCATATTGAACTTCGAGCGTTTCTGTGAGGGGTGTCGGAAGGCCTGCGGTTTCTCCTACGATACGAGTCCTTCACAGTTCTTTCGATCAGCAATCAAGGATACCAACCTCTCCCATGCACTCAATAGGATACCGAACTCAAGAAAAAAAAGTTTTGAAATTGGAGAGAGCATTTCAACAGGAATTATGATTTCCTAGGGATGACCTGGACAGTTTCGAAAGACATGACTGTAAGTTTTACGTTTATGTACAAAATAAATTGTCATTGGTCCATTGGATATGGCTAATAATTGCAGCTAAATACATAGTGGAAGGTTACACGGGATTTCCACCGGGTCAGGTTCTCCAACTCCAACTCGGCCGACGTTTCGATGGGCGAGTTGTCCATCGTCTTCAGGGCAGCGCCCTGACTCGCCCATCGAAACGTCGGCCGTGATGGAGTTGGAGAACCTGACCCGGTGGAAATCCCGTGTAAACTTCCCCAATTCTATACGCCGGGAAAGCCTACGGTCATTCTGCAGCTAAATACAGCTCAGTGTAGTAAAATTAAAAGTTTATATTAAGATTTATAAACTTTATCAGAAATAAAAGGATATACTTGAAAAAATTAATCACTGTTTTAAGGCATGAATAAGATGGAAAAATATATGTTTAAGAATTATTTTACCGTGGAAAACAACTCAGGCAAAGAAATACTCTGATTCACATACGTCTACTTCAGTATTTTGAGATACATTCCAACATTTTGTCAATGACTCACATCTGATTGCTTTCAGATTTCGTCAGTTGAAATGCATGATGAGTAAAATACGATTACACTATCATTTATAGCCATGTTATTAATTTAAATAAGAAAAATGATTAAATCTAATTTTAATATAAAAGTAAATGCCAAAAACGTTTGGGCTCACTGAATATGCTTTCAGAATCCTTCAAATAGCATATTCATTTCTATTCAGAGCCATTTTAAAACCTTTTTCATGCAAAACAATGGAAACAATAGGGTAAATTTTATTTATTACCACCACCTGTACCTTCTCGATGAATATCACAACGAGATTCTGCTTTGGACTTGGGTCATTTCCTGCGTGCAAGAAACTAAGGCTTTAAGAAACAATAAATATGAAACCATGATAATGACACTATTTATGCTTTTATGCCTGCTGGAACAAATATTGGAAATAAAAGAGAATTGCCACGTGAAGGGAAACCGACAGGCTTCAATCCCCATCAGCAATATGCACATGCCGCTGAGGTGCATTTGATTCCCGATATCGCAGTAGTTCATCTACATCAACATCCACACAATACCCCGCAAGCCTCCTAAAAGGTATGTGGCAGTGGGGGTGTTAGGACAACAGCCGTCTACGGATAAAAATGAAGTGCTCCAACGAAGTTGGGACTTGCATTTATTTAAGTTCTTTATGGTTCGGGGGAAAAACGAATTCCCATATCTATCCGTTCGACAAAACATCTCTCTTAATTTATCGCTTCTATCGGACCTGGAAATATAGTGTGGCTCTAATATTATGCTCACCGTGTCGCTCTTGAAGATATCCATTCTCAATTGTTCAAGCAATCTAAGCCTAGCGCGCAGCCTCCGGGCCAGTTAAGAGACGGAATGCCTTAAACAAGTTACCCAACTCACAAGACCGTCTTTGTTGGTCTCCACGCAGCTAATTTTGTACCCCTTGAGCCTCGATAGGATGTTGGGAACCCCGTCACAAACGAACTTCGCATACTATACAAACTACCTCGTCTCCAACATAACGAACGGCTTTCCTATACTCGATGGCTGCTATTCTTTCCACTACCCCGGTATCCTTTCGCCTGCTTATTCTTTCCCCTGCATCCCAATTATCCTTTACCAGGAGATGGTATGAGGGGTTGGGAGAGCAAGGAAAACGTGAAACTGGTTTTCTCTCTCAAAGTTTTTAAGGCGATCGCAATAAAGGCCATAAAATGTTCATTCCGATTTTCGATTTCCTGTACCTATAACCTTCTCTGCTCGCCCTCCTCTCACCCATTGTGGTTGCCATGTTGTTGCCAACCAGGATTGGGGCGCATGCAATTATTGAGTCAGATTTTTTTTTAATTTTACCTTTTTTTCTCCTTTCAAAAGAGGATTCCGAAGAAGGCGGTGTCTGTCTTGTTTTTTTTTTTCAGCAATCAATGGTCAAGACCACGTGAAAAAAATTCACCGAGGCGCCTTCGTTTCATCTTCGATCATTCATGCTTAAGCTGTCGACATTATTGGCCAATAACGTTGATATCTTTGGTTTTATGTAACGTTCACACATCTAAATTTCCCGGATGATGCTAATTCACGGTATAAGAGCCAGATATGCCAGTCTTCCATTAAAAAGAACCCTTATTTGGCATATTAATTCCATGTCCAATGCGAGTTTTTTTATTAGCTACAAAGTATGGCTTCAAATGTTCAGTTTTGTTACATATAATGAAAAAAAGGGCACATTTTGAGATTGAAGTACTATGGTGGAGCATCAGTTGCCTTCCATGCTTACCTCAATCACTATCTTGAAATGTAAGAGCAGGGATGGCCATAGAAACGAAACGAAAGTCAAAACCAGTAAAATTTCAATACCTTCGTTCCCGGGAGCGAAGTGTAGAAACGGATCGAAATGGATTTAAACCCGGGGAACTAAACTCAGGGTCGAAACGAAATTTGAGCCAAAACTACTTCGGGTCGAAACTAAAGTAAAACTCTGGGACGAAACGAAAGGCAGATAATCCAAAAAAGGCTATTCGGGCTTCCAGCCGGGTGGTCTCCCTCCATTCTGCCGACGTTTCGGAACACGAGTCGGGTTCCATCCTCAGGGCTAATGGTGAGTGGATGAAGTTTGCCAGCTTGTTTACTTACAGTTGGTTGTGAGGTCTAACGTGATTGGCTGGGAGGCAGCCAATCTTATTTTTTTAAGTGCCGGTTTCCATGCATTACTCAGTGAATACCCTGTGTCACGGTTGAGTGTGTTAGTTGTCACCCGGATCTCGATGGATTCCTTTACCAGTCTTTTCCAGAAATCAGTCTCGTGGCATAGAATTTTCACGTGATCCCACTTCACCGTATGATCGGATTCAATGGCGTGTTCTACAACCGCGGATTTTTCCGGTTGGAAGAGCCTAAGGTGTCTCTTACGTTCTTTTATCCTTGTATTGATTCGAATGGAGGGAGACCACCCGGCTGGAAGCCCGAATAGCCTTTTTTGAACATATTCGCCGGGAAAGCATCAGATTTTACTTCAAAGGCAGATAATGTTTCACACGGAGGGACCACGTGCTTCACCTCTGAACAGTTTAGTTTCAACCCACACACCGAGTACGAAGTATGGTTGAATGAAGTAGAGGTTCGGCTTGCCGCCATTAGATGCATGAGGCACTCATATTTTTACCACTAACAGGAGAGCGGTGAACGCAAACATGCTATTCGATATTTAAGCTCAATGTTTTAACCTCTTTACACGTATATCAAACGTAATGGGTCGAAACTATTCGCTCTTACCCCCTCCACTCAACTTATGGGATCGAAACTTAACTATTAAACTTAACTTTTTTTTAGTATGAGCAGCGGAGATTCGATAAATTTCGTTTCGTTCCCAGGAGTAAAGTTTCGTACTGAGTCGAAACTAAACTCCTTGGTGATTTTAATTTCGTGCAGGAACGAAACTAAACATAGGCCTCGTATTTTCGTTTCCCTTTGGGTCGAATCGAAACATTTTCGTTTCGTTTCACTTGCTATCCCTGCCTAATAGGTAATTGCTGCACGAAATAGAATCAAGATTTTTTATTTACGCTTCTATATTTGATATATCGCTGTACGGTATATACTCCTCCCGAGAATTGAATAAAATACATAAGAATATAGTTCCATCCCCGAACAACTGCTATAGTTCAGATTAATCTCAAATCAAGTGATTCCAGGCATTTGGTGCGGTGGAATATGTAATACGGGGATCGGGTTGGTGTGGTGGCTAGAGTGTTGGCTTCCCACCCAGTGGGCTCGGGTTCAAATCCCGGCGGAGGCAGACGCCACGCCGAAATTTCCAAATTTGTCTTTTCGCTGTTCCCAGCCACAGGCTGTCTAAAGCAAATTTCAGTTTTTTCGTTTCAGGTATTCATTACTCAGTTAAGTCATAGTGTGGCAATTTTTTTGGGGTTAAGGGGAGGGGATGTGATGAGGGAGTAAAGCATGTTTCGTAGACTTATGCTTAGTATTTACTTCAGGCGGGTAGTTCCATAGATTTAGGAGAAATTCATTTCCGGGAATTTTCAGAGACTGCCCGATCCCTGCTTGAATGTTGAGTGGAGAACATTTCAAGCGCAACACTCCGTCCGTCGGATGGGACGTTAAGACGTGGTCCCTTTGGCGCCTTTCGTTAAGAGCAGGTTAACGCCGACGCCGGGTTTCTTTCCACCCTTCCTTTCCTACCCCCTTCCTTATGGCGCAAATGACCTAAGCTGTCGGTCGCCTCCTCCAAATACCATACAATACCAATATGTAATACTTTTAAAAGATTTATTTTATATTAAAAAATTGGCTTTCTAAATTATTTTGGTGTAATATATGTATATTCAATACATTAAAATTGAAAGAAGGCATAAGTAAATTTCAGAAGAAAGTAATGAGTGGAAAAATAATAAAAGTGCACATTCCAAATAAATTCACTATTGGTACTGTCCATCTGCGACGCATAGAAGTAAAAAGGAATGACGTCAAAACTTCTTTTCCGTGGTGGTGAGTTGATAAGATCTGAAGAGGCAAGAGGAGAAATTTTTTGCGAGGCAAAAGGTGGTGGTTGAAGGTCAAAAGTTCCCTCGAGAGCGTGAATGGCATGTGAGTAGTAAAGCACGGCGAGCCACGGATTTCCCGCACACATTTAACACCTTCCACACGAGACACAATTATCTCCTCTCTTGATTTCTTTTAGTTCTTCAGAGAGATGTTAACGCTCTCCGCGAGCAGTGTTCCTATAAAACATGTTTTCCCGTATACGTTAGACACGTGTGCGAGAGAAGAGACGAACACTTCGTAGATTAAAATCCAATTACTACCCACTATTCCTGACCTCTCTTCCTGCTAGGCAAAATTACACTCGTGTCGCGATATTTGTACTTGAGAAATGGAATGAATGCGAGTGGAAAATCGCGCTGGATGGTCAATTGCGAAACATTAACGCTTATGTTTTTTTTAATTGATCATAAGAGACCGTTTTGAGAGGCATCTATCATAAACTAAAGACATCCTTAGAATGAAATTCACATTGAGCAAAATAGAATTAGATGTTAATGAAATAAGTAAATATATAATTTTCACATGACCAGCTGGCTTTTTTTTTACCCGAAAGGTGTAAACAAAATTGGCAGTTTAACGGTGGGAATATACTGCTTATATTGTACATTTAATTTCCTAGAGTAATTAGTTTTAAAAAAAGGTCACTTCAAAATCATAATTTTGCTTCTGTAGTCCAGGAATCTGTTAAATCGTAATCGCATTCAAATATTTAACACTGAAAAAGATTCAGGGAGAAAATGGTCATTGCTTTCTGAAAAATAAAACATTTTTTTCGACATAATTCGCTTCACCTGGGCATTTGGTATTGAGTTAATCAAATTCATTGACTTCTAAATGTCAGAAATCGGTACTAAATACTGGTTAGAAGATGAATCTGAGTAATTAGTTTTAAAAAAAGGTCACTTCAAAATCATAATTTTGCTTCTGTAGTCCAGGAATCTGTTAAATCGTAATCGCATTCAAATATTTAACACTGAAAAAGATTCAGGGAGAAAATGGTCATTGCTTTCTGAAAAATAAAACATTTTTTCGACATAATTCGCTTCACCTGGGCATTTGGTATTGAGTTAATCAAATTCATTGACTTCTAAATGTCAGAAATCGGTACTAAATTCTGGAGAAATATGCATGTGGGAACGTTGGCAAGGAAAAATATTTTAACAAAATATATGTTATCCTGTCAGTGGCGTATACACAATGGGGGGCGCAGGGGGCGAGTGCCTCCCTTTGCGGGGCTACCCGTATTGTCGAAAATTGTTGAACCACAATTGTAACTTTTTTATATCATAGGATAGCATTGTTTGATTGATATGCGTATAATCATTTTAGATAAAGCTATCTTAAAATTTTCATGTGACTTAATTATTTTTCATTACGATAAAAGTATTGGTAGCTCAAAATATTTTTGTGCCTCCCCCCTCGAGTTTTTTCTGTGTCCGTTACTGTATTACGTGCATTACTTTTTATGGCACCTGGATTGAAACATGGGGAAACCTACACGAAATGTTTTTTTGTTGTTAGAGTCTAAGGTTATTGAGCTTAAATAACTACTACTTACACGACGAACTTGGATAAACTATGCTCTAAAACGAACGTGGACGAGTCAAACGTTATCCAGAATTCTCAAATTTGTGACGACAACATTTAAATTTTATCCTGTTTTCAGGTCATCCAATGGGTGTGGCACGGGATTTTTTTGTCATCTTTTCCGAGATTGACTAGATTTCCGTGTTCGGGACTGGAGCAACGCTTTCCTCATTCACGTTCGCTTGATTCATAATGTTTCTCGAAGCCATCCGCGACAAAAAAAATGGGAGGCGTCTGAACGGGCGACAATTACATCCGTGGAGCGAGACGTGCCGGACATTTTTAAGCACATTTCAACATTCTTGGAAAGAAGAACAAAAAAAAAGTCTCATAATGACGGCTAAAAAGGATAAGAAGAGATTCCTCACGTCCGGATAACCGCTATAGCCATCAACCCGTTCTTGACTCTTTCTTTGCCTTCTCCGACCGAAAAAATCTCGTCGTTCGCGCATAACAAAAGAATTATATATTTAAAACAGCGGAGGGTGTGGCCATCTGCCCATATTTCCAGCTCTCTCCCCCCGCCGAAAAAGTTTTTGACGGACCGGCTTCACCCTCCACACGACTACCATACCTCAAGCTTTCTGTCTCATTAAACATTCCCTCCTTTTATCATACAAACCAGAATTCTCTCCCTCTTCTCATATTTCACCATACGCACCCCACTCTTTCTCAATCTTCACTTTTTTCATTCATTCTGTTCCCGTAGTCCCTTATATCCTCTTTTTTTCTTCATTGTCTTCTTTCTCAACTCTTCTTGTTCCTCCACCACGCTTCCTCAACACCTAAATCGTAGGCACTGCCCTTCCCTATCCTCATTTCATCATTGGCCTGCCTGTTAGTATGCACGCCTGCTAGTGCCTTCGCAATGCATATTATGTCCCTGCATGCAGCTGGCTCTTAAAAGTTATGTCACCAATAAAGACTTTTCCTGTTTCTGTTGTATCCTGGAGTGAGTTTTTCTTAGATAATACATAGTTAAAGTTTTCTATGAAAGTCGATTCCAGGTGCCTGGATGGCTTTGTATGCGCCACGGCAAGCGAATTCAAAGATAGATGGCGATGTTCCTGATGCACGTTCATTTTTTTGGGTATGTCATGCTAAATTTGTCGCATATAAAGAGGCCATCATTATTAAATTCACAGCGCGCTTTCAAATTTCTTCGGCGCTCGGTTGGCAATAAAAGATAGCAATCGAATATGGACCATATTTATTGGTATTCAACAAACATCATGTTTTTCCGAGCCTCGTAGCAGCCAGAATCAGCATTACAAAAAATCCAAGAATTATCAGATACACGCAGGAGAATTAGAAATAATAGTTTGTATATAATATATTTTGCAATTATACCAATGAAAACAATTAATATTACTTAATAGTCCGTTATACACCCAATTACAATACTGGTGATTTATTAAGCATATTGACAAAGCAGGGATTTTTATCATGGGTTTAATTCAATGCTCTAGCTGCCAATCATCTCCATATTTCTCAGTATTTATCTCTTTAGTTAACAAGCACCTATAAATATATATTGTATTGAACGAAAAAATAATAATTTAATCTGGTTATTGGATTTAATACCATTTGCACGCAAAAATTCCTATTGTATAACTACAGAATCTTCACAAACCCCTTATTTTTATCTCATTTTAAAACATGACATTGATTTAGACACTCGAAGTCAAAGAAATGTATCTAATTATTTCATTTTAAACTTATGATGAGTGCAAATGATTGAAATATTTGCCCATTAATTGTTTTTTTAATTCTCCATCCCAAAATAAGCATCATAACCTACTTATGTATTGAATAAGAGTGGAAATTATAAGGTTTATGCTTCGTTGAAAACGAAATGAACATTCACTTAAGGAGTTCACCCCCAAACAATTGAATGAAACTCCTCAAGGTACTTTTCAAGTAAGCGCAGATCACACCTGCGTTACATTATTTTGCTTCATTCCATCACAAAACAAATTTCTGGCCGCATGCCTGTCTACTGTGCGGCCAACCGATTCCCCGAATGACCCCCGAATCTGAATAGAGAGAGCCCGCGGAAAAGACTTTTGGCGCCGGCGATCTCGACCGTCGGGCAGCGTGCCATGAGTTGTACTCACGCGTGCGGGACGTCCGGTATTATCCGCGCCGACCAACATCACGAGAAAGAGGGAGGGCGGAAGAATGCACACACACGCGACGCGAGCGCGCCGCCTTGACCTACGGCCGTTTGGGGCGTCAATCATATTGGCCCCCGCGGTACGACGTAAGACGCGATGGAATGATCCGTTCTTTTGCAGACTCGTTCCTTTCGGTGGACAAAATCGAGTACAAGGATTCGTTCCTTTTCCGCATGTTACATACGAGGGGGTGAGAAGGCAAGTGATACAAGTGATTTTTTGGTCTAAACGCAGTTAGGTACAGATATTAGGCAAAAAACAAACGAGACCAACCAGATAACCAGTAGTGTATTTGATTTTCCACTCGATTTCAGCACAAAATAGAGACTCACTCGTATCCCTTGATCACCAAGTCTTCGTATATTTCTTCTATCAGTTTTTGTACCTAAAAATTACCGTTTAGAAAAAAAGTCACTTGTACCCCTAGACTTCTAACCCTCTCATAAGTCTTAAGATCCGATTTGTACACAAGAAATCGTAAAAGAAAAAAATGATAGAACAACATTCGTCTTCAGAGAATGAGGATACGAAAAACAAAGATTGGAAAGACGATTGATTAATCATGCATCCAAAAAGTGCGATAAATGAAACGGAATTCAAGAAAAATGTATCCTGAATATCGGGCAAGTCCTGGTTTTATTACCACGTCGGGTAGGCCAAGAAAGTTCGAGAATATTCTATTGACACCATTGCAAAAAAATATCAGACAAATTAAAATAGCAAAATTAAAGGACACAGTTGACTTATTACGATACATAAAACCGGAACATAATTTCTTCAAATCCCTTTCACATACTCAAAACTTAGATGAATAGTAAATTATCTGACAATAAATTTATATTTTTTATGTTTTGTACGTTTGGCAGTAAAAATTTTTTGAATTGAATAAATTAAATTGCCGAGGTGTTATAAAGATATGTAAAATAAATTAAGCATGTTTTTTTTCAATTTGAAGCATCTTAAATTATGTTGAATAGACTTGGACACCTTCAAATTTTATAATGAATCTGGATGTTAATTTTGAAAGTAGCCTAACTCCATTATTGATATGAAAACGCACTTAATAATTGCCACTATTTTAATAGAAAATATAAATTTAACATCCTTAGATACTCTTTATCGGGATGACTCATTAGTATCCTATACGCATATTTTTAATTCATTGAAATGCAAACACTTAAATATCCCGATTTGAAGATAAATGAAATGAGATCACTTTCAAAATTAACGGCTCATTTGAAAAAACTATTATTTCGATTAGTAATAGGGTAGTTTCCTTCATCAAAGGAAACGGAGGGCATTGATTGCAATTCGTTACCCACCATTAGTGTATTCACAATATACAAATTAATTGGTTTTAGAAATCCCTGCTTAGACGAATGGCAATGGTAAATTTTAAGCTCATTTGAAAAAGGCCAAATTGGCGCCCATGCGATCCGCTCCACGTGACGTCACAGGGACCCAGTTTCTATACGAGTAGATAGGAGTTTTATATCGTCTGAGATTACCAATGCATGCTCAAGGCACAGAGCTAAGGGAAACATGTCTTAATAATCACCTATTAAAACTGCCTATGGTCGGAAAGTTTCCTTCGTTTGATAAGGTATCAATAATCCTTATTTAAGCCAAGCGCTACCTGCTATCAGGGTACTCTGCCACCTGCTAGCAACCTGCATCGCAACAGCGCACATACCCTCGCCCCAAGGTCACCTCACACGGCGACAGCGGGAACCAGAATGACATCACACGGGGTTGTACCAGCATTCATACTTAGCCGTCGCGTTTTCGCGCGCTTGAAAATTTTCACTTTTCATTTGATCCCGAAAAATATATATCGTCATTTAACAATCGAAAAGCGTGAAATGCGTACTCCAGGAGTAATAATCTTTCGA
This sequence comes from Ischnura elegans, assembly GCF_921293095.1. Lineage (NCBI taxonomy): Eukaryota > Metazoa > Arthropoda > Insecta > Odonata > Coenagrionidae > Ischnura > Ischnura elegans. The sequence goes on from NC_060249.1 coordinate 31,583,982, forward strand.
TTTAGGCAATGAAAAAATAATAGGAAACCACCCTATTCTGCCATTTTCGTTCCTCAAGCGGATTCATTCTTTATCCAGAACGAGTCATCTCTAGAAGCAGGGGTGTATACGTGAAGGGGTAGACATGTGTGAGGCGGTAGTCAGTATCCAACGGTGGCCCCCTCTATAATGGCCTTCGAGACACGGATTATGCCTCGTAGGATAGCGCCGCAGTCGGGTCGACGGGTAATAAGTCATGCGCGCGACCTCAAGATACCCAGGGCACCACCTCGCGTCGATCTACCCCCGCCAACTGGGCAGCGAGCCGCCTACCTGACGTCCCATCCCGGCCTCTCGGAAGCCTTATTATTGCTGGCTATACCGGGTGAAGAGAGGCTGAAATTGGGAAGAGTGCAACAAATTTACCTTCCACCACGAGGCTAAACACCCGAGGAAATTATGGGGGACTGCGATGTTATTTAATTACCATCGTCACTTTTGAATTTCCACCTCATCCATTTTATTCCTTTTGAGATAAAGCTCTCAGGTTCCACTTAAAATTATGGCGGTAGTCTTACAACAAATGCTCATAATGATTGTGGGGAAATGAATATTGGTTCAGAGGTACGTGTTTCTCAACACATGTTTTATTAACTGATGAGTTCAAGCTTAATATAATGGAAGCTTTCCATTATGGAAAATAAATTATAGAATAAACTATGCTAGGTTCACTAATATGTATGAAAAAGTACCACCCGGGTTTCATAACATAACCTGGCGATGCAACCATCGTATAAAACCCGGTTGACCTTTTGCAAATATATTAGTGAACCTTACAAGGTTTATTCCTTCATTTTCCATACTAGTTTTATTTATAATAAACACGTATCACGTGTTTTCTTATGCATTTAAATCTTCATAAAATTAGAAAAATACAAAACCTTTGTTCCACTTTTCATGCCAATACATATTCCTATAAATTATGCAAGTAATAATGTCAACATTGATGCATCCTCGTCTCTGGCGTAAAATACCAATCTTGAACGGAACTGCACTGTGTTTATGTAACAACAAAAATCTCTATTTGAAACATTAATAATAAACAACAGAACCATGGAATGCATTACCGCTGCGATACTGCTTCAATCAAATATTCACCTTATTCTAGTCACTCCAGCGGCATTCCAAACATATTCCATTTCACCGAATTCAATTCATCTTGATTCATAAACTTTTTGATTCAAATATATATTTTTACGACGATATATAAATGGCCTAGAAAGATAAAAACTAGCCCTTATTATTCTTGTTTACGGAAATGAGTTCATTAAAAAAAGGTTCTTCGAAGTGTTACCGTTACTCGTGAAAATTAATGCTTCTGGATCCTTTTAAAAATTCAGGTAATTTTGCGAGTCTAAAAATAACAAACGGAAAAGAAACTTAAAAACATATCCCCGAAGCGGCATTTAGGAGCATTCTCGAGTTTTCACGGAGATTTTTAAATCGATTTCTTCCAGCGTGGAAAATCTCTTTTAATTCGAGGAAGATTTTGACCTCTTTCTTCTCACGCCGCGCTGAGTCCTTTCTTTTGGAGCTGAATCTTTACTTCGGCAACATCCTCTTAAAGGCTCGGTTTTCAATCCCCGTTGCCCTTGTCAAGGTCGGACCAGTTTTTTTGGCCATAGATCCTGAATTAAAAATTTACAACTGATAACCACGGCATAGCGAAATTTATCAACTCGGTAGATGGATAAAAAATATCGTTGTGAAAAAATACATCTGCATAAATCAATTTCATTTTTAATCCAAAACAGTTTTCAACAGGTTCAAATTATTTCATTTTAACTCAAAAAATCTCAAAAGCAGTAAGAAATTTGAAAGTAAAATATGGTTCAAAACTACGGTCCGTATAAAATACCCTCTTTTTAACACCCAAAATAATAAAAACTTTCTGGCCTTGACTTTTCCGGTTGTGGACGAATGGGAACTCAGTTTTTGCCAAATATTTTGCTATAAAGCTCGTAATAAAATTATGCAAAACGCTACGACCTATCAAGAACTGAAAGAAGCACGGCCATTCTAAATAGGCGACCATCAAAAAAAAACAAATTAATCGGAGAAACGAATAATGCGGACCTGATATCGAGTCAAGAAACTTTTTGACTTAGCTTGAAAACCGCAACACAAGTCTATCGCAGTTTCGGTAGCATGCTTTTGCTGTTCTCATGGTATATTTATCACTTCGCTTGCTATGAGCGTAATGTGACGCCATCCGTATTTTGAAAAATCGTAGTTTGACATTTTTAACAAAGTGTTAACCTAATCCCTAAATCAAAGAAATAAAAAAAAAACAAAACAAAAATTCATTCTTTAAAACACCAATTCTTCGCATTAAAGGATGGTCGTTAAGAAATAACAGTAAAGTATTAAAAATGGTAAGCACTGGGGTACAAAAATACAGTACCAAGGTCATCAAGCTACGTGTCAAGGGAAATTCAGAAACAGGACATTTCGACGCCGTGAACTTGGCTGCATTTGTTTTCGGCAAAGTTCCATTTTTAACAATCTGACTTCGGGGACTGATGATGCGTGTAACTGCGCAGTTAATTGCCCAGTTTGCCCGGCGGCATCTGGCCACTGCTTCCATCGTCCCCTTCCCCTCTCGAATGATTTCATAAGAAGACGAGACGTCTGTGACTGTCTTCACAGCCCCTTACTCCCCTCCCTCCTCGTCACAACTGCCGCAAATACATCCGACCAGCCAGAATCGCGACGTCTGCCTCCTCAGCCCGTTTATTTCTTCATCTCCATTTTCTCCACGGATGCGGCGAAGAGGTCAATCCAGTGGGTTGGGGGAAAAGCTTCGTTTTGTCCAATTTTATGCAATACCCGCGGCCCAGACGCTTGATAACGGATCCGGGAGTGAGGGTAACTTTTTGGACATTAAAATTTAGTGGAGAAAGAAAGGTCATAGGACACAAAATCTCTCACGACTTCGTCACGCGATGGAAAAAAAGAATGATAAAATTGACGAAATGCCTACTGAATGGCAGAAGAACGTACAATGAGGAGCAGAAGAACCTTATGAAGGGCCTTTAGCACGGTCGTAGAGAAGAGGAAGTCCAATGTATGTCTGCAATACATGGTTGTAGGGCTCCTTGGTTTTCGCGAATGCGAAATTTAACTCCATATTATTTGGTATTTTTAAAAGCCCGAATAATAAAAAGCCTTCCAAAGCAAAATGCCTGAACGCCTTTTAAAATCTGCTCCTCCAAATTTTCCTCTCGTTATGTCAGACTCGTTTATTATAAATATCTAACAGATGAATCATGCCTTCATAAAGTAGGTACTAAATGAAGTACCCATTACACAGTATCTTCTCTCGCAGCTAAGTACAAATTTTTCCTGACCGTATACTTTTCTTAATCTTCCCCTGGTAATAATCATCTAAGGTTATTTCATCGATGCTATGTTTACGTACCGAATCGGAGAGTAGCTCACTTTATAAGCAATTTCACCGTCAGTGATGACAGGGTATGATATTTCAATTTGTGTTGAATAATATTTCAATTTATAGGTTAATTGTGGTTACTTGCAGCAAAACATTGAAGTTAAAACCCTTTTGGAAAAGAAGTTGGGGGAGTTATCATCGAACGCCACCCAGCACTATCGCTCAACCACGTTAATTGTATACTTCTGGCTCTATGCCTCGTAGGTCTTACTAAAATTATGCTGATTTTATTCAAATTAGACAATAAATTACCCAATCTCCATATTCCAGATAGACGTTCGGGTTCTAATCAGGACATAAATTGACGTTATTTATCTAATCTTTGACGGAGTGGGCACTCTTGTTTTTAAAACGGAATGAATTATTTCGGCAAGGCACAAATGCACAATTATTTACCGATTTAACTAATAAAGTTATGAGAAAATGGCGTATTTTACGAGAGAAGGTCAATTCCCAATGGATTGGGATCTATTACACAGAAGTGAAATCGTAATTCTTGTAAATAATTCGGTAGCTGACAAGGGAAGATGATTAAAGATGAAAAAAAAACAATTTCTCCCATTCAGCCATTCTCTAGCAAGTTTAGAACATGAAAACGCAGAAATTGTCGCCCACTTTTCACCAGTTGTTGACGTCATTAGACATATGTCTCATTTCTTTGTCTTTTCGCTGAGGGAAAGAATCCCTTACCAGGGTTCAGACGGCGAACGAAGAACACACATTCCATACACAAGGCCAAGGCGTAGCAGGATAGTGGCTACACGCTCGACACGAGTGTGACGTCATCAAATTATCAGCGAAAGGGTAAATAGCTACTGATATTTCGCCCTAGATATCTCGAGGTTAGGCGACGGAGAGACAAACTGAAAGATACATCTCAAAAGTTTTCAAACTCTGGGACAAATGACTGTAAAATAAAATGGACGAAAGATGCAATTTTTTGGAATCCATCTCTTAACCAGCAGCACTGCTGATTACGCGATTTAGTACGCGCCGTGCCGAGTGAACTTGAGTATAGCACAGTCAAAGAGAAAAGGAGAAGAGATGATTATTTTTTTTCAATGCCACGCACATGCTCACGAGCAGACCACACGCTTGATAGCGAGGGGGAAATGCTTTTTTTTTCTTGTTTTATTCCGGCCGGACAATAAAAATGAACATCCCAATAGATTGAGGTTCGTTGACCGATCAACATTCCCCCGGTTTGTATTCTACCCCTCTCCTCACCCTCCCCTCCAGCGGTCAGTCTTTCTCCCCCCCCTCCTCCTCCGTCCTCGGACACTAAATCGGACTGCCCCTCCCCTCATCCGAAGACGCCGTTTCACGTTCGGGACACTCGGATGCGAATTTTGAAATGGTCATCTTCTACCGAAGTGAGCGGCGAATTTTTCTGTAGGATACATAGTAGATTTAACTCAGCTGAATATTGCGGATGTGAAGATATACCTGTCATTTTGAATTAGCATATTTACTTAAGAGCTTGCTTCACATTTCCGTCGTCAAAAATTGAGGGTCAGCATTAGGAATCAAATTATATTAGATATTTCCTTTGTTTATGTATTGAGTTAAGGGAGTAAATGATGCTAAGCATTATTTTTCCTGGGTAGAGCTTTGCAGTTTTCCTTTATAATCATATGGCCGATTGCAAAATTCAATTTGTTGTTTATTTCCTACGCTGGAATGTCTGACACCACATTTTATTCCTGGAAAATTGATTTTTTTCCTATTTTAGGAGTTTAAGGTTCCTACAGGTATAATGGAATTACTGTTACAGTTTTTCTCATGACCTTACTCGCGTTTTCAATGCTTAATTTTGACAATTTCAAATCCTTGATTACCTATGATGGCTAATTATGGAGATGTAAAAAATCAATTAATTATATAAATACTTTCTAAGTTTACACATTAATGAACGGCCAGGGGAATAATAAAGACGCTTGTGGACGCTTGTATACACGTCAGCATAGCCACACTAATAAGGAATAGATTTTCAACGAAAGTGAAAAGCTATAAACATCCAGTCACCAGAAATATACTGTCAGAAGTTCATCAGGTTGTCATTGGACAAAGATATATGATAATTGTATGCCTAAAAATTATAGTAAAAACTTATTGTCTTCGGTTGAATGAGTTGTCTCCCCTTTTCTATTATTTGCATGTGTGGTCTTTTCCCAAAATAATGAGAGGGAAATGTCCTCTGCAAAAATCTGTCTCTTCGTCCGTCTGGACCGTTATTTTCGGATTCTCAAATATTCATCCTGCCTCCCTGATTCCGCGTCAAAGGCCTTTTCCCATCCCAAAAACTGCCATTTCCAATTCGCCGTCCTTTTCTCCTTTTTCGTCCGTTAATTAGGGAAAACACGACCCGTCCACATCATCTCCTCCAATTTCCCCTCTCTCTCTTCGCGTCTTTCCACTGTGCACGCGCCCCAAGTATAAAAACTCATATCCCTCTCTCATCGGAGCAATCTTTTTTCTTAATCCCATTCCTAACTCATCTAGCAAAATTCTTTGCTGGCTTCTCCACGAACCACGTTCTGTATTTCACCATTAATATTTATCTCCATTTATTTATTTTTATTCTTCTGTGACTCAAATACCCCCAAAAACATCACGAATAGGTTTTTACATCGTAGGTTATAAGAGCTACTACCAATAGACGATCTCATACGTCCATGCACTGTAGGAGCAACCTATCCAGGCTGGACTCGAATCCGCGATCTTCGGTATGGTGGGCGAGGACTTGACACCGCCGGAAAATGGGATTCACTGCAAATTTTTCTCATGTTTTCCTTCTAAACATGACTTATACTAGTTATTTCGAATAGTAGTAAAATGAAAAATTCTACTTAGAACCAAACATGTGGAAATGGTCAGAGAGCTAATTACATTTAACATAGGGTATGGCGCTGGATGGAACTAAGTTGCATAAATGTTTCCCTGAACTTAAGGCACAGAGCAAGAAAAGAGACTAAAACGCGATAGTTACTAATTCGTTATCGATTTTCGGGAAATGGAGGGGGGAAGCTGCTGCAATCTTTTTCTTTATTAACAAAATATCCCTGACTTGTACTTGTTGAATTAAGCTTTTCGATTGTGAAAAGTTGTACTTTTCATTTCTCATCGTCGTCCTTTCAACTGCCGTTCTTTTCCGTGATCTCTGAAATGAATTGAGATGGTTTTCGGCCAGAACGACGAGATGCTCGGAGTAGCGCGAGAAGTGAAGGAGGGGGTGGTGGTCGGTTTGCAGGAAGTGGGCGACAGGGGGAGGGGCGGACGAGAAGTGTCGGCTCGAGGATGTATAAAAAAAAACACATCGCCGTAAAAACGTCGTTTTCACCGAAACGAGCAGAGGATGAATTTATTTCGAGGTAGTAGAGGAAACGTATTTGCGTGTAACGTCAGGGAAGGACTTTCACGACCGCTGGAGGATTTTTTTCGCCTCTTTCACCTCCCACTTCCGCAAATCGCTCGCATGCACACGGATTTTTTGAACATTCATTTGTTTCACGGATGTAAAACGCGCAACCGAGCGCTTTCTCGAGCTTTATTAGCGCGGATGCTTTCAATATATTGGTTCGGTTACATAATTTGTCGTAGCCCGCTTGGTATCAACATGTCTCATTTTAGTATAGGCAGTTGATGACATAAGGGTGCGTAAGAAACGGTGGGAATTCACTGCTATTCAAATGAAATGTTTCCAATGAAATTGACGGAATTCTTTTTTTCGCCCAAACAATTATTGTTATTTAATCAATCAAAATTGATAGCTAACTATGAACTATATTAACTTAGTTACCATCAATAAAGAAATCCAATACATTGCAAAAAGTACTATCTCAAAATTATAGCCTATTCTTTTTAATTAATTTTCAACTGAATTCTTTTTTATTATTGTAAAAATATAGTAATTATCTTGTATGCCTGTATGTATTCTTATTCATTCATAGCCCTGATGAAGGTGTATAAAAGTTGGAAAAGAATTTGCAATTATTCTTCAAGATCTAATTAATGATATACTCCAGGAAACTAATCAACGACAAAAAAGACAGTCACAGTGCTTTGGATTTCATCCGATTACCTAGAAATTGCAAATGAATTCCTCTAAGTGAGGACATAAAATATAAAAATAAATAACTTTTAATTAACTAAAATTAATTTATTAAATAGCAGGCATATAAGTCAAAATCACCGTATGGACTGTGAATTGAATCAGAAGTCTCTGTAGAGTTTAATTTTCTTATGAAATTGAGAATTTAGATAAAATCCATCATCTTTTTTCATGAAAAGAAGCAGAAAGAATTTAAAAAGAAATTCAACCGCTTAATTCTAATGAAAAAAACCTCCAAGAATAATATCATCTAACAATTTCGCATGAATGTGTACACTTATGAGGAATTAATTGTTGTTTTGGAAACCGTTTTAATTGAAGGTTCCCCTTTGATTTAATTTCATAATTCGACGAAACTCATTTTCCTAACATTCATATTGGACCAAATATACGATAAATCCACCATTCGGCTGTTAGAATGCTTCATCGATTCCCAGCTAAGAGTCATGACCACGCAGGTCATTTCCATTAAAATGTGATACCAGATATCGTATACTCATTGACCTTCCTCCTTCCGGCAGCCGTTCTTCGATTTGCGATAACCCTCGTAAACAGCAATTAATCTAAGTAAATAATGTAATACTGATACGAGATATTAATGATCTAAGCGGCGCAAATATTTTTTTCATTTGACTGGCAAATGTCTAGACGTATCCCTAAAAAGACGTATGCAAGCAGACTTTATTTGGAAGCCACATCATGACTTCAGAACGAACCATGATATATTCTTCTTTTTGGGAAACGGATATCGTATTCAAAGGTAATCAAATATCTGACTTGTAAACAAACTCATTGTTTGGACTGTGAATGAAATTGAAAGTCTCTGTAAGGTTTTCCATTTTTTTTCCTTATAAAATGAAGAATTTTAAAGAAAATCAATCTTTGATTTTTCCAGTTGAAAAATATTAGAAAGGTACCTATGTAGCTAATTTGAAGGTGTATAATTGCACCTCACGTTGGAGAAAATTTGCAATTAAATTCTTCAAGATATAATTAATGATATACTCCAAGAAATTAATCAACGACAAAAAAGGCTGTTACAATGTTTTGGATTTCATCCGATTACCTAGAAACTACAAATGAATTCCTGTTTTCTTCGAAACATCTTAGCAAATTTCTGAAGAACGGATGTGTTTGTGTGATGGGATGCAGATCAGAATAATGATATATCATTTTGAATTTGAAATAATGAAAAATATGAAATAAAATTCTTGTAAATTATATTTTAACTTTCGTTGGTTAGTATTTGTTATTTTACTGGCATTGCATCCATAAAAATACAAGTAGGTAGGTACTTTTATATCTTTTGTTTAAGATATAAAAAAGAAAATTTGATCAAGAACCTATTTTTTCTGTTAAATATGACATTTTATTGACAAAAATAGTTTTAAAAAAGGTTCTTAAGAATAGTAGTTAAGACAGCTGTTTTCAATCTCATTAAGCCTGGGTCATGATAACATTGTTATGAATATGGTTTTCTGTGCGCTTTATCAGATAACAGAACGCTGTACGTTATTCTTTGTCGATCATGTTGACTATCATTATTCATGTCAATTTAAGCTTTCTGGAACATTCTGAAAGGCCGTTAAAGATATCGATGGCTAAGTTCTAACAACACGTTTCTCAAAAATAGCAACTTTTTCGGAGAGCAAAAATAACGATAAATATTTTTAATTTTACACTGACTTAAAAACAAAGAGTTCATAAAACTGATGAAGAAGCATTCATTTACAAAAAAAGAGTTGTTATTTGCTTGTATTTTATTTTTTTAATGTTATTACTAGTGATGGGTCGATTCCAAAATTTTATCGATTCTGATCCCGATTCCGATTCTGACATTTCGATTCCGATTCTACCGATACCGATTCCATCGATTCTGATGCCATAGGCTCCAAGAAAAATATCACTTAATTCCAGGCAACAAGAAAACTACTTTTAAAAATATTACTCTGTGAAAGAGTCAGTTGACAAAAGAATCTTTCATATCATTACTATGCAATTAAAATATAATAGCTAAATTTCAAAACAGAACATACCTGAAAAGTGGTGTTGCATGATAGGTATTACTTTAGAATATTGGCACTCATAATATGTCGACAATAAATATATATATCCAGACTACAAGGGAGAGCCCTGAGTACAGGAATTTTCATAGCTGTAATAAAGATTACATACTACGTATATGAATCATGTAACATTTGGCCCTCTCAAATTCTCAAGCAGAAAATCCAATTATTCTACATGCTCAGCCAGCAGGTTTTGACGTCTCCATGTTACAGTATTACTGCCTGCAGAAAATTGCCTTTTGCTACACATGTGTGTTATTGGGCAAGTACTTTCCCACCAAAATTACAAGATTTCGGAGACTTTGGAATTTTTATTAAAAATTATATCAACGATTTGTTGGATCTTGAATCTTAATGGAATTCAAGTGGACGAAGCGAACAACTATAGAACTAAACTTTAGTGTGGTAGAGCCAAAAAAAATGCTATACTTCTCACGTCATTCAATCAACCTTTAAATCTCTTGCTTTTTTAAGTTCAAGAAAGAAACTAAACGCTACAAATGAATATTACATCGGACGGACGCAGTAATAGAAAAGGCTAAAAGAGCCTTGTGGTGTGAAAACTCCCCCTACCGCGCGACTCACCTCGGCGAGGGTGGAAAGGGAAAAAGGGTATCGCTTGTTGCCTTTCACGGAAACAGTTAATTTTTCTCTCTCTTAAGCACACTGACTTAATCTCATCACTTTACTTCAATACCCGAGGCACATTTCTTACGCGCGGGATGGTTCCGAAAAATATCCAATCCTTAGTATTTTCACTCGAGTAATGCGCGCTAAATGGTCTAGTCGATCTATACATAATCCTTTTTAACATCCTCAGTTTAGTGTTTTAATTCAATGAAGACGATTATTCATGCTTTAAATGACGATTTTCAGGACTAATGTTTTAAAAAACTTGAAAAATCGGCCTCAGTTACCGAGCCTCAGAGGTCCGCGGCGTGTAGGTCAGCCTTGACACGCGATTGAAAAATCGCTCTTATTTCCTTCGTCGCAAACTTTCGTTTCAAGATTTCTACTTAGTACTCTTTAGAAATCTCTACTTTATATTGTGGTTCAAATTTTCCGAGTTATATTTTTCGTAAACGAAAGAAAATGTCTACTTAATGTCAAATTTCACGTGAAAAACGGGTCGGCCATTTTGCGTTGTAAAACCAGACAGATGAGAGCCAAAATCTTCAAAAGTCATTGAAAGTATAGGCAAAGCACCATATCAAAGGAATATTGCGTTTTTTATTCCACAAAACTCATACCAACGCAAAACCACTTGGATAAATTCAAAGATTTTTTGAGGAAAAACGATATCTCGTGTGGCATTGAAAAATTGGTCATGTTTGGGCCTCTGTATCTCACTAAAGGTTCGCATATATGTAAAATGGCATATAAATCAATATTTGGTAATGATTTATGAGTATTTACGCTGAGTTTCAAGTCTCTATCCCCAAAAAGGTCATTTTGGACTTTATTCCAGCTTTTTCCGATTTCGGACCAGTGTGCGCGGGGTAGGAAGACGATCGGCCGCCGCGGCTGGCGTAAAGGTATTCGGCGCCCACGTCGACAACAACAATAGTGTATTCAGCAAGCTGAAACTACCAGGCCAAGGCATTAGAATGACTTATCGGCTTTAAAAACTGCACTATTACATGAGTTTCATCATAGCGCTTCCTGTCGGCAGATTGCTGGACCTACTAGCCTCGAAAGCTCTGTAACCTTAACTACTCGACTCGACATCCGCTCGACTCGACATGCTACTCTAAACGCTCGAGTCGAGTACCAACTACTCGATCGACTTGAATTTTCGAGTACTCGCACATCCCAAGAAGATATGTGTTTTGTTATTACGATTACGTGGCGCAAAAATTCAAATGACTATTGGAAATGCGGTCGTATATTTTGTTGTTTGAAGTACTGCTGGTATCGGAATCGATTTTTCGCCTTGGCAAGTACTCGTTTTCGATTCCGGTTCTTGGCCGAGAATCGAGGAATCGAAGAATCGAGGAATCGAACCGACCCATCACTAGTTATTACACTTTATACCTGTCTCAAACCGGCCGAATATCAGATACGTGTTGTTAGAACTTAGCCATCGATATGTTGATCAATTACTCTTGAAAGGCCGTCTCGAATGGTCTTGAATCTCATTTTAACGTTCAAGACGACTTCCGCGTTACTTGTTCAAGACAACTCGAGTAGTGTGAAAGATGCTTTATTCGTGATGTTCCCGGTAAAAATATTGGATTCTTGAGTTGTGGAATTTTTGACGGAAATGATATGCAAAAGAAATCGGAAAAGCTGAAAACATGAGCAAAACGGGATGAATTGAGCTTTTCCTGTAGATGGGAGATAAAATTCCGGTTGACGCTGGATTTCCCGACGAGAAACGAAGGCGTTTTTGAATGAATTCACGAATGTAGGCCATAGGATACTGAAATCACGGAACAGCGCTCGCGTCATTCTTTCTGAAAAGCGACTAAAGCGAATAAAAAAAAAAGAAAGAAACGACAAGTGTCAAGAGGCCCATAACCTACTCCGCGGAAAATTTCCCGTTGACTATTCCCTCAATCTGACCTAAATTCAGGCCAAAGGAAAACGCTCTGCTGGATTAATCGTTACTGTCATTCCTCGTTGGAGAGAATACGGCCACACCTCGCTGCAAGTGCATGACAACTCATGCCGGTGAACTAAAATGCCTCGTATATTTAGCCGTTCCCATCAAGCTCCATGGCTTTTTGTGAAGCTTTTTAGCTTATGAGCCGACACTCCTGGCCTCATACGTTATCGAGTCAAGATACGTTCGTATATTAATATCCACAGTGCAACAGGTTCTATCGACAACTGTTCAAACGTTTCTCGACGGTTTGGCAAGTTAATGAAAAATATATTGAACATGTATGAAATTTTATTCGACCTTGAATAACACAGGATTGGTATATGTCTCGAGGGTGGAGTAAAATATTTTCTAGTTCATACGCTGGGGTTGCCAGGAAAGAAAATGTGTTTCGTTCGATTTGCATAATATTTTAATAATTTACAAAAGTGGCCTTTTTCCAAAGAAATGGTAGATTGAACATTATTCTATTTCCCAGTGTGCAAACTCATATGAAACACTGGAGATAGAAATGGCTTTAAAGTACTTTATTTATGAGGAACTTGGCACCGATTCGCCTGGGGGAATGCAGTCTTGGCTAAAATAATGACAAACATAATTTTATAAAATTTGTAGAAAACATACAACTTGTTCCTGCAGATGCATATCCAAGAAATATCATGCGGAGTTCAGCCATCGACGGAGTAAATAAATGAATAATTTTTTTCGCACCCTGGTAGGTGGTAGGTTCAGTTTCCTGCTTATATGCGAACGGGCTCGAACGAATAAGCAAATAGTCGAACGTATTGTTAGCGGTATCGGATCCAGGATAGGGTCAAGGGGGCGGGGAACTAAATATGGGATAAACCCCCAGAAGTTTTGCGGGCCCGAACAAAAATTACCATTCTATCTAGTGTCAATTGGATGTCCAAAGGGGGACTATAGCCCCTTAGCCCCCCATAGATCCGCCACTGATTGTCAGTGATGCTAATAAGATTATTCACTAGCTAACGTAAAAATTTACACTGAGTATTAATAGTGTACTCTTTTTGCCTTAAATAAATACAGCGTTTATTTAGAATTACCGCAATTGAACTCAAGATTTAAAAAACTACTTTTAGCAAACATTGTTTTGCTAAAAGTAGTTTTAGTTGGATTGTTTGCTTGTGTACCTTTCAAGCCACCAAAACTGTTTTTTTCTCATATAACTCTGAAAATTTTTAAGTGAATGGGTATTACGCATTGTAACGTATCTATTCCTGGGAAAAAGTTGAAGTGATGGTATTGCTAGCTTTGAAGATGGGTGGAAATAGTGGTTTGTTTAATAAATATTGATGAGTTGAGTTGTGATATTTCGGAATTTACAATTTCAATTGGTCCACCCACTTCCTCCTCTATTCTACTACTCTTTCGTTTTGAAAACTGATTTCTGAGCAAATTTTCTTTTTCCCAAGATGATCCTGATAGTTGGCGTTTTGGATATTCTACAGATTGAAAAGAGGGAGTCTTAATCAATTTGATGTCAATGTCTCCTCTGTTGTATTTTGGCTCGTTATATCTTTGCAATATTCATTCAATACTCCACGGCAGAGCGAGTCGTGAGGCACTGCTGACAATTTCCTCCTCTTTCCGGTTTATTCCCAGGTTATCCAATTTTTTGGGCAAGTTGCCCACTCGGTCACGAGGAGGCCTAAGCGCCTCTTGGGTTTGAGGAGGGTCAACGGAGACACGGCGTAAATACCAGTGTCAAGAATTCCAAAATATCTTCAATGTGTTCTAAAATGAGTTTGGGCATTCCCGGGTTCGGATCCCGGTTAGATCCTTTGGACACTTCCAGCAAAATTTCTCGCGATGTAACGTGGTCGAGGTAATGGAGTGTGTTCCTATAATCTTGAGTACGTTACATTCTCATGCCTACGTGGGGGAGCTCTACCATAACCTACTCAAACTAACCTTTGGCTCAAAGCACTGTGTGAGTGCGTGATGCTCTTCTATTGGTAATCTGAGTCTTTCAACGACAAAATGAGCCTAGAAAACCAAGTTTTCCTAACATTCCCATTAACACCCGTTTTACCGAAATCCAATTACTTTTTCCCAAGTAGTATTTCGGCAATTATTGCCCATATGTGATCAAAATATTGGATAAAGTAGACAATACAGATCGCTTAACATAAAATTGCTTGAAGTTGCGACATAACTTTGGCTGATGACGAAATTTAACATGTATTTAGGAAAATACATTATGCTCAGTATTTATAGAAAATTTATAATTTCGATTTAAAGATAAATACGTTATTCACGTTTTTGCTCGGTATTTTAAGTTTTGTTATATTTATTTGATATGGTTGGGGATGGAAAATACATCTAAATTGTCCAAAACTGCATTTAGATGTGGCATAATAAATAATTGCATATGAGTTATTCCCTGAAATGGAGCATATTCACGTAACCTATTGATTGATGAATACAATCCTTAAACAAATCCTTAATATTGGTAAAATAATTTGATAAATACACGCTAGCGTTCCCACCCGAAGGTTGAAAGGATTGATTGGTTACATCTAAAATCGGCTGGCCACTTCGAATTAAACCATCACCTGAATATCATAGATTCAGGGATTGAGGCCGAATACATTCCCTGGATGGATTGTGACTGGGATGATTTATTTATTGGCGTCCAAAGGTATAATCTGGATATGAAATCTGGACCCTATGATCCATCCGATTTCCCACCCAAAAGACCAGCTCGCTTGCAATCACAGGAATAAAACTGATATATTTTTTGTTAATATCTGTACTTATTTTAACTTCAGCAAATATAAACATTGTGCTAAGAAAATTGAGCTTAAAACAACCTAACGAGGAATGAAGCACGGATGAAGGATTAGAAGGCCATTGAAATCTCATGATGACTCAAAAAATAGTGTGCAAATGATGGTGGAATTCTACAACGAAACATAAAACATGCATTACCCACAAAATATGTCAATAATGCCATTTTCGTGATTTTCATGATTTTCAGCAATCATTTAGGTACGTAAAAGTCCATGACCACGCTCACAAATATAATAACTAATTCAACACAAAAATAGCATGTAAGGTATAAGAAAGTGAATGATTACTTATTATACTAAACTTATTGGACTGTAATTAGCCTTAAATTCAGGATAACATTTCATAAATTATTATATTTTCATAATATGAGTTGATGTTAAATTCGTAGTAAATTACTGTGTGATAATTTCATATTTGTTCTCACGAGATCATTTCCTTAAAACACTTACTTGATTTTTAGCACTGCGTCTTTATTTACGTGAAACGCCTCTCAGTTTCTTCTCGCAAATCCCTCTCCTCTCAGTATTTGCAAATCACGAAAACACGATGATTCCATATATAGCCCATCCCAATGAGGAGATGCAAGGAATACGCGATGGAGGCAGGAAAAATGCCTTCACATGCTGGTACACCAAATAGCGTAACATTTATAAGTGACAGCGGGCAATTTATTACAAATAGTCCAAGCGATTATAGATGGCTCTCTTCGGACGATTACACGCGGTACATTTTTCTTACTGCGCGAATAAGAAAAGCACAATTCTGACATCGTAATTAAAGGAAAAAGGCAGAAGTTTATTGGACGGTAAACAAATCACTGTGTTGAAGAAGAAAATATTGCGATCGTCACGCGAAGCACTTACCTCCTGTTTTCGGCCTCCCAATTTCTTTTCCAAAACAGGAAATTTTAAACGAGGTAAATTTATACGCTATGAATTATCAACTCGTGAAAGAATGAGCGTGATGAATTTCACTTCACATTCTGAAGAAGTTTTTAGCAGGTTCCGCGGTTGGTTGACTATGCTATGCACTCAGCACTCATAACTTGGCATTTTGTTGAGTCGTGTCTAGTGAATGGGGTACATAATTGTACGCAAGAAATGTACCACTCATACGGTATATATTTCACTCGCCTCAATGCTCAAGAGTTGATTGCTGCCTACTTCTACAAAGATCAAAGAAATAATATATCCAATGGAATTTGCCCTTAAACATTTTAGGCAACTTTATAGTCGCAGGAGTTTTTATAAGCTTGAATAGAGCCCTTAATTTCATGGTAAACTTAGATTTTTGCGTGAATTTTGTAACCGAAAAAAACATTTGTTTCAAAGACAATATCTCAATTCAAAGCTGCAAGCTTAAACTTTCACAAACAACCGTTACGAGAGATATAACGCATTTACGCACGGGCCTCCTTTCCACGGACACTTAAAAATTTGGAGAGAGGCCCAAAAGGAAGCGCAAGACGGATTTCATCAACGGCTGCACCGCCGAGATCCACCCGTATAATGAAAGCCGTGGAAAAATAAACATAATGAGAAGAAAGCAAGCGAAAAAAAGGGGCCGGAATGTTGGCCGAAAAAATCATAAGCAGTGGTAGGAAGGGGAATAAATAAATGAGTAGGAAGAGGAGGAGATGGATTGGAGGTGGGAGAGGATACACTCTTTTGCGTGGGCTGAAAATGTAAAGGCACCGTCTCACACCACGGATTTCTTTGAAAGCAAAACCTCCACGAAATTTATCGCACGAATTCTCTCACAAGGCAAATCTCTAGACATTGACATTACCCCTGCGTGTGTTCATGTTTTTTTAATACTTTACTCTGAACTAATCAATCTCCTGGGCTGGTATCTCAGCCAATCTGGAAATACCTCAGACGGCTCAATTTCGTAGTCGATATTAGGTGTAAACTAAAATCATAAGTTTGGGATGAAACGTCTGGTACACTTTTGCCGACTTTTTACCTCACAGCATATGCAAGTAAGGTTCCTTCAGTGGGGTATAAGTTATTGTACACTGAGAGTTGAGGTATCATTGTCCAGAGATCCTATCCAATTTCTTAATGCATCAAATACGATAACTGTAACAAAAATGATATTAATTTCCGAGATAAGTTAGAAAAGAGGTGTTTTCATGTAGATTCATGCCAACATTAAAATATTCAACTACACCCACTCCAGAAAATGGTTTTAAAGTTCTCATTAGCAATGCAAAATGTTGAATTAAAAGCTATTACTTATACCGACTCACATACGATGCACATTTTTAAAAATGTGTTGTTGTGTTCTTATGCCACACTGAGATGATATCTACAGGTAATCAGGGTGTCATGGAGCCGGAACGCGCCGGAAAGCTGTTCCGGCACTGGAGAACAAAAGACATAATAGTCAAATAACACTTGTATCAATTTTGTTGCCTCCAAATTTCTAATTCATGCATTCGTAACCAAAACGAAAAAATTAATATGAACATTTAAATAATGACTTGTAATAAAAACAGAGTAATATCTCACTTCTGAAGAAAGTTAAGGAAAATGCGTTCTGGTCATTCAAAGTGTATGGTTCCGGTACTGCTAATTTTCCCATGACGTCACTGCAGGTAGTGACGTTATCATTGGTTAGAAAAGGTAAGTACCACATAAGGTGCCTCTCAAACGGAAGTAGCTCATATAAATAAATACCCATTAGTCGCTCACATAAAAATTACGGCTATTTCTTTTTAAGAGTTTGCGCTTTTTGACCTTTTCACGGGTAATACGAAACTTAATGGCATCGAATCATCGTGAAAAATTTTAAAGCGTAGGAACGCTCGAGGAAAATGAGATGTGCATATTTAACAAAAATAAATGTGTGAGAAGTATAGCGGGATCTTGCAGCAACTATCCTCATGGCTTCACTTCATACACATTGGGCTATAATAGGGTAGTTTCCTTCATCAAAGAAAACGAAAGGCATTGATTGCGATTCGTTACCCACCATTAGTGTATTCATAATACACATATTATTTGGTTTTTGAAATACCGGTTTAGACAAATGGCAAGGGTCAAATTTTATACTCATTTGAAAAAGGCCAGATTGGCGCCCATGCGATTCCACTCCGCATGACGTCACAGGGACCTAGTTTCTACACGAGAGGATAGGAGTTATACATCGTCTGAGGTTACCAATGCATGCATGAGGCACAGAGCTCAGGGAAACATGTCTTAATAATCACCTATTAAAACTGGCTAATTTCGGAAAGTTTTCTTCGTTTGATAAGGTATTAATAAACCTTTTTTAAGCCAAGCGCTACCATCCAGCAAGGTACTCAGCTATCCGCTAGCATCCTGCGACGTATCAGCGCTAAGCCTCGCCTCAAGGTCACCTTACCGGGCGGGAGGGGGAACCAGAAATACGACGTACGGAGATATTTCCCAGCATTCATACTTAAGCGTCGCGTTTTCGCGCGCTTGAAATTTTTCACTTTTCATTTAATCGCGAAAAATAGATGTTGTCATTTAAAAATCTAAAAGCGTGAAATACATACTCCAGGAGTAATAATCTTTCGATTAAAGCAATAAAAAAATTATTGGAAACCACCCTATTGTATACCAATTTGGATCATAAGCAGTTTAATCAATAAATTTATGTCGAAATTCATTTAAAAAATAATCTTAATGTGATGAGTTGCTCGCAAATATTTTTACTAAATTATTTTACAACAAGTGTGTACCATAGCAATATAGATTTACATAAGTAATTTTCATATATTGAATTCATAGTGATTTAATTCATTTGCTGTTCAGTTTCCACTTATTTAAGCACTTGAACTTTGCTCTGTTTTCCCGTAGCAATAGTTGCTATCAAAATTCATCGAAAGTCTTTTGTCTAAACTCATTGAAACCATAGATAGGGGTGAAAACTTAGCTAATAGCAACTCTGTGTACCCAGTTCCTGGCGGCAAAAACTAAAAAAAACTAAAATACTTTTCTTTTACGCGGTTCTGGGCAGGAATTTCGGAAAATTCGCTCCTGAGTACCGGTTGAAAAATAATATTAATAGCAGCCGCTCATTTAAGATATTGAGCACGTTAGCCACTGTAACACTTACCGTGCTGACATTGGCACTGTAGATCCGTACCCCAATACTGGCCATTTTCAATATTTTTGTGCTATCTCTTAACATCCAACCTCTAATGCAAGGAATAGGTGTTTGGTATCCTTTTACAGAATGATATTTGCTTTTGTATTTTATTTGTTTATTAAGAGATTTACTACCGTGTTAAAAAATGTCAAACTACGATTTTTAAAAGAATGTAAGGAGTAATATTACACCCGTAGCAAGCATTAAAGGATTTCACGTGGCGTAATACTACGCGCATAGCACAAAAAGTGTTAATGATCACTCTATTTTTTATTATTTACGTTTTACGGATTTGGCGGGGGGAGGTTCTTCCTCGCTCTCTTTTTTTTTCGGTTCTTTTTAATCCGCCCAACCCCTAGTGACATCTCCTGTTTACACGATCGTAGGACGGGGCCATGAAAAATCTATCGCAAAAACCTCCCATCAAAGGCAAACTCGTTGGAGACCACCGCGTGGTGGTCTGACCTTGGGGCACCAAAGCTCTCGGGGGAACAGAGGAGCCGCCGGGGAAGTTGTTTGAGGGGCTGAGGGGGAGCGTGGGACAGGGAGTGGTCCCCCACTCCACCTTCCCATTCCCCACCCACTTCTCCCCCACCTCCCAGAAGTAGTAGTAGTTGTAGTAGTAGAGTCGGTATGGGCGTGGGTCACGGCAAAGGAGATGAGATACCGTGGGCGAAGGCACCGCGTCCGCGCTTGGCCTCCGGGAGTGTTAAAAGGACGGCTGAGGTGTGGGATGGAATAGCGGGACACGATGGAGCAGGATGATGACCTAGTGCCCACGGCTACACGCGCCTCGCTCGTCTCCATCTCCCGCCTCCTCTTCCACTCTGCATACTCACCCCAGCGCGGCACACCGCGACAAGAAACCGCCTTCGGACTCAGCGGGGTAGCCTCCCATAGCCACCGATGCCTTCGCACAAGTACAGATTATTCATTCCCAAGTGAACCAATAACACCGCAAATTAGCCTAAGGGTGTTCTATACCACCGCGAAAAACGGTTCTGCAGACCTTAGTTTGCTCGCAATTTGCTCGCTTAGTCTACACTCTAGAGAGAACTTGGTTTGGATATGGTTTAAGCTAAGGTTACTGCTATCGGCAAGTGAAAAAAAATTATTTGAAACGATTTGTTAATTCGTTATTGGCGCTCAAAAACACAATAAAACGCCAGCTTTCTCAATGTAATTCTACCACGTAGAAAACGCAATTTGTATTTTTTTCGGTAGATGAGAACATTCATCCTTTTTCTTGGAAATAAGATATGTTTTATGAATGTCATCTTTGTAATAATCACGCTGTAGCTCAAATTCCCGAGCGTGCTTTCTCAACGTCAAGCGCTTACGATCTTTTCTTCCATTGCGCTGCTGAGTGGTCCCTCACTTTCGAGGAAAGAGCTTATCGGATATTCTCACAACTTCTATTATTTAATTATTTCCATACCGCCGATAACAGCTGTAACGATTTTTTTACAGCGGGGTTATTATCTTGTTAACAGTTTAACGTATACAAACACCCTTATCCTGGCTAGGGGTAAATCACCCAGGCGGGACTCGAACCCGCGACCTCCTGTTTGGCAGGCGAGGACTTTACTCCGCCGCCACCGAGGCCGGCAAATTTTAAAACGGACACATACACCCATGCCTTGAGCGGCTGTGAAACCATTCGTGCGGGACTCGAACCCACAACCTCAGAATGGAAGACGAGGTTTTTATCCCCGCTGCCACCGAAGCCGGCTATAGCGTACTTGACATAATACCAATACTGAGCACATAAACATCGATCGATACCAATTAAGAGATCTTCCTCTAGATAGATTCGCATCATTTCATTTACTTGGAACGGCCCACCGACACAACCAAACGCCTTCAAACTGCGGGGTATTCCATTGCCTCAAATGCCCTTCGAAGGGGTACAGATCATTTATTTCCTAGTATTCCAAAAATAGTACAAATCGGCCTTAATATAGTGTGTTCTATACATTTGCTGGAAATACCAGCCTAATACCAATACCGGTCGTATTAATGCCCATCGATACCAGTTAAAAACTCAACCTCTAGGCGTTTCATAAAGTTGGAACGGCTCACCGCGACAACCAAACGCCTTCAGAATCTGCGGGGTATCCCACAGCTTTTCATCTCCCTCGAAGGGATATTGATAGTTCATATCCAAGTGTCCCAAAAAATCCTCGATAACAGTTCAATACTCTGCCTTTAGATGGCGTTGCGTCATTTTTTTACTTGGAACACAAGTAGAAAAAGGAAGCCGAGCTTAAGATTTGGAAATGCTGTGATCAGATGGAAAACATTTTGCATTTTTTGCTATTCTATTTTATTTTGGTACATGAGTGAATTCTAAGTAAGCGGCTGCTAATCTTGAAAGGATTGATACGCATTAGTACCTTCAATTTTGTCCTTAGATTTGAATAATAATAGGTATGCCCTGCGTTAGCGGGAATGTTACTCCACTGCCATAAACTCAAACTACGATTCATCATTGTAAACTAGTTTAGAACGGCAAACGCCGAGTTAAATCGAGAGCTACCTTCTGGAGCTGAGCCTTCAATAATGATTGTAATGGTGAAACTTAAATCCGGAATCACTTGATGCGTGAGCAAATCGATAGATAA
The DNA here is from genome assembly GCF_921293095.1 of Ischnura elegans. Taxonomy (NCBI): domain Eukaryota; kingdom Metazoa; phylum Arthropoda; class Insecta; order Odonata; family Coenagrionidae; genus Ischnura; species Ischnura elegans. Next base: position 31,605,814 of record NC_060249.1, read on the forward strand.
TGTTATCCTGTTGCTTCTTTCGATTGGAAATGTAGTAGTTCAGACAAGAAATCATGATCTAATAGATGATCCGGTCAATCGATAGGAAAGATATGTCATGACGAAAAAAGCATTCCTTAACCTTTCTTCCCGAACCTTCCAAGGTCTACTAGAATCCAAGACATAATTTAGATTTACATACTCCCCCGTGAGAATGAATTCATCTCGCAACTAGTCAATAATTTCAAGTCCAGGCTCGGGGCAACTAACAACACATTATTATTTAGAATTAGGGCATTTAGAATTATAATCTATCAATTCCAACAACGTACACTGCCTCTTGAAGGCAGTCTTCTATTATTCTTTCCTATGCCTTTTTCCTCTTCTAGTTAAACATATTGAAGTGATGAATGCATCAAATTTTTGTTGGAATATGTCCACCCATAAACATTCATATATCTTTATTAATATAAAAAAAGGCTCAGTTGAAAAATAAAAAAATGATAAAAATTGCTGCTTACAATTGGCAAAAGCGATAAAATTATTAAAAAAGAAAAATTAAGGACAAAGGATAAATATATCATAATAATATAAAATCTGTAAAAACAATTTATGGTACCATTGCTGATGTGAAATCACCAATGTTCTCAATTATTAGTATAGTATTTAATTTTCTGCTATCATAAAACAACACTCCCTGCGCACAACGCAAAACATGCGCACAAAAATGATTGTACTGTAAACTGACTGGTTGAGATTAACTTGGTTAACCGGTACGCGCGCTGAAGCGCGCAGAATAATGAGAATCTTTTCAATCATTCCTTTTTTCATAACTTGAAAATGAAAAAAATACAAATGTTGCCGCACAATGTTGAAGACTTAGAGACGTCATTAAATTTCTGGTCCTTAAAGCGGTAAATAGAGACCCTATCTTAGACGGAAAATAACACTCTATAGATTATATTTATCGCAGCGAACCGCGTGAATCCGAGAAGAAGCGGTTAGCTGCTAAGCAATAGCCATTGACGTCATATTCTTTTTCAGATAAATGGGAGAGCCTGTCGATATTTCGCAGCGGATAGCACGAGGAATAGAAGACGGATGGAAAAACGGGAAAATTTGGGTAAAATATAAATGTATGCGTAGTAAATTTTTATTTCAATTGTGCATCGAAGTGCACTGGGAAGCGAAAGGTTTGATAATAATTAATAGTGATTCTATGCAATGATTTCATTATTTCAAAACAGGAGACTCATTTAGGTATTCAGAAAAACAAATTTAGTCAATGAACGATGATTGCTTGATCCTCTGCTTCGATTAGTTTTGGTCACTAATTTCATTCTCTATAGACTGTACGTTAGTCATTGTACATGCATGACTATGACTGCACAAGCAAAGGAGCCAAGGGGACTACGGTTTTACGTCCCATCAGACGGACGTAGTACTGCACTTGAAGTGCCCACAACAATCCACTCAAGCAGAGATCTGGTCTGAAAAATCATCTCCACACAGCCGGGATCTCAACCCCGGCCCATGGGATGGGAAGCCAACAATCTAACCACCCCACCAAGCCGAGCACCCAATGGCCCTAATGGTAGATAAGTTGGGAAACAACTCCCTTCACTTGGTTATAGAATTGAAAAGGGAGAGAGAAAATATTGCCGAAGCGGTGAGGAGAGTTCAAGTTTGAAGCCAAGGAAGGAATGCCACCGTTAACTTTCAGCGAGGTGGATTAATTAGCGGATTTATTCAGGAGTTTATTTTCCCACGCATCGGCCCTCCGCTCCTCTTGCTGCTGGCCGAATCGTCAAGGTCCATGCGAGAGAAACTTAAAACTCTATATGGAGGTATCATCTCCTTACCGGCTTTCTGGTTTTTTTTAAGTATGCGGAAATTTTCTCCTCCGAAAACCTAAAGAAAATATGATACGCGTTTTTTTATACATAGCCTCCCTGCGGGGAAAAACGGATTTACGTCATAGCATCAGTTGATTAAGCGTAAATAATTGTTTATAGCGTCAGGCCTACGGAAAGACAAGCACGGGCGAAATATTTCTTTGGCACAGACCAATGAAAGTTCTTCCGTTGTACGTAGAAAATATTATTTTCTTCATTATTGGTGTATTTGAAAAAATGTGGTTTATACATGAATGTGACGACTTGTTTGGGATTTTAAGCAGGTTTTGTGATGGAAATTCCTATAAATTAGATGTGTTTTTTCTCTCTTGGAGAATGCACAGCTTGTTTGGCGAGGAAAAAATACGACAGTGTAGGTAACTGAACAGTCTGGTGCATTGGCCGGGGTAGCCTTAGATCCGTGGTCTCATTGTAAATACAAGTTTGAATTATTATTCATAGCTATAACTCATTAAGATGACAGATTTTAAGCATGAGAAACTTTTTCATCTAGTTTATCGATATTTTCATGGTGGAACTAAGAACTTCCTCCCTCATATCTCCAGAGAAAGACTCAATATCCTTATCATAATAAAACATAGTTAGATATCTAATAAAAGCAGTCAATAGTTGAGGTGACTTCCTTAACTTAGGGAGGTAGTGAAAGTTTGGAGCGAAACCTAGAAACAGCTATAGCCAAATAAAAAAGAACACTAAAGGACCTCTGATTTAAAACTCCATCTGAAGTTAAGGTTACATTCCAGTTAATCTCCAATGAAGTTATGGAAAATTCGGTGTCCTACCTCACAGGGATTCAAACCGAATTTCACAAAATTGTAAGCCGAAATGCTGTTAACAACACCAAATCGATCTCAGCCGTAATAATTTCGCTTGCAGTTTGGATGAACAAGTATTATAAGGTCCTGACTAAGGACGGGTATTATAAGGGTAGTAGTCAGTACTTTATAGAGCCCGTCTCCAAAGAAACTCAAGGGATTTTCTTGAATTTTAATCCTGGCTGTGTAATTCTGTCGGGTAAAACAATTTGTGTAAAATATCACCAGTTTTGCCCGTTATAATTGAGGAATACGCAACACCAAGTAGTTGAAGAATCTGAGCACAAAATTCGCTGAGAGGGAAGCAGAAAGTTTTTTGGACGTCAAGTACCTCAGTCAGCCTTGACCTATCAGCCTTCCCCAAAACCAAGTCACTCAACCTTTCTCTCAAAAGTTTTAATTGAGAACTAAGCTTTAAGTTGAATAAAAACGATTTTAAATCAACTCTTTCTTCTCCATTTTCGGATTATGAAGCATTCAAGCAGTTATATTTGACCCACTACGCTGACTCATTAAACGTTATAATAGCAAGTGTTTCTCTTTAACATCAATTCCTGATTTTTATGGAAATTAATGCTAATGTATAACAACTAAAATCTTAGATCTAAATTACCTCTCAAAAATGGATTTTGGCTCTAGAGAGTGAATATAAATAGAGGATTTGTTGGAAAATTATTCTGTCGTCATTGGAATTATCAACGGGTAACAAATGCACGGAGTTGTTAACTGCTACCTTCATTCAAACTAAAAAACTAATGCTAAAATTACAAGAATTCAGAGAAAATTACAAAGGCAGTAAATTTGTTTTACCTTGAAATTTGTCAAAATTAGCAAAGAAGTATTTTTAATAGTTCTGTGGTTGAATTTTATTTCACAAAACTATAATTAATGACCACTTACTCCGGTCTCCTGTCCAGTGGTCATTTCGGAGACTTTGGATATTACTCACTGGTAATTCACATTGTTTTTACCTTGTTACCACTTCTAAACAAATTTCCACCACTCCTCCACCACCAACGAAATTTCAAAGGCGCACCCTGAGCCAAAAACTCTCCATCCCCCGAGGGCAACCCTGCGGGTCCCGAAAAGTGGTCCCTCAGTTCCATTTGGGCGTGGACCGGGGTAGTGGGTCCCCGCCCACGGGAAAGGGATAGCGGACCGATTGAATCTTCTGCCGTATTTCATCGCACACCACGGACTCGAATGACTGGCAGACAGATCAGAAATGAGGGAAGTGATAATCACAAGTGAACATACTTTCTTTATTGTTGGATACCTATTATGATATCCGTGAATTGAGGCACAGGGGAAAGATAGATGCATATGTGTCTTTATTGCTCATGTATCTTGGACATACGCAATACAATCTAATAATATAAATTTACTTATGTTCAATAGGGCACTTCAGATTTATTCCTGCGGGAATCATTAATATCTGCAAGCTTTTATACTGCTAAGAAAATATTTTCATAGTGGCTTCAGCATTATATTTTATCATGCATCTAACTGCTCGAGAAAAAATTGCAAAATTAGCGGGAGTTTGAATACTACAAGATAGTGAATGAGGTTGCGACGATGGAGAAATCCACAGCGAAAGAGAAACATTATTCATATAATTGAATCTACAAGAACTGTAATGTTAATTAATTGTACATAATTATTGGCATGATTTACAAAGACAGAGAAATTGCTATAGGGATGTAATAGGTGGTTTGCAAGATGTCAATGAAGAAATGAAAATTGAAGGAAGACCCATATGGAAAGAAGCATGTGGCCATTCTCGTAGGTAATTTTAACGGTTGATTGTTTGATTGAAACTATTGGTCAAATGGTTGAAAGCATCTAGCTAAACATCGCATTCCAATTTTCAAGAAAACAAGTTTACTGATTATTGGCATGATTTACAAAGACAGAGAAATTGCTATAGGGATGTAATAGGTGGTTTGCAAGATGTCAATGAAGAAATGAAAATTGAAGGAAGACCCATATGGAAAGAAGCATGTGGCCATTCTCGTAGGTAATTTTAACGGTTGATTGTTTGATTGAAACTATTGGTCAAATGGTTGAAAGCATCTAGCTAAACATCGCATTCCAATTTTCAAGAAAACAAGTTTACTGATTTCTCGACAGGTATTTTTAAATGTGAGCGGCATAACTAACATTGCCATAAACACAGTGCGTTAGAATCGGATAAATCTTATAATCTATGCGAGAAAAAGCCCCGATGAAAATGCTTATTTATCTCCTTCCAGCGCGTACGAAGAACAAAAGATTTACTCCACAATAAATGACAAAGCATTTGAGAAACATATCGCTGTTAAGGTAGCTGAGTAGCGTCTATCAAAATTCTATTCTATATTTCAAAATGTGAAACAACAAATAGTCATATGTTTTCATTTATTGCAAACTTTTTTTGCTTTGGAATTTGGGATTGAAGTAATTGCTTCTTATATGCAATGATCATAGTTATTGACGGATATGTTGGGGAATTCACCTTAATAATAAGGTTAACACATGTTAATGTAATTTAGCTGTCACGCTTACCCGATGGATCAAATTCACTTAAAAACAGACTGATCTGATCTGACAGTTATGACTGACATCAATTCCATGAAATGAATCATTTCGCCATTTTCTCTGAGACCACTAATTTTCCCACGCAAAATGTCTGCTCGTAGAAAATGGTAGTCAGTTATTTCAAAACGTTGAAGTCACAACACATGTTTATACGAGCCATCCATTGAAGGCAAAATTTAGAGCCAAAACCAAATTTTAAATTCCTGTGCCCGGAAAAAAAGCACCCCAAAAATCGCTAAGGCAAAGAATTTAAATCTCAAAAATGATCTCCCATACCTCATCCCGGAATATAAATTTTTTCCTCCCAACCCGAGGGTGAAAAATCGGCGCTTTTAAAACCGGGGAAAATCCAACTTTTACAATCCGACTTGTTAGCCCCGAGCCCTTAAAAAAAACTCGCGATTACGGTTTGGTAACACTCTCTGGACTGTAAATTCCATGATGCTAATTTACGATTATTCCGCATGATTTATACGGCGATCGGGACTGCGGGCAGTTCCTTATATATACCGCACCGACAATGCGTGATCGTCCGTGCAGGGAAAGAGTAAAGGGCCCCACGAGAAAGAAAGAGAGAGAGAGAGAAGGGGCCTGAGTTATATTAATTGCCCCCATAAAAGTCGAGAAATTCGCGAAATATCGCCTGTTGCGGGCCTCCACCATGTTCTCCAAAGGCGCCATTTTCCGTGGAAAAAATAGGTTTACAATGGAGTAAAGTAACAGGTCCGGCCGTTCTGTTGCGAAGGGAATAAATCAGCCGCAGGGAGGCTGGGACCTGCCCCGTCTCTCAGCCGGCCCACCGCTGACTGTAATAATGCTATTCTAACCTCTATCTGAGAATCGGGAATCGTCTTTATCGGATTTCAGCTGGAATCCAGGAATGAAAAGAGTGTGGTGGAGATGATGATGGAAGTGGGAAAGTTAACTCGCGGATCGCCACGGGCTGTTCAAGTTATGACTGGGGTAGGCTGGAGAAGATAGGAGGGTGATATTCAAAAATATATATATTTAATACCGCGTGCGTGATCGATCATAGGGGTACGAATTATGAAGACAGGTAAATAGATGAACCAATTCATATGTTCGAAAAAATTGTCCATCCATCTCCTGTTTACCAATGGCGGAAATTTGCAGAAATGCGAAAAATATTAGATATACCCTGGCGTTACGCTGTTGAACTGCTTCATGATTCATAAGGCAAGTAACTTAGATGCTTTTCATCAATTTATTTGCATCTGTCTTAGGTTTCAACGGTATCGTAGTCCGTCATCACGGTACCGCGGCATCCAGACCCAATTCGGACGAACATCTGCTCGATTTTCAGTTCTGAAGAAAGGGTAAAAAATTCTATGGACGTGAAGAGAAGAGTACAGATTTAAAACTATTAATCTGCTGAAAAAAAATCACATCAGAGCTATATTTACAAACAAGGAGCGTGGTGAATAGGTTATCGCATATGGTAGAAGGGCTAATCAAAGGAGGATGAAGTATCTTGAGAGGAAAGATTTTTTGATAACTCAATTTCCCTTCACAGCCCGGTTAGATATTATAGATATTTCAAAATGGTATCTACGAAGTTGCTGTGTTCCAAGGAAGTAGCCTCCAAAAATTCTCGAATCAGGAGGTACGGCACATTTCGGGGGGTGTTCAGTTGGAAGGGGTACGCGTAAGAGTATCACTGAAAATTATTTTGAAGGGGGACCGAGAAAGTACTTGGAGCAGATGACGTTCACAAGGAACATCAGTAAACTGTTAGAACTAGGAAAAGGGAAAGTTGAGGGTTGCCGGGAACCATTATCAGGATTGCAATACCTACATCAGACCTCCACTCTTCCTTGGGTTCGATTTGCGGTGGATTTGCTTTACGACCTCAGCTGATTCTGCACGGGCTATTTTGAAAAATGCCGATTTTTTCTCGACCTTTATATTATCCGCATGCAATTTTAAATCATGTTTTGCAATGAAACAGATTTCTTACGCAGCAAAATTACCATGCGCTGACTATATTCAAACCAAATAGTGTAAAAATAAAACAGATTCAATAGAAGATGAAATTCGCTATACGATTGGTCCTCCGGAACGCATAAATATCATAATGGCAGGGTCTGTTGTAGGTACTATGATTGAAGTCCTCGGTAGCGGCGTAGTGAAGTCTTTGCCTGCCAAACGAGAGGTCGCGGGTTGGAGTCCCGCCTGGGGGGCTTTCCCGTATCCAGGGCATGGATATGCGACGCACATTGTGCGTGCGTGATCGATTGTGTGGGTACGTTTAATGACTAAGTTAAAACCCCGCTATAAAAGACCAACGCTGCTGTTTGCAGCGGTACAGGAATAATTAAATAAAGTGATATGATATGCAAAAAAATTAGAGTTGACTGCCGTTGGATGATATCATGATAGGCCCCCCCTTGGGTAAGCACCACACGTGCACGGATCGTCTTCGTTTCCACGGAAACGAGGATGATTGTTGAGTTTGAGTAGGGATGAGAGTGATTGTGAGGTAGCGGAGGAGGTGGGGCCAATGCAAGGAGGGAGGGGTGTGAGGGAAAGATCGCGAAAGAGTGACGTCACGGCGGAGTCAATCACCTCCCGTGGCCCAATTGGCGGGCGCCGTCTCCCACCTATCTCCCTCCCCCCTTCACAAGCGAAGAAGATCGCTCCCTTCTTTCCCGCGCGAAAGGGTTAGCAAGAAAGATTCGCCATGCGCCTCTCCGTGCCTTGGGTGCGCGCGGCGCGGCCAAATGTGTCGAAATCGTCCCCTGGTCGATCTATCGCCGGGGCAGGACAGGTGGGGCGAGTGGACCGCGGAAGATCAGGGCGGAAATACAGATCTCGCATCGAAATTCGTTCCCACGCGAAGGTCGCCCGAGTTTGAAGGGCTCGCAAACGAGGTGCTGTCTTCCTTCGCGTGCGGAACCGCGATTTTTTCCCGTTTTTTTTTATCATAGCCTTAAGAAATTGCTCATCATGAGTTGAGCAAGAATTTTGCGTTTCGCGACCGCACCTGAAATCAATATTTTTGTATATTTATACAATAGTCAATTAGACTTATTTTTAAAAAGACCTTAATATCCGAACATCATCATATTACCCGATGAGTTACCACAAAAACAAAACCAGTGGATTTAGGCGTTGATTGGTGGAGATTGGTTACAAAATGCTTTGTAAGAAGTACTGTAATAACATGATACGGTTCCGAAATATTTTTAGATTTTACAAAATTGGAAAATACTGTCATTATAAAAAGCAGAATTGCAATTTGGATTCGAGTAAATGGTAACACGAACAATATAGTTAATGTAGGATGTAGAGACGAATTTTTGTATTTAGAAATAACTCCAATCACTGACTACTTAGAAAACGGTAAGGGCTAATCAAATGGACGAGAAAGGTAACTTCGTAGACTAATTTTCATTTAGCATTTAAACGAAAAATTGCAAAATCAATAGTTCGTAATAACGTAATACCTACAAGCTACAGGCAGGGGAAAAATAATCTATGAAATGTTAACATTGCGTTACTTCAAAGATCTGAATTGAAAATGCTGTCGAAGTGTTATGAAAGTGAGCTTCAAACCAGGAAAGAATTCAGTTTGTTTTTGAAATAAGTACAAACGGATATTTCATAACCAAAATTTCAAAGTAATTTATTTATATAGTAAACTATAGTAATAATAGGAAACTAAGAATCGAACATAAGAGAGAGAGTTGGTAACTTGATTAGAGTTTCCAATGTCCCTGCCAATTTTTTTCAGTGGCAATTCAGTCTTCTGGTTCGATACTGACTGAATCGTTTCCCATCCTCATGAGCACAACTCCTGTCTTTCCCAACCCTCCTCCTCGTGCATTTCTCAATTCCATCCGCATTACAATTTTCTTGCGCTAGCATGGATGTATCTTCTTCCTTTATGGAACTCAAAAGACCCTTCACCTCTTCATAATGCCTGTTCCACTCGGGACTTCCCGAGCTCACCATGCATCACTGCAGCGGTGGACTTTTTTTCTCTCCCTCTCTCTCGAGCCAGCTTGTTCACTTTTTGCCAGATCCATCCATTTCCAACGCATCATGCTGCGTCCCATAGCCTCAACCCCCAACCTCGCTAATAGCTGCTCTTTTCTTCTTGTCCTTTCCCTATTAAAATATCCTCCAATTCCCTCTTTCCTCCACAGCCTTCTAATCTTCTCATAAGCCATCATCTTTCATCTAACAGTTTCTGCCAATCTTGCTCCGCTTAGAATACCCCTCGGATGGTATGTTTAAAATTTTTTTCCTTCGAGGAAGATCAACCACGTGACGGTCATTTCAGTGTGACATCACGTTAAAACCCTTATAGATATCGATTAATTGATTTTACTTCTTATCCGGAACTGCAAGAATAATTTCAAATTCAAACCACTACACACTATTAGCTGAAAGTGTCAATAAGCCATAAACATATTCTCTATATTTTAATTTAAACGAATGAACCCAGTAGCAGAGCACATTTGAAGCAAATTAATGAGGACTAATATTAAAATATTTTGAGTGAAAATTGAGCTGAGCCGTTAGTACGATGAGTTCAGATGGGTATTAGACAATCAGTCATTTATGCATTCATTTTGCGCTGCTTCTAGGTATATATTAACCATTACTTAGGATAAGTTATTGCTGCTTAAAAGTGAATAGCAACTCAAACCCAGCATTAACACTAGGGGACGGGAGTTTCACGCTACCTAGAAGGACGGCTAGGGGTCATTTGACCCTTTAAATGTTTTTTGGAATAAAACGAATGAATATCCTTTGTCTTTCTTGACTGAAAAAATTGAATAATTTTAGTGAGAAATGCATTTTAAACTCCTTTCACTAAACTTTACATTGATTGAATGAAATGAGATATGAAATCAGGAATAATTTTGGGCTGATCGTGTTGAAAAAAAATAAAGAAAACAATAAAAGACACCCAAGAGAACGAATCCACACACTAGAGGGAGTTTCTCTTAGTTAAACAACGATAAAATACTGAACAGGTAAAACTGTTAAGAAATACCGATGATCTGTTCCAATTTAGGGTGAAGAATACGCCGAGGGAATGTTACCTTGGCACCTTGAAATCGCACTTGCTTAATCATGCATGAGGGAGAACGGGTTGGGATCACGCGTTTTCCTTATATGAACTAACCAGGAAGTGAGTGCGCGTCTCAGAGCGGACGCTTGTCATTCATCCATTCCTCTCGAAGCAGACGAGGTGCAGAGGAAGAGGAGGGAATTAAAATTGAATCTTGAGACAAGCAATCCAGGGAGGCACGAAAAGGGTGGAGAGGTTTTGTACAAGTCGGTAAAAGCAGGCGAGGACGATATAACGATATATCGATAAATATCGCGATATTTTATAATTCACCTGAGAACTTGTCTTGGGACAGTACCGATAAATATGTAGTAAAGCGTTCCTTACTTGAGGTTTTGTAATAAGCCGGTTTAAGCAGGCAAGGACGATAAAACGATGTATCGATAAAAATCGCGATATTTTAAAATTTAAAATTAAAAAAAATAATGTGGGACTCTTCCGATAAATATTTAATGAAGCGTAAACTTCCTTGAAATAATGTCTTTCATATGTATATTACTTGACTGAGGCGATGATTGGGAAGAGTTCAAGGCTAATATCCTGGAAAACCATTTTTGTAGGGTTAGAAAATATTTTTAGTGTTTTTGTACGAGAAACTTAAATTATATAGTATAATGATTGAAGGAGATTAAGCGAAGAATGATAGCGACATTTTTACCATAGACATCCCTGGAAATGTGTATCTCAAGAGGTGAATTAAAAAAAGAAAATTAAACGAAAAGAAATCTATCAAAATTAAACAATAATAATGCAAAACTAAAAAAAGTTATGTAAAGAATGTGTATTATATCATTTGCCTAATGTCTTTTATGAATATCAAACTAATTGTGCAAATGTGCAACGAACGGATAGGGCGTAACATCAAAATTTTATGAATAATTCCCGACGTTCATCCCCAAGAAAATATACACTTATTTTACAAATTTGCCACTTATTCACCAAGCGATATAGAACTTGATTCTATCGCCTTCTTTTAAAAAGGCGAAACCATTGATAAATGCTATAATAATCTATATTAATTGACTCGCTTTTTAAAACTAATAATGAAACCGTTCCAAGTCACCCGAAAAGAATTCGTTGAATGCCCACATTGATTAGGAACCTCACTGCCAACTTTCAAGGCAAATATAATTGAAATAAACCTGAATGACTTGTCTTTCGGTACTTTCACCCATTCAATTAATCGCCGTAGAATGGACGTTTATTTGCACTGTTGTGACATACGCTTTCCAAACATGGCTTTCAGGATGTAGTAAAGCTTGCTTGCCATAGAGAGAATTTTACGACGAAAAAAATATCAATTTCACAATGCCTAGCATCGTAGTACCGGTCATGAAGACGCATCGTCCCATGATTTCACGCGACAATGAGCACCGGGTGATTTATTCCGTTGGGCCACCGCCGTTGCCCTCAGGGCCTTCCGGACACAAAAGGGTCGGTGCGTGTGACGTAGCCGCGCAACAGGGGCTCGACCAGTGTCCCTGGACCCACGATCGGCCCAGCCACGAGGTAACAAAGAAGCACGTCGTGAGTAGGGACAGCTCACGGCAACCAGCGATAATTATTGCGTCCGCACGCACGAAGGGAATGCAAGGCAGGGTCAACAAATACATTTTTTCATTTTGAAAACATCTCGAGTAAGGGATGAGCGATTTACTGGAGAATAAACTAACACAAATATTGGTCCATACGAGGAGATAGAATGAAAGAAAAGGCACTATGCTTTATCCCTAACCTAACTTCCACTTAACCTTACTTCTTTCTCTAAGGGATTTTCAAAATATGATATCAATTATGTGGAACCGATTTTTCCTCATCCCTGTGTAAATAGAAATAATTATACCCTAAAAAAACATCTTATATGCTGAAAGCTTCACTCCAAAGAAACCATAAACAATTGACTAATTAATCACTTTACCAAAAATGTAAATGAAAGGTATTTGAACTTTTTAACAATAATTTAATGAAAGCATTTTTATTGCAATTATATTACGCATTAAATTATCGTGAAAATTTTTAACTAAAAATGATGGTGACCTTCATGCCACAAGGAATGTTGAAAACTATATGAACTTTAGATAACAAGCATGAAACCTGAGGTGAATTGTTTTCCAATTTAGTTGGTAAGTACTTCTCATACTTTAATTTTCATTAAAAATATGATTTAAAGACCGTTTTACGGAGGGAAAGTGCTTGCAAAATCTGACGTGTGTACGAAGGCACAGTCAAAATTGCGTCGTGTAAAGCGGTGAAATGCTATAACACATGCGAGAATGCGTGGACGTGAGATGGCAAAATAGCCCGTTCTAATTTTGTTCATGTATTAGCGCAATTCCACGCTATTTAAAAAATTAATGCAGTCCCAACCTGCGCAATTCCGTGTCCCGTGTAAAACGGCCTTAAAACACTCTTCTAAGGAAGCCGAATGATTCTGTTGCTATCTTAATAATATAAAATGAAGTACCGACAGCAAAGAATAAACATGCCTTTAGAAAGCCACCAGGCCCAGTAAAGATTAATTATTAATAGTAATCCAGTAAAGGCCATTATAATGTCTAAGCATTGTGCAGGTAAACAACTGAAACAACAAATGCACTAATATCAAATACTGAAGAATTGGAGTCTGAAAAGGTTCGACAAAAAGATGCGAAGAGAAGAGACATTGGTTGTAATACTGGAATGGATTGCTGTGCGAATGGAAAGCTGGAAACGTCTGGCCTGAAACCTCTTCATATTCTGGGAAGTGTTTTTAATGGAGCAAAAATTTGCATAATTCCAGATCGGGAGGTGCTTTTACGGCCACCTGAGTGAACACATCTACTCAAGCGCTGGCAGTCCGAGGCCATTGGTAAAAAAAGACATGAAAATACTCCCTTGAACCTTTTCCTTACTCTTATATCTTTCCCAGTTATATATTGTCTTACCAGTAATTTTTTTTCTCTGAGGAAGTATTCACAAAAAATGGTTTTACATTCAAATGAAAAGCTGGATATTAAAGTCACTTGAATATTTCCAAATGTCTGGGCTTAAATGTTTATAACAAAATATTTGATTACTTTTAATATACTGTCGTCAAATCACGTGGAATCTGAAGAAAATCACAATATTTGCACAGCTTTACAGAAAAATGATCAAATGAATAGTATTTGCAGCAAATGACACGAAAAAAACGAAGATAATTAACACAGCTCACTAACTATATTTTTTTATCCTTACATCGTTTCTTCACTCTCTGACATATCAACATAAAAAGTAACCATGGAATGAAGGAAAATGTTTAAATAAAATTCAGGCGTATATGTTCAATGACGCCTTTCAAAGAGAACCTCCAATCATTCTCCTTACAAAAATTAAACCGGTTTCGCTCTGGAAAAAATATTTTGCTTGGTTTTATTTGCTCAAAATTACTCTTTGCATTTACGTAGGAGATAAAAAATTAAACATTTAAATGTAGGTGTATAAAGTAAAGAGTATACTGAAGATCCTGAAATGATGATGGAACAGTTGCAAGCACATATCTCAATATGACATACTTATTATTCAACAAACAACTTCTTTCAAACGCGGAAAGCAGTCCCGTTCATCTCGGCGTGCACTTGACATTGATGCTCCGATGATTGCATCGCAATATGTCATAAGATTTCTAACTGACGAGGGCTAAGTGTGGTATGCGGAGAGTGGGGGAACTCAATGTCTCTGTCATCATGATACCTCTGACAGTGCCTTCATAAAATTCATTGACCGTTGAACAAAGGTGAATCGTTCCTATTTTCCTCAGATAACCATCTCCTCTAATACTCGATCTAAAAGATATTTATAGTGATCATCCTTCCGCAAGGTATGAAATGTAAATGGAAAATTCCATGAATTCTAAGTAACGGGTATGAAACATATGGTGTTTTTTTCCAATTTATTTACTAGTACAATTAATTTTAGTTTAAAATATGATTTTAAGGTACTACTCTAAGGCAGTTGGATGCTTCTGTCACCTAACTTATTACATAATGTGAGGTACCGTTAGCGAAGTATCAATTTGACTTTAGAAGGCCAGCAGAGCCAGGAAAGGTTAGATAATGTTATTATAATGCCTACGAATTGTACTGGTAAACAACTGAAACAATAAATCAACTCAAGTTAAATTATGAAGAACTGAAGTCTGGAGAGGTTTGACACAAAGAAGCTAAGAGAGGAGAAATGGGTAGGTAATCTCGAATGAAAAACTGGAAACGTTTGGATGAATGAATTGAAATATCCGTATTGTAGGAGATTAATGGTATATTTTTAATACGATCATCTTACGCTTTGTAATATTAAACAAAAGCCAATTTCTTTTGTAGTTTCTTTTACTGACGACGTTAGTTCAATGAATGATATTACACAAATAAAAAGAATATTCTGCAAAAATAACGGAAGACAAAAGCACAAATTTGCAATCCTAGAAAATATAGATATAATGCGCGCAGTTAGAAATTTAAGCTTACTATCATGCATATTACCGATTGAATGTTACATTAAATGTAAAGATAGTGATGCATACAAATGTGATCGATATTTATACAGATTTCATACCATAACTATCCAACACTTAACATTTTAATTAATGTGTATGGTACGACGCGTACGTATCGTGAAAATGAACATTTCACCACTATTTTAAATAATTGAGATAGAGTCGATAGTAGATGATCGATATGTATGCCTTCAATTCAGAATCTGACAACCAATATTTATGATTCCTGTTGATTAGAATCACGGAGTCTTTAATCTAGTATTCATAGAAATTTGTATGTATAATTAATAAATTATAAATGCACTCATGTATAATTAATAGCTATCATTAAATATATTTACCATAGCATAACCATTTGTGTAAATGGTACTCTTTGGTAATGGTACATTTTGGTACTCTTTTCCTAGACTATTATAGAACACGAAGCAAATTTACGTACTGATCTAAGAGCACCCACAAAATTATATAAATCAATTAATTCTGCAATTAAAAGTATTTTGAACGCTAAAAACACGATTTTGACAATAATACGATTGCGAAGCAATTTTCACAAGTACAAAAAAATTATTTAAAGAAAAAACTTGCATGCAATATTTTTCCTGATTACAACAAAGAAATTATATATTGACGGATGAATATTTTACATTTCTCCCTGATAGAACGTAATTGTGATGTTTTCTTTGATGATTTTCAAAGTTGTTTCATTTAATCGTCTCACAATAGAAAGCGATTTTATTTCTACTGCTTTTCGTTCGTATGAATGCTACTTCTAGAGTGGAAAATCAACGTTAAAGGAAAAGTTTATAGTGAGTGTAAGATATTATAGGAAACGTAACGATGGGGGAATTTTTTTTTTCTTAAAAAAATGTATCTTTTTCTTCGCAAATCATCACCTTAAAAAATATTTTTTTGAGAATCACTTTTCCTTCAGATCAAAATTCCACGCAGGGATGCCTAAAAAAATTGTATCCGCTCATTCCCGAGAAAAATAGCAGGTCTTGGGAGGCGAAGGATATCGATGGTTTTGCCCAAAAAACAACTTCCCCGGCCCTCTAGTATTGAGTGTCCGATGTCGGCCGAGAGAGAGAGAAGAATGTTGAGGTAATCGTCACATTCCGTCGGAAAGGAGGAGGAAACCGGTTCGCATATACCAATTACTATTCTATTCCGTTCCCTTAACTATCTTCCTCCTTTCTTTCCCTCTCCAAGACTTTTCTCCCGTCTTTTTCCTTTTTATCTCTCTATATCTCCTTCTCCCTGCTATTCCAACTCACCCTCATACCTCCCCTCACCACCTCATTTCCGTCGCAATCCTTGAGTATTGGGATAATAGCTTTATTTCCACCCCACCCGCAAAGTCTCCCCCGAGGAAAGGAGCCAAGAGTTCCGAAATAACTCCACATAGTCCAACCCCCACCCATCTATCCCAATGTCCCTTCATGTCCCTTGCTACCCCTTATCTCTCTGCCATTCTTTTACGCTCGCGAGCACAAAGTGTAGATCTACGTCTATATACTACAAATAGACGTGTGGCGGGAGGTGTTAGGCTGTTAACATATAAAAAGGAAAAGTTGTAACGAAGTTCCACCAAGCATTTATTGAAGCCCTTTATGATTGAGAGGAAAATCAAATTCCCTCACCTATCCTTTCGGCAAAATATCTATCTTAATTTATCGTGTCTGTTGGACCTGAACGTCCCAAAAAAAACTATTCTAGGAAGCCGCGGGATGTTTCACTACTCATGGACTGATATTTTACAAAATAACGTCATTGAATATTTATTTTAGCTTTTCATGAATGACAAATTAGGCACCGTTATTTAACCCCAATCCTTGTGAATATGGCAAGGTGTTACGTCACCAGCCGTCTAAGTATAAAAAGAAAATGTTAAAAAAATTATTCCCAGAAACGAATTCCCAGATCTATTCGTTCGGCTAAATATCTCTCTTAATTTTTCGCTTCTGTCGGGACTGGAAATATATTGGGGCTCTAATATTATGTTCTCCGTGTCGTTCATAAATAAATCTTTTCAAGCAATTGAAGCCTAGCGCGCAACCTCTGACTCCAGCATAATTCGTTTAACATATGGATAACGAAGCGGTACACAGCAAGATGGCAGTGCCTGGATAAAGGAAGGATGACATACGCCATTACTTCGTTATTGTTGCGCCATTAGTTTTCTTTAAAATCAAAATAATTGATTTTTATTCGTTGAGAGAGAAAAAAGTACAAATAAACACTCCACTTTTCTTGGCATTTACTCCAACTATTAATGAAAATACGAACATGAAGCAGATATTTCAACTCACCTCCATTGGTTTAGTAACATTGGGTTCAACACATCAATTTTCTGCGGAGGCAGTAATTATAATTTAAACATTAATTATCAAGACTCGAATAACGCTTAATATGCAATATATAATCAAGAAAAAGCACAGTTTTAATGGTTATTCTGTATGCTGCAAAGAACTCTCTTTAGTAGTGACGAGAGACTCTCGCAAAATTGTTGTGAACCGAATAAGGAACACTTATCGTAAAAAAAATCGCAAAATTGCATCTGACCTCGGGTATTGGACTCTAATGTCAGAACCTCCAACTAATTGCTGGTGAGATAGTGTAAACAAAACTAACAAACCAGGAAAAGAAGAAAATTTTTAGTTTCCCTGGAAAAGATGAAAATGAATCAAATTTACAATAAATAAAACGCTGCTAAAAGTTTAGGCAGAAAGGTCTTTTAGTTTTAACGAAATAAGTATTGTGCGATCGTTTTGTTTCAAGAGTGCATATCAATAAAAAATAACATTGAAGGAGAGATTATAGACTAATAGCTTAGGATAGCGTACGATGCTCACCTTTATAGTAGTGTCCTTCTCGAATAGTGTACTCTGGCATCTCATCTTCTGTGAAATGACTAGTGAGCAAAGAGACTTGGAACTAATTGGGGAGATAAAGAATGGAAGACTTATCCAAAAATGCGTCTAAAAATAATTATATCGTTACTAACGAACAATCTACATTGTAGCTAGTTTTTTGGGGTCTTAATATTGTTCCATTAAAATTTCACGAAAACATCTTCTAGGAGAACCTCGATTTTTCCTCGGTGTTGACTAATGGCATGGGACTAGTTTATAACTTAGCACCTGTGGTGGGTTAATCTAAAAGAATTTTAAAAATATTTTTAATTATTTTTTTATTTTTCCTTTGATTCCCCACACTCATCCATTCCTTCCCTAATTTCATCCTCTCCCACAGTCATCTCTTATCCCTTTCACGCTTCAATTCTCACTCCCTCTATCTCACATGCCATTTAATTTCTGCTATTTCCTCTCCTTTGGATCTCACCTCTCTGTTTCCACCGCCTTTTCTCTCTCTCTCCCTCTCTCTCTCATCCATTCCTATTTCGGTGAGCCGCCACCTTCCCTACCCTCTCTTAATTGGTTTCAGAAAAACAGGACTTTGAGAGGAAAGAGTGCCGAGGAAAACGGTGTTAATTGAGGACTGGCCGGACGCTTCAACCTCCCTTCCCTTTTCTTTCACACAGAAACTCTTCCCTCCACATGCAATTAGCCGGGGAGCGATGAAATGGTCGCATTCTAAGACTTGCGCTCGAGTTTGCAGATCTGGACTTCATATACGACGCGAATGTTTCTTGCGGGGCTTCTTTTTGAGCCTTCCGACGCGGATTACGCTGGCTATACCACAGATGCACGGAGATTCTTTCTGTCATACACCTGCACTTCATTTAGCTACTTAAAGAGTAGTTCATATAGCCGGCAATGATGTAGGTATTTTATTCTGTATGCAGTCTCTTAGACAGATGTTTTTATTAGTCATCTTAACATGCCCATCAACGTTAAAACATGCATGAAAATTTAAAAAAACACGTGTTTCTCTTCTAAATATGATAGTTTTACTAAGTACCTAGTGGTTGCATCAAACACTCAGTCCTTCGATTCCATGACTTTTTTTTAATTGGAGAAATTTACCATAGACTGCCACAGGTGTGCGAATCAACAAATTCAAGGCATGGGATCATGTCCGTTCCCGGGGCCAGTTTATGCCATGACTATTTTTTTGGGAGTTTACATTGGCTTCATGTCGGATTTTAACCCAGTAACATTTGCCTGAATTCTAAGTGTCCTATCCCTGGACCACCACACTCCCCTAGTACAATTAGCATGTTATCCAATAATACAGGGCGTTTCAGGAGGAATCTGCCGGTGGTGGTAAGGGAAACCATTTTTTAGTATATTTTGTCCGTGACGCCATGAAAAAATTAGCAGTGCCGGAACACACATTCCTTAGCATTTTTTATGAGTAAAATATTACTCAGTATGCATTTTTAACAAGTTATTATTTACATTTTATTTCAATGTTTTTTTTATTTTGGTTACGAATGTATGTATTAGAAATTTTGAGGCACCAAAATTGATGAAAGTGTTATTTGACTATTATTTATTATGTTAAACAGTGCTGGAAAGGGGTTCTGGCGCGTTCCATCATCTTGGCACCACTGTTATTTTGTCCATAAACATAAAGTCGCAACTTCTTAGTTAGTAAGCTATGGAAATGCAAAAATATTTCGGATGCACTTTGCAGTTACCATAGAATCAATTTTTTCATGGGTATCCAGCCCTTTTCGACATTTTATGTAATAACTGGGGCGGTCTGAAGGGCACTCGGCTGGAGCTCATGATGGGGCTCTCTTCCGGAAAATTTTATGAAATGGACTTCGACGCCATTCTAGCTCTTAAAAACAAGATAAAAGCTAATTAAAATAGCAATTTATTCTGAAAAAAAAACTGTAAAAGTGAGAATTTCACAGCTTATAAAATTTAATAATGCAAATATTAAAAAAAACTCTAAATTATGCTTTTCTTACAACCATTTAAAAATAATTAAGTTTTCTTTATTTTTCTGTTTATTTTATTTAATTCATTTTTATACGAACTTTTTGTACAGTGTATGTTGTAAATGAAGCAAATTAATGAAAAGTTAGGATTATAAGAGCTAAAGAAAACTTTGGTTTGAGTCTTTCGTTATAACACCTTTCATACACGCTTCACGTCAGACGCATGGGGTGTAGGGTAAGCTAAGCTCGGGACACTCGACGATTGCCAACCAGCCGATCTGGCCAGACCGTCCCTGTGTCATACCCTGGATTTTTAGGGCATTAAATGATCGAGGTTGGACATAAATGTGGGATTATAATTGTCTGAAACAATTACCTCAAAATGTGTGATATTGCTCAATCACATTGTTGATATTCGCTCAAAACTATAGTTTAATTAAGCTCTGAGATTTATTTTTTCAGATAATTGAAATCGCTGGAATTATAATCCAACCTTTATTATTTGATGTCCTTAAAAACACGGCGTATAAAATAACAAGTCGAAAAGCCTAAATACTTAAGAAAAACTGCAACATTGCGACTGCAAAAAGCATCCAAAATAATATTTGCGTTGACATATCTCAGCAAGTAAGGAGTTGCGACCCTATGTTCATGGAAAAAATGTCTAAAACTGTCCCCCCTACATGAAGTATTGCAGATTCCTACTTGAACAATCTGCATATGCATATCATTGATGAAATCAAACCACTCATCCGGTATAATTGTAATTAAATCCGTCAGGAATTAATTAGGTGGCACAACAGGCTTAGCATAGAAGAAAACAGATTATCCGACACCTTGGCAATTCAACAATAAAATCGAAAAGAATATAAGTAAAATTGGATATTGCAATATTTCCACTGAGTTTGAGTTTTCCACCGAGAAACTCAGTGGAAATTTAGGGAAGCCCAATTTTACTAATATTCAAAACTTCCACCACATCGTGCCGAACATCATGCTAGAAAAAGGAATATACGTATTTCGAATGGATACATTTATTAAAATTTAAGATGTACGATCCAGCATGTCGGATGAAACGTTGTGCCTGATAACTTGTCTTTACATAACACACACGAAGACTTACTCTGTAAAATGTTCGCTGCTGTGGGGACAATCCCGGAAATGGGAGAATAAGCCTATTGGCAATCGTCCACTAAAATTTGTTATCAACTATCATGTGAAATCGCACCGCACATTTCTTTCATTGATTTAGTGAATTGAGTCTAACATTAATATACGCCGATGCTCACCCTATTATTCCTTTGTTTAATCAAAGAGCCAGCCATCAAAGTAGATCATTAGAGCTTTCTTAGTACGCACACATTTCGGAAAAATTTCGGGTAAAATATAGAGATTGGATTTGCTATTTTAGCCCGTTCCTGGGAAAAAATTCGCACGGACTCTGATGCATAAATTATGGTAACTAATATTTTAGAGTTAACTACCAAACAGACTAAAGACACGCACTCGTATCACTAATTAATTGTTGATTGTCCATAGATAATCATAACTGAGTACCCAGATATATTGGAGCTATCCAAAATGCGGGAGGAGGAATTTCCCTGATGATTCCATTTTCCTTAAATATGCGCTCGAGGAAGCAGTAAGCGCGATGTTTTCTTACGTGTTTGGTCCATATTTCCATTAGCCTTTCACGGTGGCTACGGAAAATCCCTATGATACGCACCGCATTCGGCGAATTACGCTATGAATTCGAAAGCCATGAGATTTGAATCCACGTTCCAGAAATAAAAACCTCTTCTAGGAAGCCACGGGGAAGTTTCACTACTCATGGACAGATATGTTATAAAATAACGGCATTGAATATTTATTTTAGGTTATCACGAATGACAAATCATGGCACCGTCATTCAACCCCAATCCTTTCATCTATAGCTACATCTTCATACTACTCCGCAAGCCGCCTAAAACGGCGTGTGGCAGGGGGTGTTAGGACACCAGCCGTCTGCATATAAAAAGAAAATGCTCAAAAAAAAATTTAGTTAAGTCCTTTATGGTTTGGGGGAAAAACGAATTTCCATATCATTCCGTTCGGAAAAATATCTCTCTTAATTTATCGCTTTTTTCGGGCCAGGAAATACAGTGAGGCTCTAATATTTTGTTTTCCGTGTCGCTCTTAAAGATATCCATTCTCAATTGTTCAAACAATCCAAGCCTAGCGCGCACCCTCAGAGTTTCTTGCGGCTCCCAGCTTAATACGTTTAACATCTGGGTAACGCTGTCAGTGCGCCCGTAGCAGTTTCTGATTGATCGCGATCAATTTTGTGCAATCGCGCAGCTTTCCTTTGTATTTTATTTAGTTCACGGAAAATTCAAGGTTCATATGCATGCTCATTACTTCGTTGTGACTCCCGTTCATTCCACCATCCTCTCCAATGGCTATCGGCCATTCACGCATTCTTCCCGACTCGCCTGCAGTCCCGTGCATTTCCCCTCCCATTATCCTTTCCCGTCGTCCATTGAGGCGACCAATGGCAAGACCGCATTCGCCTTACCTCCCCCCACCCAACCCAACTGCATCCTAGTCTTTAATTCCTCTCCGTACATATCCCTTTCCCCGACTTACGCTCTCAAGCTGCGAGATGCTTCGTTTTTAACATCTGCTTCCGCTGCACTCTGACGCATCGAATGAACACCCGCGTAATGATATCGCAATGCAGGATGCAAGTGAAGACCCTCGCCATGTGACCGGAGTCTAGTTGCCCTCATGGAAATAAGGAAGTGCATCCCCATCCACACGAAATGTATATTTTCAAAAGATTACTCAGTAAACTTACCAGGTAATGGTAAACCAGTTAACTGTTAATATCCTCCATTGCTTCCCGGCATTTTTATTACTGCTGTTTAGTTAATAATCATATGCCAGATAAACTTGAACAAAAACTTCAGCGTCAATTAAATTCCTGTGACAGATTTGTGTTCAACCTTCGAAGAGATGTACATATATCGCCATACATTAATGATATTGGATGGATTTCCACTAAAACACGACGGAAACATTTCATCGCTGCTTTCCTTTACGTATTGTTTCTTTATAAAATCCAGAATATCTGTTAATATCTTGTTAGTTTGTCGCTCACAACGAGTAAGAGAGTTGATTTCATGATTTAAAGTTTAATTATTTCTATGTTTAAATCTACTCCATGATTTTGTACAAGTAAATTGTTTTTGATCTTAGAGGACATAAGTCCTAGAGCAATAAATGTCTTTCTAAATCTAAATATTTCTAAATCTAAGCTAAAAATATTCTCAGGTTCATATTGATATTATAAATTTTTTCTCCGGTCTAAGAAGTAGTCGTAAGATTATTGTAAATATTATGTGCATTAACACGAATTCCTGGGAGTGCAGTTTGCTAACGGCGATATTAAAAATTTTCCTTATAACAAATAAAATATATTGCAGCATAAAAATATATTCGCACGAAATACGTTTATTATGAAATCTAACACGAACATAAAACGGTCGATTACCATTGATTAGTGGGGAAATTATTTAATTTAATCAAATTTAAATAATTTAAATAAAAAATAAATTTACAATTAGTAAATTAATTTTTTATTTAAATTAAATATTTTTTATTTAATTTAAATATTTTAATAATGTATTTAAAATAAGAAATAGAAATATTAACAGAATCAGATGGATGATATGAAGAAATAATTTCGAGACTTAGTTTTCGTTTACTCTAGAACTGCGAATGTGCAAAGTAAGTGAAATCTACGTGCTGCGCTCTGTAAATAATTCGACTTTCATCAAATCGTATTTTATCCATTTGATTTTTCACATTTCACTTCATTGTTTGTCATTTTCCTTGAGAGCGTTAACGAAAAATAAAGAAAATTTTACTTAGGTATTAGCAAAAATGCATTTCTGTTTATCCCCAATTC
The DNA here is from genome assembly GCF_921293095.1 of Ischnura elegans. Classification (NCBI taxonomy): domain Eukaryota; kingdom Metazoa; phylum Arthropoda; class Insecta; order Odonata; family Coenagrionidae; genus Ischnura; species Ischnura elegans. Next base: position 31,629,516 of record NC_060249.1, read on the forward strand.
CTACCATAAATCAGCTTGCAATTTGAACCCATTTTTCCGATGAAAATTGTCCTCCACTCCTATCCTCCAGCCTCTCTACGATTTTTTAGGTACAATTAATTTATTATTATTACTATATTAGTTTACTTTATTTTTTAGGTAGGTAAAATTTGATGACTTTCGTTGATGCATCATTTTTTGATGGGAAAATTTGTGAACAAATGTTATATACCATATGCAAACAATTATTACGTGAAATGGAACTTTTTAATAAAAATGATCTTTGTTTGACATAATTTAGGAGTTTACTTCGATCATTATCGAAAAAATTGTTTTTTCCAAATTTTATTGGGGATTAAGATAGAAAATACATTTAATTTTTTGTCAAGATGCCAAAATTGCATTCTTATCAACATTTTTCCAGCGGACGCCGTCTCGCGCTGAGGTCACTACCCTGCCACCGAGACTTATCGCCAGCTCAAATGGTCGCCTTCCCATTCCTCGAGAAGGAGAAGATCGACAAGGGCGCTCCACAGCATCATCGCATCACGGCTTATTCCGCCTTCCCCCCCACATCTCCGACCAATTACGTAACCCCACGGCCATTCCCAACACTTTTAGCCCCCGGGGGCAGAAGAGTCCGCCATCTGATAGCGGCGAGCCATCCTCGCGAACAGACCAAACCTCCCACCCGTCTCCTATATACCACTACTACTATACCACCAGTTTTTCTCCCCTTCTCTTACCCTCCCCTCTCCTCCTGCCTTCACACTGCATGAATGAAAGTCTGGGTGGCGGAGGGGGGAGGGGGGGGGGCGAGTAGGGGGTTGTTGCATGGAAAGGGGAGGGAGGAGGGTGGTGAGGTGAAATTCTCACCGCCTGCCGCTGCACCGGCCCACCGTCGGCTTCAGCACGTGACGGATACGCGTCTCGCGGTGCCGACCGGGGGCTAGCGCAAAAAATCCTCCAGCCTGCCCAAAGGGAAGAAAAAGGAAAAGGAAGGTAAGGTAGTTAGGTATGGTTACGTGGTCGCCGTAGCCGCCTCAGGGGAAAATGCCGACTCCAGAAACGTTCTTGAATGAGGCTTAAAAGTGCCTGCTCTTGACCGATGATCTTTCCAGAATTCTTGGCGAACTGTCTTTCAAGTAAAAAAAAGAAGGATATAGAATAGCAGAGGGCTTCGCAATCGAAGAAAATGTATACATGAGCCCTCAATGTGGTTGCGCAGGATACCATAGCTGAGGCCAAAGCCTAATATAATTTTTAGGGCAACGGAAAAGGTTATACAATAAAATAAATGGGGAACTTGCATGGATCGTCAACATCTATAAGAACTACATATTTTTGAATAGGCGAAACGAAAATATTAGATCGCAAAAACACCTTAAGTATATCGATTCACCGTCAAAAGAAATAAAAAATTAACTTTTACAGTTGAGCATAATTTCTCCGATTTTAAAATTTTGCTATATTTAGCATTCGATTATCTCGCAAAGGAATACTTAGATTTTCATACTATTTCCTTCGATGAATTGAGAAAATAATATTACGTTCGCCGGTTAAATAGAAAATCATTAACCACAATTTAATCGTTTTTCACTATTGCAAACCTGGGTACGAGTTAAAAAAGGGCGTATTAACATTACTTCAATTTGAATATTTAAAGAAATCGATGAATAGGGTAGTTTCCTTCATTAAAAAAACCAAAGGCATTGATTGCGATTCATTACCCACCATTAGTGTATTCATAATATACACAATATTTGGTTTTAGAAATACCGGTTTAGACGAATGGGAATGGTCAATTTTATCCTCATTTGAAAAAGGCCAGATCTGCGCCCATGCGATGCCACTCCACGTGAAGTCACTGGGACCTAGTTTCTATACGAGTAGATAGGAGTTATACATCGTCTGAGATTACCAATGCATGCATGAGGCACAGAGCTCAGGGAAATATGTCTTAATAATCACTTATAAAAACTGGCTAAGGTTTTCTTCGTTTCATAAGGTATTAATAATCCTTATTCAAGCCAAGCGCTACCAGGTAGCAGGGTACACTGCTACCTACTAGCATCCTGCGTCGTATCAGCGCTCAAAGCCTCACCCAAAGGTCACCTCACTTGTGGCAGCGGGAACCAGAACGACGTAACACGGGGTTTACCCAGCATTCGTACTTAGCCGTCGCGTTTTCGCGCGCTTGAAAATTTTCACTTTTCATTAAATCGCGAAAAATAGATACTGTCATTCGAAAATCTAAAATCATGTAATACGTACTCCAGGAGTAATAATCTTTCGATTTAGGCAATAAAAAAATAATAGGAAACCACCCTATTCAAATAGGCGATAAAGAAGCATCATTGTTCCAAATCTAAACGGAGATATAATTCTGGGTGACAATGCTACCCATAGCAACGGGAAGAATGTATTTAATTATATCAAGCCTGGATGTGTATTAAAACTAAGCACGAATTAGCATTTCTCCAATCTGAATATTTATAAAAATCAATGCATTCAAGTCGGTGATAAGGCAGCATTACTGTTCCAAATCTAAACGGAGATATGATTCTGGGTGACAATCCAACCCATTACAACGGGAAGAATTTCGCTTCGCGACTCAGACTGTTTTTGCCTTTACGTTAATCCTTGTTTTTCCTTCGCTCGTGTTGCTGACCATGTCACCTTTCCCCAGCAACAATCAATAATCCTGCGAAATACACTCTCAAAAGGAGGAATTGAATTTGGGAGCGAAAAAAACGAGAATTGGGAGAATTTTACATTTCCAGTTTGGCAGCATTTCGGCAAGTTGACCTTCAATTTGGCGTGGCCAGTGGGAACGGACAGGGCGAGGCAACGGTGAGAACCACATATTCTGGGAAAAAAACAAGTCTCTGCCTTTTAAAATTTCGCACGGGACATTTCCTATATATTTTTGGCGAAAAAAATCAGTCCAACGTTTTCCCGGCCGTTATACCCTCTTTGAGAAAAAGAGTGTGTGAGTGAAAATAAAGTCGAACCGATGAAATATCAAGATTATTCAGATAAATATTATTAATTTTAAATATTATTTTGAATTTTTTTAACAGCAGTTTTGCTGGTTTTACGCGAAGTACGGGCTACACCCAGCACTCTCGTCTTTATTTCTGAGTTTTATAATTTTCTGACTATTCGACATGCATTAAAAACTGCTAATTTTTGTATGGTAAAAATAAAGTTTTTTGGAACGTGTATTACTATTACTATATCTAATTTTGATTTATTCCTTATTTTTAACGAGGAAAGGATGGTACCATCACCTCTAAGTCTTTAATATGGAATCGAATCTGATGAGTATTCGAATATGATGATGACATCCTTTTAAACGACACGATTTCAAGGAGTGCATTTTTCATTTAAAGACTCTACATATTACGGGACTGAAGCTGGTTGATGCCATTAATGACGGAAAGAACCAGAGGTGAACGGTGTAGTGATTAGAGAGGACAGAATTTAAGGGTAGGTTGAATAGAGGTAGGGTCCATTTCGTGATCGAGGATAAAATGTAAAAACGAATACCATGAAGAGGTTCGCTGACATTTTCGCTATCGTTATGAGCCTACCGCGATTAGAAGGCGAACCCTTATCTCAGTAATTTCAAAACTAATGGCAGAATTTGATTAGATATATTTCATGTATAAGTACCCAATGCCATGACATGCCGCATCGTGACTCCGCAACGCAACATGCTTCTCAATGCGTTGGTACGTTCAAAGTTTCTTACATTAAATATGTCCCATACCTTGTGGAGCAACATTAGTAGCAGTCATTCTTCACCCGTATCTACTGTATGGTGTGGTGGTAATATTTAACATGATTCATGATATGTAGGCAAGCGCAAAGTTTCATCGCAAGTAATACGTTCCATATCTTCTCAGGCAAAATAAACTTGTTGCAGACACTGCTTGTGTATGTATCGATGCACGTTTTATATCTTGTCGAGCAACATTTATAACCAGTATCGCTAACATCTTTTCCCATATGTATGGTATGTGGCATTCATGATTATATATAAACAGGGGCGGATGCAGGATTTTTTATGGGGGGAGGAAAACAATTACTGAACGTAATATTCTCTTTAATATGAAAGTTATTAATTTGATATTAAATGGTTGAGGCACCGTAATACACAAAACGAAACGAACTCCATGATAACAGCATAAAATATTTTGTATGTGTTTTAAGCGTCTGGGAGGGCACGTGCTCCCCACCCCAAAATCAACTTATGTATATAAACATGATTGCCGATATGCAGGCACGTGCTAAGTTTCATCCCAAGAAATACGTTCAATGTCTTTTCAGGCAAAATAAACTTATTGTAGTCATTGTATGTGCATGCAGTAACGGATCCAGGGTAGGGATAAGGGGGGCTAGGTGGGCGACCTTCCAACAGTAGTGGAGGTTCGAGCAAAACTAGCATTTTACCTAGTATAAGTTGGATACCCCTCTCTGGACATCCCACTACGTGCATGCATCGAAATAAGTTTCATATCTTGTCGAGCAATATTTAAATCCGTAGCACTCGTATCAGTCATCCTTTACCTATTTGTGCGGGAGTCATTCCGATATTTAGCATGATTCTCGATATGCAAGCACGTACAAAGTTTCTTCCCAAGCAACACGTCCCGTATCTTTCCAGGCAAAATAAACTTGTTTCAGTCATCCTTTCCTGCGATAAAATTCGCGAAGGAAGTTTTGGGAGGAGAAAAAAGGTTTTCCCCATCTTTCCCCATCGTGCCACACCGAAATGACATTCCCTGCTGCCCACACCTTTTCCCCCGCAGTGGCTTTCCAAGCATGCGGAGATGGACCGAGGCGGGTAATTCTCGACTCGCCGAGGTGTGGGCTTTCGGTGGGGTTGGAAGGAGAGAAACCAGACCACAATCAGCGATGCCTCTTGCTCTGTCCCATCCTCCCTTTCACCCGTAACCCCAAGGAAAAAGCAAAAATGGGCGGGAGAGGAAGGAACGAGTAGTCAGGAAGACGGAGATAAAGCGCTCGACCAAAGGGAAGAGATTTATGTCCCTGATAGTGGGCGTGCGTCCCCCGGATTTTTTTTTCGGGAGTGGATACAGGGAAAAAAACCATAAATAAATACCCGGCAATTACAAAATTACAAGAACTGGCGATCAGAGCGGGGATATTTATGGGAGACAGATGGGAGATAAACATACAATCCTCGAGTCTTTTTGAGTCGAGTAGCGATCCCTGCCGCTTTTGAATGTAAGTTACATTCATCACGCCGATCTTAAATTTGTACAGCATGTAATTAAAATTTTGAGGCGAGGAGGATTTTTTTTCTGGGATTCATGTTAAGCCAGATTCCATCGCTGGTTTCTGGAACGTGGATTCTTGAAATTAAACGCGATAAATTTGATTGCTGCCTATCCCAATGCCTAGTGTTGAAGAAGAGTAAGAAATAAGAGGGGCCATATACAATTAAGCGTGAAAAAAACTGGAATCGGGAAAAGGTACATAAAAGTTTGGATTTAAATATGTCATTGGCCAGGTGGCCAGCCCGTCCCCGATTGGAGGAAATTATATTATTAAATAAAAATGTTGCATTTATTTCAAGTATAAAATGTGATGAGATTTTCTACGCTCCTGCCATAAAGATGAAAAGGGTAAGTTATGAGATTATGATAATTGTGTTGAGACTATATAACTGTGTTTTCAGACGTGACTTAAGAGGATTAAGCATTTAAATTTTGACAAGAAATATTTCTCTATTTAAAAATTTCTATCCATTTCGTTTTGCGCAATCAAAGCTAGTTGGTCATCATAAAAGAATTGAAAGAGTAGGCTACCTTTTTCTGGCTAGAACTCACCGTCTTCTCATGGAAAGGTGGAATAGCCGACAAAAACCTGAGCTATATGAAGATTGTATGACGTTTTCTTGGCAATTCAGCTTTTTGTATTTGCTCAAGGTACATAATTGTTCACTTAATCAAGATTCGAGTAATTAACCGTTATTTATTACAATTCTCAAGACCTAGAGGGAGTAATGTTTTGAATCATATATTCTGCACAAAAACCAGCATGCCGCCGCCTTGAACTGAAACAGGAAATTCTTTCACTTTCCAAGAAAACGCACGTCATTTACTCAAATTCACAAGAAACGGGGAAAGTTGAATATTTTCTGTATTTACTCTCATCCTTCGGAGTATACGCAGAGATTTCTCTTTTGATATCCTGCACAAGTAAGGGAATTACGAGAGATTGCCACAAAGAAAAATAATGTACGAAATGGGGACATATTTTATCCCCTAGAGGTAAACCTGATTTGTGCCTACTCACTATTCAAATACGAAGGCACTGCACGGATTTCATTAGAAAAAGTGACAAAATTTTCAGTCATTCATGGAATAATAGCTTGAACACGATTTAATTGGTTTTACAAACTTTGAGAATATCTCTGCCGGAGAATTCTGAGAAATTCGGCGTGACATAAGTTTTTCTTTTATTTCACATGCATGGCATAAAAGGCATGGGAAATATGCTAACTTATGAGACTTGGGATGACAGAAATATGACTGAAGTAAAAAAGTCGTTAAAGTTGGCATTGCAAGGTGTGTTTCAAACCCAGTCATTGCTTGCCAACATCGTTTATCAATAATTTAATTAATTAATTGCAAAGGTGCGTATAATATTTCGAGTAATCTTACACTTTCCGAAAAAAACCTATTTGATTTTTATATTTACTGATAAGGTAACTTTTTATTAACAAATGATTGAAAAGTAGACGATGAAACGCGTGTATCATGGAATTGCATTCGGTATAGCTAAGTTCGATCTTGAAAACCGCGAATGCAGTGGGATCTCGTATCTTCTCTGATGATAGTAACTGACTTCATATACATTTGGATCTTTAACAAGTATTATCGGGGTATTAGAATTTTTTAAAACTCGAGACATAATGAATTAGGGAAGGGTGTGCAATGAAAAACGCGATCAAAATAATTAGGACAGTAATACTCCATCTTGGGTAGTTGGGTATATCCCTACTTTCAGGGAATAAAGTGCGCCCGGTACGATTTTTTCAAATGTAATAACCATCAGATTTTACACTTTTTTATATTTTAACTGGGTACTGTGGAGGCGTAATAGTCAGAAATTTGGGATGCTAATTGACACTTCGGTTTATGCACCCAAGTGGAGCCCCCAGTCCAAAATCCCCGACGTACGAGCTGGCTTAGGGTGTAGAACAGGCGCCCTACTCTGAATGTGTGTAAAGGCCGTTTTACATGGGGAACGGAACTGCGCAGGTTAGAACTGCATTAATTTTGAAATTGGCGTGGAATGGCGCGAATGCATGAACGAAATTAGAACAAGAGCTATTTTGCCATCTCACGTACACGCATTCTCGCATTTGTTATAGCAATTCACCGCTTTACACGACGCAATTTTGACTGCGTCTTCGTACACACGTCACATTGTGAAAGTACGTGCCCCGTGTAAAACGGCCTTGACAAACACTCTTGTGGCTCAGGCTGGAGCATGCACTGCCTTCGCACCTCCAAACCAATCTTCTGCTGGAATTACTGAGTGAGTTAAACCCTACCATCAGTTATATATTACCCGAGAAAATGTGGCTAAATAAGTTCCATAAATATGAGAAGGTTTTTCTGGATGCAGCAGGTGCTTGAATACACCTCCTCTTCAATATCACAGTCGAGCTAGGAGATGAGGTGGAATCTAATATCGCACAGGAGAGAAATGGCCAGAGACGTAGAGAAAATCCAGGACAGAGGATTCTGGAGGAGCAGTGGCGGAGGGGAGAAGATATAATATGTAAGAGGCGACGAAAGGAGCTCATTATTAGTCTCAGACCCGCGACCAAAATAGAATTATTTGTTGGCTTTGGCCCCCTTAAGCTATTCAACCGCATAGAAAGCGAGAAAGCTTTCTTGTGTGTGAGAACACAAAGTCACACGAAAGCCAAAGGAGGAGAAAGGAGCATAAAAGGGGGCAGACACCTCCTCTTCACTTTACTCTCCATCAAGGTCCCCATCCTGGATTTATGTGCTTTCCATCCCAAAGAAAAAGCGCTCAAGGGTTTTGGCTCTATGAGAAGGAAATGGGGCTTCACTCATTATGAGAGCAGACCCACATCCACAACATAAAAACCCTTATAGGGGGTTTTCTGCCCTCTTCCTCTGATCTAACCCCCCCCCCTCCAACACCCTGCTCCCCGGGTCCACTAGGGTCTACCAAGGGGTATTCAAGAAGGTCCACAGTTGCGCTCCCTTGAAGGGGTCATGCGGAGTCCAAGACCCTCAGGTAAGAGAGGGTCCCATGCGGGTTCCGGCATTTTTTGGGCATCGGGGTATTCGTGCGAATGGCGCGCGGTTGGGCAAAGGAATAATTTGCATATGCCTTTGGGAATCGTTGGAATAATGGGAAATACCCTCTTTTTTTGGGCAAATTTAGCGGTAAAAAAACTAATTGCGCAGTTTTCCTCGAGAAGAGTGGTGAAAAAAAATTCTCAACACACACTATTTTTTGTTCATAAATATGCTTCTTCAAAATCGGTGGCTGAAATACTTCCAAGTGCGAAAAAAAATACGGTGAACCAGGCATTTTAGAACTCAATAGATTTGTTGTGTGTAATTTTCCAATCTCGTGGAGTTAAGAAAAAATACGACAGTTTCAAGAGGAATGCTAAAAAGCGAGGGAATCCGAAAAAAGAAGATTCCGGGAGAGAGCTTGAGAAATTATGTGCAGGGTGTAACACTAGATGTGCAAAAAAATCCCATCGATTATTCTTTAAATTGGGATGCTGAAAAGGCTGGGAAAATATTGTGGCAGCTCTGAGATATATCGTACTTTAAGAATAGAGACACTTTTAACCTTAACGTAAAAGTAAAAAAAGGCCAATTTCTGTATCTCATCAGATTCCTACGTATTTCTGTCTTTATTAGTAGAGTTTTGAGAAAATATTATCCAAGAGAAAACCATCTACTCGTCTTTTTTGCTTTCATACAAAAATATTCCTCAAATATGATGCCTACGTATTAATTAAATTTGCATGATAAAGAAAAAGAAGTTTCCAGGATGCTAAAGTTACTATTTCCAACCGGTGATCTTATATTTAAAGGGATTATAATATTCTTGGTTTAAATGTTCCATGACTATACTATCAATAATGATTAGGAAAAGGAAGTTAGAGAAGCTTAAGTGTGCACTCACTCTTAACTGCAACATTTGTGCTTCCATGTATGGCTGCACAGTGAAATTCTTCGCGTTGAAAATCTTCTGAAAAGGAATTTTACCGATAATTAAATATCAATAACTCCTATTTGAGTGAATAAAAATACCATTTCACCAGAGCAATAAAACATATCAGTTACTTCTTCTTGTTTAGCAATCCAAAATAGAAGATAAATGGATCTTAAATTCGATCCAATAGCGATTATTTTTGTAGAGGAAGAACTTAAACCAATATTCCGTGCGCTTCAACAGCTAAGGTAATTTTTTTATTAGTCAATCACCAATAGATTGAGGCTATAATGCCTCAATAGATACGAAGAATTAAGCTTCTTCCGTATTTATTAACTTCCGATCAATGACACTAGATTGTCAGTACGAAATTGCTGAATTTTTGAAACAGAAAAGACTAGGACGCAGTTATCTACACATTATTAATTTTGTGTAAATAAGAAATAATCCTTGCCAAGATATAACCCTAGTTAGAGATAAGTTGACTGGGTAAAGAATAAAAATTAAAAAAACACATGAATAACAAATGCCGGTGATTATTATCACAATTTCATTTCCGGGTAGAAATCAGTTTTGAAATCCTGGAGAAGAAAGCATAGCATTCCGCAGAAGCATCGAATACATATAATATCTTAGTTTTTTCATCCCTATGTATTTCCATCCTTAAGTAATGTATGGTGCAATTTCTTACCTACTCTGAAAAATAAAACTTATATTAAGTATGATGTATTGATAACTGCATCGTGGACAATGAATGTTGCTAGTCACGGTAAGTAAAGGATATTTAAAAAACTGTGATTAAATATTTTTTAATATACTTATCGATATTAAAAGAATTTAGGATGACTCACATACCTTAGGCGTTTTTGATCTGATATTGCGTATTGGGTACTCTTCCGACAAAATACTTGAGAAACAATTCTCATGAAATGAATGAAGTTATCAGTTTAGTGCCACACCGGAAGATTCTTGAAATTAAGATAATTTCACCACATTAATATCTAAGTAACATATTTGAATTTGATTCTGCCATAGACAATGCATAGATTTTTTCTAAATACAAACTTTAAAAGAATAAGTAAATTCATAAGCATGAATACTGAATAGTGATTAATTGGTGAATTTGAAACCCAAGTATACTCACATCATATCAATTAAATGTAAAAATTCGAGAATAAGAATCATTACTGAAGCAATATGTTTTAAAAAATGGATTACTTCCCTCGTCAGGGAACATCCCCTAGCAATTTCAAAAATTCAACGGAGATACTGAAAAACATATCGACGGAGCAGTTTTGAACGGCTAAATTCAACACAAAATGGGGAAAACGGTTACGACGGATTCACTCGTTATTTCCCTCAAAAAAGAATTCCTTCGATTGACGGATAGATCATTTTTCAAATGCCACCATATCACCATAAGACATCGAAACGGTGGAAGAGAACATTCGTGGAAGTCGCAACGGGTTAGGACTCGACATAGTCATTAGCTTACAGCACTTCGAAAATGGTACGATAAAAGAGTAAAAAAATAAAAGAACTGTGAAGAGAATTCTCTGATGGAGAAAAAGGAGTGAGAGTGTAGAAAAAAAATTCTCAACCCTTTGAGAAAAAAATTCTTCTCTTTTCGAGTTCCAAGTTCGGGGCCCCTCCCCAACACATTCGGAATGACTCCCAATAAAGAAAGGACTAAGTGGCGTGGAATCCAGAAAGCGCCGAGCATTTTCCTTCATCAGTCATCGCACTTACGCGATAGTCATCGCCGATAAACCGTGGAAATGGTCCCTTTAGGAAACGAGGCGGAGGATAAGGGCGTCAACAGGAGCCGGAGAGAAAGGACTGATGTCTCTACGTAACCCGAAATTTTCTCATGAAAACTCTTGTGGAAGTGTCAAAGAGAGAACCCAAAGGGGTGCCGTGATAAGCCTCCGAGGAAAATTCGGCCGGATGAATGATGAAAAAAAATTCTTAATGGTCTGAGCAATCAAAAATGCCGCGTGATTGGCGGCTAAGAAGAAAAGGTCGAACCTGAAGAAAAAAAACACAACGCAGGTAAAGCGTCTTTCGAAAAAAATGAGCATCACATCATTACGCTGCGCTTTCCTTTAACTTGCGCGCTGTGCGAGGACGGGTTTTAAAAAAAGCACTCGTATTCCTTGGAAGGTTCTTTCGGTAAATAGAAATGATGGCAGATGCAGGTCCTCCATCCATGAGTTATTCTAAGGGGTTGAGTGTAGGGATATAGGGTCTGGTAGGGCGAGGGGTGCGGAAAGGGTTGCGCCGACCACGACGCGATACACTACAGAGTCAGGATGACTGGAGGCAAAAAGGGTTTTAGGGAGCACCCCAGAAAAAAATATTCCGTCTAGAACGGTAGAGAAATGAAATAGGGATACGCCGATGAGGTGTACAAGAGGGTGTGTCCCTACGGGATAGCATCGGGAATGTTTTTCCGATGGGTTGAAAGAAGAACATGGATAGTGGGTAAAAAGGGTTGCATGGGAAAACGAGAGAGACAAACCGTCAGAATGAAAGAACTCTCAAAAGGGTTAAGAGTGAAATATGACGTTATGATAATGGTCTGATGTGAAACAAGTATTTTTTACCAACTCCTCGCCTGAAAACGAATAAGAAAGAATTTGGGGAAAAAACGCAGCTAAAGATCCTTCACAGTCATGGTTGGGATCATTAAAATTGGACCCTAGAAGTGGCTCCGGACAAAATACTTTCGCTAGCTATAAAGTTAGGTTTATTGTGGACTGGCCTGCGCCATTTAGATATCGGTTTAGAGCCGCAATAAATCTCTCAGCAATTATATGTACTTCTGGCGAACCATAAACTCAACGAGATCCCGAGAGTCATATACCAGAGCATGGATTCCAAGCAAGTATTGACATTTACCTACATAATTGCGCATACTTACAAAATATGAATTGAAATGAAAATTGGCTATCTTATTTTTTCAAACAAAAGAAATTTTGAAAATCCAATTATGCAGAGAAGTTTACAATGCCAATGGGCATAATACTTAAAGACAAATGTTTAATAACTTATTCATAACTGCACATGAATCTTCTCTCAGACAAAAAAATCTAAGTTTAAATTGCATAACCCTGGGTACAAGAATTTTCAAAAGTTAATTTAGACTAAGAGCAAGGAAACCTATCATCTACTAACTAAATTTTATAGGCCAGATCTGGAGCAAGTAGAAAGTAAAGAGATTACTTATTGACTTAAAAACCTTTAAAGTATTCAGTTATAAATTAAAATGTATTGCTCTATTTTAATTAATTAATATTTTAAAGTTCGCCTACTGGACTCACGGAATTACATTTGTTAGGTATCTATCATATCACATATGTATATATGTTTTCAACCTCTCTTCAAAACGTATTTAAAATCTTCAGCTAATTTTGAATGCATTCTTCATCCTCGAACAGAGATCAATATTTAAAATTGAAAATAACTTCCAATAATATTTATCATAAATTGGAAACATAAATTACAAAATCCTCGGCTCTGAATGAATGGTTCTCGGGTTTTCCACCGGGTGTGGTTTTGAGTTACTGTTCCCAACGTTTCGAAGGCTGAGTCTGCCATGAAACTACCCCTGTTGAAGAATGAACCTACCCCTGTGGACGATGGCCGACTCAGCCTTCAAAACGTTGGACCAGTTACCTAGAACCACACCCGGTGAAAAACTCGATAATTATTCCTTCAGACTATGCGTCGGAAAAACTAAAACTCTTAATCTTTGAGCCTAAACCATACATAAATCGTTAATCTCGATGCACCGAATCACTGAGGAATGAGTGATAAGAGTATTCACCAAAGTATCATATTAATTAACATAATTTTCATGGGAGGTAATTCGTCCACAATGCTTCCTCTGACATGCTTGGACTATTCGGTGAGAAACATAGGAAAGAAAAAAAACCGAGAACAGATGGCCGTGAGAAACCATCAGTTAAAATCCCGAACTTTTCGGTGGGTGTTTAATTCTTCCACTGACGCCTGCAGCCTTCACATGTATAGATAGATCTTCGGATATGAGTTATTAATCTTGAGCGGCGGTCGACAGCCTAAAACGATTTCGATTCAACCCGTTCGATGCGACCGAAATTCCGGGAATGAAACGCAAAGCGTTCATTTGGAAGATACCATTTTCCACCTTTTCGATACCACCTTTTCGTTCGTTCAATTCTTCGAAGGAAAAGCGAGAGGGCTATTTCCAAGAGGAGTTCTGGGACGTTGGATACCGAGTTCACAATCAGTGTCTGTGGGGAATGTGATTTCCTTGCTGAGGTTCGGTGGGGTAGGGAACGGGGTAGGCTCTGGACCTTCGAATGGGGTTGAAGTGATGGATGGGGGATGGCATGGGATACGGCGTGCAAGAAAGATCGATCTATTAGTCCGCCGTGCATGTCAAGGGATGGGATGCCTGAGCACGGGAGATCTTTCGAAGGACCACCGCCGAATCGAGGAAGCGAAGGGATGAAACTATGGGGGCGTGGAAGGAATGGGGCATCGATGGGAAGACTGCATCAGCGGGCATTTAAGAGGGGACAGGAAGGCAGGAGGACAAAGCTCAAAGCTAGATCCGCTCACAATTAGTGCTATTTTCTTCTCACAATTAGTGATAAAATTCAGGGATTCGATAGATGATATCATGGATCAATGATATGAAATGCAACTTTTGAAACAGAAATGTAGAAATATGAAATGGGGTGGTTTCCTATTATTTTTAATGCCTAAATCGAAAGATTATCATTCCTGGAGTGCGCATTTCACGCACTTAGATTTTCGAATGACGATATCTATTTTTAGCGATTTAACGAAAAGTGAAAAATTTCAAGCGCGCGAAAACGTGACGGCAAAGTTGGAATGATGGGAAAAGTCCGTGTGACGTATTTCTGGTTGCAGCTGTCGGTGTCTGAGGTGACCTTTGGGCGAGGCTTGAGCGCTGTTGCGACGCAGGCTGCTAGCATGTAGCTGAGTACCCTGCTAGCAGGTAGCGCTTGGCTTAAATAAGGATTATCATTCCCCTATCAAAGGAAGGAAACTTTCCGAACTTAGGTATTTTTAATGTGTGATTATTAAGAGATTTTTCCCTGAGCTCTGTGCCTCATACATGCATTAGTAATCTCAGACAATATAAAACTCCTATCTACTCGTATAGAAACTAGGTCCCTGTGACGTCACGTGGAGTGGAATCGCATGGGCGCCAATCTGGCCTTTTTCAAATGAGGTTAAAAATGACCGTTGCCATTCGTCTAAACTGCGATTTCTAAAACCAAATAATTTGTATATTATGAAAACACTAATGGTGGGTAAGGAATCGCAATCAATGCATTTCGTTTTCTTTGATGAAGGAAACTAACCTATTCTTGGCTATTATTTTTTCCGGGTGGTCATGAAAAAAGATCATATCAATGAAGTCGGCGAAAAATAATACTTAATTACGGATAAGCTTTGAATAAGTGATAACCCCAGTTTAAATGCCATCACCTTTTTATGTGTAGTAAAGGTGAACCAAATTCAACAACACTCTGATACCTATTGAATCTTGGGAATATAATTAAGCATATTTACAAAATACCTGCATTATGCAGATATTTTCGCTGGAAATTTCTTCCTTTATAAGGTCTTTCTGATTTACTCCGCGAAGAAATTAGTAAAAACTCTGGGAAAATGAAGGTGAGCAAAATTCAACAACACCATGCTACCTGCTGAATCCTGAGAATAGAATTGCTCATACTTTAAAAATATCTTCAATACATAGATTTTTTCGCTTGCGGATGGGTTTCTTTACTCAGCTTCTCTGGTTTCATTCGTTCAGGTCAAAATCTACTTCGAAATTTTCCTTCGTTGTTTTCTCCATTCACTTCTTTCAACATATTCCAAAATGGTGTTTTCGACTCCAAAAATTAATTCTTCCTCGGTTGTTTTACCTTTTATTCAAAGATATCATGAAACTTCTGCGTGATGTTATCCTTATTACCTTTTTCAATTCGCCTGAATTAATTGTTCAATCAATATATAATGTCTTCGAGATTATTCCGTTGCACCTTAAAAAAAAGTTTAATTTATTTGCATATTAGTTGTATTAAAAAAACTTTCTATAAATCATACCTTACAATTAGTGATCATGAAAAAGTTTCATGTTTTATTCTGATTACGTATTATGAATGAATGCACCATTTGACCCGTTTCCTACTACTCCGGTATTCTCAACCAAAATAATTTTTTTTCTTTCTTTTTCAGAAATGGTATTGGGAATATAATCGACGTTACCCGTTTTCCCTGTCTAATCACCGAATGGACATTCCCTGGCCCTCGTTTCCTTGCGAGCAATTTGGGTATTTCAAGTAATCTCAAACGAGATCCTACTTATCTGGTTTTCAGCCGGGTGAAGATGTTAAGGGGGACCAATATGATTCTGCAGCAACGAAGTTTTTCATCGTATGAAAGGTAAAAATCTCTTGAGACCACCAATTGGGTCAGGGTCCGGGCTACTATCGACGCAACGTTTCAACGACCAACTCAGTCGGCGTGCGACAGCGAGATATGTAGTTCCAATCCCCCCTGAGGCCTACGACCAAGTCGGTCATCGAAATGCAATACCGGATTCATATCTGAAATCCAAAAATCATAACAAAACTATGAAAAATGTAGTCTTGGTTGTTTCAAGGCAAAGTCTGGATAATATATATATATATTACCATTTCTTTGATATATTACCAAGTAATCAATACATGTAAATACTTAAGTATATTCAAATCCTGTGTCTAAAGGTTTCTATGCGCGCACAACCCTTGAGCCAATGATGATAGCCTTAAAAAAGGTTCTTCCTAATGGCTACCACACGTTACTCCAATATGTATGTAATCAACTTCCTATGCTGTACCTTTATTTCCTTTTTTGGAGAAATAAAGTTTATTATTTATTACATAAAGTAATAAATATTACTATTATATAAATGTTGACAGTATAGTAGCTCATATCTCTCTGCCAGTCCCGAGAGACAGCCTATTCTCGGGGAAAAGATCCAATCCCTTCTTATTAATTATGTATTTGCTGATTTGTATTGATTTATAGAAGGTGGACTTAGAAACTTATACGTATTTCCTTAGGAAACTCGATATATATGCCATACTCAAATATGCAGACCATTGCCAAGGGATTCGTTACTGGACGAAGAGTGACGCAGAAGATGGCAATATCAGAGGTTGTTCGCCGCCCTACAGCAAGGATACTAGAAGAAAATATTTCACATCATATTTCGCCTTAGGGTAACTTTGATCCTCGGCAGATGGAGTCTTTCGGAGCAGAGGGTGGTCTGGACTTCACCAACCCTTGACTTTTCCTTCTTTTCATTTTTTTTCCTTAACCTTTCCGGAAAAGGGATTTATCTCCCAAAAAAGGAGAGGATTTGAAGGTCGCCGGACGATTTTTTCTTTTGAGGAAGATGGGGTAGGGGAATGGATAGGAGGGGAAGGGCAAAACTCCCAAGTCAACAGAAGAACCCAAGGGATGTAGGCGCACCTCCCACGTATCGAAAAGACTTTACAAACTCGAACAGAAGAACCCTGGGAAGGAGCCGCGGGTGCATTTGGGAATTTCAGGTAAAGATAGGCTCGTGAGATATTGAGTTTTGGTCCAAAATACGTAGTTTCTCACGAGATTCACGAATATATATCCCAGGTTTTAGAAAAACTAACTGCGCATAGGCCAGCTGGAAACCAAGCCGATTTCACTTTCAGTTCGCTAAAAGAGTGATTATTAGTTACCGTGTGGAAACGTTACACCTCCATTCCAATCACAAAATTGCCAGTTCCACAAAAATAGAAAATTGGTGCTGTAATAAGTGGAAACCGAGTTTTAATTTAAGTTTTCATTTTTTCAGAATTAGCCTCTTTGTTTACGTGGCGGATGAAAATTTAACTTAAGAAAAATCATTCACATTGACTTCAATACTATCCAGATCCCAATAAATTCGCGTAACATACATCGGTGAATTGAGATAGCAGAGCATATTCTCCCTCTTAATATTTGTTTACTTTCGGAGACAGGACGTGATTAAATGACGGAAACTAACTGCGACAGTTGGTTTTCGTGCGCTTAGGGATAAGAGTAACGTCCTGGTGCTAAAACACGAAATTTGTAATCTAGGGTAGGTACTGTCGAAGGACATAATTTTAACACCTGGCCACGTAGCAGCCAGCAGTGTTCCTTTACGGAGTTCCATCCATGATATTTCTCTAAATGCAATAAGATAAATTCCATAAAGAGACTTACTGAATATATTGGAATTTTGATGTAGAACGAAGACACAATGGAGGTATATTAAAAAAGTACTCGAAAAATGTTTACAATATCACAATCTTCCATCTACTAACTACATTTCTGCTACACTATTTATATACAGAATTATGAAATGAAATCCTTCCTTAATCAGACGGTAGTAACGTCGAATAATATTTCAAAATTTATCGGAACCAGTTTCTGCAGGTCTACTTAACCAAATCGTCAATGTTCCATTTCCGGAGGCCAAGGAGGCGGTAGTTCTAGACAATGAAAATTAAGTATGCAAAGGGCAGGCGTGGTAGGAAGAAAAATTGTCACGGTTTCCCGAAAAGCAATGCATATTTATGGCCTCAAAAATCAACACACGTGGGACGAGTGCAACCACGATAGACCTCAGCCGGGTCCGTAGATTAAACAGGAAATTGTTTGAGAGTCTCGGAAATGGGAGGGATAGCTATGCAGGAATTCAGAGGAATATTAAGGGGAGGGAGTTAACTTTAGAAAAAGCCGGGAAACTTTAGGAGAGCCGCTATATTGGAGGAAGCTATTAGTAAAAGGAGGCACGTAGACATGATTTGAGGATGAGAAGGATGCGAGTTTTTTTTATTTTCACTTCCTGATAAATGTTCCCATCTTCAGAGATAGGTTTCATGGGAGAAAATAACTTGATCGAGCCGAATTGAGGTATTTATATATTATTCTATGTATATCTTTTGTTAATGAACCTGTCTTAAAAATAGTTGTAATGATTAAAATACTTGATTTTGATGATAAAATATGGAATTGCTTATTAGGAGATAGTTAGTAAGTAAGACAGTAAAATTAATATAAGATACATTTTCAGAAAGAGCGATTTAGACAAAAAGAACTGAACAGGTCAGGATTTTGAAGAAAACGTAATTTCCAAATATTTTCTTGCGTTTTCGAAGACATTAAAGTGCTTTTCCAGAGTAAATAAGGCCTGAATCGCCCTACTTTGGAGCTAGATAAATCTTTATTTACCTAAATAAAGAGGATATCGGTCATATTTATCAGAACATAGTGCCTAGTCACTCAGAATATTATCAGCTACTCATAAAGGCTGGTGAATTTTAAATGTTAAATATATTGGGGAAATTTGGAATTAAAAAAAACTTTCAGAATTAAAATTTACACGCCTTTTACATAAAAATTTATAGAATTCAGTAGTTTGAATTTTTGCTCTTCCTGAACTATTATTTATAAATTATTTATCTGGGATAGGATTTCATCCAAAGTATATGCTAAAGGAAAAAATATTCTTACTCGAAGAGAGATGATTACTTAAGTAACTTACGTGACCTGTTCCCAGAGGCGAATTCAGCATCAAATATGGAGGGGAGGTCATGAACTGAGGAGTATGGAATTTTGCCATAGAAGAGAGGGGCGTTTTCCCTTGTAAAATGTTTTTAAATACCCATTTTTTCGCATTCTAGAGAATAAAATTTCACTAATATTCTTAACAGCTGATGTAATTGAACAATTTTAGATAATTAAGTTGTTTAACAGTGGTGATGAAATTAATAGCCAACTTGAAGTTTAAAATAAATATAGAATTTTAATGTTTCATATAACAGAAAAAGTTAAAAATAAAAATTGGGGGGCTCATAAACTCTGTGACCCCGCCCCCTAAATCCACCACTGCCAGTTCCCATCCAAGCATATTGCCGTTGAACAGGATATTCCTTGGAAACGGTGAGGGCAAATTCAGTCCTGCATAACACGCGGAAAATGACTGTTTTCAAGACGTGGGACGAGGCTCACAGCTCGCATATACCGCCAGTGGTGAATTTCTGAGCAGGAAACGGTGATTCAACACAATCTCTTTGGTGATTTATCCATCGAAAATGCTGCCTTGACGCCTGGTCAACGGAGAATATGGTTTCTGGACCGCGGAAAATCGAAGATTTATATACAATCGCCCCCGGACCGATTTTGAGCCAAAGAAGACGAATAGTGAACGGAAATGTAAAGAGGTCACTTGAGCTGAGATGATGGGAGAAGGAACGAGTTCTGTAGTTGAGGATGAAATGAACGCCGAAATACCGTGATGGAAATAAGGTAACGTTATATCTGGCTGTACACTGCGAAAGCTTTGAAGGATGTTTTTAGTATGTAAAAGTCAATACGAAATCATGTTACGAAATCTCCGAAATAAGACCAACTTGTGCACAACTAAGAAAGTGCATTATGTTACGTTTTGCAAAAATTCACGTTTTTAAAGCACGTTCAACGTTCAATGTTTAATGAAGTTATGAGTTATAACTCAACGAATAAAAAGTTTTCCCGGTAGATATAAAGAATGATCGAAAAAACCATTTGGATATACACTGTCAATTTTTACAACACTCTGCCCTGGCAGTTCTTCAATTTTCGAGGTTATCGATCGCGAAAGAACAAGTGATTTCGAAACTCACGGCAGCACTTGGTTGAAATATCTTTTGGGGTTCTTTCAATGGTTTTTTACCTATCTATCACGATAATTAAAGAACGAGACAGGCGTAAGGATTCCTAATAATTAATCGCAAATAAATTATTTCAAATTTTATTGAAATTAATTGGTGGATTAACTTATCTCAACTTAAGTCTAAGAATTGTAAATTATATTTAGTGTGATTCTTGTATTGCTTCATTTTAATGAGTCATATACGAATTACTATTTACAAAATTGTCTACGTTTAGAGACCGAGACAGGCAGAGCCCAAGCCAGAAATAAGTATTCCTCATGATTAATCGTAAATATGTAAATATGTTAAATTATATTGCAATAAATTGGCAGATTACATTAGCTCAAATCAAATCTAGCCTTTGGAAATTATTGCCAGTGTTTTATTAATCTATTTCAATGAGTTGTTTCCTAATCACCATTTTGGAAACTTTGTATGTTTTCGACGCCGGGACAGGCCTGAGAATCCCTTGTAATTAAGCGTAAATAAATTAGATATAAATTTACTGAGATAAATTGATACATCAGCTTAGCTCTACTCAAGTCTAAGATTGAAAAATTATATTTATGTAATGGTTGTATTTCTCTATTCCAATAAATCGTTTTCAAATCACCATCCCGACATTTTTCTATATTTTTGAAACCCACGTCTTACATTCTATATTAATTCGTGAAGTTTCCTTTCCGTGCCTTTTTTCGCTGGAAGAACTCGTGACGCGGGTCTTGTACTCTCCTCCAAAACCCGCATCCCTTCCTCAAAATCCCGCGCCGGTCACACCCTTTCACTTTCGGCCCTTCAACATTTCTCAAAAGCGAAGCAGAATGGCCCCGAGGCGGCAAGCAGAGGAGGAGGAGCAGCGGGCAGAATAACTTTTCCAATTCTAATTCTCTTCCATTTTTCACCGGATCCCCAACTCCTTTCAACGTCACCCGTTCTTTTTTTCTCTCCTCTCCCCATTCGTCCTTCCTCCCCTTTCCTCATATACTCTTCCCAATCCTCTTCGGTGATATTCCTTTTCCCTCCAAATCGGCTGCTCTGTACCCAGAAAATATCCCCCTTATGGTTTGGCTACGGAGCTGAGGAAAGCTAGTCGAAAACTGCAATTATAGTTGTATTATCACAAGCCTGACAGAACGTAATATTTTCCTCGCTAAATTTTCTTCTGACTACTTGCGTGACTTTCCTTGAAAGATAATGTGGGATAGGTAAACATTTAAAATACCCAGGAATATGTTAAGCATGTCAAATACAGAAACATAATGGTACCAAATATATATCCGGATGTTTATTACTTATTGATAGTCATAGCCCGTGATGAACGAACCCGAAATTTTAGTTGAAGAAGTGAGGTTCTCAAAAGGAGAGATTTTTAGTCCAATAATTATATAAGGAAGAATTAAATTACTCTTTTATAAGGTATTTTATGATATAAATTATGTTATTTTCAGCATTATTAATTTCCTTATACTTAAACATATAATAGTTGCAGATAAAAATAATTTAATCGTAAACTTTTGCTTTGGGTCCTTTTACTACTCCTATTACCTATATCTTTATGTAGATGTAATGTAAAGAAACCCGTAATACTGTACTGGGATTTGATTGCCAGTTCATGTCCATTTTCCTCAAAGTAAATGAAGTAAATGTGTTTCATAATAAATGTTTCGATTTAAAATTCTCCATTCGGGTGAGATTCGGTTCCATTGGCGAGTAAATTTCCAATAGGAAATGTCCGAATTTTTTAGTTTTGCTTTAAAATTGGACGGCAACAACTATTTTGAGTAAAGCTTGTTTGAAGAACATTTGACCATTTAAAAAAATTCCCTTTTATTGATTTTATCTAATTTTTTGAGCTACAGTGAAAACTCCACGCTGATACAATCATTTGCATTATTTATTAGCTTGCAAATAAAGTGAAGTGGATAATTTTAGTTTGACTACACATTTTAAAAACATTTCAAGATTTTCTCCGTATCAGTCAAAAGTTTTTAAAGTGATTTGATTCCAATCGATTAAAAATTAAGAAAATCTTGGAACTTATAATTGATTGATTTTCCTGAAGCAAAAACTGATTGTAATTAATTCATTCATTTATATCATGTGATTATTTTTTCAGTATGACTAACTAGAAATTTTTGTCACTCTGAATTGAAAGCGAAGAGTTTATTGCCTATCGTATCATCCTTTTATCACTATTTCATAGGTGAAAATAAATGTCAACATTACAATTTTTAACTGATAATACTGTTGACTGATACGGAGAAAATCTTGAATTTTTTAAAAATGTGTACTCAAACTAAAATTATCCACTTTCCATTATTTTTATGCCAAGAAATAAAGAATATACCTGAATTGCTGCGAGAGACAAATTATCATGAACAGGAAATTGAACGAGGGACCGATGGCTTCTCAGACCGTAAAGCAGATCGTTGAAATTCATTGTGAGATGGGCTGGATTGTCTCTCAAAATATTATGTGAATCCACTGTAATCAATAAATTATCTTCAATATGTTTTACCTTGCGATCCGCGTGCCTGCGCACCACGGATGACCAACAGGATAATTGGCCGGCCTCGGTGGCGGCAGGGTTAAGCCCTCGCCAGCCAAATCAGAGGTTGCGGGTTCGAGTCCCAACTAATTAGGTTGCTCCTATGTAGGGTACCGAAAGCACGTTAATGTAGATAACATATTGAATACCCCAATATAAAAAAGCCATAGAGAGCTGTTTTCGGTGACTTGGGAATAAAAAAAATAAAATACGAAATGATGTAGAAAATAGTACGAATTCCAGGTGCAAAGGAGTGGACAAGCTGAGGAATCATCAGAGTGATTTGAACGATGCAGGGTCCACAGAACGCTGGGCCGCGAGCAGAGGAGGAAAAATAAAGCGAGCCAACGTGAAGTCGTCTGAAGGATTTCCGGACCTCAGGGGTGAAAAGGGGAAAGGTTTTTTGGGAAGGTGGGGAAAAAGGCTTGGTGGGGTTCCGAGGGTCTCGGGGAGGGGGAGAGGGGTCGGAGAGGATATTCCTCCTTTTTTTATTCTTCTGGGGTGGAAGTCTGGAAGGTGTGTACACTAGTCACCAGGGGGAGTGGTGAGCTTTTCGTTCCGTGGTGAGAATACATTTTTTTCCCCGAGAGAGACGCGGCGGTACGTTCTGAAGTCGGAGGCAGAGAGTAATGAAGGCGGTGGATGGCATGAAAAGCAAGAAGTGGGAGGCCGTGGTTTAATCGTTCGGGACGAGTTCACTTGGACTCCACGCATCTTACAAACCATTCCATTTATTTTTGAAGGAGAATAATAGCGAGGCTATTTCGTCTACCCTGCGGTGCTCGTGCTTTATGGCGGGTTAAAGATATTTCATGCACGTTTCCGTCACTTTCATTGAATGAGTTTAATTTCAGTCCTTATACTTGGGGTATCACACGACTGCCTAATATCAATCATTGACTGAGACGAATGGAGTAAATGAGGAAATTATTTCCCCGTAGAGTTTAATTGCTATTATTCAAAAAAATTTCAATTATGCAGTCTATGCAGTATCTTACCGTAGCATTGGTGTTATGCAGCATACCAGCATGGAACGTGTAGGCTCAACACCAAGGAAATAAAGATCTAAGTAACCTTACAATGTCGTGTCTGGCCGTTTTTTATCTGTCCTTGAAGAAGATACACGCAAGAGGTCCGATTTCTACAGGCCGTTTTAAACGGTACACGGAATTGCGCAACCTGGCGTACATGCGAAGGCGCAATCAAAATTGCGTCGTGTAAAGCGGTGAATTGCTAGAACACATGCGAGAATGCGTGGATGCGAGACGGCAAATTAACCCCTGTTCTAATTTCGTTCATGTATTCGCGCAATTCCACGCCATTTTAGAAATTAATGCAGCTCTAACCTGCGCGATTCCGTGCCCCGTGTAAAACGGCCTTACCAATATACTGCGCACCGAATCATTTTATTAGAAGATACTTTTAACCCGAACCCCTCAACAAACAGCCCGGTGATATACAATGCTTTTTTCATAAGACGGTCTAAATCGATGTATCTAATACTTCAAAAAACAGATTAATTGTTTAATCGTTTGAAACGAGTTCACTTAGGCTCCACGCATTTTTCACTTCTCCCTTCATTTTTGAAAGAGAATAATAAAGGCTATTTCATCTACCCTGTGGTGTTGGTGTTTTACAGCATGGCGAAGATATTTCATGCAGGTTCCCATCACTTTAATCGAAAGAGTTTAATTTCATACCTAACGTTTGACGCACCATGCGACCACCTTGAATCCGTCATTGAGAAGACAGAACTATGAGAAGGAATTATTTCCCCGTTAATTTAATTTTTACATTGATATAAAAAACTACTTTGTAACGAAACATGTGCATCATATATCCAAAGCATCTGTTTTCCGTGACGAGGGTCATCATCGAATGTGTCATTACAACAACTAAAAAATAGAGGTTTGGTGACCTGTAAAGTGGTTTCTTGCTTGATTTGGTGGAAGTGCGATATATCCATAATGAAAGAACAGAAATGGTAATTTACACACTTTTTAATTCCAAAACTTAAAAATGATCCAGATATTAACACTTTGAAAATGACTCAATGTCTTGAAACCTGTGCCAATTGCTGAGTTTTTGAATTAAAAAGTGTGGAAATTACCATTTGTGTTCCTCTATCATGTTAGATGACCTGAAATATCACGTGGTGGAGAGCTGTTTTCTTTATCTATGCTAGAATATGAGATTTCCAATAAATCTACAGATAAAAACTTTGGTATTTAGAATTCGACCAACGATATACGCTCCGAGTCTTTTTCCAAGAACTTATTTTAAATCTAAATCCGAAGCCTGGACCCCCTGTGATGGACAACGCTTCCACTGTACAGAAATATTTTACCTGTAAAAAAATTAACACTACTTTACTAAAGCATTTTCTGTCTTCAACAAACATACTTTTTATTTAACATTTAATTCCGATATCACAACAAAATACCACAGACAACCAAGTCGTTTCTAAATAACGAATGCATAGATAATAAATTTCAAACAGGCTGCAGAGTCATTTTTTTCTTGGAAGTCAAACAGTACGGTAGGAAATGACCAGTATTTGTAGTAATTTGATTTCTTGCTTATTATGAGCAATAAATAATTCAAGACAACATTAATGGTGTACCATCCCATTCAAACATGATACTCAAGCTTAAATATATGTACTGGAATAATTCATTAAATTTATTGTGATTATATCGGCCTGAAATAAAGAATGCTCATTTATTTACCGGTGCATGATAATTTGTTGGCACTCTGGGGGTGTGTTCTTGACAGTGATCGAAATTATACTGATCGGTTGATTCCTACTGGTTGCAACGAAATCGGAATGTGGTTTATTTAAAAATGTTCACTCCGACGACTTACCACGAGGATTTCTGTAGTCGTCAGAAAGAAAATTTTTAAGCACAACAAGTTCCGATTGCGCTACTAACTAATCGTAATCAATCGTTTAGAATTAAAACAGAACATAATAATTCCGATCAGTGTCAAGCACATATCCCCTTGTGCGGGCCTGAAACACTTGAAAATCCGCGTAATATTAACGCATATTTGCACAAATTCCCGGCAAAAAGTTATGGAATTTCATGACGTTATTTTTGCGAACTTGACTTTGCGAAAATTTCACATTTTATTTCACACAAAATTCCCACTGTTAATTCTAAAAAAAAAGATAGCTTCACGCGCACGAGACATTCGTCCGGTTTATCTTCTCGCTTCCCCGCGACAGCAGCGCACACCTTTAGCGCTTTTCCCTTATCCTTCCGTTCCGTACAAGGTTTCCACCGTGACATCTGGAAAGGATGTAAGATAATCTTAAGACGCTTGCTTAAAGCTGCCGGGTTCCCGTTTCCCGAAAAAAAATATACCCGGCCTACCTGGAGAAAGGTGTGTCGGAAAAGGATGAAAAAGTGGCCTTCGGTAGGAAAGAAAGAAAGCGGGAGAGGAGAATAATATCATCTTTGAAAGGAACATTGGAATCGTCACAGTGTATCTGTATGGAAGTCCAACCAGAAAGATGGAGGAAAGTGAGAACGGAGGAGAAAAAAATAAGACTTTTTTTTTATTCCCCTTTTCTCGAAACGCGTAAAAAGAGGGTTCGCGGGAGGGCGTTGTGTGATCAATCACACAGGTGGCGAGTCGGAGGGGTTGAAAGGCTCTCGTCGGTCTGGGCTGCGGAAGGGAAAGGAAATAGGGAAGGGGTCACGGAGGGCAACGGACGAGGTTCAGGCAAGGTGCGAAGCTGGGACGACAGGATGTGGAACGATGGAGACTTCAACGAACGATATGTATGACCAAAACAGAACTGAACGCGACTTACAACCGTCTTCCGCTTGGCATCGTAGCCTTTTGGGCCGTTTTCAAAAGTGTTAATAACAGTCTAATTTTCTAGTTCACTTGATGATCAAGGAAAACGATTCATGTGACAATTAATGAACTACCTCCAATGGAAGATACACATAGTGCTCATCGCTACGCTAATTCCTTCGGTACATGCATACCTTTAATGAATATTACCTTATAATACGTACCAATACATACCTTTCTAATGAAGATTTGACGCTTATTTTCGTAAAATCGGCGTTGATGTATGAAATGTATTCCCTGTTGACAGTGGCGGATCGATGGGGAGGGGGGGGGGTTAAGGGGCTATAGACCCACCTTTGGTATCCAATTTACTCTACATAGAATGGTACTTTTTTCCGACCCCCACTATTGCTGAAATTTTAACCCCCACTTAGCCCCCCCTTTGTCCCTATCCTGGATCCGCCACGGCCTGTTGATGATAGTATGTTTAATATCAAATGAAATGGATGCCTATGATCATTACGTGAACTCCAATCTACGGTAACTGGAATGCTGGAGCTGTCCAAAAACGCCCTTGATTCATTGCATAATATTCTCTTTTCGGTAGCATCGTGCTACTCCACTAACCCACAACACTAAAATAAACTTATATTGACAGCTCATTTTAAATAAATACTTAAAACAGCAACCATAAATCTGGTTTAAAAAAATCTGTCAACATAACGAGAAATGTGCAATTGGTAGTCACGATAAATAGTTTATACCAGAATCGTGTGCGATGCAAATTTCCATGGTAAAGTTAATCATAAGATTCATACTGTAGGAACTTAAAGGCAATGCCTACCAAATACTGGTCAAGGCCCATGTCTTTCCTTTGAATATTGAATGCATACATGGTACGTCTCTGCTTTTTGTTCTGTTTGTTTTAATCACTTATTTTGGCGCATTGCATCAAAGCCTTGATCATTCCAACCATTTTAGCAATTGCAATTCATTCAAAATCAAGATATGACAATTATCAATATAGATTACTTATAAACTAAAATTACTGACAGCAAAGATTACAGACACATTAGGCAATCACCAGTAAAAGCAGGCACCGGCGAATATTAATATCATATAAACATATTGAGTACCTAGTACTATTTCAATTGGCAAATACGTAGGATTTTAAGATCATTTATTGGTTCCCATTAATTAGGAGAGCAACTGTGAAGACGCTTGAAAAATGAATATTTTATTTTCTTACAAAAGATTAACTAACTCAAGCATATCAACGAGTCTAGGCTGACTGTCTCTCTTTCAACTGATTATAACTTGTTGATATAAGCCCATGCGCTAAGGGCATCAAGGCAACGATTACTGGTGAATGGTTGAAATGAAGGCTTGACCTAGGGTCACGTGCTGAAGTAGACACATGCTAATGAACAATCAGACATAAGCTGAAAAACAATTAACGTTCGTGCACAACCTACGCAAAGCAAATGACCAATAACGAGCCTTTCTGGTGTAAAGACGCCTACTTACATTACTCCATCAGGCATCAAACTGTTAATTATCCCTCAGTTGCATGATTCATAAAAAAAATCAAAAATTACATGGAAATATGAGGAATTCAGAAAATATCATTGGAAAGTGGCTCGGTAGTTAATTCCTAGCAGTATATCTCGCCTTAGTATTTCATAATTTTTTTAAATATATATATTCTGGGATTCACTGATCTACTTTTGCATTGCTAACTTGCAAGATAAATTAGATATGTACTGCAATTTATTGCTCATTAGGATTCTATAAGGCTGGAAATTATACACGCAAAATTTGTACAATCCATTTATTTATACAATTTAATGAAATGAGGATCGGAATTGCAACTCACTATTTTCACACTCGAAATTACAGAAGTTAATCGGCGCAGAATTAATATTGCATAAAGTTTAAGACTAAAAAATAATCTGGAAATTTCTAAATGGCATAACCATTGTTAACGAAACAAATGATTAGAACACATGCTATTTCATGAGTTTTGAATATTAACACAAATAAATGTCACAGATAGGGAATTAATAACAAATATTCATATACCAGTTTAATTTTTCCTGGTGAATACTTGTGCCGAATATTTCTCGTGTTTTCAGCCAGATTAATGCTTTTATGTAAGCCGACGTTTCGGGAGACGACTTGTCTCCCATCCTCAAGGCTGTGTTACTTTATGGAAGTCCAATTTCAACCTCCAAGCGTTGAGGATGGGAGACAAGTCGTCTCCCGAAACGTCGGCTTACATAAAAGCATTAATCTGGCTGAAAACCCGAGAAATATTCGTAACAAATATTCAATTAAAAAAATAAATTAATGAGTACAATTTTGGCAAAAATGTGGGAACACATTTCTCTCTCATAAATAATCTTTTTTTCTACCACCACATACATTTTCACATGCCACGATGTTCTTCTTACTTAGTTTGTTATTATTAATATTAATGAAATAATTTACGAATCGACTGTCTCTCCTAACGATAAGTTTGATCTAATTTATCGTTCTAAAGTGATGATAAAGAACACTGAGCCAATCAGATATTTAAAATGCTAATAGGCTAAGTAATTTTATGAAAGGTGTCAAATATATGTGGCAATTAACATGAAAAAAAATATTAAACACCGGTTCCACACCTGAAAATAATTAGAAAGTCACACCAATCTTTCAATATAAAAGAAGTTAGTTTAAGGTATAAATAAATGGGGTTTCTTTTGTCATTTTTTCATAAAAGTATCAATGTACACATCAACTTTGAGTACCCATATGGCGTTATATAAATATATCCCACATTAGTGGTTAACCGTATCGCTGTGAAGGCTTCGATTTGAATGATAGAAGGAATTTTCCGATCACCAACTGTAGGCTCTATTTCCTTTGAGAGGCCATTAATGTTTTGTATAGCTTTTTTCCCCGCCTCAACTTTTCAGAGAATTAAAACGGCCGTCCTTGAGATAGTCCCGTGCATTAGCTTTGGTTATCATTTTTTGCTCTTTTTGAAGGCTTAATTTAGTTTTAATGGTTTTGAATCGAAATAAGGTCTCAGGGTAGAGAAGATTTCTTACTGCAGTTATGGGGCGAGAGATTACTGCCTGCCGCTTAATCCCTCAAACCTTTAACACCATGGCAGTTTAATCACCAATGAGAAATGAGAATTTTTAATTGTTCCGAATCATGCTAATGCGCGCCACAATCTGAACTCCTTCCCTCCCGTTCGTTGCTTGGGGCAACGGCACTGAATAGAATTGATCGCAAGAAAACATGATAAAACTCGTGCGTAAGAATATTTCACTTCATGGAGATTTCTCTTCGATCAATGTGGGATTATCCGCTTACTTATAGTTCATTGAATGCCTTTAGCTGTGATAGCGTTTTTCAGTGGCGAAAATATGGGGTGTTTGTGGGGCATAGAAACCTCCCCTGAACCCTCTGTTATCTCCCCTGTCTTTTATGATTATTTACGTTCATTTCACTGAAAAAAGCTGAGGTATATGTGGCAAACACAGCAAACATTATCTAGTAAATAATAAATTTATCTATGATTATCTAAAATAAATTCCTGTTAATAGGTAAACATTTAGTGTTTTATTAACCAGGGATGGCAATCGAAACAAAACGAAAGTCTAAACCAGTAAAATTTCAATCGTTTCGTACCCTGGAGCAAAATGTATACACGAAACGAAATGGATACCCGAGGAGCTAAACTCGAATTCGAAACGAAATCGGATATAAAAGTACTTCGGGTCGAAACTAAAGTAAAACTCTGGGACGAAACGAAACGCAGATAATGTATCGCATCGGAGGGACCACGTGTTTCACCTTCGGATATTTTAGTTTCGACCCACACACCGAGTACGAAGTACGATTGAATGAAGTAGAGATTCGGCTTACCGACATTAGATAGATGCATGGTGAACGGAAATTGGCCATTCGATTTTTAAGTTCGAAGTGTTAACCTCTCCACTTGCATGTCAAACGTAATGGGTCGAAACTATTCCCTCTTATCCCCCTCCACTCAACTTCTGGGATGGAAACTTAAATATGAGCAGAGGATTTCGATTAATTTAGATTCGTTCCTGGGAGTAAAGTTTCGTCCCGGGTCGAAACTAAACTCCTTGGTGATTTTAATTTCGTGCGGGAAGGAAATTAAACCCAGGCCTCGTATTTTCGTTTCCCTCCGAGTCGAAACGTAACATTTTCGTTCCGTTTCACTCGCCATCCCTCTTATTAACACGTGTGGAGTGCCGTTTATAACGATCCATTTCTCCCATAGAAAAACCGTAGTTACGCCACTCTCTGGTCCGCATAACGCTTCTTTCATAAAACGCTTTGACTTTATACCACAGCTAAATTCCATAACAAGCTAAACCATATTACTGTCACCTATGTGTAAACATAATAAGGTATTCAGGGGTCTTTTATGAACGGTTCAGCTTATATCCTACACCCAAAACTTTTCTCCGAAAAATGCTGAAGTACCGGAAATGGATCGATATAAAGAGTAATCAATGAAATCACTCATGAGTCCAATGCAGGTATCATTTTCGAATTGCACCAGCTACTCTGAAAAAAATAAAAAATAAAGAGTTAAATGCATTGAATGTATAGTGAGCATTCATAAGCACATTGGGTATTCGTGAGCACAGAGAGTACCTATGTATGATATTTTTTAATGTGAAACAGTATAGGTTAGAAGAGAAATCAGCCGATTTCGATTTGATTTCATGAATTATGAACCCAATGGTAAGCGTTGATGATATTGCAAATTGAATATCGGAATATGATCATATTTTAATATTGAGGAATGGCGATTACGATATAAAATAAGGGTACTATAACCAACTTGCCATCGGACCAAAAAATTATGGCTCTATCACTAGATATTTTATCGTGATATTTGTGCTAGGTGTAATGTTATTATTTTTATGGGACAACCTTACATACCTTACATAGTTGACACTGAATATCGGAATGTCGATAAATTTATGCGTTTTCAATTTTACGATACTTCGATATATGTTCCAGGGAATTTCCCTGGGATATTACACCAACCTATACCGTGTCAAAAGGAACAGATTGGTGAAGTGAGAAAATAGCGAATTATAGATTACCTAATACCTTTCTACCATTGCATATTAGTGCTTCTTTATAAAATTCAGCATGCGTTAAAATAGCGATGCATTCCTACGCAAAGAATAACTAGAACCTTTACCCAGCATTCACTAACGGCTTGGGGCTGGTGTAACGTACATGGTTTTTCCTGCCAGTTTTACGGGAATTTTCTTTCAGATTTTCCCCTAGGTAATTCAATAATTGGCGTGGTTAAACACACGTCCACATTCCCCATTCAATTAACTACAGAATTCCCTCATAAATAGACTTCGCTTCACACGTCAACACCCTTCACAATGTGCTTGGCTTAAGTATTCCATCCATGGCATTTCCTGGCTGTTCTCGCATAAAATTCCATTGAAAATCACATCTAAAATATGCGAGACGATGAGAATGCATGATTTTGGACTCCGGATTTAAGGCCTTAAAGAGCTCATTCCCGTTAACAATGGTTCTTTCCCACGAGAAACGGGAATGAAAACTTAATGCACAAAGCGACGATTTCATCCCTTTTTGCCTCTCCAAATATTCCCACTTTCAATGCCTTTCTCGGAAATGCTTCGGAATCTCTTCTCTCCGAGCTCAAAAACCCCACCCCTTTCGACATGACTCACCGGCCTTTTTCCCGGCTCCAAATATTTTTCCATTTACGCTGGATGTGGTTCACATTTCCTCACACCCAACAGCCGCGATTCTTCTCTTATATGCTGCGAAACCTCACAGCTAAGAACACATACGGTCCTTGAAAATTTTTGGAAACTACTATTTCCATTACCGTTTAACGATCACTTGGCTCTCTATGCTGCCCGATTGGTGAAAATTATCTAATTTGCGCATGGTAGGTTTCTAATTAACACATAAGATAGAATTTCAACAAGCAATGAATCTATTAAATCTTACGGGGCAATAAATAAATATTTAGAGATGTTTGTAATATAATTATTATTAATCGCATAGTTAATTACTTGCTTGCATCTACTCCACGCGTCGCGGTAATGACGAAAGCAAATACTGTTTTTCAGGAAAAAAATTCTGTAAGTCGGAGGTGATCTAATGAAAATTTCATTTTCAAGCTTAATTTTACCCCGCAAGTATTCTTGTGTAGGAATTTGAGCTAGCTGAATGGCATCCTTTTATTTAAAAAACTTCTCATTTTTTAGAGATCGGTCAGAAAATTCATGGCGGTGGTGTCCGTAAAACAGTAAAATTGTGCCTATAAATTGTCCGTCTCCATGAGTGGGTGAGTGCGTGTGCTAGAGGTTCTATCCTTATACATATATGCTGGAGAATTGAATACAGTTAAGTCAGAGGTGTCCGTGAACAGAGGTTTCACTGTATGTATATATTAGGGATGAGTCTATTCCAGTTCCGATTCCATCGATTTTTATGCATACTTACTGGTGGGGTATTGCTTTGCCAGT
Source organism: Ischnura elegans (assembly GCF_921293095.1). Classification (NCBI taxonomy): domain Eukaryota; kingdom Metazoa; phylum Arthropoda; class Insecta; order Odonata; family Coenagrionidae; genus Ischnura; species Ischnura elegans. The sequence goes on from NC_060249.1 coordinate 31,662,437, forward strand.
AGCATTGCTGGCATTAAAATTTAAGAATTGAGTGGAATAAAATAACAAAAACAATCAGTTGCCCCAAAAAGTAGCTATTAAAAATAGCATTTTAGTATTATAATAATACATCCTCAGCCTTAATACAAATAATAAACGCTTCAACTGTTTCATATTTAAGTTTTTTACTTCATAAAATGTCCCAAAATTGCCCAAAAAGTGTATTTATTAAAATTAGCGATTTAGTATTATTTTAATACACCCTCATATTTGATAAAATAAAAACACTGACTGTTTCGTTGTTTGTTTGACTAAAATTGTCAAATTTACTGTGTGTAATAATGTACTGTGCACAATGGCTCAGGAGTGTGGCGGCATAAATGTACCATTCTTATAATCTATTTTGAAAATATTTATCTTCCTGGAATCGATGAAATGGGAATCGATTTAAGGCGATCGATTCTCGTTTCCAATTCCGTGTCCAAGAATCGATGGCATCGAGAATCGACATTTGGAATCAACTCATCCCTAGTATGTATAAAATATCTCCCTTTTTATCGAAATTCCTTCGGAAAGGCGGGAAAAAAACCCGCACTGGACGGTCGAATGCCTCCCTCGGCGCGCCGTTTGACTGCTCGCCCGAGGCTAAGCGTCGAAGGAAACGAGGGAAACCACATGTCTCGTCGTCTTCCCTCGATTGGCAAATGAGCTCTCGAACTCACTGGGTGGGTTGCCAACAAACGTTTTTTTTTATTCTTCTGCAAAAGAGGGTGAGGAAACACTCTTTGTCCGGACACACTACAGTGAACACTTATCACAGGGATTTCGAGTTTCAAAATGTTTTCCTTTTTTGTTTCGACGCGAGATTGGAGTGGCAGGGGATCAAAACTCATTGTTCCTATCGAGACAAAAAGCTCTCTCTCTCTCTTCTAAAAGGACCAAGGGGATGAATTGGAAAAACCCTTTTTCCCGTAGAACTCGTCAGGTAGGCTTGTGGAAAAAGGTTTAACTGGCATTCTTGAAAGGTTTTTTTATTTTCGTGCTAAGCTACTATACTTTAAGTGCCATTGAACGAATTGGAAAAAAACACAATATTCAGGGGCTTCAAGTGCATATTCAAACGCACATTTCCGCATCAGATTCACATAAAATTGTACTTATTTCCACACCCTTCCCATAGAAGATAAGTTGCAAATAGCAAAACTCAATAACTGATTTAGCTCAAATATCACGTGATAGCTACTCACAAGGCTTGAACATAATAAGTGTGGTAAATGGAAGTACTTTTCTCACACGAATAACATGATATGTGCAATATCAAATGCTGTGTAAATATTTTCCCTTTTCCGAATAAGTACTGTTATACAAGAGATCATTCCAGAAAGTCGAGTTAATGATGAGAATAAGAATATAGTCTCGAAAACTAAGTTATGAAGGTGCATTACGCACAGGTATGCGACCTATCCTCTATGACGTCATTGACCTCACATCCTCGGTGAGGTTTTGGCTTTGGTAAATATTTCATCGTGAGAATTATACTAGGTAGGCGTATTTAGTACCTACACAAAACATTACTGGCAATAACAAAACAATATTAGCAATATTCCGTTATTAAATGATATGTAGTTAGCTCATTAAAGCGGTTAAGGTGAATTATACTCATTCCATACAAGTTCAAGTGTATTGAGTACCTACTTGGTGTATGAATTATTGTTGCAGGCGTCGAGTCATCGTGGTTAGGGAGGAATTGCATGTCAATTTAAGGTCGTAAAAAGCAGAAATGGTATAAGTATATGGAATAAAATACATCATTCTATCCGAATATAATATAGTTACTTTGAAGTCAATAGTAAATTCTGTTTCGATGAAGTAACTGAATTTCTTCATATAATAATCGCAAGGTAAATTTTTATTCTGTAAAAAAAGTTTAAAGCTTAGCGCATCTTAAATTCATGATAAAAAGCATTTTGGAGTAATAGTTACAAAAACAATCTCGAGAAATTGACGATTACCATAAAATTCAACGAACGAGATACTGATTAATCAAAGTTCCTTTTAGGGGAATCTAGCGTTTCCTTATTCAGACGCACATGCACACTCAATCTTCTCAAAATCACGAGCGGAGAATGACGTTCATTCAGAGATGATTGGCAAAAAGAGCGGGCATATCAAATCACCATGATTTTGAGTGCTTCGAAAAAATACCGGAAATTTACTGCCTCTCCCATCACCACGGAAAATATACCGCTTCGCGAGCACAGGAGACTCCACTCAAGGGAAAGAAAAAAATCCCAGAATTCTTCGCGAAAACTTCCGCCCTAAAACGAGGGCCTTACGTCATCCCTCGAACGGTCGTATAAATATTTTTCGAAGTCTCTGGTACGAAATGCACCAAGGGTGAATGAATGGGAGCCTATGATGCTCTTAAGAGGAACAAGATCTCGGGTGACCACCACGAGACTCTTCGGTCAGCTAATGGCGGGCGAATGTTGGTTATTTTAACTTCGTGTAAACAAACAGTACCTAAAAACTGTACTAATAAGAGTGTTTCATTATTAATGTTTGAAAGAAAAGAGAGGATGTTCTAGGAAAGAAAGAGAAGCATCCCATTTGTATTTAAGCTTGAAGATTTTGAAATTTATTAAAGATCGAGATGTGAGGAAAAATATATGAGGTAGTACTGACTTAATCATTTCTTTTTGATTAGAAAAGCTATTCTTATGACAAACTTCACTTTGACAATTATGGAAAGGACAATGGCCGGATATCAGCTGAAAATCAACAAAAAGAAGACTAAGATATTTTTTTGCAGCAATAGAGAGGGGGCTTAGACGAAGATTAACCTAGGAAAGCACAAGCTTGAAGAGGGGAGAATGTTTTCTTGCTTGGGAAGCCGAATTACCAACGATGGACGAAGCAAGAAAGAAATAGTCAGTAGAATAGCGCAGGCGAAGGGGGCCTTCTTCTTCTTCTTCAAAAATAAGAATCCTCTTAAAGCTGAAAATACAATCATAGAAGTAAGAAAAAATTTCATCGGATGCTACATATGGAGTACGTTTCTCCATGGAAACGAGGCATGGACGTTGACAGCAGCAGAGAAGTCAAGAGTGGAAGCATTCGAAATGTGGTGCTACCGAAGAATGATGAAGATAAAAGGGATTCACCCTGTAAGTAAGTGCTAAGAAGTGTGGGAGAAAAGAGAAGCCTCCTAAAAACCTAAACAGAAGACGAGACAACTTAGTAAGCCACATTTTGAGGCGCGACGGCCTGATGAAGACTATCGTAGAAGGATTGGTTGAAGGAAAGAAGGGCAAGGGACGGCCCCGAATGAGTTACATAGGACAGGTTGTAAAGGATGTAAAAGAGAAGAAATACGTCGCTATGAAAAGGCTATTGGATAGGAGAGAGAAGTGGAGAGCTGCGTCAAACCAATCTTAGGATTGTTGACTAATGATGATGATGACAAACTTCAGTGAATGTCATTTGGAGCCTACAATACTTTGGTATAACAGAGACAGATTGGAGCATATTGCCTGTACTCTGAAGTTGTTTTCATAGTCTATGAAATGGTCGAGAGACGTAAAATTTAATTTTTTAAGGAAGTTTTTGTGGAGTTAATGAAAGCATTGCGGAATAACTAGGCCCAATAACCCAAGATCATATAGAAGGCTGTTATCCATGATTCTTTATGTTGTCAAGTACTTTGGCCAATAAGTGGACGAAAATGGTATTCAGGAGAGTGGAAGATCTAAGTGCAAGGATCAGAAAATGGCCTACTTTTGCTAATGTGAGACTTCCACAAGCACTTGAAGCCTCTCTTCCTTTTCAACTATAAGTTCCAAATAAGTTCAACCAATACTGTCGAAATCTTACCTTTTACACCATGAGTGGAAAAACCATTAGTTTTTCATGAAACTTCACATTCGGTCATGAGTTTTGCAAAACTTTCTTGGGAGCCCAATATTTTGTAATATCCTTTAGTTCAGCTAGAATCCCGTGACCCCAAAATAGCGACTGCTTACCAGTGTAAGTCAAATGTTCAAGATTCGCTTCTCAGACAAGGATGTTGTCTTCTCATTTTATTGATCTGATTATTTCATCTCCATGAAGATAGCAGAGACTGACAGCATTACAAAAATGTTCCAAACAAGGAAAGGGGTGATATACTTTTAGCCACTGAGCTATTCAATTGTACAGATATCTTCGAAATACTTCATGACAATGCGAAATTCACACTACAATATACTAAGAAAATGTCTCCCGGGATTTTGATCCCCAAAAATATTTTTAAGATATGAACGACCTTAATTGTACCTCTCAAAATAAACCCCGTATAAATATACGATGTCTCCCAATTACCCTTACCCCCGCCCCCGAGACATTTTTCTGTCTATAGCCTTCGTGTGATATAAAATAGTTTGGTATTCTGCTAACAATTTCTGCAACTATGTAAAATCTTACCATTAGGTAGGATAAAAACATTGTGCACTTTGTATCGAAAGAAGATACATTTTATAAGGTCCAATTGTGATCTCTCATGGGTACGACCCAGGTTTCGTGACGTAATAATAATAATAACAATATATATTATAGTGTTTAATTTCCTCCCATAGTTACGTACGTTATAAAAATCAAACATGGAGAAGGGATAATTGAAAAGGTCTTACTAAATCAAATGGTTACACGAGTGAACTTTATAATAGTATTTGTGTTTCTGATGAAGGTTTTCGCTGCGTTCAGGTTCGCAGTAGGGCAGACTCCGGGTTCCAGAGGAGGCCTACAGCACAGAAGATGAAACCTTGCCATCAAAATGGCAACGCGCACGGGACCCAGAAGTCTACCCAATTGTTTTATTAGTAGTAATTCCTTTATTTTCCATGTAGTTATTCATTCTTTTTTCGATTGAATAAGCCACATCATGTTTTACATGATTTAATAGTAGTAACTTCTTTATTTTCCATGAATTTAGCCATTCTTTTTTCGATTGAGTAAGCTACATCATGTTTTACATGATTTACTGGCAGTAATTCCTTTATTTTCCATGTAGTTATTCATTCTATTTTCGATTGAATAAGCTATGTCATGTTATTGATCTATAATTATCGATACGAGATGAGTATTAAACATGGCGGTAGGTATATAAACATGTGCAGTTGGTAAAAGATCCCACTGTAGAATCACTGGAATGACGGTTTCATGTTCTTTCTGATCAAGTGGTGGGCTAGTGTTCGTGGTTGGAAGGAGAAGTTGGGGAATGGGGGATATGGAATGGGTAAAGGACAGAATGAGAATGAGAAAGGGAGGTTGAGAAGACGGGAGGGAAATGTGATGCATTTTTTTGTTTCGCATTGTTCAAAACAGATGGGGCAATTAACGCCCTCGGGTGTGGTGGAGGGGGGAAGGCGCGGGGCGGGACGGGCGGGATGGGAGAGGCTGGCAGTAACTTGTTGTAAATGAGGAGTTCCATCTGGCATTAATGCTAGTTGAACAGTTGAATAATGTCAAATGAGAGACTCTGCGATTTCGATATGCTCGAATGGAGTCCTTCGGCGTCTCAGTTTAGTCTTTCAGTTCTATTCCCAAAGTAACCGCATAATAGATGATTCTTTGCTAGGTAATTTCTACTTCAGAGTTCGTCAAATTCAAAGTAGATTGTTCTGAAATTTTATATCTTTAATTATACAAAAATACTGGAGCCTTAATCTATGATCGTTTTTTATCGTAAATGAGAGACTGCAACTTAGCGATTCGCAAAAAGAGAGAAATAAGTATAAGTAAGTAATGGCAAATGCTATCCAACTTTTTAACCTAGGAATGTTTTCCGTCGTATCTATTCTCTATCCATCATCCGTTATGTGAGATATCTATTTAAAATATAACAAAATAGCCAGTTCAAAGCACATATCCTGGGTCTTTTCTCCACTAATTTGCACATGACAGTGGAAACGAAGCGTTCGATAGATTCATTGAAATGTATTTGTCAACCAATATTTTGTGACAAATCAAATACAGTTCGAAAATGATCAGATCCAATTATTCAATATTTTAAACCTGGAGGTTTCTTTGTGTTCAAATTTTATTTTCGGGAGGAAACATTGAATTTACGCTCTCTCAAAAGTAAGGCGAAAAGTTACCAACTGGGTACATTCAGCTGTACCGAGCGATCACCTGCAATAACTGAGCAAGCGGCGGTGTGACGTCATAATGAACTAAGTGGAATGAAGCGGCGAAATGACAATTATTAGTTACTATTTCATTGAACGAGTTAACTTTCAGTACCCAACTTTAGATTGTAGCAATTCACAAGGAGAACATCTAGCCTGGGAATCGGGTTGGTGTGGTGGCTTGAGCGTTGGCTTCCCACCCGGCGACCTCGGGTTCAAATCCCGGCGGTGGCAGAGAATTTTCAGACTGCCCGATCCCTACTTGAATGTTGTGTGGAGGACATTTCAAGCGCAACACTCCGTCCGTCGGATGGGACGTTGAGCCGTGGTCCCCTTGGCGCCTTTCGTTGAGAGCAGCCTAATGCCGACGCCGGGTTTCTCTCCACCCTTCCTTACCTACCCTTCCCTCACGGAGACAATGACCTCAGCTGTCGGTCGCATACTCAAAATACCATTCCATACCAACATTTCGCGAATTATTTTTTCCATTAGGGTTAGGTGAACAAATGTTCTGTTATACGGCATTTCTTCACTTGTGTGGATAAACTGATGACAGATGACAAAAACCGGGCCAAAGACACTTTCCGAGAAAGCTAAAATAATACAGATATTAAAATCAGGTACTCGCAATAGATACAAGAAGACAATTACATTGCAATAACGTCTTATTCTGAAATGTAGGACAGTCTGCCCAACATGCGCGCTTTGAATAACCTTGGAGAAACCAACAATCAGCGAATAGCCAAAGAAAAAAGAGGATAATACTGACTTATGAAGATTCCTGAAAGTTCAACTGTAATAAATACCTTCAAAGAGAAGACGACAGTTATCATATTGTTGGAACTTTTGGCGATCAAGTAAATCCAACACACACAATAAAAACGTGATTATGCGTAAAGAATATCAGTGCTAAAATATTTTTTGGTTTAGTAGAGAGTGAGAGGATGTGGAAGGATTTTTTTTCTCACTGGAATAAACATTCACCGAATACACGAATTGAGGTGTGAATTTTGAGGGGCAGTGAGGGGACCCATTTCAGGCGAGTGCCAGATATGCGAAACGTCGTAAAAAATAAAGCGGGCGAGATGATGAGCTTTCCCAACCGCTCCAAGTGGGAGAAAAAGAGAAAGAAAGAGACTAAAACTGACGCAAATAACGTTACTCTGACCTCTCGCCAGTGTATTATATGCGTACGCGTGCGTTTTTTTTTGCCTTAATACGGGAAGGCACGCATGCAAACGCCCAGGAATAAGACAAAAAAAGTTAACATTCTCCTCCATCTTCACAAAGGCTCGAAATCCAAATTCTCATTTTATTCCCCGAGCACTGCGTAGTCTTCAACTTTTTTTCCCTCCATCCCGCTGCGCGCCGTGTTCCTCCGCCTTGGTACCACGGGATCGAATGGGCTCGTGGGCGTATAATAGAATGCGGGATGTGACAGGAAGGTGACGTCAAATGGGACGGGCTGGAATGGGGCGGAATTTTCACCGAAATGGGATACGAAAAAAAGGGTAAGGCACTCGGAGGAAGGAACAATGGAAAATTTATCAGAGGAAAAGAACGAAAATTTCACGAAACCCCCTCAAATGGAAACTCATCAATTTATTTTAATACGATGCCCGGGAAGGATAGTGCCCGTAGAAGTGAGAAGCTTGGAACTGAGAATTCATGGTTACATGGCAGGAGTTTTAGGTAAAGGAAAAGAGCAGCTATGATGATGGTATACATACCTAACCAATGGCGTAACTATGGGGGGAATTGATCCCCCCCCCCCATAGCCTCAGAGAAATAAAAATAATATTCAAAGCTATTGTCTAGTTTATAATATAGTATTGTCCCAAAGTATTGTCCCAAATTTTAAGTACTAAATTTATGTAAAATGTATTTGCAGGCTGTCATTTTTCTAAAATTTTCCTAAAAGGTGGGGGGGGGGGGAATGGTTGGGAGGTCGCCCTTCCCCACCTCCTTCATCCCCCCCAAATCATTCCTAATTACGCCACCGTACGCAACAGAAAATAATGGAAAAAACGATTTCCGTATGCCGAGCTTGGGATCAGCTGATAGGTACCCCACTCCACAGAATTGATCATTAAGTGTGTACGTACGTGCGTAGACCAAAAATGTCGTGTGAACGCATACCCCAGCAAATGGGTTTGCACCAAGTTGATTAATTGTTAAGTTTAGAATTCCTGTGGGTTGTGTTTTCCTTTTGGAGCGTGTCAATAGGAGTGCCTAACCGGCAGGATCTCCAGCAGCAGAAGTTGTGTGAGGTGACGCAACAAACGGTAATGAGAAAACGACGCAAAGGACGCGTTCGACTCCATCAAAAGTAGTACTATGGGATTTAGGAGTATGAGATGAACCTACGTACTGACTTTGGTTGCAATCTGCGCGTAGCCAAATGAAAACGCGTAGCGGACAAACAAACAGGCATCCTTTTATATATGTATATAGATAGTATGGAAAAAGTGCTTTAAAATGGCGAGGTGAGTATTTAATAAAAGGCTGGGACCTAAATTCCAGATTATTATGAGGATAATAACGTTTTTTTTCTTCCTAACGGTACCACGAAGAAATTGCGCGCCTGCTCGTGAAGCTTATTCCGCCACGGCGCTGTTCGTAATGAGTATACCGAGCATCAAGCAATAGCTTCGAGTTTCTTTCAAAAGGAGTTGAAGCGAAATCATGGGAAGGGACGGGACATGAAAGAAGTAGCCCGCACTTGTTGAAGAACGAAACCCACGAGGAGAGAAGGAAATTGCTTGGAGAGGAAGAAGGAGATGCCTGCTGGTCGAAAAAATGGGCCTCCCTGACGCTTATGATGATTTACGGCGCGGCGTTTAATGGACAGAATTATAATGTCTCTCACCAACAGGATTTACGCACATTTCAAATCAAAAATTGTGGTCGTCAACTCGTTCGTTTTACTCTAACGGAGGCATGCATACCTGAAAGATCCTCGGCTTCCGTTCTTTGTCGTATTTACATCGGCGGATACCATTTCCCTAACTTCATGTTTGGAAAAGCGCGTTTCTATTCGCCATTTATCTATACAGTACCATCATTTGATTATATTACATTCCTTACCATTCAAGGTTTTCCCTGGAACTTAGAAACTATTAGGTGTGTATTTTATTTTAAAAGTTTTATTTAATTTAAATTATATTTCTAATAATGATGAAAATATATTCCTAATACGATGAATCAGTGTAAAGAGCATTATATGAGAATAATTATTCATTACTTTCATAATATTTTTAAACGAACGCCTCAGCACCTCAGCATCAACGAAAGCAACAGTAAGAGGGTGTAAGATCTAAATGGGAGCTTTTCGTGGCCAACATACATATACTAATATATGTTATTGGCCCGTTAATTTTCTAAGAAAGAAGACTTGAGCACAAAGAAATAGGAAAATTAGTGTGCTGTTGGAGTAACCGAATTCATTCCTTGAACAACATAATTTGTCTTAAAACTTTCCGTCAGCTCTATCGGTAATAGTACCTGTTGGAGATAATAATGCTTTTATCATGCACAAGCATTTTATGTAGAAAAGTGGCGCTCAGAAATCGCTTTGCCAAAAACGAAATTTAAAACTTAATATTCGCTACCAATGATGTCTCACAATATTAATATATATTACAATCAAAATCTAATCGTTAATTTAATAAAATATACTGATTTGATTATCACCACTACTGTATTATATTTGGAGATGTTTATTTTATACACTTTTAATGATCACTATTCTATCAGTATACGATCATTCAATAATTCCTTTATTTTTTTGTATGAAGTTATTAAGCAATTAAAAAAATGTCTTCAATTCTGATACATTTTGAAATGGATAGGGGATATGCAAATAATATCAGCCATTTCACCTGCTTTACTTCTCACATTATAACAATTGCTCTTATGCGCGCTGAAAACATTCAATCTATGGCAGTTTGGAAAGGGATATTATCGCAAAAATTTGCATAAATTTGAAATTTATCTCATAACGAGCGAGAATTTTTTAAAAATTAGCTGCGTTTCCAATCTCCCCTAAATCACCCATAATAGAGATTTTGATAATTTTCACTCGAGTGATTTTGATCACTTAATTCCAATTCCCCCCAGGGCAATGGCACTTCGTGTCTAACGATTTCACCTGCTCATGGGGTGAAAAATAAGATTGAATTATTTTTTGGCCCGTATACATCGAAGCAGAAAGCAATACATCTCTTTCCGTGTCAGCATCAAGCTGGTCTCCATCAGCCCTGTTTTTTGTCTTGGTGAAAATGACGGAAGGTATTAAGTAAATTTGTATCCATTATTTGCTTACAACTTCATTTTGTAGCTACACATTAACTCTACCTGGGAGAACAAAATAAAAAAGTCCTTATCACTTCAACCTCATTCAATATAGTCATTAACCTCAAATATTTAATGATGCTCCTGGCCGATAAAAGCAATTTTTCAAGGGAAAACCTTTTGGATAATGGATTTGAAACCTTATTTACGAAAATAAAAGTAAAAGGGGCAGATTTGATACATGTGAAGAGAATGCCAATACTAATGAAAAGCAAATACAGAAGAACATAGTGAGATGGAGAATGCAAGAAGAACTCCTTGCGGAGAAACAGTGAAATGTAAAGGCTAAATAATCCTTCGACCCCTTAGTGAGGTAAAACTGCCTTTCCATATCTTTTTATTTTTAATTAAAGGGTGCAGAAGATATTTTAAGGTTGGATATGCTTTTTTCTATTCTAAGGGCTATCTTTACCCATAACTTCAACGATCGATATGTAACTTAAAGGTCCTTGAAGCCATGACAGGATTTATAATTGTAAATGTTATCACCCTGTAAATGGAGACTAATTTGGAAATATTGAACCTATGTTTAACCTCGGTTGTTGTAGTCTTAAAAGTGGCAAAAACGTTTAGTTCTTGGAATATTTTTAGGTTAGACTTATGCAAACCCCTGTTATATAATTTACAGTTACTATTTTAAAAGTTATTTGAAAAATATTATGGTTGACAGTTCATGAAAATGATTTTCATCATTTATTGTAGTTTACAAATGCCATGTCTAAAAAAACCACAGATAACGGTTGGAATACTATATCTTAAGCATATCTCTCAAAAAATGTTTCTTTTGTTTAAATCCAAATTGATAATAATATCAGTTTATTTGTTTAAATTATTTGAAATGATATGTTTATGCATTGAACTTAATAAATTTAAATGGGTGGAAGAACAAGGACTTCAGAAATGAAATCATTAGTAAAGTGTACTGCAAAGTACACTACGTAGAGAAAACGAGACACTTGGGCATATGTGGTGTTAACTTGTTCTTGAAGAAACACTATGCTTTCACTGCTGCGTGGAGAAGCGGAGCCTCAAGATGCAAACAGAAAGGAAATTGAAGCATACCTTGGATTCAAAGACGCTTACAGTGAAAGATGGACGAGAAAATATGCGGGAGATGAAAATAAACTGGAAAATACCGAAAGAATGCGCGAAGAAGATAAATGGGAGAAAAAAGTGGAAAAAACGGGGAAGGGAAATAAAGGGAAGCGAGGGATAACGCATGACTCTGTTGTGACCCAAAGATGGCCCTCGAAAGTAATTTGCGAATAAAATGAAAATATGAATGGTTAGCTCGCAATCATGCAAAGAAGAGAGTAGGGGAGGGGATAACTGTACTCCCTTGACAAAGGAGGGGAAAATGGAGGGGGGATTCTTGAGCTGCTGGAAGGGGAAAGGAGTGGTGAAGGGTAGGGTCAGAGGATGGAAAGAAAAGAGGAATAAGCATGTAGGGGAAGAAGAGGAAAGTGATAAAGATGAAAGCAAAGAAGAAAGGTTAACAGATTTACCAAACAAAAAACATCGTTTCCTTCTCCGTACTACTAGTTCTTTGGTCCTCGGCCGTGTTACATGATAGGAGAATTTTATCCACAGCATTTTGAAAACTATTATCTTTAGATTACCTATTTGATATATTAAGCCATTGAGATAGAAACTAATGATATCCTAGTATTAATCATTTGATGATTGGAACTTACTGATGGGGTGAATTAAGTGTTGGCTTTCCATTCCAAGGGTACGGCTTCGGTATCCAAAAGAAGCGTTGAAATTTCTAAATAATATGTATAAGTAATATGCGGAAGGCAAAGTTCGTGGCATCGCCAACAGGTGGCGTGGCTCGACTTGGTGTTGAAAAAAATACACAACCGAACACACTCTCTCTACACCTTATTCATTGCTATATCGCCTTATCCCTTCAATAAAAAGCATGGTTGGCAAATGAAACGGAATGGAAATGTTTCGTTTCGACCCGGGGGAAACGAAACAACGAGGAATAGGTTTAGTTTCGCACCCGCACGAAATGAAAATCACTGAAGAGTTCAGTTTCAACCCAGGACGAATCTTTAATCCCGGGAACAAAACTAAATTAATCAAAACCTCAATGCTCATAGTTAAGTTTCGATCTCAGAAGTTAAGTGGAGGGGGATAAGAGGGAATAGTTTCGACCCATAACGTTTGACGTACTTGTGAAGGGGTTGAGGTTAAATATCGAATGGCCAGTTTGCGTTCACCGCTCTACTGTTAGTGGTAAAAATATGAGTAACCCATACATCTAATGGCGGTAGGCCGAACTTCTACTTCATTCAACCATATTTCGTACTCCGAGTGTGGTTCGAAACTGAACTGTTCGAAGGTGAAGCACTTGGTCCCCGGCGATGCGAAACATTATCTGAGAGTCGTTCCGTCCCTGAGTTTTAGTATAGTTTCGACCCGAAGTAGTTTTGACTCCGATTTCGTTTCGACCCTGAGTTAAGCTCCCCGGGTTTAAATCTATTTCTATTCGTTCCTACATTCCGCTCCCTGAAACGAAACTTTTGAAATTTTACTGGTTTTGCCTTTCGTTTCGTTTCACTTGCCAGCCCTAGAAAAAATGTAGAAATCTAACGGGTGGAAACAGTTCAATGACCCGGGTGAGAGGCTACAGAGTAAATAGACTGACAAAAAGAATGGCAATGCCAAAATAGGATTTCAGAAATTGGGGACATAATAATTTTATGAATCTTGGCACAGGGTAGGAATACCAAAAAGAGAGCAGCAACCAGTTTTGTGATGCCCGAATGACGCCCGGAAGATAATTTCTGGAGCCAAATTAATTTTGATACAGCTTAACTCTGCTTATCAAAGTTTGAACATTCGTATTTCGACTTATTGATGTCCAACTGACCGCAGCAGTGGCGCAACTGCAAGGGATAGGACCACAGCCCTCAGATCCCTGAAAGTACAGAAACTATTCGTTCCACAGAAATCCTACTTTATTAAGCGCTTTATTTTTGAATTCTTATTTCCATTGTTTTCAAATTAATATTTCATTGGCGTAATTAACGAATTATAAAAGGTTTCTTCAATTAATAAATATAAAGCAAAATTTGTTGTATTATTACCCTGTGTGGCGTACGATTCAATCCGATCCATCACTCCAAAAGCTAAGTCCTAGTTAAGCCACTTAACCGCAGGTCAACTTATCGAAGTCCGGCCGTTCGTAGTTAAGACTCCAATGAAGGAGAGAATGACGATGGGGAAGAAGATACGAAGGGAATAATTTGGACTGCCAAATATGTACATGAGCGTGATTGCAAGCGCGATAAAAGGAGGCTAAAAATGTGAGAAAGGGGTGGACGGAGATAAATAAATGAAGAGAAAAGGCGAAATTTGAGAAAGGGAGGTGGTAAGATAGTGAGAGGTAGGCGATGGAATAAGGCGACGGTTGGATTGGTTGAATGGAACACCCGCAGTGAGGGACAGTGGGAGTGGAAGCAAAGTCATCGCCAGGGAAGTTAATAGAAGGAGATGAATCGCATCCCCACAGGAGATGTGAAACGTGGAAAGAGGAGAGGACGATGGTGCCGGGAGGTGAGGGTAATACGGAGGGGAGCGGCGATGGAGGGTAGGAGAAGGCTGAAGGGATGAGTCCAAAGTAAAACCACGAGGTTATGGCGGAGAAGCGGAAAAGCAATGTGGAGGGACGACTTCAAAGATATTAGATAACGAAAGGGGTGAAGGAAAAACAAGATACATGATACAGGAGAGCATTTTGGATTAGATGTGAATTCCTAATATGGAGACTTGGAAAGGAAGTCCTTAAATGGATACATGTAGTCAAGAGCAGTTCAACTGGTAGATATATAGTGCGAAATATATCAGCACGTCCGAACTAAATTTTCCGATGACTAAATTAATCGAGACATCCAATATATATATTTTTGATACATCGGTACATCGACATATCCAATATTTTACGCCAACAACTATTTTCCTCCGTATTGATGGATCGATAAGAAAGACATCGATATGTGTAACACAGACATGAGTGGTTAAAAGTGTTCCAAAAAGAAAAATTTGTGGAATCCTTATGAATTTGATTCAAATATCCGAGATCACGCGGGATTGAATTGATCATAGGAACGACTAGGTCGAGTTCTAGTAAAATTTTCATGCAATCTCTCATTTCTGATGCTTTATTCTTCTACAGCCTATGTCATGGAGTTACATATACTTTATAATTTTTTCAGGTCAAAGCTACTCTAATCTTTGGTAAAAAGCTCGATTCATGAAGTTGAACGTAGAGAATTCAGACTCATCCAAGCTCAACTCATACTATGCCGATCACCAGTGCCAACACCAGATAACACACGAGACAAAATTATTTTGAAGGCTAGAAATAGGAGGGTGCTATGGAAAAATGAAATATAAACTTCATCCACTGGGTAGACTTAGAAATTATTTATCACCTTGGTTTTAGATGAGCAACGCTTGAGTCTCACTCTATGTCATCCGAAAAGATCCCTTTAACTTCGGCTTGAAAAGACGTTTTCAATGCTTACGGGCTTAATTTTGTCATTTCATTTCATGCTACTGCTAGGTACCAACGACATGAACGCCAGCCTTCCTCCTTATTGAGACTGCTGGCGAATCCGCTATCTGAATTTAACATTCATAATTTGCTTCAAATGGACTAAGGTGTGGGAACTAGGCTGAAATTGAAACTTAAAATGCTGAAGCTCGATCCGATGATACTGCTTTATGTTTACAGCGCACAACCTTATCAGAAGCAAGATCCTTTTACGGGTGTTATAGCTGAGCCTTAGCGCGTCCAACTGGCAGTGGCGCGTCACCCGCCTTAGCTGCGGAAGAGAAATGAGGTGAAAAATACAGGTTCAAAGCTTCCTCCCTTTACAGTTTAGATAACGCTCCGATAACGCAGCGGTTTGCCAGTCATCCAGCCATCCGGAGGCCAGAATAATCGGCCAAAGGAAAGAAAAAATAAACGTTAACGAAGCGAAGAGGAGTCCTTCGCCTATTACCCTTAAATCACGAGCAACGCTTTTCCTGAGATAGTTTCATGAATATCGTTTGATGAATCTTTGCAGGGTACACTGTTTACGGTTCATGGGTTAAAAAGGGAACGGCTTATAAGATGCATGAGTAGGAAGGTAGGCAGGAAAGATTAGCCTGGAGAAGCTGTGGGCACGAAACTTCGCTGGATTTCCGCGTCGTAACTAGCGACTTCCAACATATTTGTTGCAGTCGTTAGAGTAGTTTTTTGTGTGACCGTTCTTTATAAGATTAGGTGAAGCTATCGTAGAGTAAGCAGCATATTAGCAGTCATTCCTCATTATATGTTGCATCTATCAACCCTGTCCCTCTGTCTATGGTCATAGTCATTCTTTCAAGTGTACTCAAATAAATGTGCATGAGGGACATAACAAAGTAACACATGTGTGGCTTGCGGTGTAGAAGTTACACTGCAGAGGATATGACAGAATATATTTTTTGGAACACACGTGAACATAATATCAAAACCGCATCAAGAATGAAGAAGAATGAATGGTTTAATTAATGCTTTGGGAAACCCATAAGAGTAAAAAACTCAAGCAAAGGTAAAATTCTGTTCAGAATACAGTAATTACGAAATAAGATTAATATAAAAACAAGAGTAATTGAATAAAAAGGTTAAAAAAATCAAATTAATCAACACAAAGAATCTTATATTTAAAACAAAAATTAGTCTAATGTTTTAAATATTCATACAATTTCCTCTTCACAGATTCCGGGTTGGAGGAGAATTTTATTTGGTGCGTGGCAAGGAATGCGCTTTCACCAACATGCGCCACCTCATTAATATGAAAATATAAATCCTTTAAACAAGCATGTATACGTAACTAAAGAGAGTTCTCGTGAAGTACTCCTTCGAGTTCACTGCCTAAGAAAAGATAAGATACCGACAGTGATACCGACAGATACCGATGTAGTTAGTAGTAAGAATGAGCTTTCTCACCAAAGTTCGTATCGATCAATTGAATTGAAAAGAAAATATGGTTTAGTAAAATACCATAACACTATAAATACCACCGTATAAATTAATCTAGTGCACACAATTATTTTTTAAGGAAGCAGTTTTAATAATTCTCAGACGATGACATTTGTAAAATGAAGAAATATTCTGAATACTGTTCATAAAGTGTGCTTCGGAAGTTATATTACAGTAATTTATAAGGTCTCCATAATTCAGATAGGTGCGAACTTCGGAAAGTGATAATGAGGTCCGCAGCAGGCATTGGCAAACTTAACAACCATCTTCACGGCATTTTGCCTTTTTGTATTTTTATTTATGCCTTTTTCTAAATACCTGTGGAGGCGTGGGTTTTTTTATTGGAAGTATAATTATGTTGCTAAGAGAAGGGAGATAAAACTATAGTAGACCTTCCTACAGATGGGACGTTAATGCACCTCGTGGCTTTCTTCGAGAGCAGGATAACGTTGACACCGAGTTTCTCTTCATCCTTATGTCTTTCCTTCCTACACAACAGAGCTTGGCAAATGGTCGCCTTCTCAAAATAGTATAACTTGTCGCTGAGCTCTCATCAGCATTCAGTTACCTACAAACTATATTTATTCATGAATAAAAATGTTCATGTCGCTATTCTGTACTCTTACAAAACGTCCACTTTGTTGACCACAATACACGCCATAACCAACATGAGTAAGACATAAATACGAGAATACCTAACCATGTAAGCTATAAAAAGTGACTTACAATGTAAGGATATTATTCTCTCGAAGCCAAGGAATTAAATGCCATTTTTTTACGCTGCATATGGAATTTCCTTGAGAGGATTTATTCATCACAGACCTCATCAAACGAGGTCATACGGGAGATAAAGCGAGGTAATCCGAAGAAAACTATTTCCGCTTTCATAAGTCGATGCGTTTTTTTTTCTTCTTCTTCTTTCGTCTCTGACTCTCTTTCTTCGCATCACGCACAATGGCAAAAGAGTCTTTCGCAAAATGGTCTCGCGGGGATGTTGATTGAGAGGAGAATATGAAGGGACACAGGTATTCTGTGCTCCTCATTCATCCAGCGTTTACCGTTACAAGCCATTAGCCTTCTCATCTCACCATTTCATAGAAAATCCTTCGGCTTTCTTCCTCGTTCCCCATCAACCTTCCTTTCCACTCATCCCATTTTAATCGCGAAAGTCGGTTCATCGCGAACAGACCGACCGTCGCAGAGGGAGATAAAAAGATGAAAAACAAAAATCACCATCAGGTCACTCTGTGATCACGAAGCGAGAGGTTGGAATCACGTCATCCGTTGTTGGGAGGGAAAAAAAGTGGTTTCTCCGATTCATAATCCCGTCTCTTGAATGCGGCTGGATGTACATTTTTTCTTTTTTTTTCTGTGGAGCGTTCCAAAGATCCATTATTCCCTCAACTCATGTCAAGAGCGTCCCTTCCACGACGCCGGTGAAATAAACGTGGCAGTTATGAAGGACAATGGATATGATTCCATAATTTCTACGCATTGCATGTTTAATGATGCTTATTTCACAAAAATAGCTTGACTGAACTGAAGATAATTTTTTCTTTGCATATGGCCTAATTCGTGGTTACGTTTAAAACTATTCCTCTATCAAAATCAGCTTCCATAGCCACTTGTTTAAAAAAATCATGTGTCACGTTTACCAATATGGAATATGTTATGGGAATAAATGATGTAATTGAATTTTATGGGAAAATATAAATTTAGTTTCTTTCTTTACACATGTACCTTAATCTCGTAGGTTCGATTCCTATTTTCTCTATTATCTACACCCCTGCTATTCGATAAAACCTCTATAACCTGCCATACTAATCGTCTAACTTCAACTACATAGCTACATAGAAGAGTGTAGCATCTTAAAATGCGTAATAGAATCGTGATAATAATACTTTTTCCCCAAACTTTTGACCATTGTGATTGGAAAGTATGGTACCTACCGCGAAATTTGAAACAGGAAATTTAATTCCAATTAAGTAAGTGAAAATATAGAATTTCATGTAAATTTCAAATTTCCAACTTTGGGATAAGTACTACATAAATCTTTCAACGATGGGCCATATCGCTGCTTCAATGACTAGCAAGGCAAGTTTCTTGGGGTCATATCTTAATTTAAAAATGCTCTTATCGTATTGGGTCCACGTACACCGAGTATTTACAGAGCAGTTTTTTTTATGTTAAAAATAATATTTCACCATTTCACTGTGTTTTTAGTGCATTTATGTTGTTTGCATGTTGTATGACTGCTAAAACAGGGGTAACCAATACAGTTCACTAGAAATTTTACGATTCACCTGCTACTTCATGACATTTGATCATTTGTAGGGATGGCACCGTTAATGTTCTGAGCTAAATTATGAAGCATTCTCATGGGTTGCAATCTTGCATAAATTAGCGCCACCTACTCAAGAAAAAAAACATTGCAAAAACTATGCATCTACATACAATGGTTGAAATAGCAAGAAATAAAAGTGTTTTCTTCTTTCCAAGCTCCATTTACCAATAGGATGGTAATCTCGTACGTCATTGAATAGAAAACTCGAGTTACAAATATTTAGATCAAATTAAAGATACCCATAATTTTTAACGATGATGGAATCCAAAAGGCTTATTTAAAAGCAAATGAATCACATCTTTAGAACATAAATACCACCATCCCTTTACCGACAAAGTTGAAAACCACCACATGACTCTTTTGATAACCTTTGTTAAGAAATATTGGGAAAATTTTCACTATTCTGGTTATAATGACGTAAAATAAAATAAAAGTATTTATATTACCCCCCATAGTCGGAAAATTATGTATTTTCATTGACTGGTTCGAAATAATCACTGAGAAAAATTGTGGGAAAACTGCATCACCTTATCTTTTATTTTTTCCCTTCAATCATTTTATTCTCCATTTTTAACTCTGAAATAAAAATAAGTTTTTATAGTTAATGGATCCTATAACAACCCACTGTCACCCACGAATTCATTCAAGCCACTTCACTCCATACTATGTCCTAGGAGTATTAAAATCTGTGACTTACTTCTGAAAGGTTAATTTACCCCACGGCGTGTCATTAGTATTACCACAATCGTTAAAAACACTATTAAATGCATCATCGGATGGTAAGGCCTTCTCTTTTTTACATATACTATACATGGTATCGGTAGATATTTCTTTTTCTTTCTATTTCACACGTTTATGAACTGAAGCCTCGACAAATATTACCCTTATGCTCCTCATAGTACTTTTTAGCAGTCTCAAATTTTCTGCTACCTTATTTGTAGCATTATCGGTTACAAGGAATCACTAATGTATATAAGTTGTGAGGTCTCGTATCATGAATCTAGTACTTTCGCTAGAGGCTCAAATAAAAGTGAAAATAATTGGATAAAATAAAATTCACTGAATTTGCTTGAAAAACTACCAAAACAAATAATGTAACCAATGCTCTTCTCCTACTAAGGTTATTTTCTATCACTCTGAAAATTATTCAAATTCCTCCTCCACTTCATGGGCATTCGGTTGGATACATTATTTTCTCTAAGACACCATGATATGAGAGAGGCTCAAACATCGCCTTTGGTTATGAAAGGTTGAAAATCATATCAAATAAATGGATTAAAATATGAAAGGTTGTAACTCGTACCAAAATAAATGGATTAAAATATCTTTTGTCACCAAAATAACCGATTTTTATGATAAAATTGGATGACAAGTGTAGAAATCCAACCATTTTAACTATGTAGTAGGAATACTAGTAAGAATGTCGCATATTGACCTCAGCCCCTTGGATTAGAAAACCAGAACAATACCCTTAAACCTCTACACCAGATGAAGAACTAATCCAGAAATAGGAAAATCAGAGAAATAAACAGACTTGATTGACTAAAAGAGATATATAGAGCTGCGGTAAACATATTTTAAGCCGTGTTTAAACAATGCATTAACCCGTATAAGTATATGGAGGGAAAATGCTCGTAGAGGCTCACGAAACTGGAACAGCGGCTATTTCCTGGACATGCATTTGTGAAATTTTGGTGTTTAAATGGTAAGTTTGAAGTAATGTTGAACGCATGCACCTGCGAGGATAAACACACAGAATACACCTATGGAGCAGTAGACTGGACTTACGGCCCATCTACGACATGACAGTTAACCTGGACGAAGAAATGAAGTCTGACTGAGAGAGTTTGAAAGTTAAGGACAACTCGGCCCAAATCTATAATCACTCGAACGCCCTCGCGTTTAACCTACTAATTATTCCGCTTCTTTTGCGCCTCAATTTACGCCCGCTCTGCATTGAGCGCCATCCTACACTCCTAGCTCCACCCATCCCTAAATCTTTGAGCGCAGGTCTCCTCGCATCTCAGCTATTCAGTCCCACACGCACGAACGGCTCTCTGCAATACGACTGCGTACTTCAACAATTCTCGTCTCACCCGACGGTGAAATCCTCTGAACTCATTGCTTTTATTGCTCTTTCTTTTGGCACACTTACTCTCCATTCATTGCCCTCCGAAGCAAATCTGGGAAAAGTTCCTTATTTGGTTTCATCAGAAAAAGAAAGGTTTCTCGCATTTAATTGATGTACTATTGCTCTCCGATTTGCGATAGTCTCGTGCCGTTCTCAAGAATACTTCAGAGAGTGTTCCTATAAAATAACGGAGAAACTGAATCCTTTAAGATGTGATGCTTACTACTGCAGTTTGACAGCTCAGCTACCCCAAAACTGTACCACTTCCACCTAAATATAGTCGTATTCTCTGTATCGTTCTATTCCCATTCGCTCTATTTATTGTTTGTATTATCAATTAACACTATGTTTACACGTACTTCAAGATTTTTGATTTGAAATTTTTATTATTTTTTTGCTTACGTAAATGTATTATTTTGGTTGTACAACTATCAATGTGTAAAGGATCAAAGAGTCCACGACAACAAATGGTTATTTATTTATCATAAATAAAGGACATTTGGAAAGAAAATGCAGTACAAATCAACTTGTACTTTCATGGGGCTATTAAACCATTGAAGTAGTATTCAAATTCTTAGCGTCATTAAACTTATTTATAAATACTAGCCCTCTTGAATAATTATTTTTTTTAAATTTTAGTTTGATATGTCCCCAAATATATTTTATTATTTTTCACTCTGCGCCGTTTAACTATTAATTTTGCACTTACTCGCAGTTACACAATGAAACCCTGGTTTCATTGTGCAAGTGCGAGGTGGTAAGACCCTAAAAAAGTTTATTTTATCCGCAAAAACCTCAACAAAGAATTAACCCTGGTTTCAATTTATTTCAGCACGCCGATTTTTTTTACGAAGTATCACTCAATATAAATACAAGTAAAAGTTTTTTAAAGCCATTCCATGGATTGTTCATGGCACGCAAGCTTTACTTTCCATTGTTGTTCTCGTTTCTTCAAGCTTTCTCCAACAATTACTCACTACCCTTCGCTGTTATTTTTTTGCATGGTTCCTTACTCGGTTTTCTCGCGCCAATTTTGCAGGCATTATTCCTGAGGCACGTGGTTTACTTTTAATTGTTCATTGGGCTTTCTCGCATCCCTGAGCTTTCTCTGCCCACAACCCTCCTCGCGCCTGCAGCTGATTCTGTAACAGCAGGTGGTGTGGGCCATCAATGGCTCATTTGTCCGACAATGAGAAGGCCGTGGCGTCTCACTAAATAACTCCTTCAGTCGGCTCCGGCTCAATAGACGTCCCCGTTCCACGATCACCCTTATAACCTGCCCGTGAATAATTGTATTTCGGTCGACGTCAGTCGATTTTTAAAGTCGGTTCGAATTCCATCCTTCCTCCTGGGTGAAACGCCTTGATGGGGAACACCTGCAGTAAATAATTCCCCGTGTACCATTCTCGTGGTCTTGTTGGGGTCACATCCAGAATTAATTCGATTTTTCAAGGATTCATTCTCCATCTCCCTTTGTTTCCATCTCACGATTGAGGGAATGTCCGGCATCCCTGAGAATCAAAAGCAATCAATTTGGGTATTATCCTATTTCAACCATCACGCGTCAAGAATAATAATTTTTAGGTCGTGATTAATGTTCACTAAGGCTGATCATCAGCTCAGAATGGGCATAAAATTATACCTACTAAGCATAACAGAGCTTTTTTCGAGAAAAAACATTCACCATAGTTGTGAATTTATGACGTATTAGCTGACCCGGCGAACTTCGTATCGCCTATTGATCACTGAACAGTTTATTTCCACAATTTATTAATCAAGAGCGGCTGTACTGATTTTAATAATATTTAGGTTAAGG
This sequence comes from Ischnura elegans, assembly GCF_921293095.1. NCBI lineage: Eukaryota > Metazoa > Arthropoda > Insecta > Odonata > Coenagrionidae > Ischnura > Ischnura elegans. Next base: position 31,685,249 of record NC_060249.1, read on the forward strand.
CAATAAAATAACAAAAATTAAAAAAATGTATAAGCATAGCAATTGCTTGTTAGAAATATATTTTCTTTATTCAAACTACACCGGGGAAGTAGGCACGACATGCGGAGTTTTTCAATGAATTTTCTAATTTTTAGTTTTAACTTAGGAAATTTAAGACACTGTGGTCTTATAAAGCAATTATTAATGACAAACCCGTTCTTGGAACAAGTATACGCCACGCTAGACTGATACTTGACTGACGCTCAAACTCTCGTGAAAATAGCCGTTATAGCCGTTAAAAATAGCAATTGAATTTTCCTTTGAGTATAGTCGCGTGAATAACATTCATTATTAGTTTTTTTAATCACCAAAAGCGTTCCGTTGGGTAGTTTTGGTGGGTTTAGGTTTCGAAAGATCATGAACACAGAGGCTACCTTTAGCTGTTAACCGTGCAGTGGTAAGCCAGGTACGTCCAAGGGCTTTAAATATTCAGATAGATAGTTGGTGATTTCTTCCTCTTTTGTTACACAGTTAAAGGATTCGAATTCATACAGAGTACGAACTATTTGACCCTGATTTACCTAGTTTGAGTCATCCACATCTTCGTTCTAGGACGTCAAAATTGCTCGCTCAATCAACCATTTGTGATTTTTGTTGTGATCAATCATATTCGGGAAAACTTTGTAGATAGGCTCACCTTCCGATGAAAATAATTTGCAAACATTCCGAGGAAGTGGAATCAAACTGCTTGATTCGTCGACAGGAACACGGACATTACCGATTGTCAACAATTGCTTGGAGATTTGTTCACAAACACGGTAGTGAAGTGTCAACTCAAGCTGGGCTTACACTTAGCTCGAATTAAATTTTTAAAATAAAATTTCAATACTTTGAATATATTTAAAAATTAAAATGTTATTTTGTTTCGAATTTCAGTCATTAAATTGGTAAAAATAAAACAAATAATTTAATTTGTAGTTTGGACCGACTTATCAATTGTTGTAATGTAAGCAACTCTTGCAAACACATCCCTAAGAAAATGATGATTTTTTTGTGAACTTTTCCTATTTTTTAATTTTCTATATGTTATCCGGGTCTGAGATGAATCCATAGAGCCAATATCATTAAAATAAGTGCTGCAGTTCTCGAGTTATAAGTGTTCTAACTAACACGATTTTTGACTTTCTTTTACATATATAGATTACTCAATTCCTTTAGCGACAAAAACAATATTTCCTTTCAAAATATCCAGTCAAAGAAAACAATGAAAAGCATAATACGGCCATTCTCTTGACTGACAGTAAAATTTAATTTTATGTTTATTGTTAAATACATATGACCGTATATTCATCATTTCATCCAATCCCTAGTCTCTCACACGTATTAGAGGATCCATCAACATTATCACTTCGAGGAAATATTATACCTAAAGAAAAAATATTTTTAAAATGTGTGTTTCCTCACCGCATGTAGTTGTTCATAATATATAACGTTTAAAATAGATTTATTTGATTTGAAACGTAATCAAAATACCTAAGACATAACTAACAACATTTAGTGGCAATACTAGTTTTTAAAATTCAATATGAGAACTATGGTGGTTTAGGAGAACAAAAATTCAAACTTTAACCTCTTTGTTCCAGAAAAGCATTTAATATAAGCAAAGAAGAGAAGAATAAGCTTCGAAATGTGGTATTAGTAAAATGCTGAAAATTCTGCCATTCAAAAAAGTTACGAATAATGTCATGCTTTACAGATCGGAGAGAAAAATAAAATGCGAAATAATTTTGATTAAAGAAGATAAGAGCTTATCGGAAACACTCCACGTCATTAAAGAATTGCTGGAAACTATACCGATAGAAGAATATGTAGAGGTTGAGCATAACTTCATAATGCCACTATGAGAAACGTCAGTTGGAAGACCTAGGCAGTAATGGAGAAGAAGGCAATCCATATGGAGAACAGCTGCAAACCTTCCTACGGATTAGAGACTAAAGGAAAATAAACTTTAGGTCACTCTCATCATTGACTTTATTATCAAACGGTAAATTATTCAACAATTAATTGAGAAAAGCTTGGAAAAAAATTCGGGTTATGCCAAATAACGGGCTAAAGAAAGAGAGTGGGAAATACATAATGAAATCGCAGTGGCTGCGGTGGGAAATATTAAGGCCTTGAAAATAGAGCGGATTCAAACGACTTCCTTGTGTATTTGCTGAAGGCAGGCGTTTCGGGAGAATTTTTATTCACCACGCTTGGGAATCTCCTCAAATTGCTTATCCGTCTTTTTGAGTGTTTCCAATGGTTTGGCTCTGGATGGCTGCCCGCTCGGAAACGCGAAGGAAAAGGTTTTTGAAAGTCGCAATTATAATTCGCTCCGGAGGTGTAATGGTGCTCTGTGTGAGAAGAGTAGATGTTAAGGAAATCTTCTTCAGCCTCACCTCTCCACAGGATATGCGGCGGTTTGGCCGCGGGCGATTCTATGCCCTTGTATGGCTGCTTGAAACACTCGGTGCGCCGCGCCGTGAGATAGAAGACAATGAAATCGTAAGGAGCAAACGAACCGCGAGATGACGTGGGGTTATGGAAGGATTGGGATGAAATATAAACCTTAAAACACTTTTGCACAATATAGAGAATTTAAAGAGGTTTAGCCCATGCATTTAAAATCAGTGCATCAAAATCCAAAGTTGCGAAAGGAGCCAGGTGAAAGAATCTATAATAGCCTTTTTCGCTGTCTGTGCACTGATATAATTGAAGCAAACAAAATTTATGATGAAATGGAATTCACATTTACCACTCGCTAAATGTCACACCGTGAATTTAAAAAAATTAAATATTGATCTAATACTTCACTAATGAAACTATACATGTAAAAGAGAAGTTCCAATTCAAGACAAAATACCTTACTCGTACGTTATGAGAAGAAATAAGATGTTACTAAACCAAACTAAAGCTACAAAAAATACAAGAAATATATCGAATGCGGACAATGAGTGCTTTCAATACTATCGAAGAGTGCAGTTAAGATTTATAAGCAATAATATTTTTTATGAAATACTTATAACTTCTTTACTAATCGGAAAAAATTCCTGGTTCTAATAATCGGTAGTTACCGACAAATACCACGCAAAAAATATGAAATCCTTAAATGTCTACCCATGTCTTTTGCGGGTTTTACTCACTTGAATGAAAGTTGAATGATCAACATATTTAAGCTCAATTTTATTTTAATTGTTGTAATTGTATTTTAAAAGAAGAACCTATTCATCACTAATTCCCCATAATCAAACAGAAATATGGAAAAGATTATGAAGTAAGTTCACAAAAAAATAATACAAGCGTTAAAATTAAATTTGAAAGTTAAATATTATGTGGGAAAAAAATACCTAAAGCATAACAGCAAGATGAGCTTGCAATATTTAATACGAAATCGAAAGAAGACATGTATCAGAAAGGGTTTGAATGCAATACGTCTAGTCCCTCAACATCTCCAGCTGGAGCCGTTGAATTTTGTTCTCGCATATCATCCCCAATACCAGACATTGGCACCCGAAAAAAGAGAGTAACTTTTTATCGTCCGCCTCCATTTTAGGAGAGCCTTTCTCTCACCTTTTGAGGCAGGCATTAAAAAGGAAACTCTTGACCACATGTATATTTGTAATAACAGGTCAAGCGGGAGGAAAGAAAAGAGACGATTCTTCGGCAGGTGCAACGCACCGCGCGGATGGATCGCGAGGCGGCGGAATTGTATCTGAACGTACCTGCACGGGTTCACATATACACTCGGAGGAAGACGATGTAGGCGTGTATATATAGACATGTGGGTGTATGTAGTCCGCCTTAGGGCTGTAATGTAATTAAAATACGAATTTACGACCCGTAATTTATTCCGGGCGAATCGGAAAGATTGAAGCTAAGAAATGGACTGGGATAGTCAAAGGATAAGCAGGGACCTTGGGAGCAGGAATTTCAACGAGGTAGGAGAAAAATATGGAATAATATCTTGAAAAGGAGGTTCAGACTTATGGGATACACTACGTCATTTAGGAAATTTAAAAATACACCGCAAGTCTTTAGAAAGAGAAGAATATGTAGATGAAGACCAAAAAGGAGCAAAAAAACTACAATTGATTAAGCAGATGGATATATTGTCGGTCCCTCGCAAAAATGAAGAGGAAGGCATGTAAAAGAAAGACGTGGAGGTCGCTTTATAGCGCTGCATCGAAAGGTAAATCATCGACAAATTATTGATAAATTCGTGGCAAAGCGCGGGTTAAGCCTACTTACGGTATGGTTTTTCACATAAACGCGAGCGTTAAGGCTGGGTAAATGTACGCATGAGGGTGTACGTATTCCGTCATAGGGGGCATAAAGTAGTACCTACGTAAATCATTTTCGAATTTGCAACCCGTTATTCATTCCAAGTGAATCGGAGATTTTGAAAAAAAAGGGAGTGGCCTGGATATGAAAGGAGAAAGAAGTGTGGAATAATAGCCAGAGGTTAAGGAGGGGCATTGGGAGCAAGAAATACGACGAATAAAAACAAAACCGTGTAGGGAAAGGATGTGAGCCGCATACTTCATTATGAAGACATTGCGAAACCTACCCTAGGAGTTTCAATAAAGGGAACAAATTTAACAGGAAAACAAACCCTACAATTCATAAAGCAGACAGTACATTTCCTGCGAAGGTTTTTGGGGTAAATGGTTGATGCTAACACGTTCTCCGGGCTTCTACGGCAGATAAACTTCTGACCTGGAGATCCTGGAGGATTACTGACGTATCTATCTTTATAAGGTAACAGACAACGTGGAAACAACAAAGAAACTTGGAAACCATAATCGCATTTGATAATACATGGTAGGTCTTACATATAAATAAAGAGGAAGGCAGAACCACGAATCATGTGCAGAGCAGCAAGCAACAAAATAAATAAATAAATAAATAAGCGTATAAAATCGTTTCAGGCTTGATTTTGTGGAATTATGCTATATCCATGATTAAAAAAAAACAAATGGACCTTGAAAATAACATAAAGTGTTGAAACCATGGTCGGTCGTTGAGTGCTGTATTAAATAGTGTGGAAATTACCATTTGCATTTTTTCCATTGATATAGCAACATATCTATGGGTTGAAGACTTAACAAGAAGAATTTCATGGCCGTACTCATTGTATGGTATGGTACGTATTTTGAGGAGGCGACCGACATCTAAGGCCATTTGCGCCATGAGGGAAGGGTATGGAAGGGAGGGTGGAGAGAAACCCGGCGTCGGCATTAGCCTGATCTTAACGAAAGGCGCCAAGGGGACCACGGCTTTACATCCCATCCGACGTACGGAGTGTTGCGCTTGAAATTACCTCCACACAACATTCAAGCGGAGATCGGGCAGTCTCTGAAAATTCTCTGCCTCGGCCGGGATTTGAAACCGAGCCCAACGGGTGGGAAGCCAACACTCTAGCCACCACACCAACCCGATCCCCTGTCGTTCTCATTATTTGCTATTGCGTTATCAGGCTTATCAGGAAGCAAGCAACTAAGAAAATAGGGACTTGCCGGAGAACGGCTAATCATGGAACAAGCAACTAAGAATATTAAAAAAAGGAGTTTAATTTAATTTGTTATATTTATTGACACATTTAATTTACTAAACTTTTTCATGTTATCGCAAGCGAGGACGGAGAAGGAGAAATTATGCAGACGTATGTGTGTGCACGTAATCCAGCATTGGGTCAGGTAGTAGTAATTCACTTACGCATTTACAAAAACCGTTATTTATCCCGGGTGAATCGGAGAGGCTGAAAAGCAAGGGAGTGGTCCGGGTAGGAGGAGTGCGGGGGAATAGCCAGAGGTTAAGGAGGGGCAGAGCGGGAGCAAGAATTACGGCGGATGGGTGGAAAGAAAGCAATGCGGAGGAAAAAGGGGGATGGGGTAAGGAGTGAAAAGGATACAGAGAGCGCGTCGGCTATTGAGAAAAAGGAGGTTAGGGAGGGAAAAATGTTTAAGCCGGAAAATAGATTACCAACAGCAAACAGTTCCAAGTGGAAATAAAAGTGGAAGGGTAAGAGGAGGGCTATAAAGAGAGATTTACAGTGAGCAGCGATGGGGGAGAAGGTGGCGAGCGAAGGATATAGTGGATTGTGTTGGGGGCGGGGTCCCTAGGGGGGGGGGGGGTGTGGGATGGAGCGGAGAAAGATGACGGGGGAGGTGTGGGCAGATGATGCAGAATCCAGTGAGTGGCTGCCCCGCTTCAAAGGGTGGACCAAGGGATATTCTTTTGAGAGTGGCCGAGGGCGAATCCGTTCGCAAGGAAATGAATGGCTTGCGGTTGGAGAGCGATAATTCCTTGAGCGAGTGATGGTGAAATCTCCTCGGGTTTTCCACCGGGTGAGTTGCCTGTAGGCTGACGTTTCGATGGATGAATCTGCCATCGTCGTCAGGGCATGCATTGAAGCCATGGTTTATTTAACTCGTAAGAACTTCACATGGGCCACGACAGCAAGGCATACGCAAAAAATATCCGACTTCAACTATAAATGAGTTAAACACCATCAAACAGTCGTGGGATAGTAAATACGAGTATAACACACACTATGACATACAATAAAATAGCGCTTTCATTTACAGCGGATTGCCATGTCCTGAGGACAATGGCTGAGGCAGCCATCGAAACTTCGGCAAACAAGCAAATCGCCCGGTCGAAAACCCGGGAAGATTTCACCAGTATCTTATGTCTAAGGAAGGCTGCGCGGTTGGTCACGCTACGGGCGTACAGATAGCGTTACCCAGATGTTAAGTGAATTAGGCTGGGAGCCACTGGAGACTAGGAAGCTGCGCGCTAGGCTTAGATTGGTTGAACAATTGAGAATGGCTATCTATAAGAGCGACACGGAGAATATAATATTAGAGCCGCACTATATTTCCAGATCCGATAGAAGCGACAGATCAAGAGAGATGTTTTGCTGAACGGATAGATATAGGAATTCGTTTTTCCCCCGAACCATAGATGACTTAAAGAAATGCAGTCCAAATTTCCTTAGAGCACTTCCTTTTTATGTAAGAACGGCTGGTGTCCTAACAACCCCTGCCACACGCCTTTTAGGTGACTTGCGGGGTATTATGTAGAAGTCGGGAAAGAACAAAATCATATTACTGGAGCACGTGGTTTTTCGGATGCTATCGCTGCCAATAATTTCTCAAACAGGGAGTACTAATATGAAAACCAGCGTTTTAATTATTATTTGATGCCATTGTGTAAAATAATAGGCATTAATCAAAATATATTATTCAGGCACTTTTCCATTAAAAACTTTCTTCTGTAGATAACATTAATGTAGCTTGTGTCCCGATCGGAGGCAGCTCACACAATAGGGTGGTTTCCTATTATTTTTTATTGCCTTAATTGAAAGATTATTACTCCTGGAGTACGCATTTCACGCTTTTACATTTTTAAATGACGATATCTATATTTCGCGATTAAATGAAAAGTGAAAATTTTCAAGCGCGCGAAAACGCGACGGCTAAGTATGAATGCCGGGAAAACTCCGTGTGACGTCCGTCGTTCTGGTTCCCGCTTCCGCAAGTGAGGTGACCTTGGGGCGAGGCTTTGAGCGCTGATACGACGCAGGATGCTAGCAGGTAGCAGAGTACCCCGCTAGCAGGTAGCGCTTGGCTTAAATAAGGATTATTAATACCTTATCAAACGAAGGAAACTTTCCGACGTTAGCCAGTTTTAATAGGTGATTATTAAGACATGTTTCCCTGAGCTCTGTGCCTCATGCATGTATTGGTAATCTCAGGCGATGTAAAACTCCTATCTACTCGTATAGAAACTAGGTCCCTGTGACGTCACGTGGAGTGGCATCGCATGGGCGCCAATCTGGCCTTTTTCAATTGAGGATAAAATTGACCATTACCATTCGTCTAAACCGGTATTTCTAAACCAAGTAATTTGTATATTATGAATACACTAATGGCGAGTAACGAAACGCAATCAATGCCTTTCGTTATCTTTGATGAAGGAAACTACCCTATTTTCAAATGTAGCCCCTTGCGGACACCCTTCCGTTCGACGAGGAAATAATCGAATTGGAACCTCCAAATGTTAGTACGGGTCGCCATAAGGTAGTATGAAGTTCGGTCAATGAAGAAAGGGTATCAAAGGATTCTGAAAAACATCCGGACCGGGAATAGATCAACGGACCTTCGGAGTTCGTGGCCACTAACCAAGCATTCCAGGTAGTGAACGGTCGGTCATGAACGATCGAATCATGTGAACAGGGTCATCTCCGAGATTGATCGGTGAACGGGATCATTCAGATGACCGAGAGGGTCATTTCCTCACGTCGGTCGTTCGTGACCGTGGACGTTCTCCATCAGTCGCGATCGTCGGTCATTCATGATTGTTCTAAACGCAGGTCATTCGTGATCGTGGTCGTTCTCTGTCAATCGCCAGCCATTAGGTCATTCGTGATTGTTCATTGCATAGGTCGTTCTCAAACACAGTCCAATCGCTATCATTCTTCGAAGATGTCGCGGTTGATGATCGTCACTCGCGACCTGAATTGACCGTTTTTGACTGCTCTTTCACTCGTGGTGATGAATGGCATGGTATTAATGCAATCACTTTTAGGGGCAATGTTCGTAATAATTGTTAAGTTTTCTATAATCGACATTTTAGGGTACCTATGGCCTTCGTATCTCAGGTGATAGGTATGCCGAAAATCTTGAAAGAGCCCAGTTTTCTCTCATGCCTTTCAATCAGTTCCATTATTTATATTGACTTTCCACAATAAAATATTGATCACTAACCCTATGCCCCACGAATGATTGGAAATTATCATTGATTCTGTATCTTGAAAAACAATAAAAGGAATGTAATAAACAACATTTAAGGCACATTCTGTATTTGCAAATGTTTTGGAAGTAATTAAGATAAAAATTAACTAGTTTCTGGTTTTAATAAATGAAAAAACTGTATAGATTAATAATAATAACAACTCACCTCTCTTTTAACAAGCTACATAGATATTGCCCTTAAGTAGAGAGCGATAAGTGGGTCATGATTGACAACAGGGTAGTGATTGCCCCCTCGGTCGTGATTGCCTACTCGGTCGTGATTGCCGTCCACTTTCCACAATCATGACCCATTCAATCATGACCTCCCGTTCATGACAGAGTCACTCAAATGAATGGTCACCGTGATTGGGATCACGTGAATGACCGACTAAGTCCATCACTAATTCCAGGTCCCATTGTAGCATTCAGCAGCCATTGCTACGTAGGCATGCTAGTCCAAATTGCAAGTCTACGAGATGACCCGCTCGTGATCGGCGGATGTCGGTCCAGTGGTAGATAAGAGTGTTTTTTGGACCTTCTCTTGGGGAAGATTAAAAGGGTATGCCTGGCTGAGCTGGATCGACCAGGAGGCTGGGGACATATTTGTTTATTCGTAAAGGGAATAAAGTCTCTGCTTCCTTATTTTTATTCAGAGTGACTCATTTTATTTCCGGCACCAGATCCTTCCATTCGAGAGATGATCGTATTGTCTCTAATATCTCGTTCGAAGACGAGCGGGATACGACACTATGATTTCCATGGCAATTTACGAAGATTCATTGAGCTAAATTTTACTATTGCGGTCCGTCAAGGGTAGCAACGTGCGGGAGAATGGTTTTCGAAGAAGCCACACCCTGTGATGGACCCCATATGTTTGCTGAAGCTGCACATGGCGCTGAATATGACGATCTAACCTGCAGCGTGAACGGTGATAAGGTTTACCATAGTATCCGAATAATAATAATATTTCCGGAAAACCAAAGGTCCGTGATTCGATTCTCGGTGCAGGGGATATTCTCCAATTGTTGTTATTGCGAATGTAAGAATTTTTTGTTTCCCCGATTTTCAAAATATTTACAACCTTTTTAATAGTTGTTTATAGGCTTTATAATCCTTTTTAAAGGATGAAGACTCTCTGTCCTTCCCATCTCACCTGCAATAATTGATCATCCAACAAAACACCGTAAAACAAAAACCACCGAGTAAGTGTTGCACTAATTATAAACATTCTCGGCCCTACTGGGATTCAACAGCACAATCCAACTAAGGGGCCAGAGTCAGTTTTTTCTATCAGAAATCATCTGTAAGTGTTTTCTTGCTTGGGAGGGTCTAACAATTCTACAATGCAATAAATACGCTACGAGGATCCTTTTAAAAGGCAATAAAACAGTTCTTTGAGGAAAATCCGTATCTTCACGACAAATCACTAACAAAGATACAACGACCATGAGACCGGATCAGATGAGCATCGGATAGTGTTTCACCTAGAAAGTTTTTATCAAAGAACTCGCAGTAAAAGGTCGAACAACGAATAATTACTGGAGTTACAAGGCAATATAGGCTGACAAATAAAAAAAAGTGTTTCGGAATTCTTTGTCTGGGGTATAGAAATAATGCTTGCTTTCTATTTTAGCGTAAATATATTCTCATCCAAACAACCTTAGCATCATTTGAAATATGCATACATTTTTAAACAAAAAAGTTCAACAATCGGGACAAAAGATACAAACAGCATCAATAATCACATTTGGGATGTTAAAAAATAAATTCAAGTATCAAGAAACTAAGTATAGATAAGTCTCAAAATCTTGGAAAAAAGCAATTTTGAATTTCCGAGGTCGTAGTCAACTTTTTCGGCACAATAGCGATTATAAAACACAATTTTTTGACAGTTTTTTTATTTTAAGAGAGGTGAAGTCTTGAAGGCTATATAGTAAAGAAATTTTGTCAAGTAAATTTTACTTGACGAACTTTCTTAACTAACGCAAAATTATTTTTAAGTTTTTACGCAAAGATATATATGACGGGTAAGCACATATGCCACAGGCACCCTTAGGTCTGAAAGAAATAAAATAATAATTGCATAACATAGAACAAGAGCTGGCTGTGATTTTCTAAGGTTTTATAAATAAATCCATATTTGGGAGATCGTTTAAATCTCTTTTTACAATACTTTCTTACATCATTTTGTGACCTTATTCATTATTTTTGCATGCTCACAATGATTGATTTTATGGAAAAGAAGTACAGATGCGGTCGAGGATTACAGGGACACTGAGAGGAGAAGAGAAGAAAAAAGTGTGAGCCTCCGGCGTTGGTTCCTCTTCTCCTGGGAAGATAAATGGGAAAAAAGGGTTCTTTTATGGAGTGACCCGGGATGGGAAAGATGCAACGAAAGAGTGCTGGTCATTAAAAGCCAAACACTTTAACTCAAGCGGCAATGAAATTACGAGACGGGAGAGAGAAAGGGGTGGAAAGAGAAGAGGAGAATGGATGGAAAGAAATGGTAGGGAATGGTAAGGGCTGTTCCGCGCACGCGAAGGTTGGAAGAGGAACGGTTGGAGAAAAGAAGAAGCACAGGAAAGGGATGCACGGTAACAACTATTAATTTCCCAGAAGTGTAACTTGATGAAATGGAGTAGGTAACTCAGATCTGAAATCAATATTTAATTTTTTAAATATTCTTTTTAGCGCATTTTGTATTCATGGGAAAAAGGCGCTATTGTATTCAGTTTGGCTATATATAAGTATGTAGCTGTCCTCACTTGCAAGTCCATTTACAGAACACCATCCAATATATCATGATCATTTTTTAAATATTATTTTTAGCGCATTTTGTATTCATGGGAAAAAGGCACTATTGTATTCAGTTTGGCTGTGCATAAGTATGTAGCTGTCCTCACTTGCACGTCCATTTACAGAACACTATGCAATGTATCAAGATCATTTTTTAAATATTCTTTTTAGCGCATTTTTTATAACGGAAAAGAGGCACCATTGCATTCGGTTTGTCTGCATAGATGTATCTGTCCTCTATTTCACGTCAATTTACAGAACATCATGCAATATAACATGATTTCGATGGTGATTGGTAAAGATTGCCACTTTCAAAAACATATGATGATGCCCAGGTTTCGAATCCACGACCTTAAGGCCGCTACACACGGTGAATGATCATGCTGAATGATCACGTCATCATTCTTAGGATCATACGAGCACAATAGAACTTGTTCTTATTTTCACTGAATGATCATGCGAATCAAATCATTCGCCGTGTATAGCGGCCATAACATGATTTTGATTGTGGTTCAGTATGGAATACTATTTTCAAAAACATGATAATGCCCAGGTTTCGAATCCACGACCGTAGTCTGAGACCATGTTAGGTTATAAATGATAAATTTTGTTGTGATTTTCACGAATTTTCACTTTTTCCAGTTAATTCCAGCATTATACCAATCGCGGCGTAATACACTAATCGTAGTTTGATGTACTAATCGTAGTGAAAAACTGTTCTACACGAAAGCAAATGCGCTATATATCAGTCACTGCAGTGAGTACTGATCTATATTTTTATCTTCATCACCCCGAAAAAAGCGCATATAGCCCTTCAAATACCGAACTAACGTACCGACTGACTTTAATTATTTTTTTGCATATCCTATTTATTTTATAACTAATTGAGAGATATTATGAAAGAAAACCCGAACAACAATTTTTATGTGCGTAACATCGAATAAACCGCATACTCACTACAGAGGTGATGAAAATAACCAATTTTGAAAATAGTATATATTTAACGAACAACGTATTACACTAGTCATGCGATTTACTTTAAAAAATACTTTCATACTTCATTTATATCACAAAAGCTATAAAAGTAATCTCAGATACAAAATATAATTTTCACGAATTTTTATAAATCTCTTCCCAAATGGGAATATTGGACTGTAAACGACTAAGGCACATACGGCAAGGGAGTCTAACGGATGTGAGGACCGAAAGTGGTGCCATAATATTTTGTATAGTTTCCAAGGAGGCCTGAATGTTTTGTATATGAGCAATTCTACGTAAATGTCATACTGACTGCTTAAATTAAAAAAGTGGTTGGAGGCTCTGATATGGATCAAAATTTGTGCTATAAAGTCTAGAATTTCGTTATTAAGTGCTGACACTAGCATGAGTCGTGTGTGTCTCTGATAAGAGAAATTTTTTTATGTGCTCACCACAGTTTTTAGCCACATACTAAATTTAATGAGTCATCTACGCGCAAAAAACATTTGTTTCGCTAATTGATTTTTATGGCCACTGTATTTACAATTTTTTTCTGTTTTGAGGTTCGTTCATTATTTTGAATGATTTTAAGGGTTTTTGCACAATTTTTTTTTGTTTATTTTGAATTAAAGAAGTTATTTTGTAAAATTTTTTGGCAGTGAATAAATTTATACCAGAAGGGAATCACAAAAGTCAGTCCGTGACGATGCTTTTCAAGAGGAATTACTCCTCTGTAAAATCAGTTATTGTAATGGGCTTTGCAGCATTATGAAATTTGCATTTGGTGTTCTGAGATGTATTTTACTGAAACTCTGATCGCTCTTTGTTTCAGAGCAAACCTTAGAGGTTTTACTCTGAGCTGAAAGTTCGTTTCATTTTTGTCAGTCCGTGACAGTGAATTTTAAGTCACGTAAGTCCTGTATTTTTCAAGGCAAAGTAGTGTATCAACCAAAGTTAAACTTCACACCATTGTGCAGCAATTTGGAAGTTGAAAAAGTTTTGTATGTCAGTCCGTTCGCGTTACGTGCGTTCCTAAAAGTTCAAAAACGCATTGTGACGGTCAGTCCGTGACGCGTGGAATCGCCCATATGTGTCTAAGTCAGAGACTATGATACCAAAGAGCCTTGCTAGAAGAGCTCTCATCAATTCATTAGATAAACGTGGAGATCTTCTGACTCATTCATCTCCACACGAATAACAGCGTAGGAAAATTACACACGCCCATGCTCTGGATAGGGACAGCCTTCACTGGAGGGAGTTGAACCCGCGACCTTCGGGTGGGCAGGCATGGACTTTACTCCACCGACACCTTGGTAGGCAAGTTTAGTATTACAATCCGGTAGATGGAAGTCAAAGGAAAGTTACGAGGAAAATGAAATGATTCCCAATTCAGTTATTCTCTCGTAAGTATAAAATAAGAAACTACAAAAATATGTGCCATTTGTAGCGGAAGTTGGTTATGTCACTTGCGTTTTGTTTCGTTCACTCGAACAGAAAGCAATTTTCACTACGGGAAGAAATCGTTCGTAAAAACAACAACGAACCACACGAGGTACGTGTGAGCAAGAAGATCAAGGGGTACCCAAGCAGCAGACACACGTTTGAGATGAGGCCGTGACGTCATCAACTCATCTGCAAAAGGGTTGAGGCCATGGTGTTTTAATTGCAAATATCTCGAGATTTAAGCGACTGATTGGAAAACGGAAAAATACCGGTCTCATTATTTCTCAGGCTCTATCAGAATCGGCATTTAAAAAATTGGTGAGCGAGGCCATTGATCCCGTTTGTCAACAGTGAGAAATTGTCTGTTGGGGTTCGAGGCTGAATAAGGTCTTTTTAATGGATGTGCTGCATTTTTACCTTGGCTTAAAGTTTTAGAATTCATTTCAAATTCTGATTCATACGATATTTGTGATTACCGATATTTTTTTTCGGCCTTATTTTTATGTTACCCAAATATGCCTTGTTTTACGGTGATTGCAATGGAATGGTTGATTAAAAATTGCAAAGAGGCGAGCAAATATCTCATGAAGAGCTACCATTTAATATGTATTCAACATTGGAATTTGGTGGCTATCCTGAGTGACTGAGCTGGAGACACTTTCGTTTCAAAGATGGATATGAATGAAAATTGGATAGAGTCGGAGGAATTATTCCACTAAAAACGCATGCATGGCTGCACTAACTTATTTTATTATAAGACAGTATAACTTATTTATAACTTCCACATTCCAACCCCTAGCTGTATTGAATCCCAGCACCGTTCCTCCTTTTGCAAGAGTCGAGTCACAATTATCCATACATCTTGACCAAAGCGGTTATTTAAGTTAGGATACAAATATTGAAATAAAAACCTTTGTGACAGAAGAAATGGGTAATGCTAGCCATTATAGGGTTCCTTGGGAAAATCTTGTGATTGCATAAGGCCCTTATTTCAAAACACTCAACTCCTCTCAATTACTCATTGCTTAAAAAAGTTTGCTATTTGCGTTGCTACTCTGACAAATACTCCTTTTGGCAGACTCTTCGTCATTAATTGTGAGTAGCACTAATGATATATTGCGATTTGAGACGTTTATGCGAGAAATAATGTCTTCCGTGAGACCACATCAATATAATTGCCACGCTCAAGAGAGACAAACGAAAAATGCCACCGTGCTAGTATGCTATCTAAGTGTGGGATCTGCGCAATACCTCATTCGTTTCAGATTAAGAACCGATGGAAGTGATTAATCTTTCCCAATGTGCAAGTCTCTAGGCGAGAGCAAATGCTTAACGCGTGCTCCGGTAAGTGCTCGGAGAGCACGACTTCGAACTTTCGAACCTAAAACGTCACCTAGTGCGGGATAGGAAAATAGGAAATCGAGGAAAATATGACGGGGCAATTTTCCTCGATTTGTTCCAATTTCAGTGTTCGATGTCTAGAGTAACACAGCACGGCTAGTAAAATCTAATGGATTTACGTATTCAGAATATTCAATGTATTTCGAAATAACTCAAATTAAGATTTTAGATAAGATCTTTAGAATTCCATCCGCAAGAAACGGGTCCTGTGTGAAATTTCATGTTATTCTTTTTTCCTTAGGAGATACTCCCACGTTTATGCTAAAACATTTTCCATTATACAGCTGACAAAACAACCGATCTCATAATTTTTTCCATTTTGATGTGGGTATAAATTTAAAATTACGTTCACTCATTCAATTGACAGCAATAAATATGCCAAACAGCAAAGATTGCATCAAGTGATACAGCTGTCGTGTAATAAATTTCCACTGAATATAGTGGCCATTAATATGAAATACTTGAATAGATTTTGACCTTGCTCTAAGAAAATTACTAAACATGAAAATTAAAAGCTATTGAAATCCTATTAAATTTGACCACAGAAATGAGACGCGAGCATTGTGAATAGAAAATTCTCGTTTTTCTTCTAATTATTCAAAGGCAAAAGAAATAAGTTTGAATTATGTTGAGTTAACATTTTGCAAAGCAAACAAGCAAGGTTCAAATGCCACTGGGAGGCTGAAATTCATCACATTTCTACAAATGGTACGTATCATAAAAATACAAACCTATATCTTAATCTATATCCTGCTGACACATAACATCAGCCACATCAAGTTTTTGTCTAAAAAAAAATATGTGCCACGCCACAATAAAACGCAATTTCATTACTCGAGCAATCTGAAAGTTGCTTTGCATACTTGATGGTAGAAATCCTCCCAGGGTAAGGTAATTGCGCGTGAAACTTTGGTAAAAGGGGTCCAGTTTCTCTCTTAGAGTCAATTCATACATCTAGGATTTTGTATTCGGAGTCCCTGGTGTACAAATTGTACACCCGGAAATCGAACCCGTCACCATCAGAATAGTAGGCGATTGATCTACCCACTAGGCCCTCTATATTTATAATTAATTATTTATCGATAATAATTTCGATATAATTGCTGACATCTTGTTTTAATGAGCGTCTATCAGCAACATCCATCGATAAGCAGCATCGAAAATACTTGAAAGACTTAATGAAAAAAGACCCAATAGTCGGATATGAAGCACAATGTAAGACATGACCGAGAAATTGTGACGATATCTCAAACGTGCTGCATGGCTTCCGATGGTTGAGACTTTTTTTGTCCGACGTCTTCGAATCTGTTAAAGAGAAGTACGCAAGGCGTCAGGCCATTAGGTTTCCCGACGCAAACTCCAATTTTCTCCGTGATCGCTGCAGCGGACGATCAGGAGGAGTGGAATTCTTGTCGGAGGAGGGGGCATAAAAAACAGAAGTCATCCAGCCGGTCTCATCGCGGCAATTAAGGCTCTCCTCGCGAAGTTCAAGGAAGCGTGACATTATTCCGGGCAAAAAAGAGCGTGTGATATGGTTCAGCGGGCGCACACCCCAAACTAACAAGCACACTTACTTCTCCATCCCCACTTTTATCCCTTATATATTTCACTCCCTCTCTTTCAAAAACACTCGCCGAGGTCTTTTTCTCCTCAACAGCTCCAACTTTTCATTTCCGTCAGCGCTATTTCGTGAAGTCTTAATATTTTGATGCATGAGATCAAGTGTTAGTACTCTGTATCAATGAACTACAGAGTATCATTGACTTCTTTCCCAAGAGAACAATAATGCCTAATATTGTTGCGAGAGCGGAACCCGACCATTTTCATGTATCCTATTATCTGTCCACAATTTTCAAAGAACTGAAAATCCTGAAAAATTTCAGATCCCTGAATCCCTGAAAAATTCAGATGACAATTATTAAACAATTTCTAAACAGTCAAAACTATTTCACCTTTTCAATGTTGTACATTCATTAATATATATGTTTTACATTATGTTGTATATTATCCTTAATTGTATATTTTCATCAGTGAACAAGTTTTCAATTTTTTTCCATACTTACATCATCCAGCTGTGAATAATATATTAATTTAGTTTCAAAAACGAGACAGCAAAGTAAAAGCAAATATGAATTCCATTTACTGTGAAAAGAATTGTGATATCTTTGTTGTATGTTTGTATAGGATTTCAATTTTATTACCGTTGTCAAACATAAAAATGATTGATGAGCTATAAACTGTTCTTTAGTTATATGTTCAAATCGGATGTGACAATCTGTGAACAATAAATTATATTGTTATTTTATTATTATTATTAGCCATTCTCCGGTTGTGGTTCGCGGACTTACAGGGAGATGCGATGATAACCATCATCGTTATCACTGGCCAACAATCTTAAGATTGATGAATGATCGTAAACTTTCCCGCGGAATGTTATTAATGAAATTTTCCCGAGTTTGATACCGGTTAATGCATTTTTGCCAACGTTTCGATGAGAAACTTTCTCATAGTCTGAAAATTTTCAGAAAACAATTATACCTATTTCTAAATAGCCCAAACTAATTCACATTTTCAATTTTGTACATCCATTAATATTTAACACCTCATTTCATGTAATTTAAACGATTGTTGTCTTGTATGTGCTTCTCATATTTTCTTCTCGGAACCTATTGGAGTTGGAGGTAATGTTATCTGTCATTCATTTCATTTAGTGAAAATGTTTCATTTTTTCATATGTATCGTTATCGCCCGCTTATTGTCTTATCTTACTAGTATGCTATTTATTTTCAACCGTTTAACAAAGTGAATTCTTAGGCTGAAAATGTGTTGATGCATCTTCTTTTTATGTTTTACATTGTGTTGTATATGATACTTTATTTTATATTTTCACCTGTTAACAAGTTTCCAATCATCATCATTTTTCAAGTTATTCATCAGTTAACAAGTTTTCAATCGTCATCAGGGCTAAGACTGACGTCACCATCAGTCAGTCTTACCCCTGATGACGATGAGGAAGTTCCTCATCGAAACGTTGGCTTTTAACAGCCTCACCCCGTTCTAAACCCGAGAAGATTAAATCAATCCTAAGATTGGTTTGACACAGCTCTCCACTCAGTTCTCCCATCAGCTAATCTTTTCACACCGACGAATTTATTCTCTTTCACATCCTTCTTTACCTGTTCCATATATTTTATTCTAGGTCTTCCTTTTCCGTTCTTGCCATCCACTTGTCCCTCGACGATTGTCTTCATCAGGCCAGCAATGGCGTTCAGGAAAATCTGAGTGAAAGAGACAGATAATGATCAGTTTTTGTTAATGTTAGATTTCCACAAATAGTTGATGCCTCTCTTTCTTTTCGACAATAAGCTCAACCTTTTACTCCATGAGTAGAAAAACCATAATTTTTCTCAAAACTTCACATTTGGTTTTAAGTTGGTCCTTGAAATCACATCTTCAACTTTTGCTTAACTTCTTTCATCATCACTGATCAACAATCCTCAGATTGGTTTTACGCAGCTCTCCACTCAATTCTCCCATCAGCTAATCTTTTCACGCCTACAAATTTCTTCTCTTTCACACCCTCCTTTACATCCAGATATTTTATTCGAGGTCTTCCTTTTCCGTTCTTGATTTCCACTTGTCCCTGGACGATTGTCTTCATCAGGCCATCGCGTCTCAAGAAGTGGTTCCGTCAGGTTGTTCCGTCTTCTTTCATGGTTTTCATGGGGCTTTTCTTCTCTCCCAGATCCATATACTATTCTGCAAAGCTGTCCTGTCCCAATAGACGTGTGGGGGGGGGGGACTGCGAGCACACCGCTTTTAACAAACAATAAAGACTTCTTTACTATTCGGGGGAATAAGTAATTTCTGCACCTGTCCGTCTGACAAAAGTGTTTTAAAAAACTGACCGATCGTAAACCGAATTCCATCGTATTTTGACTTTGCTATAGGAGGAAACAATTTTAAGGGCATCAGCGCATGTTATTTTTTCAATTTTTACCCCGATCCACGCATAGTTATAAAAAAATAAGGCGTAGGGAATTTATTTAACAAAACAGGCGTAGATTTCCATAACTGAGGACAAATTTAAGGGGTGGAAACGATATATTTTTCAAATTTGAAATTATACAAATTGCGCGCAAAATCAGCTCAAATCTTATGCCGAATCCATCGTAAGTAGAACCCACGATAAAACAGGGGTTTAATGATTAAAAATTCCAAAATATTGAAGAAAAATATGAATACGTTATCTCAATTTCAAGTTTTAATCCGTTTACATTCTCTTCATTTAATTCCATATTTATTGATTGTATGTTTATGGTATTTGGAGGAGACGACCGACAGCTGAGGTCATTTGCGCCATGACGGAAGGGTATGGAAGAAAGGGCGGAGAGAAACTCGTTGTCGGTATTAGCCTACTCGTAACTAAAGGCGATAAGGGGACCACGGCTTAACGTCCCATCCGACGGTCGGAGTGTTGCGCTTGAAATGTCCTCCATACAACACTCATGCAGGGATCGGGCAGTGTCCGAAAATTCTCTGCCACTGCCGGGATTTGAGCCCGAGCCCGGCGGGTGGGAAGCCAACACTCTAGCCACCACATCAATCCGATCCCCCTTATTTATTGATTCTGCTACCATCGATTCCTTTGGTTGATATGAGATTTTTACTCTCAAAAAATCTATGAAATCATACGGAATTCCATAAACTTTCCAGTGATTTCTTGATTGAAGGGTTCTATAACACAGAAATTAATTGACGGCGAAAAAACAATCATCCACTAAATATTTGAGAATTCATGAAAATATGCAAATAACTCGGTCATTGCCGATTTCAAAGTGTTTTTTATCACGAGTATGCAGCGGAAAGTATAAAATTATCACTGGGAGAAGTGCCTTATAAAATTTTTGGAAGCTAAGCAGGGGAATTAGAACGTAGTTTGCATTTTAACGTTCTTTCACCATAGGCAAACAAATTTCGAAAACAATTGTAAAAGACAAACCAGCGAGATTACATATTATTATTCGTAAGTAAAGTGTTCACTTAACTTAAGTCTACTTTCGGGACATCGAATGTGATATGCCAAAGGTGATTATTATTCTTGAAGTTTCAACCAGATGAATGTGCTCTACGAAGAATTTTGAAAGATGAGAAAAGAAGAAGAATGGACCTGCGATTTTCATCAGAGTGAATCTGCTGAGGGATTTGGAGGATGTCCACGTATGAGTCATAGTTGGGAAACTCCCTCTTGAATTAATCGTTTTATAAATATGTAGAAGGAAACATACCGAGAGAGTTAGACGATATGATTTCTTCAGAGTATGATGGTATGTGCATTGGAATATTAGCAAGTAGTGTCTTTGAATATCAAGCCCTATATTTTACACTGTAATGGAGCTCACTGCTATGTTTCCTTCAATCAAGCTATCATGAACATTAGATTTTGACTCAAATGAAGACTTTCGGTTTGATCTAAAACTTTGAGTATAGGTATGGCCTGATGGTAAAAGTGGAGTTAGAAGATAAACAATAGACTCAAGTTTTACTTGGTGAACATTTTTAATTATCAGAATAAATAAACACCCATACTTTTGTAATTTTCCACACCTTAATCAAGCTTACACCCACCCATGCATCCACGGGAAACCGCCATTCTTCTTTATAAAATTACATAAGTTTGTATGCTATATTATCATCACGGATGTAGACGGATGGAAGAGGCAAATTCGAGTTGTAGTGATAATTTACACGCAAAAAGTTATATGAGAGACATCGCATAAACGCGCTCGGATTGTCATGGAAATGGCGCCTCTCATAGATGCAAAAATTACCCTACTTCATTATGTAAGTCACGATTGTCCAAAAGTTGAAAACTTATCGCAAAGGCTGAAAGTCGCGTGTGTCATCTCCTTACACTTATCAACTCTTTCCCTACTTCTTCCTTCAACTTGACTCCCTCTCACCGCTCCCATCTTGGAGGAAAAAAACATTCTAAGAAAAAACCTAAATCTCTTCTCTTCCACCTCCTATAAACTTAATTCCCAAACTGACAGGTTCGCATTACGAGAAATATTAAAATTGGTTTTTTGTTTTGCCTTGTTTCCAACGACCACTTTGCTACTTCGCTTATTTCCTTCGCTCGTCTTTTTTTTTGTCTTCCTCTCTCTCCGAAGCCCTCACGGCGGGAGGAGACATTATATATTATACACCCGCCACTGCGCTGGGGCTCCCGCCCACTGGTAATGTTAAATCTTCCCTAAACACTTTCCACCAGCTCCTCTCTTTAGAAACTCCCTCCATTCCCCTCCTCCCTCGCATCCGCCGTCCAAAAACCTGGTAGCCAATTACCGCGAGCGTCAACCGCCTCCGTTGCTGTGTTGTGGGTGGAATATGATGAGTTTCCATCCATCCTCCTCTTCAAAATTCCACAACACGCACCCACTAAAAAGATATTCTGATTATTCCCTAAATTACTTTTTCGTCCTAACTTATTTTCTCCCGCCGCTTTCTTTCTCACGTAGATTTGAATCTTTCCTGTCGAGATTTAACTATCAAATCCTTACAAGAAACTACAAGTAAACTATTGGAGCAAATGAAGTTTTTAACTAACTATAAGACCGAAAAATAGGAGGGCACATTTTTCCTAAAACTAATGCTGTATTAGGAGTTTCTACTTTGCGCAGTGAATAATTTTGAAATCTAGAATATAAGTGATTAATGATGAGGAAAATAGGTCTACGTCAGATTTTTCCAATGTCTCGCATCATACAATTCGGTATTGAATAGTATTGTGGTTCCCATCTAATGCATTGTAAAATTAACTGTTTGGACATCACGCGTAAAAAGATTGAAAACCAATCATTTTCATTTTTATCCTCATTTTACCACGTTTTATTATACTCGCTTTCTTGTTTGTCCTTCTGGGAAAAATCTTGCAAGTCAAATTTCGACCACATCCTGATTACCTAGAGCTCTGAAATTTTTGGGATGATTCAGAACAGTAAAATATTCACTTTCACTAAGTCTGATTTTCATTGACCTGTAAGTATTAAATTTATCATCTTACATGCGCACCATGTTTTTCGTTTTTGATATCTGAAATGCTCTTCTAAAACTTATTTCAACTTCTTCTCATCTTCCACATTTGAATTTTTCAATAATTTAAGATTCCGTTGGCCGTAATTTTCTTCTTTTTAATAAAACTTGTTATTTATGAAAAAGGTATTTTTATACTTGAATATTATTTCATATTATAATAGTTAGAAAAAAACTCGTGTGGAACTAAATACGAAACAAGAATTTGTAATCGGTAGCAAATGCTTTCCTAACGGTAACTCCAAAACTTGTTGGAACAATGGCCGCTTTAGCGTGCGCCACATCGGTAGAGTTCAGAATTCTACGCGAACTGTTTCCGCCACCTCCATAACCATTCATTTTTTCCCACTTACGCCGGCAACTGCATCCCCTCGCCTCCTTGAAGCCACCGTGTTGGAGGTGCTGTTCCATCGTCGGGGGTCGGAGAGCGTGGCGGTAAAACACAAGATTACAGTTCCTTATAAGAAAAGACGTTTGACGCCTGAGGTCACGGCGGGAGGCAGCCGGTACACGGAGCATAAGCTGCGAAGGCCAGATAAAAACCTTCATCCGTGGCCTTTTGGAAGTTTCCAAATTTAGTCATTGTTGGGGAAAATTGTCCACTTTTCCGTCGGGATTAGCACCTTTGAGGTATCTGATGGATGCGTTCTGGTCCTTTGAAGGCTCAGGTTTATTTATATCTCTCATCTCAATGCATTACTTGACTTCACGGGGCAGTACACCGTTCTTCAAAGTTTATGGATGCACAAAGCGAAACTCATCTCCATGTGGAGAGAGTAACTATATTCGACGTTAGAACGTCTATCTATATAAAAGAGGATGACTGTTTGTATGTCCGTTGTGCGTTCACGTATAACGGCACGGATTATGACCAAAGTTAGTACATAGGTGCATTTCATGCTCCTTAACCCCGTAGTGATACTTTCGGTTGCCTCCAACGCGTATTTAGCCTCGTTTTCTCATTACTGTTCGTTACGTCACGCCATAAAACTTCTGCGGTTGGAAATCCTGCCGAGTAGGGACTCCTCTTGATATTCTCAAAGAGAAAATAAAAATCCTTAATGTTCATGAAATCTAAGTTTCAAGTTTCCCATCTCTCTGGGTACTATGCTCTCCGAGAAACACTCAGCAGGCCTGCTTGTAGCGTATAAAAGTCTAGTTTCAATAATCATTTCATATGTCTAAGTAATCTCAGGCTATATCTAAGTATACTCTTTGGATACATAACTATGCCTGAATTTTTCTCTTTAATAAGATACTTTCTAAAAATATCATATTACACGACTACTACAGAGAATATTTTACATAAAGTCAGTCATTAGCAAAAAAATCAGTCGTTACAATCGTTAAAAGGTGATAACTTTTTTATCAGCTCTTTTAAATTAATAACCAATTAGCAATTAGATCTCTCTTTCTGAAAGGTACTTATATTATTAATGGGATGGAAAGACATACCCTTGAGGCACATTGTACAAACCAAATTAATGACAGAAAATGATTTAAAACGCAAACAAAATGTAATCGAGGTTGTTTCCCTGGTAAAAAAATTGTTTCTGCATTTTAATTTTCACTTCATCCACGTCTTGTATATTTTGAAATGTACATATTTAAATTGAAAAGATTGACGTAATCTCTACCTCAATCTCATCTTCGATAAGGTTTTGAATTGTAAAATGTTGTCCTAGAATAATTTAATCGTAACATGCCAATTAAATGACTAAATATTCTAGTACTATCATTGCATTTCAGTAACAACTTCGTAATGAATTCATCATAACCTATGTACTTATGATCTTGTCACGAGAAGTATATCTTGTACCATCTCGACTGAGCATTTTTGTTTTATTGTTTATTTATGTCGATCAGCTTCGACACATTTATGTACTCTTTTTTATAGATGCATAAGGCATTTCAAATCAAAATATAAAAGTTATATGCTGCTATGCATTAATAATCCGCATGTGACGATAATGAATATATATTGATCTGAGGAGTTACAATAACGATAAAAGTTTGATTAAAAATCAGGAATGTGTTTAAATAAATATATTACTCTATCATACTCCCATCGATTCATCGCTTCACCTGAATGCCGGATGCGTAGACCTCAAAAGAAAATCGAATTATATGATTCAATTGAAACTAAGAATAAATATATATGGTGTTGATTCAATAGCTGCTGTATCAGTAGAGAAAAAAATAGTTCACAGCCTCGAGATGTCAGAAGGCAGGGCTTCGATACGTAGTATCAATTTTTAAATCTGCCAACAAGATATCTGATCACTGGACTGGCTCGAAACTGTCAATAATCGGGAATAGTCACGGTGCCAAAGGAGAGGAATGCCGGCGTTATCTTCGATCAGAAATAACAACACGGAATTCCTCGAATCATTCAATCACAACACTCCAAGGATCAGCAGGATTTGAGTACTGAATAAAATTTTCTCTGGCTATAAATAATTTTTCATCTTGTTCTACATCACATTTAATTCACCTTGATGTCAAGCGTCTGCGGTCGCTCACGAGTTGCTTTGGTGCGTGACACGGCAAAGCGCTGCATTGTCCCACAGACGTATGCATCATATATTTTTCCACAGTTTTGAAAGTGAAAAATAGTTGTAAATGATGAAAAAAGTGGTATTAAAAAATGAAAAGAAAATCATTAGAACGTGAAAACTCAAATATAAAACTAAGTGATACTGAAATATTAGAGTATTTAAAAGTTAAATAAAACTCAGTGTTTTACACCATAATAAAATCAACTTAAAATTCGTTCCAGCATATATTTGGCAATCTTTTCAATCAAATATTTTTCTGGCACGAGAGTAATGAATTTTAAGAAACGTAATTGAAATATCTATTATTGGTTTATCGTGTGTGAGCAAAAAGGATTAATGAAAAATTAACGACATTAAAATATTTACAAACCAACACAAAAATTAAACTGAGGCATGACAGAAAAAATTCCAATAATTTTTCGAGGAAAATTTATATATAAGATCACCACGTTGGTTGAATTTGATACTGTCCATTATATTTCAGATCGACTCTATATCGCGAAATCATCTTACTAGAAGTAAATATCGTATGCCAAAATAATTTAAAAAGTAGCCAAAGTTAACTATTACTTTCACATAAAATCTGAGAAACGCATTAAATAGGACATTTTCAGTTGAAGATCACCATAATAACTTAATTTGAGGCATAATATTACATCTCTTAAATGAAGTAACTTTCTCTGGTAATTAATGAATAAACCAAATAAAGTTAACTATTGCCTTCCCAAAAAACAACTTTTGTTGGACATTTATCTATAAGATTGCCTCGCTTATTTACTTGGTGACAAGTATTTTATATTTTTTAAACCATTTTTAGAAATTTATTTCCATACCACCGAAAACAGCTCTATACAGCCTTTTAGATTGGGGTTATTAACATGTTACCAATTTTACATGCACAAACAACTATGCTCTGGATAGGGGTAACATACCCAGGCGGGACTCGAACCCGTGATCTCCTATTTGGCAGGCGAAGATTTTGCGCCGCCGCCATCGAGGCCAACAATTATTATTCATGCTTTTATTAATAATTTTTCATATTTTTCTATATTTTGGAATTTATTTATCATTAAACCCCATCAAATCCTCACTCATGCTTTATCGTGGGTTCTGCTTACGATGGATTCGGTATAAGATTTGAGCTGATTTTGCACGCACTTTGTAAAATTTCGAATAAAAAAATATCGCATAATAGGCTTATCTTTTAGATGATCCCGATTTTTGGAAATAGAATTCCGACGCTTCATAGAAGTGGAAAACTTTAACTATTTTCAGGATACACCCGCATGACTTTCAAATTCGAGAAATACATACCAGGAGAGCTCAGAAAGAAGATCGGAGAAGAATACGGTAAGAGACGGAGAGAATGGGAGAAAGAGGATGGTAATCCTGTCCATCGCATTTACCATTTCACCACGAATACCATTCCAAGTTTCCATGCGGGCACGAGCTGGCATCCTATGCAGGATCAGAGAATATCTCACGCAACATCGGGCGGCCACGTATATAGGCACACACAAGATTTCACAGAATACTCGGAGTTATTCATCTCCTCCTCTTCCATCTCCGGATCTTTTTTGAAGCGGGAAACTTTTCCTCCTTCGTCCCAGAACCCTCACCTCGTCGGCTCCGTCTCCCTGCCCCTCCCTTTTGTGGGGGAATATAAAAAGAGACTAAAAAAAAGGATGTATATAAGCGTGGTCCCCACCCGCTGATCGATGCATAGATTACTTCTGGTCGAGGCTCCGGACAATTGCTAGTCATTCCTCACTCTGCCACCCACTCAATCACCTCTCCCCCACCTCCCCTTCCCCCCTTCTACCCATCCCACTCTCCCCATTTCGTACCCCCCCTATTTTTACCCCTCCCCTCTCCACTCATCACTATACCCTTATGTGACTCCCATAAAAACTGCCGTGTAACTTGAACTTTTTGATTAGATGGTTGGTATGGATATTCGAGGGTAGAAATCACCCCAAACCTAGCTACAAGTGTGTGATACGTCACATCAGGCCCGTCGCTAGCTGATCTGGCGCCCGGGGCGAACTAGGATCGTGCGCCCCCCCTCCCCCCCGCCCCATAACACTGATATATCTGCAATCGGGAGAGTTGAAAATATAATTGAAAACATTTTTTCGCAATAAAGATATTTTATCGATTATGAAAGTAAAACATACAAGGATATTTTAAAAATTTTTTTCGTCGGCGAACACGGTGCGTCCCCAACTTGCTGCGCCCAGGGCAAAATGCCCTGGTTGCCCCGCCCTCGCGACGGGCCTGCGTCACATTACCATATCCAATCCTCTGTGCAGGTGATGGACGGCTTCAACAATAAACTTTGTTATATTCTACACAATATTTATTTTAAAAATTAAAGGCTTCGATCTTTTCAGGTTATTATTAAGAGGAAGAGTTACCCCTTCACAATGACCTGAAAAGGTCTGAACCGGTAGAGTTTTTTTATAAATACTGTGTGGAATATAAAACAGTTTATTTTTGAATGTATCGCGTCACCACTCCACGAATTGAACTCAGGATCCAATCATTCAATCGAAGGCTTCACTTTAGATTTTAACCCGATCGTCTGGTCAGCAGACCCACACAGTGGCCTTATGGTATAAACATACATTAGGCACAAAATTTGTTTGTTCTCTTAGAATCGATATCGCCAATGATTAAAATATTTCGATAGATATTGCGATGAAAAAATCATCGATTCACCCATTCTCTCATTAGTATAAAATAAAATAGACGCCCAATTTTCATTTCTAGGTGACGTCATTAAGAATTATGATTGATTAATTCATTCAGAATCGCTTAAGTATAGAGGGAATAAAACCCTCAAAGTAGTGCAAAAAACTGCGTAAGTTCGATGCGCGTGGTTGATGATCAACTAAGAAGTAGCGGTCACCTGCTGGGCAGGAGTGTGTGACGTCATTAACTCATCCGCGAAAGGGCAAAGGCCGTCGAGTGTTAGCCGCGAGTTGCTCGGCGAATCGGCGAAAGAGCGAAAAACGGAAAAATGGCGGTCCCTTTATCTTTTAAACACTAGCACAATCAAAACTCTCAAAAAAATGGTTCGTGTAGATTCAAAGTTGCTCTCGTGTGGGTGTGTTGTTCAAGATTCCCTCCTTATTTTATTATTATCACGGATTTCAGTCTTGCATAAAATATTTTGTACCTGGAATACTACCTTTAAAAATCTACTCTCTTTCTACTTTCCGTATTTTTGTATTTATTTCCTCCTCTGCCTTTGTAAAATCATTTTATTTTCCCCTCCCTTCCCTTGCCCACCATAGTCCTCATCTCTTGAAAGCCTCCATCCTTCATTCCTCTCTCCGCTCCGTTTTTGTTCCACTGATCTCGAGTCGTTAGTCAACCGATCACATCTTTCCGTCTTCCCCCTCCTCCTTCCCCCGCCTTCCAACCCACTTTATCCTCTTGTATCTTCTTTCCCTTCCCTGTAACCCACCACCCAACGCCATCTACTTTTTTCTTTCATGCCTTCCGCTCTGTTATCCTTCAACTTTTTATTCTTCTTCAATCTCCTCCATCTCCCGTCCTTCTTACTTTCCATAGTCCTTTCCATCTAGTCTGCTTCTGTAAAGGCGTTTGCGTTCCTTCTCCTCTGTGTATCTATTGGTGACTGTTGAGAACACAGAAAGCTTTGGAGATAGAGTTGAAGTGCATAAAAGTGAAGTCAGCGGAAGCTCGTTTTCCAATGCTGCCGCCATTTTTTGTTTCTCGTGAGCGTGCGTGTAAATTGTCGATTTTGCTGTACTCCGCGGCTGCCTAATCATTCATAAGGCACGCTACAGTCATTCACTTCATCACAATTATGGATGATCATAAATTTTGACACGCATTAATAAATATGAATCATTTTAGGTTGCGCATCGAATTAACTTCCTTCACTTAGGTTTTGAAAAGAGATTGCCTCGCTATCATTTGAGAAAGTATAGAGTTTTCCAGATTGCAACTACCGCCAGAGCCTGGTTATTTCTGCTACACTCGAAGTAAAACATATGGTGGACTCTTGGCTCAACCAGCCAACAGTAAGTGATGTAGCAAACGCCATTTCTAGATACCGCTGGCTGAGAGTATATCAGATGCGTTCAATAATTGTTACGGTTAACGTGTCATCATCCTTTCTTTTCTTGCTCCTTCTATCCGTTCAAAAGAAAACAGTGCTTCATTTCCTCTCCATAGGTTACCTTTGCATGGAGTACTTATAAATAAATAATTAAATATATAGGTATGTATATTTTTTGCATGCCAATTTGAAACATGAAAAGTTGGGATGAGTATTACTCTTCTCCATGGTTTGTTGTACTTCATCACATTTTCTATAAAACATATGTTTGCCAATTCCATGATATGGCTTGAAGTTCACTTCAATTGGATTTTATTACAGTTTGCGCTTCTATTAGGCGTAATTAACATTCTGATCGCCTAAAGCATGAGATTCGCAAAACAATTTTAGGGAGTCTCATTCAAGAGTAATTTCATCAATGGCATAGCTTATGATAATTCTAACAAATAATTCTTTCCCCTCTATATTTTTCCCTACTGAATTAGGAAGGTCATTATTTCTCGTGGCGCCATCTGGTGAACGGAGCGGGACGGAGAAAAAATATTCTTTTACCATTAAGGCTTCAGTGTCTGCCCGCTATGATTTTGAATAAATAACAATGTAAATATGCGATAAAATTATTTTTTAGTGAATAGATGGAAATAATTGATCAAATTAAATTTACGTAACCCCATAAAAAATAAATTCACCGAAAATAAAATAATGAAATAGCAAATAAATACGTATTTAGATAAAAATCCGCAAGTGATCATGAATATATATATATACAGTGGAACTTGGTTATAACGTCATCAAAGGGACCAGAAGATTTTTAACGTTATATCCGAGTGACGTTACAAAATAACAGCCTTAAATCTGACTGAAAGGACAAAGTAAAAACGCAAATGTTCTGCCATATACAACACTGTTTATTGAAATCTACTCGTACATTGGCATATGTATAATAAAAAAACGTTAGTAAAAAAAATGATATTCACTTCTACACATGGTTTCTATGAACTTTGAGACATAATACAATCACACTACCACTTTTGTAACCTAAGCATCGCAAAATTTTTGACGCTATACCCGAGCATCGCAATGTTTACAACATGAAATGTTCAATTTTGGCTGGTCTGTATAAAATGTGACGTTAAACCCGAGTTGACGTTACAGCCGATGACGTTATAACCAAGTTCCACTGTATATATGTAGAGCATAACAGAAAACCCGGGGAAACTGGTACCGAAAATTTGCTACAAGACTAACACCAAGGAAATTATGGGCGATGATGATTAATCTATGTCAAACCGTTGCATCAAAAAATCCAACCGTTGCATCGGTCTTTCCATCAGTATTTCTCCCAGCCGCTAGATACCCATAAATCTAGATGCTAAAGGATCATTATCCAATTACATTTTCAAACTATTATAAACTATAAATTTTTTGTCCAAAATATTTTCTAGGACTTCATCATGAATCAACCAGTAGGTGAGCAGTTATATTTAAACCTATAAAGCC
The DNA here is from genome assembly GCF_921293095.1 of Ischnura elegans. Lineage (NCBI taxonomy): Eukaryota > Metazoa > Arthropoda > Insecta > Odonata > Coenagrionidae > Ischnura > Ischnura elegans. The sequence continues at coordinate 31,715,932 of NC_060249.1, forward strand.
ATGAAAAACTATACTATTTAACTGCTATAAATGAATCTCATAAATGTGTATTAGAAGTGGACTCTTTCCGTTTATTCCCCTGATTTCCTAAGACCTCTCTCTCTCTCTCTCTTTCGTCTTGAGGCCGTTTTACACGGTGCACGGAATTGCGCAATCTGGCGAACGTGCGAAGTCGCAATCGAAATTTCGTCGTGTAAAGTGGTGAATTGCTAGAACACATGCGAGAATGCGTGGATGCGAGACGGCAAAATAGCCCGTTCTAATTTCGCTCATGCATTCGCGCAATTCCACGCCATTTTAGAAATAAATGCAGCCTAACCAGCGCAATTCCGTGCTCCGTGTAAAACGGCCTTTATATATAGCAGTCTTTTTACCTGGAGACCTTATCCCAAATTATCTATTTCTCCCAGATATCTACCTCCCTCTATATTCTTGCCACTACGCCTATCTTTCCCTCTCTCTTCACCATTTTTATTCTAGTTTCTCCAACCCACTCGCTTCCTTTCAACAAAGGATTAATCCTCATAAAAAAAATTGAGATTTATTTTGCGTGGGGTGGTTATGCATGGGGAAAAGGGAAAAAAAATCAAGCCGTTGCATCGGTCTTTCCATCAGCATTTCTCCCAGCTGCTTTTCTTGGGTGCCAGAAAGGAGTCTCTCTCTCCTTTGCAGAAAGACATTACAAAAGAAGGAATTATATCGGAGTGAGTGGGAGGGGTTCCGATGACTTGCATTTTTGCTTGCGCATGCCGCTCCGATTCTTGAGGGTACAATGCGAATTAGCGCCCCCACGATGCTCTCTCGTTTGCTCGTGCGCATTGCTGCACTGCTGGAAGAGATTCTTATCAATGGAGTCTCTTTCGATCGTGGAGTTTAATGCCTCAACCGTTGCCAATGCTCCATTACACTCATTTATATGAATACACTTAGCGAATGGATATGTTTCAAGGATCACGAGCCCGGTCATTTCTTGAATACATTAAGGAAAAAAATTATCACCCTATAAAAACAAAAAAATCCTTTAAAAAAATATGCTTATCTATACGGCTATACTCCCATTTTCTGGGTTGATGACGTAAACTTTTTTTCGTAAACTTAGTCCGATTCCGAAATCATTAAATGCAGCACAATATTTTCAAGCACTTCTATGACAAATTTTATGTGCCTACAGCTAAACATTTCCAGTAAAAACAAAGTAAAACGATACTTAGGAGGTATTACTTTGATAATACTGCAGGCCATTTTGGCAAAGTCGGTTCTTTTGTCCCGAAGAAAACAAGAAGTAATAAAAAGAGAAATGTATTGAATAGGCGTTCGGGATGTGTACCCTGTCATGATTAAATAATTTTCTACATGTATATGAAAAACTTTGTAAAATAATTTTCTGCATGTATATAAAGAACGTTGTAAATGATGCACAAAGGTTAAGAAAAGACTTAGCTGTTTCACAAAATAAAATATATTTGCGACCGGTTTCGATACAGCGTATCATCATCTGGCAATTACAAGCCATAATTTCCCATATGATTTTAATAACAACCAGTTTCGTAACTATATGACATCGTCAGGTTCAAATACAGGATACAGAGAGAGTAAATGCAGCATAATATTTTCAAGCACATTTAAGACAAATTTTATACTCTCCCTGCATCCTGTATTTGCACCTGGCGATGTCGCACAGCGATGAAACTGGTTGCTATTAAAATCATATGTGAAATTTACGAAACTTTTTATTTATCATCAAGTGCAATTGGTATTAAACTGATATTGGTATTACTTATTTGAAATCCTGAGCACTTTTTACAAGGAAAATACCTAAAGATATTTTGTTGTCATCCCATATGTGATTTTGGTTCCTACAAATTCTATAGTTATAGATATTTTCACGATTTATTACATCAAAAAATGGAATCAAGCTTAGTTTTACAGTCGCAATGAAACCATTAAAATGCATTACATTTTTTCATATGCACATCTGGTGTCTTGATCTCTCTATACGCCCAAGGGAACGCCATCCTGAAGGTTATTGAAATTAAATTCTCTGACTTCTACAATCCCACTTTTGCTTAGTTCCATTCCCCAAAAATGTCTCCGGCTCCCTCGTCTTACTCACCCAGCTCCCTTCCGCCTTGGCATTTCCCCGCAGACTCCACACCACCACTTTTCCCACCTCGTCTCCCCAATCCGTGCCTTGATCTCCTCTTCGCTTCCGCGCCTATCCCTCATTATATCCCCCTTTCCCGCCGCCGCACTCGAGCCGTGCTAGACCGCCTCCTTGTGGGACTCTCCTTTATGCCGAGCGACGGCCGCTTCCCTTGCCAACAAGTTTCACACATCATTCCTCTTAATTTCTCCGCTGACATTCCTTATCTCAAGTCTCTCGGCCCACGCTCTCCCTTAACGTTTTGGCTTTCTGCAAACCCTTTGTCCAATTTTAAAAGACCTCCGTCCCTTCGTCCGAGCGCGCTTTAAAAATATCTTGATTCGTCAAATTAATACTGTTCTCCGCTTTGGTGACTCGGATGAGCGTTTCCAGAAACGCTCTGGAATTTGTGGGCTCTGCTCAAGTTGGCAAGTGCGGATACTCGAGATCATTGGGTAGCCGTAAACACCGTAATACATTGTTCTGTGGAGTTAAGGGGAGCTTTCACTGTCTAGTCATATTGAATAATCTTGCACAAATATACGGTTAGAAGAGGTCTTAGTTTACTGTGAGCTTGAAAATATATCTGGTTTGACGCCATCTGAATTTTATGACCTTTTACAATGCCTGTTAATGCAATTTAATTTTGATTCACCGTCACATCTGGTCAAAAGTAACGGGGAGTTATTTACCATGCGAAGGCATTACTACTCATGACTCCCGTCTAACACACAAACCGGATAATATCACTTACAGGAATGGATTAAATCCTAAAATACATAACAACGTTGTACCCCATGTAAATTATGAATGAAAATTATTTCTGAAGGAGAACATAATTATTTTTAGAACACTGGTTTATTATCCGTGATATTTCTCGAAAATTTTCTTCATGAATAAATAAATAGAATATCTACAAAAAGAGTAAACAAGCAATGGCAATCTAACTTTGGAGGCACAGTGGTAATTGATAAATGGTACTTTATGAAGTGATGATAAGGTAGTGTTTCGTATTTTTAATAATGGTTTTACCATGCCATTTATCACTGCCAATCTATCTATATACTTATATAACTATCGAGGAGACTAGGTTTCTCTCCATTCTAAGTTACGCTGTCTTTGTGCTGTAGGTAGTTTTCATCGAACACCATCACACCAATCCAAGTGGTACCCTGTACCTGATGCCTCACACTGTTTCCTTGGATCCTGTCCTTTTTAACTAATTCCACGGAAGATTTTTCATTTCATCCACCAATTTGTCTTCATTTTACCCTTAGGGACCCAAAAGCTTTTCACGGAGAACCCTCTGTCCCGTTTCATCCGTTATTATCTCTCTCTTTTACGATTCATCTCATTTCATCCTTTTGTTTGTCACAAATTTTCACAGCAATCTCGCAGACAACACGACAAAGAGAGACCTGGGACACGTTTATCAAGCGAAATCAACTGCCATATTACATTCCGTAGACTCTCAAATAGCTCATGAGGCTATGCAAGGAGCCAGTTTCCTTATGCTTGCAATTCGTAAAAACATATTCTCTGGCGTGGAAACTGGAAATGCAACGTTGGTTTAAGACGAAAACGGATTTGTTGAAATAAGTATTGAAAATGAAATATTTTGTGACTTAAAGAAAAAAGGTCAACGTCCGAATTAAGATAAATTTTGCTGGTTAATTGTGTCTACTTTTCAATGCCAGAGAGACAATAGAGAGACAATTGCTGACCTTCACAACAGCGCTTTTGAAGTGGGAAGCCAGTTCTTTGAAAGGATTATAGTCCCAAACACGAGGATTGTCGAGTTTTTTTTCACAAATTTATTTGAAGTTCATTTAATTATTATCTATGTAACTGCGCAGCCAAATTAAAAAAAGCAATAGCTTACAAATTAACCACAAGAGGCCACTCGTAATAATGATCTCTTAGACAAAGAAAGTGAAACTAAATATAAAGCAGTTGGACACAAGCTGGAACAGGTGGAGCAATTTAAATACCAGAGCAGTGAGATAGAGGACAGTAGACTCAGTGATGGGGACGTTATGAAAAGATTTGCGTTAGTGAATGAGAGTGATAATAGGCTTTAAACATTTGTGACTTGTGCGTATCGGAGGATAGAGAAAGTGCGAAGGCTGGAGAGGAAAAGGAAAAAGGATGAGCTTCAAATAGTTGGCACAGAGAAGACATTTCTGAAATAGATGAGGAGGACATAGGGTACGCACTTGAATGAAATATTACGTGAGTTAGAGACGCCAAAAAATTTTAATAGAGAACTTTAAGTTAAAGTGTTGACAGATTTCCTTTTATGAGATTTAGGGACTAGTTGTACCGGAATAAGTCAGCTTGAATCCAAGGTGGAATCCTAAATGTGATATTTCAGTACATTCTATGATTCTAAGAGAGAAAAATACCCACCGAAGAATACATTATGAAATTGCATGCATTTAACGACGCATTCATTGACGCAAAAGACCAACTACCAGTTTTTTTATACGGCAGCTAGCCTATTTACCCATTTACGGAGATAACTAATGTCATTGGGGATAACAACTACCAGAGGGCATAATAACGCATTAAAAAAAATCTACTCCATCACCATTATTCTTCATGCTACTTTTTCCTGAAAAGGCGAAGCACTAATAGAACTGCGATGGAATCCGGTGGATTACATAAATTTTGGCCTTCATTTTCCCGGCATTTGTGAAATATTGCGTATTGCTCGACTATCCTGGCTTTCCTTGATGGGGTGGTTTTCCTTAGCTTACGATCAATATTGAAACTCAATTGCCGTATAGAGTGAGTAGTAAAAATATAGAAATTTCGACCACAATACGTATAATAAATACTACCAGATTATACCATACTATCTTAAATTGCAAGTCCATAAGGGTATAACTAAGGCTTAGTCACACTCAGTTAGGGTCAGCAAAAAACGTTTTTAAATCAAGAAGTATTCATATATTTTTAAATAAAAAAGCGTCATATTACGCAACCCAATTTCAGTATTGTAGTAAAAACGCAAAAAAATTTGGTAAATACTACGCATAATTCAAATCCAAGGGCACTAAAGTTGACTCGCACGACTGAGAAAAGTTCTTGTTAAGAGCACAATCATCAAATAATCTTTTAATCAAGCGTTCAATCGTTTTCCATCCTAAACTTCACATCGAGGAAGTTATCGGTGAAATAGGAGAAAATAAAACTTTTCTTAAGGACCAAACGAAGGCGGCTTTATCTCATGTCCGACGTCTGCCGTTCTGCATGCTTCAACTTCTTCCGCCGGCTTCTCTCGCCCTAAAAAACTTCTGAAATGGCAAAACCCACGCAGGTAATCATTTTTCTCCCACTCTGTATCTCTCTGAAGTTCCACAGCCGGCAGTTTCTCCGTCTCGTTTGTCAGAAATGAAAGATCATTTTGATCCAAAACCGCTGCAACTTGCCCGTCATTGTTCTATCGACCGAAATTTTAATTTTTTCGCCGATTTTGAATTCGTTCATTTTTGAATCACGTCGAACCCACTATTCAATGTATAACTGAACCTGAAAAGATGTTAACTAATACAGCCCGCGTCATAAATTACGATAAACATCACTCTCGCGATGTCTCCTACATAGTACCATGTGTATTGTTGTTGTCTCTTAGTTGCTAGGAAATGCCGAGAAAAATCACAAAGGTAAGGTTATTAACCCTTTTTAACCCAGAGCTACTTCTGGGAGAAATCAAATTTCAAGATTTTTCATTTCGAAAACTTGAAAATTTTGCTCTCAATCCTTATTATCATGGCTGCTAAATATTTTTTATTACAATTTACACCACAAAATAATGCTTATTTACATATTTCCTTAAAAGAGCAGAAAATTTATATATTTTTGATGTTGCTTGGAAGCAACATTTGGTTATAATGGGTTAAGAAGGCGAGTAGGATGTAATAAGGGATAAGTGTTCATATGGATTAAATGAATGGCGAACTAAAGGAATAAATAAAAATTGTTGATATTTATAGACCGGCGAAAGAGATCAAGTATGTCGCGTTCCATACAAATCTGTTCCAACGGTTACCTCACCAGTGACAAGAGGAGAGGCACATTTCAAAATTACTTGATAGCTCATAAGTTTTTCCTCGTTGCTATTTCCTACGAGCAAGAGAATTAATAGCATACTGAAACGAAACATTTTTGATGAAAACTTGACTTGCAGTACCATATAGGCCTTACTCCACCACGAGGAATCAAATATAGTGCCGGAATGCATGTCCGACTAGGAAATCGTGGATTTTTTCCAGCTTTGAAGCCCGTGGTATTTTCGTTTGCGGTTCGCGAGAAACCCTGTGCTTTTGTTGTTTTTTTAACAAAATCATTTCTAATTAGAATAAAATACATTTAGGAGCAGCTAAATGACAGAACCCTCCATGAAAGAAGACCAGATAGATAAATAAAGAAGCTAAATACTTAAGGGCGAAAAACGCAGGGAATATTTTTCCTCTGAATCAAATACCACAGCCTGAGCTATACTCGTTCGGGTTCCTGACAGAAAATATACATCCTGAGTTATACTCGGGATTGGGCTTCAAAGTGTTAAAAGTTACCGCTATTGATAGGTTATCTGGTTACGGCAATGATGCGGGATGAATAGTTCTTTTAACTCGTATCCTTGCTATTGGGACATCACTCGACTCTTGGGTGTTCCATTGCAAATTATCTTGCATATTCCCACTTGGATATTTTTCTTTCTTGGATACTTTTCTTGGGATGGCGAGTTACGATTTTGGGAGACACTCTCACCCAGGGTGAATTGCCATGAATTATGAAACGGTATATTTCTTATTTTCCAAACGCGACCGAAGAGCTCTTTCCGCCGCCGACGTGACATTAGGCCCCTCGCGACCTGCAAATGACAAGAGACCGTGAGCAGCGGCATCGACCTAAATAATGGGTTCCTAACGAGTCCCCAGTCCATCACCCCCTTGAAGGGAACCGACCCATCCCGATTTCCGTCGCTTGCGCCGCGCATATAATCGCTCCTCCTTTGTTTACGGGAGAAAAACCGACGGCGCGCGGACACGCCTACTACCCCCCTCAACTCCCGTCAAATGCCCCACCTCTCTCCGCCATTTGCATTTCCATTGCGTCAGTGTTCGAGTTGGGCCCCATTCGATAAAAAAAAGAGCAGCGGGAACGCGATGGTCTGAGGTGAACGAAATTTTTGAAGAAAATGATCAGCCATTGTTTTTTTATTTCCTTTTTTCTTTTTTTTTCTTCTCCTCTTCCTTTCGTGTATGGATTCACGGAAATTAAGGCATCATTTTTTCCTCCGCAAGGGAAATACAAATGATAAAACGTTTCGCATATTATTAAAATATTTCTCATTCTTTCTCTCACACACATGCTATATTTCTACGGGCATTAAATATTCAAATTAGTCACTTTCAGTTACAATGCGTGAAGATTCCTCCCAGGACAACAGGGAATTTTTTACTCTTTTTTTTTGGAAATGATTGATGTGTAACGGAGTTTGGAAGTAATTTAGCCACGTAAGACAGAGAGGCGAAGGAAATTTGATGCGATGGAATACGATGAGATTATATCCTCTTGTGAAAATGACTTCTGATTTGGATGTATCTGGTTCCATTGTATTTGATATTATATGCCTATGGTATTTTAGGTATTTTCTAAAAAATAGCAGGAAAATAGCCACAACTGAATGGTCTTTGAATGACTTTCATAGTTACATATATTGTTACCTTATTGCATACACCTATAAAATTGAAAATGCATGAGTAATAAACGCTTACCTATAAAAATAGTAGTGGAACGTGTTATCGTTGCTAAGTTGGTTGTCTCGGGTTTCAATGTGTGCTCTGGGGAGTGTTACCTTCAAGGTAACTCCTCAAAGGTTAAATAGCGTGTGCCATACGACTGTTTCCGTTATTTTTGAAAATACATGCACTGTAGTCAAGATAATAATTTTTTGAAGAGTAGTGGCTTCAACATTTTATTCGCAATTATCTCATATTTGTCCGTACCTCTGCATGGATTTGTACGACCTATTTATTCAGTACCCAGGTCTTGGGAAACAACTTAAAAAACGTATTAAGTATAGTTGTGAATACAATCGATTATATCACATCACTTACTCGTATATGGATTTTGCTCCCATAAACCATCATGCCATAGAAAGGAAAGAGGAAAATTCACGGGAGATTTTTTGACAAATTTAAAATCCCGAATCTCCCGGATCGAAGTATTAGCGATTATCAAAAGTTATTTTTTTTACAAATTATTTGCTGAGAGTTACTTTGTTGATATTTTGTTAGCTCGTTCAGGAACTGATATTAAAAATCATAAATTAGCACTTACAGATTGTACCAAAACTTTACCTGCTTGGAAAGCACTCATTAAATTTCGAAGAAAAACTTCCGAATAGCGGAAAAAGAGCGTAGCAACGAAAGGTTTCTAAGACAAATAACGTCAGAGTTGGCGAAAATGACTCTTAATAATGGTATCCGGCAACATTACGTCTTCCTCAAGTCTCTAAATGACACACGCTTGACGTGAATTTTAATGCCTAAATGATCTTACTTTGCATGATTTCCTCGGAACACATTTTGGCAAATTTCTTCTAAGGTTCCGATTGTTGATGCTGTTTTTTTTTTCAGAGAGAAAATTTTCTTCCTCCAGTCGTTATGCAAAATTATTTACATCCATTGTTTTCTTAATGCATTCATTTCCCACCCTTTTCACGCAATTTGTACATTCAGCGTTCCTCGCCGTTTGGAACCTATTCTTTCAGCCATGAGCTCATTAGGTCCCATCCAACCCTTTTTTATATTCGTTATTTCAAAATTTGAGGGCTCAGCATCCCAAATGGTTTTCCGCCTGTTCATTTCCGCTAATACAAAATGCTGGTATTTTTTGTCGAAAATTAACAGAATCAATTCCACTTTAGGATGGATCTATACAAAAATGAGTTATCACTTTAGTGTTTAGCAGAAAAGTTTAGAGCACCAACCGTGTTTTAAAGGTGGAGGTGAGCTTTTCACTGTGTGCAGCATGTGACTGAATTTATGCCAGGTTATGGACGGAATCCAATTTCTATCTTCCTAACAGATTATACAATTTTGAGCAACTACCATACTATTTTGATAGAACACTCCCATTTCCCAGTGTAGTTTCTATACTGTGACTTTCCATTATTGTATATTGTCAAGTGATAGTCCTATAAGATCGCGGTGGGAATTCATAATTTCAATACCTTAAGTAATATTTACTCAATTAATTACGTTCTAGTCCCTATCGGCTCTTGAAGTTATTTTGTAAAATATATATCACTCGTTCAACAAGGGTTGAGTTTGTTAATAATTTATTCACGGGAAAATTTATAAAATAACCTTGCTTGGCCAGGAAGTATTTGTGGCTCAAATTTAATTAAGTATTTGTCAACGTAAAAGCACTTGAGTAGATTTTTTTTATTTTTGAAGGCATTTTATATTATGAAAATTATGCATGAAAAATTGCTCGATACAAATCACTATCAGTTTATACTTAGGCGAAAAATATCGTTTTGAGCGATATTTGAAATAATTTTCAATTCACCTTTATTTTGAAATTATAAGCAAATCACCATAATCTAATTCCGTTAAATTAAGATATTAATAAGTTTTTAGCAAAAAAATCAATCGTGAAGTCGATTTAAATCGGTTTCAAAAGGGAATGGAAGAAATTTGGGGATCGATTCAATGCACAACCAGCTCGAAAAGTGAATATAAATGCATCGAATTAATGCTTAATGAGAATGTCGAGGCAGCTGAAAATACGATTCAAGCTCTATTTAGAAGAATAACTCTCAGTATTACTTTCACCTGTGTAGATTAACTATGGAAGTTCAGGGGTATTTCTCCAAAACTTGAGGATTTTGAGTCAGACTGTGAAAAGATATTGCCCTCATAAATATATTTCCCTTCAAATATTGAATGAAATTTTCAAAGATTGTCTCTAGTACACCAGTATACTCCGGAGTTGACCTACGTAGAATTGCGCAGCGCAAAAACTAAGCAAAATATTTGAAATAGTATATGAGACAGCATCACAACATAGGGAATTTGTGAATAATTAGAATGAAATACATTTTATTTGACTTGAAGGAGTTGATTTCTTTTAAACGGCACGAGTCTTTATGAAAGCTAGATATGAAAATAGGGAAACTTCAACGCCATCTAATAACGGACACGTAACTTGAAGAGTCAGATGGCAAATTGAGCGTGATGAAAGAATGTACGTGAGAAAGAAGAGGCAATTATAACCCGTGTGAATCTCCATTTGAGTGCAATTATAATAACCATAACAGTTTTCCGTAATAAGGCTGGTGATAATCGCACAATTAACACCCTATGTCGGTAGTTTACTCCGCTTCCCGACAAACCACATAATGATATGAATTTTTGATGAGCGATTGTTCCCTAATCACTAAAATCTTAACCTACTCTCGTTTCCTCAAAGCTTCATATAATACTCTGCTGAGGAGTATTATTTCAACCAAAACAAAACGGAGAACTGCAGATATGAAAGCATACATTTAGACCTTTCTGTGCTAGCGATGGGTTGCATAAAATATAGTAAAAAGTGATGGATTAATGCCTTAATTGCGATAAAAATATTTTTTAAAATTATGTCTTGTTATAAATATTAAGTGCATTACATTCTAAATTCTTATTCCTCCTCCTGATTGATAACTTGCCATAATGTTCTCACATTGCGGAAAGTTAGAAACAGTTAAATGGTTATACCAATTCCGATTTCGCACGTTTAAATACGCATATTTCATGAATATAACAAGATCATAAATGTAGAAATAAATTTAAAACGGATTATTAATTCCTAATTTCATCAGTTACCAATATTTAAATTTTATCAGAATTGCTGTCAAACCATATTTCAAAGGTGCTTGAGAAAATGGTACAAAGCGTCAATAAAACTTACAGCTTTACGAGGTTTCCGCAGGGCAGTTCCATTTTTCTGGGCAATATTTCGCCTTGCTGTCTTGCAGACTCCAAGCTCCACAAAAACCTACAGCACAGAGGAAATAAGTATATTAAATGTGATACGATTATAAATAATCTGCGAGTAGTATGATTATAACGTAACTAAAGGGGGAAAAGCTAAAAAGATTCTGATAAAAATTTGAAAATCCCGTTCTCATATGTACCTCTAGCATCTCCAAGCAAGTGTCCTTTCTCTTTCAATTTTTGCATAATAATAATTTTTTTAAATGCCAGCGATGGGTAATTTTTTAGGCATTAACAAATATATAATGATTTTTCATAAAATATATGCCTGCCATTTATTTTGCGTGTTGTTAAAATGAAAAATTAGAAACAATACCAAACTTGTTTGAAAAAAACTTGCAAATATCTATAATTAGAAAAGTTGAATTTCCAATAAAAGCTTTCACAGTTACATAATTAAATCCTAGTTCTCTACTCGAATTCTCTTCTACTTGTATCCGCTAACTCCCACACATTAGTTTCCTTGAATTTTGTTATTAGTTTTATGTGTAAGCTTATTCTTGGTACTGAATCTTTGATTTTAGCCACTCGGGTGGGTCGGCTCGGTGATCCATTAATAATAATAATGAGAATATCTTGGGAAAGTTAGGAAACAATGGCCTTATCTCCGATGCACGATGGAGGAATGATTTGGCTCCTAATTGGAAAAACGCCCTCCATCACACGAGAGTGTCTATATGACTGCCTTCCTTGGTATCCATGAATGTTGGGAGTTTTAACCTCGAGTTCATTCCACCACCACCACGTCTATTAATGCGGGCACACCTTTTCTTGATTACTGCGGCTGGAAACCGGGATTACCGCTCAATCGATGGCATTACCGAGGTTTTTGTGGGTGGCTTTGATCCCTCCCACTTCCGCTGCTCACTCCTCCCCAACCCAACCCTCTTTCCATCCCTTTTACAATTCCTTCTTCTCTTTTCCGTGCCTCTGCTGTTCAATCCGTGACACCCTGAATCCTAGCTCACATTTGAATCGCTAACTGCAGAAAGTCATCATGTCCTGGTTGGACGATGTTTTTCTTTAAGTCGTTTCTAGGTGCAAGACTCAACGTTCCCTACTAAATAGAACCAGAGTCAGAAACGGAAAGAAGAAAAGTCGTGCTAATAACACCGAGCTGACATCTTTCCTTTTAGTAGAAAAAGTTGAGTCTTGCACCTAGCAACAACTTAACCCTTAACCGGTAACGTGAGGTTTGAGAGATTCTAAAATACGAATATTTTCCAAATAACTATTTCAAAATATCTATGATTATCGTTAGCTTCATATTTTTGCATAATAAGGACATAGCGATCTTAAATTTTAATGTTCTCATAACTTATTTCTGTAAATTTGCAACTGCATTCTACTAGCGGTCTGCGAGACCTCACGTCGTGAAACTGGAAAAGTTAATAAACCTAATGCTGGTGTAAATGATTAAAAAAGTTGTTAAATACAAATCGGAGTGATTAATCAAGTAAAAGAAAACTTTTGTTTAAAATAAAAAAAGAACTTGTTAGGAAGCATTTTTTGTCACAGGAAAAGGAATAAGCGGGATAAATTTCATGTTTCCTTATTATTTAGCCATCCAACTTTGTCCTTTAAGGCCTTATTTTTAAATCTGCGAAATATTGATACTTAAATACGGTAATAATAACTCAAGTGTTATTGACATGACTTTTTTGATTCTGTTTCAAGTAATAACTTTTACTGAAACATAAGTTAATATTTTGAATGAATAAATTATATTTAAGTTTTAAAATAGTTAAGCAATTAAAGAAACAGTAAACTAAGCAATTAAAATGGCGCTGCAACATTTTGTGATTATTACAACGTTTTTTGATTTATTGCGGTCACTTAGAGTGAATGTCACTGGTTAAGGAGAAAAAAAAATCGTCTCACTTGGACATGATGCCTTTCTGCAGTTAGCGATTCATTTGTAATTGGTGAATTTATTTTGTCAACCGGAGTTAAATAAGGATAAATATAACAATAACACGCGATAATCCTCCAAGTCAGATGGTCCCTGTTGCAGTTTGCATATCCTGTTATACAGGCTGCTATGTTATATTCTAGGCCAATGCCGCTAAGTAGTGACTTTTACCTAAAGAAGAAAAATTAGACAGGTTTTCCAAGTATATGGTCCCATCTCTCTTTCCGGGTTTTACAACGGGTGACACAAAGCATTTCTGAACATGATATCACGATTCCTAGGATTCCCAACCCGAAAATCAGTGAGTACTGCTTAGACTGGCTCTTGATAGTAACGGTATATAATTATGACGCAGTACAATCGTGTAAATGAACCAATGAAAAATTATATAACTAAGTCCGAACTATTTATAATTAAATTTTGAAAATCCAAAAAATGAGAGTAAGAATCAAATTTGAATTTGTTTGATATCTTTTATCCAAATGAAGACCTTTCATTGCATGTTTTATTAGTAAAATAACTGTATTTCATAGGAGTTTGCCTTTGGCACACAGATTGAAATTCCGTCAGGCGCTCATTACGTTCAAAACTACGCAATCACAGTTTAGTCACCCATTACACCCAGCCAAGTTAGACGGAATACGACTCGCGGGTAATCATGCGAGTGGATCGCGAGCTTTTCAAAGTCCTCCTGGAGACCCCATGGTGACACCCAACTTCCCAAAACGGCGAGTGACTGCCAACGTGGAATAAGTGACGTAATCGTGAGAGCGCGACATTCTTAATTCTGATTGTCTTCCATTTGAAGGGGTGTTCGGTCACTTCCTTCCGCCTATCCACTCCCCTCTCCACGGGAGACATCGCCTTTTTCCACGGTGACACGCCGTAAAAGCGGTTGCCATGCCTCGTCCTCTCTCACGACGACGCAGCCTTCGATTGAATTATTACGAAAGGCATTGTTTCCACGCCTGAACACCCCACCCTTTTGCATTCCGTCATTTTGATTAGCGGTAAAATCGATTCAATCGAAGACGTTATCTGCGTCAATTTTGCCCCTCGCCGATTCCCGTAATGATCATCCTCTGCGAGCAGTCCTATTTTGGGTGGATATCTGAATTTGAATATATTTAGACGGCAAGCCCAGAATAATGATTTACTTACTTAATGATTGAAAGTTAATTATGAAGATAGCTACTGTCTTGATGGACGAAAGTGGACAATAAGTCATGTAACGTTCCGGTGGTTAGAGCCTCTCATATAATTCTAGGAAAAGCTAGAGACCTATTCTGGAATTCATGCATGCATTGACAACCGAAGTTGCAAATTTGCCCCCCCTCCCCAAAAACAAAAGAAAAAAAGAACAATTTATCAAAGTAAGAAATGACGTGGCGAGAAAATAAAGGTACCTCAGAACCAATCTGCTCGTCCTTTTTTTGCTATATATCCCTATCCCTTTCTTTCCCTTCCTATTAATTTATATTCTTGTACGTTTGCGCTTCTGGCGTTGTATGGATTAGCGAAGGAGTATAACATGTAGATATAGGTATACAAAAATAAAGTCTTATCCTTTTTCACCGTTGAGAGTGGGCATTTAACAGATTTTTACGCATAATAAATTGTTTATTAAGTGATTAGCTCCCGTAGACGCATGGTTTCTGAGGTTTTAAACACGGCAAATTTGGGGGCTTACAATCAGAGAAAAAAGTAGAAATTTATGGGAAAAAAGTAGAGAACTTTCAACTCCTACATGTCAGCTAATTGTATTAGGATGATATTAGGCTGCATCCCTTACATTTTTACTTCAAAATTATGATTTTTTTAAATAATACTAAATCGTAGATAAATATCCCATATGAGAGACACAATCACCTCCGGATAAGGCCATTAATGCACCATAAAACTGGTATTCATTGGGCAAGAGACACAACTATCCCACTGAGTTTTGAGCTCTAGATCATAAGCTGAGTGAAAAACCAGCATAGGAGAATCCCATGGAATTCCGTTGGCAAAAAAATATTATCTCTCATTCTGTATATAAATTTAATCCGATAGAAAGAAGTGAAATATCTTGTTGGGGAAATGAATTATTGTGAGTACATTTGCATAAATCCTACTCGGAATGCAATTAAATAGTAGGTACTACGAATTCACCATACGTAATGCCTTCAAAAGAATCTCAAATATTTTTATCCTCAAGTATCGAATCCGACCAACGAAACGCGTCGCCCGATTCTGGAAGCAGACCTCGTTCAACCAGAATATCAATTAGTGGCAGATTCACACTCTGTCGCTAGCTGAACACTCTCGGAAGCGTATCAAGGACGAGCCTTGCGACTGCGCAGCTTGCCCAAGTACTGGCGATTGACTAGGCGGGCGCTAAGAGGATGAGCCTTGATAAAATTTTTCTCCCCGGGGAGAAAAAAAAAAAGCGTACGATGCGTCCTCGAGTCACGTGACGGAAGAGGCTCCCATTCACAGACGCGGGTATCGGGGACGGAGTAATTATCAATGAGCGGAAAGGACTCGTGCAGACGTGAAGATGAGACAAGAGATCAGTAAGAGGATGGAATGTGCCTGGTATGTGCATCGCAATGCGCCGTCCGTGATGCAACACCAATTTCATCGTTAATATTCGCGCAACGCGGACGCCGTTGTATAATCGATGGGTTGCCATAACCCCCGTCAATACCTTTGAAGGGGCTCACATGATCTAGGAGAGCCTAGGAGCGAGGGTAATGCTATTGCGAAGATGAGTGTTTCATTGATGAAGTCTGTTGCAAACAGGTGACCAATGAGTAAATACCTACTTTGCTATCGTCAATGAAAGTCTTTACTTGAAATAATTTTTAATATTAAATATTCAATGAGTTAGACTATAGGTGCAGTCTTTATTTATTTATTTTCACACCACCGAAAACAGCTGATGTGGTCCATTTCATCGTGGCTTTTCAACAAGTTTTAAACAAATATACGTTCACGAATAACCATGCCCTGTATAGGGGTAACAAATCCAGGCGGGACTCGAACCTGCGACCTCTTGCTTGGCAGGCGAGGACTTTACCCCGCCGCCACTGAGTATGGCAATATTGTGTGAAAAGTTTCCCATCAATAAGTGACCAGGATAAGCAAATGTCGGGCTAACATATCGTAGTGCATCATAAAACATATACCCGTATATATAATTTACCAACATGAGCTACGAAGGGTTCAATAAAGAAAATAAATACTTTTCTGATTTTTATGCCTCTCTATTTTACATACCATAAGGCGCTGAATTTTACATATTTCAAAATTCAGAGTCATCATCAAATATCGTCGTCTGAATTTTCATGTTTGATATCGTTTTTTGCAAAATATTATAACGCGTTGTGCCTCAAATAATTTTGAAGAAAAGCAGAAAATAAATCTTAATGTTTAAAATGGACTCGTATATTCAACTGAATTTTTTAAATATTTCTAAATTCTAAGGTTTTATTTTTGGTAAACTTTTAGAATATATATATGTTTAAGTTTAGCTATTCCTCCCAATTCAATACAAAAATGGGACTAGAATTTTTTTTAAATATTGTCAGCAAATTTTCAGTAGAGCCATTCGTGCCAACATTAACTATAATATTATATCGTATATGGAAGGGTGGCATATGAGGTACTTAGGGTACGTAGACGCCGATTAATGCTATTGCAGATATTATTTCTTGGGAAAGAATATTTTAGATCTGATAACTCAAACATATAATTTACACAACTTAAAAACGGAATCACTCCTAACTACGAAAATGACTTGGAAATTTGCCAAACGATGAATAATTCACAGAAATCTTACGAGGCACATTTATATCTAATTAACTAACACTACAATGACGAAATATTTAGGAAAAAATAGCATTTTTGAGTAAGATGTTTTACATAGCAATTCGATCATGCAGAAATTATTTCTTAGTCAGCTTTTTTGGCAGGAAAAATTTCATATTATAGCATTATCGAGGGTGTGCTTAGGTGTTTCCAAGTTTTTAGGTCATGATAAGGTGATACCATGACCAAGTCTTGTCATCAATTAAAGAACTTCTATTTAAATGCGGAAAAAATGGCCGAATTCAGTATTTTAACGGATTCACAAATCTCCTCCTTAATTATTCCGCACCCAAAGGAGGGGGAGGGTAGAACAAGGCTTCCATTAGAGGCAGACCTTCCACGTAAGTATGGAAACCGTAAAAATCTCACTCTACGACTCTCACCATCTCATGTTCTTTCTTCGCCTCCAAGGCGCCCGCACTTGAGTGCAACACCAATTTTCAATTCACACTCTTACGCTTGACTCGGAACCAACCTCCAATCCCTCTTTCCTCCCAGTCCTGTCCACCCCACACGACACCACACCTACTCTGCCTCCTCTCAATTCTTCACCACACGCAATAATTATGCACCAGCACTTTAGAGGAGAGATTTGGAACATGATGATGGTATGCGGATACTCTTTTTTAGCATAGTGAATTTTGAATCGTGAGTAACTAAGATCGCACATTCCTCCCAGCTAGCCATCTCAATGGTGGGAGGTGTTAGGAAACCAGCCTTTTACAAATAAATGCGCACGCCGCCATTATTTGACTACTAAGTTGAACCAAAGTTGTTTATTGCTCAAGGGAAAAATGAATTCATATACCAATCTCTTTGGCTAAATACCAGTAACTTTTTCCAGGGATACCTCCGTTGGATTGGAAATAAAGGGCGTAAGAGACGGAAAGGTACCTCTCTAATTTTTGTGGGACTTAGGAATATTGCGATGTTCTAACATCGTATTATGCGAGTTGCTCTGAAAGTTATTGTTTTTAATTGATCAAGCAGTTTAATCCGATCATGTAGCCTCTGCGGGCTTCCAGCCTAAGTTTGTAAAAGTTGTGTAACGCTCTCTGCACGCCGAGAAGATACTGCTGGAGATGAAAGGAGACAGAGGGATAAGATGAAACAAGTTGGTAGGTGCTTGGGTAAGGCTCAAAATGGGGTAGAATGTGAGAGAATAGGGTTAGCGGAAGGAATGTATAGAAGTAGAGAAATTGGTCAGATCCTAGCAAAAGTGAAAAATACAGCATAGGATTCGGGGTCACCCGCGGCGTTCGGAAAACTTTTCCATCGAACAACAAAATGTAGTTTTAAAAGAATAGTTGAACTGGCTTTCAGAATACTAAAATAAATGAATAGTACCCATTGAAAAAATGTTTGACACCGGGGCTTGATTTAAAAAAACACTCACAATTATCAGTGTATTGTCAGTTATTCACAATTAATCTCACTCATCAAAGCAATTCGAATCCGCAAGCATTGTGGATATGAAATTGAAAGGATTAACTCATACGCAAAGTAAACTTCGACGAAAAAAGGCATACCGATTTGACTATTAAAGAATGATCACCGGCTTTCCCGGAGTATCGAATCGTGGAAGGCTACTCGGTAATTCCACCGGGTCAGATTCTCCAACTCTATCTCGGCCGACGTTTCGATTGACGAGTTGTCCATCGTCATCAGGGTCATGATGACGATGACCTGCCCTGATGCCGATGGAGTTGAAGAACTTGATCCGGTGGAATTCCCGAATAAACTTTCAGACTTTGCCTATTGTAGTGAGAAAGTGGAATAATCAAATGATAATGGAGTGCATCGGCTCTTGACGTTCGCACATTGCTATCTCAAGCTATTTCATTTGACTGTACCGATAGATCTGGCGATTTCGAAGATGAAATTGATCAATTCTGACAAATTCAAGAGAATAATGAGGAAAACGTCTGAATTCACTTCTCAAGTCTGACACCTTAACCACGAAGACCGACTCGGAAGTACCAATATGGCAAAATTTGGTTGTTTATGTCACCTTTGGCAATGCATGCATATTTCTATTTACAGATATTTATGCTCAGCAATGGAAGGTTTCAGGCATCTCTTAAAACGAGTATTTCTATAGTTTTCTTTGAATGAAAAATATTCTGTGAACCTAAAAAGGTTGAATTTTGGTTGGAAGTGAAAAACATGAAGTGGTTTAGCATCGATAGCCTATTATTATTACATATTTCCAAGCATCAATATTTTTCCGGGACGGAGCATCTTGAGGCAAACTGAAAACCATAAAATGGCTTTTCGTGCAGGAAAGGGTGTTTTCTAGTGCAGACAAATTTTTACTCAAATATGTTTAAAAAAATAACTTCATTAGCTCTGCCATGGAAAATAAACCAGGAAAAATCAATTTCGTCTCACGATTTACTACATTAAATCTAGCTTCAACTTTTTTCTTGAGACTTAAATGCTTAAAATGGCCATTTCGTGCAGGGGAGGGTATTTTCATGAGTAGATAATTTTCTACGGAAATATCTATCAAAGAACAAACATTTTATTGGATTTTGTACGCAAAATAAACCAGGAAATATCGATTTCGCCACATGATTTACTCCATTGAATCTAGCGGTAACTTTTTCCAGGGGTACCTCCGTTAGACTGAAAATAAAGGGCGAAAGAGTCTGAAAGACGGCATCCCATCTTGATTTTATTCTGACCACTATCATCTTCCCAAGAAGTTCAAACAGCAATTCCCCCTTCCTCCACCTTCCGCCCTTGCCTTTGGGCTGGAACCCGTGACGTCAATGGGTTCCAGTTTGGCGAATCTGCGGAAGCGGTCGCCTTCGACGGCTGAAATTAGCACGTTGTTGCACGAGGAAAAAAATGATTAGTTGGGGGAATTGGAATGAGCAGAGTGAGTTCGATTGGTGATGAGAAGTGCCGTTGGGTTGTGATTTTTAACAGCTGAATACCTCAAAAGGCTTAATGGCGGGCGGCTTAACGTTTCAGAATTCCATGCAGATGAATCAATTAAACTGGGTGTTATCTAAGAATTTTGTAAAGTGGCCGATCCAGTTTATGACTTGCTCTGCCTATACTAAGGCACCAAGACCTTGACAATGAAGATTTTTGGATACTTCGGTTGATCAAATCTATGTATGCATAAAAAGGCTTTTTTAAATATTACAAGTAGACACTTGAATGCTGGAAATTTAAGTAGGAAAATTAAAGATTTGATACATTAATTTCAGAAACTTTTGTAAATTACACAAAATTAATTTTGAATTATACGACGAATATTCTATCTACGAAAGCTGAGGAAGCGGTTGCATGAACACACAATTTTTGAGAAAACATTTAGTACGAGACAAATATCGGTTTGCGTATTTAATGCTTGTTTTCGAAACGCTATATTTCTAGTATAAAATCGTTTCTGGCTTGATTTGGTGGAGTTCGATATATCCATGATGAAAGAACCTTATTGCCTGAATTGCCTTACCTTTAAAATGCACAATGTATTAAAATCTGGGTCGGTTATTGAGTTTTGGAATTAAGAAGTGTGGATATTACCATTTGTGTTCTTCATCATGGCTATACGTATTTATCTTTTTCGATCCCGTTTTTCGATAAATTGTTGATCACGTTTCAGAATTCCATGACAATGAAACCAATTAAACCTGGAGTTATCTAAGACATTTTGAGAGTAACATTGTCTAGTCTCCGTATATCCTTCTCAGGAAGAATAAAGATCCTCAAAGAGGCAAAAGAACTATCTTAGGACAGGGAGAAATGAAGGGACCGATCTTAGGACTGCAATGTAGTACGTATGCATGCTTGTAACTTTCGGGGTAATATCAAAATTTCGGAAAAGCAGTGATTTAATACCAAGTTTTTATTTCTAGAAGATCCAATAAAAACCCTCTCACTCTTACAATAATTTAGAGGCTTGATATCGTTCCAAACATTATTTTAAAATAATGCCGAGCAAAATTTCAGTCGCACATACCACTATCCTCAAATAAGTATATCGTGATATTATGTGCCTAAGTCTATGTTGGTTTAATTTTAATAATATGCGAAATCAAAGATATTTTGATTTTGATATGAAGTGATCATGAAAAAGCGTCACCGCCATGCTACCTCGAACGCGCTAATTTTCTCATTCATCCATAATTACTCTCTTACTCCATATTTCAGCCCTTACCTCATATTACTCTCTCATATATTTACTATCTTACTTCTTAT
Source organism: Ischnura elegans (assembly GCF_921293095.1). Lineage (NCBI taxonomy): Eukaryota > Metazoa > Arthropoda > Insecta > Odonata > Coenagrionidae > Ischnura > Ischnura elegans. The sequence goes on from NC_060249.1 coordinate 31,737,110, forward strand.
AAACAGCCCATTTTTAAAATATGTTTTAGAAAAATATGAATATTTACCACCTTTTGGTACTCATGTGGTAATAAGCTATAGAATTTTAGCCCAATATATTTTTTTAAATTTCTGAACAGTGACGACTTGGTCCTCAGTAAGGGTGTCAACTCCCTACCAAAATGCCACTCTCGCGGCCTATTGGACACCGGTACTTCTGTTGCACTACTCACAAAAAAAAAGTCTTAGTACTTTGTACGCATACAAGTGTCTGAAAGGGGGCAATTTTAAATATTTGCCTAAATTTATTTAACTTATCAACCCCGATCTATTATATTGCCTATCCCATGATCCATTTCCTTCGAGAGAGAACCCAGAAGGAATCTCCCTCCATCCCGCGGCCGCCTCCAGCCTATCTATCCTTCCTGACTATCCCTTGACGACCCTTTCCTCCCTCGCCTTCCATTCCGAGAACCCTTCTCCGTCAGAACCACTTGTGGGAGACTTGAGGTCGATCGTTTGTTCTCTAATTGGTGCAAAGAACGGAAATTGCTTGACGGAAAGAGGTCAGCAGCGATCACGAATAACACCGGAAGCTGCTTCTTATGAAATGAAGAAGCGAGCCCGGACGATAAGGGGATTGGTCGGAGCAGATGACCGCCACTAAGACCCCTTTTCCATCCTCCTTAAAGGGAAAAGGAGTTCCTCTCATCTCTTTCACGAGAATGATCCATACCATTGTTTCCTTTTCAACTCTTCCTCCGCGTCTCGCTCGCTCTCTTAAACCATTCTCCCAATCTGAATATGTAATAGAATCGGAATGGTTCGACGTATCAGGGCTCATAAGTCACCCTCAATGATGATCATGGTAATGGATGCCCTCTTCTTACGGTGTAAGCGATTCTAGTCGCGTGTTCTATTGGTGTTTAAGTGTACCAAAGATCTTTTAGTGCTCAGAAGCACATTTCAAATGGAAAAATAGTGGTAACTTTCCACAAATATATATATTTAAAATAAATTTGTTCATACATAACGATAAAGTTTGGCAAACGTTCTACTTAAACACTCAGTAGCAGCTACTTTAATAAGCAAAAACAGCTATCAGGTTTCTGTATTGATGTTAAGCGCAAATTTAATGTTATAGTAAAACATGCTTTTCACTTATCACCTATTTATTTCTTTTTTTAACTTTCATTTAAAAAAATTAGTATTAAATTTTTATCTCAATCAAATTTTCAATAAATATTTGTTTGACCAAATTTATTGTTATTTTCTATCCTTATCCTTCCTTTCAACGTTCGCAGTGCCGCCATCGGTTTCTGATGGCCATTTTTTGAACAGATCTCCATTTTTAATTGCATATTTTGGAATAAAATCATGATACAGTTCAAATCATAAAAAGTGTTAGAAATATCATTGTCATCTGGTTCTGAACTATACTGAAATTTCCAGCTCGATAGCTAATCGAAATGTGGTTTAAAGTTGAGTTGGAAGATCTGATCTGGACAAGACAATAGACAGCAAAGCGATGAAATAAAAACGTTGCAATAAAATATGAAGCCCTGCCTAGTTGCGTGTAGTTGGTTTTTACATTTTTTTCAAATATATTAAGTGGAAGTGTACCACAATTTTACAAGAATTTCACCCAAGACTGATGCACATTACGCAACAGAAATTCAACCAGCTGATGGCAGTGTCAAAGGCTCTCCATATCTAAAATGGGCTAACGAACGAAATATTGGCGAGCTGGGGTTCATTTGTAGCAAAGACATGGATTATTTTTAAAAATATGTCAAAATGATACAATGCCCATTGAATAAAGTGCTCATTTCTATGTTGTGTCATCGTTTGTTTGGATTACATTCTATGTATAGAATTACTCAGACGGTGATTAAAAAAGAAAGACGGTTTGAACAGTGAAGGCTACAAATCACTTATGACTAACCATAAGGAAGTAACTTTTAGCATAGGGCGGCCTATTTATTTCCCTTGGTCACCTTGGTGTACTCAGAGAATTATCTTTTGGTGCGTCCGAAGACTTCAGTCCGGATTTGAACCCAAGACCTTCCGATCAGCATCTCAACACCCTGCCTAATGGACCACAATGTTAAACACATTTGCATCCTCTTATCTCTTTCACGAGACTGATCGCTCATTGCTTCCTTATCAACTCTCTTACATGCCTCTCTGAAACCATTATCCCAATCTGAATAACTTAGAGGCTCGGAATAATTCGACGTATCAGGAGTAAGTACCCCTCAATAATGCTAACGGTAATGAATACTCCCTCTTCCAGCGGAATTGATGCCAGTCGCGCGTTTAAGTCGTTGCTAAGCATGTAAAACAGTTTTTATGGCTTAGTAATGGAACCAGGAGTTGGGCGTAACAGTGCCAAAGGCTTTTGAATGCGTTCCGGTTAAGGTCTGTGACAACCGAGTTTAAGTCGAGGTGGAAGCTGCGAATTTTATTTATAAAAGTACTTTGAAAAGGTTTCAATAATAATTTCACGAGAAAGATTTGTGCATTTATTTTATATATATTATTTTATTTATATTATTATTTGTCTTCAACGGTCTATATCCATGATGTGAGAACGTAATAAGTATTTTCGCAAAAATATATTTCCCAATACCTGCCGTGTTATAAGTCTCTATCGACTCGGTAATTAAACGAGAACCAGAGATGAAGATATTTCACATTTTCAAGGAGGACACTAGGATATAAAAAGCCATAATTTATGGTTTGAATACTGAGAATATTTGAAAAAATATATCGAAAAGACGCTCCTCATCTAAATCTCGAAATCTTCTTTTGCACTCCAGCTTCCTTAGAAAATAGTACTGAACATTTAACATTTCAAAAAATGTACTTATATAGCCCAAAATATTATAACTGAAATAACTATGTATTACTTATTGTTAGCTCCAGAAGTTCACAGATGGATAAAGAGTTTAAAGATAGATTCATGATCAAGATTTTTTTGTCAACCTCTACGAAGAGCAAACATGTTAAGGTAATATCATTCCTGATGCCGTAACAAGTTTAATATATTTTTAGCCAAGTATATCAGATAAGAATTTTCAACTATAGTTTCTGTAAAGTTTGTATATCAAATAAATTAATACCTCAATCTTTCCATTATAATCTTAGTTCAAAAGTTACTGACCGTTTCTGAAGAGAAGAGTGAAGAAAAAAATGAATAGCTACAATGAGATACCGACTTACCCATCAAACAATAATCAGAATCGTATGACTAGGGAACGCTGCCTCATGAAGTTCAATCTTCTAATTCTGTGAAGGACCTACGGCAAAAATAAAATCGTTCATTAAGTCACACAAAGATAAATATCGAAGAATACTAACAAATACTTTTGCTTGTGACGGAACTACAAAAAAGGCTCCTTGATATAAAATTAAAGCACCTTTGAGCCGAGAATCTGAGAAAATAACCACTCGAAACCTCACCTCAACCAAAAAAAATATGCATAACTATTACTTGATAATTTAAAGCGCCCATAATCATTTTTCATCATTAGCGTGAAGTATCAAATATTATTCTTGTCAAATGCTCAAAAAAGTGGCTGCAGTTTACAGAAAAAAATAACTATCACTTACAATTATCACTTGTGCGGTTGTACAAAATATAGAAATATATGCGCTGGAATTCATATAATTCCTTCGGTTTTTAAACAGGAACTCCACTGTGGAGACGATAAAAAAGACATATTTATCGATTCAATGCGGACTACCTTCTACGAAAAATCTCCGACTTTTGGCTTAAAATAAGTCATTTTGGACAACGCCTAGCCCTTTTCTCGGTGCCTTTTTCATTTTAAGTGCTCGCATTAATCCCAGTCGCACCAGGCACTCCCGTAGTTTTCAGGAAAAGAGACTTATTTTATGTTCATGGTCTCTCTCCTTCCCCTCATTTAACTTCTCCTTCAATGCTGCCTCTATCGGCGATATAAAAAAAAGAAACCCTTCCTCCTTTCTCGTTTCCAATTCTTCCCTAACCCATCCCACCTCGTTCCTTCCCTTTCTTTCGTTTCCCCAACCCCCTCCCGCTACGCTCCGTATAAATTTGCCTCGCTCGGACCATCCAATTCTTGTCTCTTACAACAACCAACCAACATTACCTTCCAGTTCACCCTCCATTTCTCTCTTTCTCTCTCTTGCTCCCGTACTTCTTATAAAGGGAGTGCCTCCACCCAGTTTTAGAGCATAATAGGTGCTTCTAAGCCTTTTCTCGTCGTTTTTGATAAAAAAAACCTTCACAAAGAAGCAGAGCAATATCCACAATTTTATATTTATTGTACGACCGGTTTCGCTAATAGCATCATCAGGTCCAGGTTCGCTTATATCAGCATCAGGTCACCTGATGATGCTGCGAGCGAAACCGGGCGTACAGCAATTATAAAATTTTGGAAATTGCCCCTGCTTTTTCGTTATGTTCCGTTTCCACTCCATCTCGCCTGAAACTTCAGATTATATTTTTTAAAAACCCTTGTAAATTTCACATAAATGATTTTAATATCGCCCAGTTTCGTCACGGTGCGACATCGTGTGGAGGAAATTCAAGATACAGGAAGAGTTTGACCTAATATACAATGAGTCAGTGTGGGTGAAAGTGTTTTTCTACAACCAACCACCATTACCTTCTGGTTCATCCTCTATTTCTCTTTCTGTTGCTCTCATGCTTCTTATAAAATCTCCCAGTTTCAGAGTAATCTAAAGGGTTTCTAAGCATTTTTTCGACAAAATAAAAAAAATTGAATCCATTAATAGCTCCAATTTTGATTTAAAAGCTTAATTTAACGCTATAGACGTTTGCTGAGGTAAAGTGAGGAGAAAATTAATAGTTAGAATGGAGATAGCGACTTACCCATCATAAATGAACTTGAATCGTATGGTTGTCTCACAGGATTTATACTAAGCCAAGGTGGGGAAGTTAGGAAGCAGTTAACAAATTATTTCAATAAATGTAATGTGCTAACTACTGATAAATTGATGAAACGGGTAATAATAATGGAAAAAATTATAAAAAAAGAGTATTATATTCCTCGTAAAAAACATTACATGTCAAAATGAAAGCACCCTGATTTAGTAATATAGAAAGTAGCTTATAGATATTTCAATTTAGGTCCACAATGAAAGGTAAGCAAAATGCTATATATCAGACTCTTGTAGCTGCATTCCTGAACACCATAGAGATCTTAAAGGAATGGAAAACGTAAGGAAAGAGGTATATTTTCGATTCCTGGAGAAAGTTAAATTTTTTAAACTACAGTTTTGTCCAATGTATTTGGCATGAATGCTTGCGTCTTCAAAAGTTGGAATGCCTAAATATATTTTCTTTATTAATGTTCGCTAGTTTTATCAATATAATTTGTTTTTGCGTAATTTGTATATCATTCTTCAATTGTCCGCATGGCATGATGTGTGTGGAATCCTCTGACAAGCCTTAAGCCAAGTGGCTTAGACGGACTGTGCATGAATAAACGCAATAAATGAAAATAGTATTTTCACCACTTCAATACAATTACGAAAAATAGCTGGGTAACGAACCAAAAACATTACGCTATCCGAGTGACCACGCAGTCCAGGGTTTTCAATTCTCATGGAATATTCATTAAGAGGGTGCATTAAATCCGTGAGACTGGTCTTTATCCGTATTGCATTACTTGTTTGAAAGTTACCATTTCATCCTGAAATAACCCCATGAATATAAGGCAGATCTTTCGAATTTTTTCCTGCTTCAAAAAGTTAAAAGTTTTATCACAGCATTATTTTATGCATAAAATATGCAAATTCGAGAAAAAGGTAAATTTAAAAAAAAAAAGTATATACTGTAGATACCCTCAAAATCTCCAGCTCCAAAACTTTAATTCACATATGTAATATGTATTGAAAATTAGTAATTTCTCGAAAACACTTAAATCGCACCTAAAATTTGACGCAAAAACTGAAACATCTGGGTTTAAAACATCTGAGAATCATAGCGTTTTTAAGGAATAAAGTAATAGCCCTCCCTCCCCTTTCAACCGGTTTCAGCTTTCTCGCAGTAGCATTGGTCAAGCCATTTGGGAAAATATTATTTTCTCATAAACTACTGGTGTTCTTTCGTGCGGCCAAACCCAAAATTCCTTCTCAATGTGGCATAATTTAATTAATATCAAGCCTAAGCCTGAAAACGTCATTCCCTTGTTTATGTTTTATGTTATCCCAAAATCAAGCTATTATGCTACTTTACCGGTTCCCTGAAATATCACATCCACATCTAAGCTTTGAAACTCCTTTATTATATCACTCTATATTGTTTTACACAAAAATGTCAATTAAGACACCAAACATTTCCATTTATTTGTTGTGTTTAATTACATGCTGGTTCTGCATGAAGGCTTAAAGGCATTTCCACTGCCAAAAAGGATTAACATTTTTATTGAATTGTTAAATTAGATTATATTTTACTCTTTTCGTAATCATTTGGACAATTCTATAAGAATTCTTTTGCAGAAAAGTACATAAAATCCCCCTCCTTCATGTAAGTTAAAAAAAGGTATGGCATCACTGCAGTTATTGCGCATAGTTTTAACATCGAAACGCTAGCCTGAGGTGAAATTGTTTTTTTTTACGTGAAAACAAACCTAAAAATTAAGGATGGTGTAAAAATCGACTTTTATTTGTGTTATAAGATAGTAGAAATGCCTTATAGAAATATTAAAATACCAGTTTGGGCATCTAAATTAAAATTTGAATGTGCAATCTGAAAATAAATTTAAAATATCCACTGTTGTAAGCATGAATTCCAGCATGAACCTCAACGAAAGTACACCCATGTCGTATGGGATAATATACGAGGCATTTTCGCAATTTTATATATAATTAGAAGTGAACGGCAATTATGTAGAGAAGAAAAGTAGGTTTGTTGCTAACTGAAAGTGCCAATAAAATTTGTTTCATGTTTATTTTTTCCCTTGACCAAACGGCCCTTACTTTATGAATATGCCTCGTGCAATGAAGTTTCTTTTTCCTTGAAATGGTTCAAAAATATTTACAAAATTCAATCACCATTGGGAAGCTCAGATTTACTGCATGTCAGCTACTTTTTTCTATCAAAAAATTGCGAGGTTAGCCACAGAATTGGAATTGGCATGGTCACTCAATGAAAAGATGAAGAGGTTTTGCGAGTGAAACGGAAAAAATACATTTCGTATTCGGTGCGACTCGTATTTTTCTCACCCGATTACCACCGCATCCCACCCTTATAAAAAGTACCAACATATTCTATCTTGATTTTTCCGAAACCGGTCCTTTTACCCTTACGCGTCCGACTCTGTCACTCTCGCAATTTCGGGGCTTCACGTGAGCAGTGTCGCCCAAAGGCATTCCAACTTCCAAAAGATCTCGACTTCTCTTTATTTTGCCATTTCCTCTCCGACATCATATTTCTCACTCCCTGTTGTTCCCATCTCTTGGGAGCTCCTCGGATGCGAAAACCGGTTTGCTCATTTCCTTACTCCTCCGTCCTAATCCTACTTCTGCCACAGCCAAGACAATTTCCTCATTCCCCCAACCCCAAACCTTCCATTTCATGAAATCAAGAAACAGGCTCGTAAGTGAGAAATTTACTTATCTACATCTGTATACTACCCCTCAAACTACCTCAATGGGCACATCGTGGAACACAAGGTATTAGGGCACTTACCATTTACCACTACATGCACTAAAAATACCTGCGAATAGACGATTTAGGGAACCAAAGCCTGACTTCATTAAGGAAGAAATGGAAAGGTGTATTTTACCATGCTGTACTGCAGTATAAGATAACTGTAATATCATAGAATTACTTTATAATGAAAAAATGCACTATAAAAATTAAGGCATCATTCGTTAGTGTGATTTGACTGAGGGCTAACAATTATAATAGTCTATCATTGTTTAAACAACAGAAACAGACTCGGAAGTCAGAAATTTACTTATCTAAATATGCACATCTGTATACTATCCCTCAAACCAACTCAATGGGCACATCGTGGCAAACTAGTCATTGGCCAGTATGTGCACTAAAAATGGCTGCGAAAAGAAGAACATGAGGGAAGCAAAGGGATTGACTTGAATAAGGGAGAAATGACGGGGTTAAGTATAATATACTGTACTACAGTATAAGATAACTGTACTGCTTTAGGATTGCGATAAAATAAATAAAATCCCAATAAAAATTGAGGTGTTCCTCGGCATTATGACTTGACTACGGGCTTAACTTGACTATGCGACTATTTATTACAGTCTTTCGAGCGAAAAACTATTTTTTCCTACCTTACCGTTCAGCCATATACTTATCTCTCTTTTTTATCGTTCCCGTCGGGTATTGGAGTATATCATTGTTCTAAGATCATGATCCCCGTAATACTCTGAAAGGGTACCTGTTTCCACTTTCTCAATCAATTTAATCATAGCATGTAGCCTCCGAGTCTCCAGCCGAAGGATGATTTTGCAAGTAGTTGCTTAAAATGTATTGCGTATTCAAAACCTAACTGATTATTTCTCATGAAATTTTTCACTTTACCGTTTATATTGTGTTATTCATGTAGGAACCTTGGTTAAGATAGTCCCCACTAGTGGTGGCGTAGTCTGGCTTTGATTGTACCCGAGTACGTCGGTAAAGTCAGGGATAGGTGATCCGATTGTGTTGAAAACATAAACTTTTGCATTTGATGATCTAAAAGATGATTCCTTCAAGACCCTCTCATGTTTCAGAATGTTATGTCAATAATCTGTTAGAATTTTATTAACTTATAATTGAAAGCGTGATAGATTTTTTAGTAAAAAGAAAGAAAGAGAAAATTGATTACAATAAATGTAAAAATGATAATTCATTGCATCAATATTTTGCCGTTAAAGCATTATGTACTTTTTTCATATTTTTATTATTATTATAATGCGACATGAATGCTTTCGTCAAGTCTAAAAAGGACTTTAGTTCTATTTTATCTAAAACCAAGCGGAAAGCAATTTTCCCTTTTAAAGAAATATTTTTTCATTACCCTACTGGATCCGGCGCGATTGGGAAAAAGAGATGAGACCAACTTAATTCATGCTGGCCACCAGGTCGCACACTGCCTTTGTCAGTGCATGTTTCCGAAATCAACGCAAGAGAATATAATATCAGCCGCCAATTCTCTGAACACTTACCTGCTTAGCGCGATATACATTACAGGCAAAATGATCGCATTTTAAACTCAGTAGATGATGTCAAATCAAAGGCAAGGAATACCGTATTTAATCAGCAATTTGATTGTAAAATAAATTGAATCCTACCCCAAAAATGTCTCACATATCAAAACCCATCATCGAAACTGTATTTTTTTAAATTGACGATTAGTTAATACCGGCTATAATTATTTTTCAACAATTAGATCAGGGACTTAAATTAGAAGAATAAGCATGGGATTGACTATATATTACATGGATGAACACAGAAAAAGTATGGAAAGAGCTTGATTTGTATTCAGTCTGAAAAAGCTATTTTGGAATCAAATGAATTCTAAAAGTATATTCCAGTCTTTGAGGAAAAAAAGAAACCTTGAGATCCACAGAAAAGAAAAAAAAATCTTTCAAAAATAAGATATTTCTCGTCCATTAGTCTTTCTGCCTTTTTCCTTAGGGGTTTCATTAAAAGCGGTGGATGAGATAACTTCTCAAAGATTGGACAACGTCCATTTGAAATGGGTTGGACGTTTTCGGCCGCCTGGTTTCCTTACGGGCAAGAAAGTAAGACCGCAAAAGCCGAAAATAAACGAAACAAGGTCTGAGAAATGACGGCTCATACAGGTTTGGTGGGGCATAAATTAATTTGACTTGATAGGTCTCGGCATGATAATGTGGAAAATAGCATTTCTCAGCAGGAAAGGAAATCAAAAAATCGTGAAAATTCAGGGTGATTTATCTCCAACTCCTCCCACTGATGATTGCGGGGATGTATTTTGGACACATCATTAATGAAAGAAAATTATTAATGAACAATGTGGATAAAAATGAATTTAATCGGGACAACAAAACGAAAGAGAAACTCTAGCATGTTTTTATTAAAGCGTTTTTAGAGTTAGATTCCTAAGACTTTTTTTTAGAAACCAGAGTCTTCTACTTGTAATGCCCAACGTTTCTTTATCTTCGTATAAGAATTCCAAAATGCTTTTAAGAAAGCTTCACGACGTGACCACCTAAGGTGGGAAAAACATTGGTTATTTTAAACTTTGACACGTGAAGATTATCACTAATATAAACAAGTGCATCCAGTACTAATTTCTCACAATTTTCAAAAATATCTACCTAATTTCACTCCCACCTACTTTAATAAGCGTAATCTTAAAGTCATAATTAAAAAAGTCGTAATAGGGTGGTTTCCTATTATTTTTTACTGCCGAAATCCAAACATTATTACTCCTGGAGTACGCATTTCACGCTCTTAGATTTTCGAATGACGATATCTATTTCTCGCGATTAAACGAAAAGTGAAAAATTTTCAAGAGCGCGAAAACGCGACGGCTAATTAGGAATGATGGGAAAAGTCCGTGTGACGGCTTCTGCATCCAGCTGTCGGCGTGTGAGGTGACCTTGGGGCGAGGCTTGGGCGCTGATACGACGCAGGCTGCTAGCAGGTAGCAGAGTACCCTGCTAACAGGTAGCACTTGGCTTAAATAAGGATTACTATTCCCCTATCAAAGTAAGGAAACTTTCCAAACTTAGGTATTTTTAATAGGTGATTATTAAGAGATGTTTTCCTGAGCTCTGTGCCTCATGCATGCATTAGTAATCTCAGACTATGTAAAACTCCTATCTACTCGTATAGAAACTACCTTTACCTCGAACCTCACGTGGGGAACACATATAAAGAATATTTGCGGCATAGCCCTGAAGAAATTAGGATTCGTCAAGCGTATTGTGGGAAGAATATCGGATGAGAAAGTAAAAGAAAGGTGCTATTTCGCTCTCGTCCGACTGCACCTTGAATATGCAGCGAGCGTATGGGATCCGGTGCCGAAAGATGTAATCCGCGAACTGAATAAAATACAGAGGAAGGCTGCGCGTTTCGTCAAAAACTGCTACGGGCGTACAGACAGTGTTACCCAGATGTTGGGCGAATTAGGGTGGGAGCCGTTGGAGACTCGGAGGCTGTGCGCTAGGCTTAGATTGCTTGAACAATTGAGAATGGTTATCTTGAAGAGCGACACAGAGAATATAATATTAGAGCCATACTATATTTTCAGGTCGGATAGAAGCGATAAATTAAGAGAGATATTTTGCCGAACGGATAGATATGGGAATTCGTTTTTCCTCCGAACCATAAATGACTTTAACCCTTTCACTGCTGTTCAATCTCTGGAAACCTCCTCACATGCGGCGAAAATGTTAAAATGCGTCTCCTGGGCCCATGGAGCAGGTACTTCCAGGATGGGTGTGGTACACCCTCCGAAGGGTCACTAATCCCCGACCCTATCCTCGACGAACTCACCCTCGCAGGACCGTCTCACCGGCCCTAGCAGCGGGGCCCTACCTCCGGAAAAGTGACCGCTCTGACTGTAATTTGAAAATCAATCAATCAATCCGATCATCGAAATATGATAGTTTTCATCGCACTCCTGCCAATCAAGCAATCAAGTACGTCTTTGAACCGTGTCTCTGCGATAAAAAATAACGATTTTGTTAACTTTGCAATAAAACGTGGCTGCGGACCACCGGAAAATGGCCATTATATCAAAGTTAACAAAATCATTATTTTTCATCGCAGAAACACGGTTCAAAGACGTACTTTATTGCTTGATTGGCAGGAGTGCGATGAAAACAATCATATTGTGATGATCGGATTGATTGATTGATTTTCAAATTGCAGTCAGAGCGGTCACTTTTCCGGAGGTAGGGCCCCAGCTGGTAGGGCCGATGAGACGGTCTTGCGTGGGTGAGTTCGTCGAGGAAAGGGTCCTGGATTAGTGGGTCCCTTCGAAGTGCTTCGTGGAAGTGCTGACCGTATGGCAGGGAGGAAGAAAAAGTACGTCCACCGCAGTCTGTCGTGCGGACGTACTAGGTACGTCCACAGCAGTGAAAGGGTTAATAAACGCTAGTCCCAACCTCGTTAGAGTGCTTTTTTTTAGCTGTAAACGGCTGGTGTCCTAACACCCCCTGCCACACGCCTTTTAGGCGGCTTGCGGGGTATTATGTAGATGTAGATGAAACTTGGTCCCTGTGACGTGACGTGGAGTGGAATCGCATGGGCGCCAATCTGACCCTTTTCAAATGAGGATAAAAATGGACCATTGCCATTCGTCTAAACCGGTATTTCAAAAACCAAATAATTTGTGTATTATGAATACACTAATGGTGGGTAACGAATCGCAATCAATGCCTTTCGTTTTCTTTGATGAAGGAAACTACCCCTATTGTGTGTTACATCACGTATGTCAAATTTTCTAAAGTAAACTAGAAAACTTTGCCATTAAATCAATAATACATGGTTCTGAGGAAGGGTAATGAGAAAAATCTGTATGAAAAAAATTATCCTGTCCAAAACTTTGAGAAGGTTTGAACTCTGGGGAGAGAAAATATTCTCGAGCTAAAAATTAAAAGATATGGAGTAGGTATATGAGATATAGTACAGATCCTAAAAATTTAAGTTTTATCAAAATCGAAGATCAGAAGATGGGATATGTTATCGATAAAATATAATTACGATGTTCAGTACACTGGTGTGATGCGTGCTTGGAAAAGCAGATCTCAAGATGGTATCTCCGGCATTTTGAAATCGTTCTGGCTGAACTTAGAGAGTTGCAAATGCTGAGTGACCTTCAGAGCCTACGGAAAAGGCCGAAGCAACTTTTACTCAAATGGGTCGCTTTATCACGAAATCTGTAATTCGCACCGGATCCATTCTGTCCTGTACCTTATATCTCCGAGAGTCCCAATTAACCCGATTCTTTACAGTCCAGTGACATCCTTACCAATTGATTTAATTAAATTCGCCTATCTCGACATTGGATCTCTTCCCCAAAACCAACATTTACCCTTTAAAGGATTGAAAAATAAACTGCAAAACTCTTTCCTTGTTGGATGTTAATTGGGCAAAAATTTCTCCCTTTTCCATCTTCTTGGGCTTCCCACTAATATCTGCTCAGCGAAACATATGGCTAGCTCTATTTTTTTTGCATTTTTCAATTAGATACTCCTGCAAGCAATGGAAATTCAAGCTCATAAACCTGAAAATTAACGGTTTGGGAGTGCTTGTCGCAACAGATGGACTGTTCGATATCTTATCGACCTTTCTGGATTCCGTTTCATAATATGCCAATCACGTATGCTGAGAAATTGAACTTTGCTTTCCTCCTAATGAGGCGAAGATTTTAGCAGCTGCAGGCGTTTCTGTAGAAATTTTTTCCAGGGTTCCTGAACCAATTTTTCTACGTCGTAAATGTGTTCTATACAATTACTATAACTTTTACACGCCATACTTTTCCCGTAGATTTTTTTCCCAATTATCATGATAGCTAAAATGAATGTTGCTTATTAATGTAAAGAATGTTTATAAAGGTAACATAAGGTAACTTTCCATTTGATAAAACGTAATTTTTAAACCTACAGATCAGATAATCAATGTTTAATGTATTGATGAAGTGATAATTAACTTTACTTGTAATTTGCTCCATGAAAAAATTCATAAACATACCAGAAAATTCACCATCTTATAAATCTCAATAAACTTTTTATAGCTGCGATTTTTAGCTGTTATATTGCCAAATATAAACTATTTATAACATTTTATTCTTCTAATACCTACATTACGCGCCACAAAATCAAAAATTCCCTTATTTCAACATATTCAGATAATTGGGATTATTATGTAAAATATCTGAAAAGCATTGACGATAGTATTACCTATTCAAAACCACACTGTCTCTTAACTAATGCAGACCCATTTATTAAAAATATTATCAACAAGTATTTTGAAAGTTTATCATATAATATTACACATCCGTCAGAATCATTTCCCGTGATGCATCAAGGAACACTGGAAAAATGGCATCTGAAAGTATGCGACTAGACATGCCAATCTAGTTGATAACAGTGACTTTCGTATCCCATTGTCGTAGAATACATGTATTTAGTGGGCCTACAAGAAATGAATAACGTGAAACAGAGTTACGTATTTCGGAATGCGATCACCGCAACGGTATTCCGAATGGTACAGAATACCTCGACAAGTAAACGCGGAATAGGAAAGGGGACAGTGGGAGGATAGTTGAGTGCGCCATCGGAATTTCGCGTCTCAGCTGACGGTCAAGAGTGGTGGTATACAAGTTTTTCAGACTACTCGGGGCGTGAGGAATATCGCGTTTAACGATACACCCACTCGCGAGTTGCCATTTCCAGCGAGCCGGCACCGTTAGATTCACACGACCGGTCCTGGCGTTTGCATGCGATAAGACTCCCGGAGTGCATTGTCGCACGAGTATCATTAAGGTGCTCCAGAGGATATCAATTCAAATCCCCCCCTCTTTTCGCCCCGCGGATCTCTTTTCCTTTCAGCTTCCAGTACTGACGTAACCCTGAGGGAGCAATGATCTGTTGGTGCAGAATAAAATCAAGCGTATACTTTTAGTTCACGTATTACTTTCCAGCATAAAATTGACTTCACCGAGTTCATGCTTTGTGGCGCCTCAAAAGATTAAACTCTTATGAAAATGCAAAAATACATTTATTAAATAATTAATGCTTCGAAATGTTCCTCGACGAGGTAAATAACATAAAAATACCCCAGGTTGGGCAGAATCACAGTACACAAAAAAGATAAAAAACACTCACTGTACTAAATTTGCGGTGGCGCATTACCACCTTCCTCAGAGTTAGGTAGAAGACGGTCAAATTTAAAATCTCTTACAGTACTAAATTTAAAATGCTCTAAAATTTAGTACTGTGAGTTTTTTTTATCTTTTTTCGTGTACCGTGATTCTGCCCAACCTGGGGTATTTTTATGTAGTTTATTAAATAATTTATATTTTGGCTTACTTACTGCGTATAGTATCATTACCCACTACTGGCTTTAGTTTAAGCATATAATAATAATATAATAAATTTATTCCTACCATGATTTTAGACAATTACAAAGTATTACAGGTATTTGATTGGAATATAGGTGCCCCATTGGGAAAAAACCGATTTGGGGTCACCGAGTCCGAGCCACCTTCTCAAAAATAGAGTTCAGTTGCACAGGAGAATCCTATTTACTGTTTTCATCGATAAAAATACCCATAAATTTTATATGGCTTACTGTTTCAATCGAAAAACGCTGACCACAAGACAAATAATTACCATCAATACAGCCTGTACATCTATAATATATCGAACTGTCAGATTCATCAGTTGTATAGAAGAATGAAGGTGCTGTGCCAACAGCAAAACACAGATTTGCTTCACTGAAGCTGGAGATGTTCAAACAAAAAAAAAAATCCAGTTATAATTACCATGTCATCATAGTTAACATATCATGTCATAATCACTACCGTGGCTGAAAAAATGGGTATATTATCCCAAATTTGAATTCATGCGGTAATCATGCTAGAGAGCTTTAGATATCCGGGTGCAGTTTGATATGAAACGGTTTAATCTTGTGGATTAATTTTTCACGAGATTCCACCAGCTAAGATGTTCAGTCAGAACCGGCGCGGCGTTTCAATGGCTTAATCTGCCATCGTTCTCAGGGTGTTAAATTAGTTGTTTTTCATTTTAAAACTCAATCCCATTCAGTTTATTTTTAATATTTCAAATCTTACGATGAAAAGAGGCGCTACGCATTTATATCCGCATAGTTCTCCAAATATTATCATCCGATTTGGGGGAATGAGATTTTAGAAAAGGATTTAATATAAAATATAATGCGTTGTATTTAGCCTCCCAAATAGGCAAGGGGACTGTATAGAGGAGGCTCAATTCCATCCCGTAGAAGGGTGATTTCTGTGGCCACTTCGGTCCTACTTTAATCGGCTTTCAAAAATGTCCACTGCTCGGTGAGGAGTGCAATGCGATCCATTTTTTTCCAACATTATGCAGTAAAATATTTGTCATTGTAAGGAATAACAATTAAAAGTAAGGAATGTGATAGATCACATCTTCACGTGTATACATCTCGGTTAAAACCGCTAATTATACCTTATTTCCCCGTGAAACTTGGATCAATTTGTCCGTCAGCGACACAAGAGGCGACTTTTGTAAACCCATTTAAATACGCGATGGTTGAAAGCACTTGGTTGACAGCACTCTTTTGTAATATTCGTGCAAATAGGACTCCAATCAGCCATAATAAGATATGATTAACACGAACCAAATGAATCACTCCAAAGAATTGGAATGCATGGAAGCACTTAAGCCATTAAGATGCTAGGGAGTCCATTTTGCCACACCTCTTTGGATCGCAACCAAACAGGAAAATAGCACCAATTCGTAAGGTGGTGAATCAACACTCAGAGAAAGGAATCTGAGAAAACGTTAGGCTTACGAGTAAAACCTCGGTTTCACTATGTTCGAGATAAAACCGTATAGATTTGAGTATTTCACACAATAAGAGCTTTTGAAATCATTACAATGGCTTATACCCAACACGAAAACTGCTCTTAATGCAGCATACGGCTGAAAACCGAAATTTTCAGGGAACATTTTTCAAGTTTGAGGTAAAATATTCGTTTTTAAGACATTGCCAGCAAAGGGAGAGACTTATTGCTTATGTTTTAAATCATCAAAGGGCAAGGATTAGATAACTATCCGCAAAATTTACGTTAGTCTATAAAATATTGAAGCTGATTTCGTTATGGACATGGTGCCGATATATTCATCTTGCAAAGGAATTTTAATAAAATATCACGAAAGTTATCCATAAATTGAGATGCTTTTAAGGCCATAAATGCAAGAATTCTTATTCATATTTCTTAAGGGTTTGCCACACTTGTTCCGAGAATGAATTTTACCGTATCTTGTATGAAACTTGAAGGTTTCTACGCGATTCGGCCTTCTGAACGGGAAAAATAACATCAACCTAGCCTCGAACTTCCAAAGAGACTACTTGAGAGTAAAACGCGTGTAAAGAGACTGAGGTGACATTGAGAGAGAATATAGATAGAGAACAATGAAGTGAAGTGGATAGCTTGGAGAATGGTAGGCTTTTCCGTTGGACGGAGACACTTATGCGATGTGAACGAATGTGAATTTCTCACCAGGTTTAGAAGTACCATACATTTCCACACCAGACTACCTCAGTACTCTCTCTTAGAATGTACTTAAACCACAGATTGGGATGAAAAGAAGGCGTTTACTAAAAGGGGAATCTTTCGTTATGCGTCGAAATATTCATTGAAAGCAAATAAGAAGAGATTCTGTGTAATAGAGTTAGTGACAGAAAATGTTACATTTTCACCTTCAATGTTTATAAACAAGAAACATAGACCATATACCACAACAAATGTATTACGCCACAGATGTATGTGCACGCCACAGATCTTAAGAAAAAAATGGCCAGTATATATTATACTATCAACCATTAATTTGGTCCAGAAAGGATGCATTGTTGAATTCGAAGAGTTCATGATTTGTAGGGCATGGTATTTGAATAAAATGATACAATAAGAGCTAGCTTATGTAATTCTCCGAGGCTACACAATAAAAATAATCGAATTCACTTTAACACGTTGAATAGCAAATACAATCATTTTCTTCCAACACTTCAACGGAAATAAAAAAAATCTTTCGTCTGTGAGTGCTTCGAAAAGAAGTATCTTTAGATGCTTCGAACGGTTTTTGTACGAAAAAGATAAGAAACATCTTTATAAAATTTACTGTTCCAAAACATTCCCGGAATCTAACGATTTCAAACAAAATTAACGGTCAATGTAAAAAAATGCATCCAACAATTGCGTCGGGGATATATATAACAAGCTGCATGAAATATTGATAGGAAAACGTTGATAGGATACAAACGGCGAAAATGTCCCTACGAAGGTATACTGCGCTTGATTCGAGATTGAAAAAAAATGTGTTTTGCTTTACTTCGTTTGAAAAAAAAACCGAGAGGATTTTTTTCCCGAGGTTTATTTTCACCGCTTTCTTGAAATGACCATCCCACCAGTGTTCGTGGAGGAGAGGAAGGGGGGATCTCTTTTTCATTTCATTTTAGCGACCCGCACCCACCTTTTTAAGTCACACCGAAATGCGAAAGCAAAAGAAATAAGCCCAAAGCAGCACGCGGCGGGGTGTCACCTAGCGGGATTTTTGCAATATATTTCAACTCGCCTTGAGCTGGCCTTTATACTCCACCTCTCTCCCGCTGACGATCCTTTTGTCCGGCCAAGGATAATACCCCCACACCTTCTTCCCTTCCATTATCCACTCTATCCCAGCCACGCTTTGCCGAGAAAAATAAGGGAGGAGGAGGAAGATGCGTTGTTTTTTTACCAACTTTTGGGCGAGCTCAAAGAAAGAAAAGGATAGCAGAAGAGATAGATATCCAAGGTGAAAGTATATACAAGCGTGCGACTATTTTTTTTTCTGCCGTCGCCAAAAAACTCCATCGATGCTGGAACTTTAAAAAAAATAGGAGTCAGAAGGGACCATAAAATGCTTGACCCTACGTAGAGAAGGGACCTTTTTCCGGTCTCGGGAGACTTTTTTCGCAGTCTCTCTACTATTGAGGGAAAAGAAGGCGATTATTTGTGAATTGGGGAAAAAGATAAGGGGCGGGGAGACACTTTTGTGTGGGTCCGTGGGTGAGACGTTCAGGTGAAATGTCTCCAGTGAAGGAAGGAGGAAGTTAAGGAGGTCAATGGTTAGCAAGAAAACTTTGCGAGAATTGCGTTGCAAAATGGTTCATCCCAAATTTGGAAATGTCTGAGTATACGTCTGCTCTGAGAATCAAATGCCATTGTCTTCACACACAGGATTCAGTTTAAAAAATGTGTTTATAACATACATTTATACATTCGTGAAACATCAACATATAATGAACGCAAGAGTGTAGTTTAACTTCCTAGAAAATGACATATTTTGAAAATCAGAATAATTCGGCCATCATTTCCTTTCCAGGAGGAAAATTCATGCCTGATTATTGAGACACGCGTGACGAGCCAAGATTTATGGTCGGACGTTTCGTGATAAACTGGTGGCCAGGATTCGTTGGAATGGCTGATATCCGTTTCCACTACATTCATACTTTGTGAATTATTTTAACTTAATAACTCAACCCATGTATCTTATTTGGATAAATTGAGATAGGTATTGATTGTATTACCAACAAAATTCCCTGTTTACATAATTTACTTGAGAATATTTGTGCCTCAAGTCAATAAACTTCATCTCCATGACAACTCTTATGAGTATTATTTCTATTCTACATTCAAAATCTCTTTTCTAATTAATTTATCAATCCAAAACTACTTGTATCTACTTCCTTGCCCATGGATTAGTGACCAGCAGTGGGTCTGGAAATTTCGGGCCAACAATTCTTGTTCATCACGCAACACAAACCCGCCTGTCTAATTTATTATTATGAGCCACGAATGCTTCCATTAAAATACCTCCAACCGTACTAAACTTCTCGAGTATCTCCAGACTTCTGCTAACTTTCAGGATATATTAAACGTTTTAAAGAATTTTCTCTCATCCTCTGAAGTCAATCATTTTTGGTTAAATTATTTATTCATTTTATTTATTCCCATGCCTCCGAATACAGCACATATCGGCCATAAACATCAGGGTTAATTAAAAATTTTCAGAATTACACGTGCACGAATATCCTTGACCTGAATAGGGGCCACCTACTCCGGCGGGACTCGAACCCATGACCTCTTCTTTAGCAGGCGAGGACTTTACCCCGCCGCCACCGAGGCCGAAAATTACACGCAGAGATTAAAAATGTGAGGTAATTTTTACGATAGCAAAATTTGTACCATGTTTTAAAATTTTGTTTCGAGAGTTTTGTACCGACATTCGGTTATTTTACGCTGCTAATTCCATTTTCCCCGACGATTTCCCGAGACTCATGCAAGTTCATATAGATTCACTCGTTGAATATTAAGATGGGCCGTTCAAACCCTCTCACTTCCTAGGTTCCGGTGCTCCCCCTCTGCACTTTGTCCCTCGCCGACCCTCCTTAACCTCCCCTATCCCCATTTTCCTCGCTATTATTCTCCCGGACTTCTCACCCTGTCCCCTGAAGCCCAGTGGTTAGAGGCGTCAGGGTTTGGTAATCTCCATTGAGAGGGGAAAGCTGCTATCCCTGGTGACCGCAGCGGAAAATTATGGTCTACACCGTCACCATGGCGAAGTTACCGCTCACCTGGAGGTGGGAAAAAAATCACAATTCTCAAACATTTTTTGGTTTCCTGTCTACGAAGTAAGAATACTCACTGTGAGAGTTAATAATAGTGAAGATGATGAGGAAAACGATGTAATTAGCACAGCCATGGATAGGCATTTTCAATGGTCAACTTATTGTTGTTCTGCCAAATGTTTCTCATCGCTTAGTTGATAACAATATCATTTATTTAAATAAATGAGAGATCGTAGCACTTTTCAACAATATTTGCACAATATATCTTGTGGAAAAGTGCTACGATCTTTTATTAATTTAAATATGTTTATTTTCTATCAATTGAGGCCTAAATCTGTTGATCTTATCATTTATTTATTTATTGATCTCAATTACTCCCGAAAATAGCACAATGAGACCATTATATCGGGAGTTTTAACCAACAACAACTGACGATCACACACGACCATGTCCAGGAAGGGGCAACCTACCCAGGCGGGACTCAAACCCGGGACCTCTGGCATGGTAGGCGAGGACTTAACCCCGCCGCCGCGGAGGCCAACGATCATCAATGGAATTCGTAGGCTTTGGAAACACTTATGCATGGGAAAAATAATAAATATAAACTTTTGGATCACAACTATTTATTATTCTGCATTATTCAATACCAATCGCGAGACTATTTTTCATTATTCAACGAAATTGTTTTACTACATACGATTTTATTGCCCATCGTTTATTTGTGTTTGAAAGTGTATTGAGTTTAATCAGTGCCCTAGATTTTGTGGGAGCAGTATGTAATGGTGAAAACTATCTCAATGAAGCGGAGTATTTGTAAAAAAAATGGATAATATTCTGTATGTATATGGCTATTTGTGGTAGAGACCCTTGGCAAAAAATATAAAATAAATACACTTTCTATTTATAATTTTTAGTTTATAAACTAGTTATGAATACCAATAAAGATAGAACAAAAAGCATTAATTCCGGACCCGACTTTTCAGGAAACCAAAGCACGGCATACTTATTTCAGGTTTTTGTCTTTAAATCTATCCGGGATTTAGTTTTAAATATAAATTTATAACGGAGATTTAGTTTTCTATTACATAATTTGGAGTTTTAATTTCGTAACATTTCCCCTGTCTGAGACCCTAACAGCTTTTTTTAATTTTAATGTTTGTAGTGCAGTAAAAATAAGCTCATATCTACAGATCTCTGCCGCAATTTTTATTCGATGGAGATAACTCAAAATTTTGATGAATGAAGAGTTGTTAAAACGTTTATGGACTACATTTAAATGTTTGAACGAAGGTGTCGCTTATTGCGTCGGATTTTGAATTGCTAAAAAATGCCCCCAACATCTTTCAATGCAAAATAAAGATAAATCATAAAATAAAGGAGTAAAAATAAAATCCGAGTGAGAAAGTCCGATAGATCGTTGATGTAATATCCTTAATGGCGTATTTGGTTAATCAATCATAACTAATATTATCTAAGGTATATGAAAGATTATCTTAGTTCCACAATGAGAATTACTCAGTATATAATGCAAGATATATGAGCATCATTCCCAGCTTTCTCTGATACTTATGTTCACTACAATGTAGTGGACAGCAATCACCATCATTACTCTGTTGTACACCTGCCAAATTTTTTAGATGTAATTTCCTCTCTGTGAAAACAGTGTTTAAATAATAAATTCTTCATATTTTTGTTTGGTAAAATCTTTGCAGAATCAGTTCTAAGGCAGTGAAACGAACGGCATTACTTTTGATTAAAAAATTTGCAACCATCCTTGTCTCCAACCAGTAACGTAGCCGGTCCGGGGGTCCGGACCTCCCCCCCTCTCCTTCCCCCAAAATATAAACACAATTATTTTCATTATAAAAGAAAACAAAGCATTGAAAAAAACCATGAATTTACAAAATATCTCTTTGACAATGAAGTTTTTACGATTATGAAAAGTGTTAAAATTAGTTTAAAACCCTGTAATTAGTGCCCTGTTTTTCAAAAATTTTCCCCTGATTTTGGACCGCAACGAAATTCCTGGCTACGCCACTATCTTCAACCAAAATTTCTGGTGACTATAGTTCTAGATTCCTGGCAGAAATGAAAGGAAACAGAGAGAGTAATGTATTATCCATGGACATTTTCCAACTATATCAGTTAGGGAAATCGGTAAAACTCTCGGGAAAAGAATGGGAAAATCGACGTATCCCTGGTCCTCGATGTAGAAACGAATATTTTCAAACGCAATCCTGGGCAAACCCGAGAGGAAATCGTTGAAAGAAAGGGAAAGAATAGCTGAATTTTGAAAAAGGAACATACAACAGTGCGCCTTATCGAGTACTCCGATCAGCCATCAATATCGCGCAGACAAGCACCACCCCTCTCCTTAACGTAGGCCTTAAAAAAGACATCACCGCTCCGCAGTACTTTATACCTTTTTTTCCGTTTCTTTTAAGGTTTATACTGACGCGTCACGAGCCCAGACCCTCTTCAGTATCCCCGCATAAACTCCCAACCAAGTCCTTCCACCATTCCCACAATAGTCCCCTCCTTAGTACCAACTCCTACAAAAATCCTTCCCATTCCAAAGCAAAGAACTCCCTCCTTCGAGCAAGAAACAAAAAAAAACAATGACTCCTTTTGTTCGCTGGGGACTTCGTTCCCTCGTGGGCCTTAAAATTGTAGGAAATTTATTCCCGGGCGAAGAAATTTATACTGCCAACCTTTGTGGCGAGTATCTACTCGGGGCAATTTTTATCGTCTACGAGCTCCAAATTGCGGGATTGATATGGCTCAAGTGGAAAGTTCGGGAAAACTAAAAATAGTAAGCCACGTCTCATGTTACCCAAAAGTAGAACTCAGCCGAACCGAATAATATAAAATTGGGATGTTATCAAGAAAGGTTTAATGGTGGCACTCGACGATAAAAAGTTGCTAACTCACTGAAAACATAAAAGTTAAAAGGACAATTAAATAAGACTGGATGGACATAATTTTCCGTTTTCCTAGCGGAATCTTTTACAATATGCCAAAAGATAACAAAAGTTGAAACTACGTTACACAACTATCATCAAAACGTGTTATTTATACTTAATGACCAAAATATATCAATGTAAAATGATCATCATCACACTTGGTACACCCCTCCAATTTGACTCTTGACTCTTTATTTAGAAAATGATGGCACTTGGTAGCGGGGATTCCTTACTCCGGGGGTCGCTCGATCGCCATATCCTCGTTTGTGGAAACAGGGTTTAGCGCAAGAAGGTGAGGCTGCCATTTAAGAGGGAGAGGCTATTTGAGACGCATCGCATCTCCATATATGGCTTAAATGTAAGATATTTACAACTAATTTATCGCTTCAATGTCCAATGTCTGAACTTTATGATGAAATAATCTTAGAAAATAGATATTGTGGGCAATATATGGTCCAAAATGAAAACATATAAACCTACATTACCTTGGTGATAGTCTTCGACGATTATAAGAAATAGATCTTCGAAAAAGCTGGCCAGAATAAGAACGATTCCTTCTCTCGTGCTAAATATTTCAAACACAATAAGAAAACATTTTCCAAAAACTTTGATGCGCGCATGTTAGTATAATTTTTCCTTAAAGCCTTACAAGGGCCATCAGAACTTGCTTGAATAATTTCAACACCTGTAAAGTTTGGAAACCTCAGGCTATAAACTACTCCTGAAGAATTAATGGGCAGTTACGCAGTAGAACGACAATTCTTGAACTACGTCCCCAAAGAATGACCAAAACTCTAACCCTCAACGGAGCAATAAAATGGTAGAGAATAGAAAACGAAGAGAATGTGGGGAGAAATAAAACCCTTCTTAAAAGGGTTGACGAATAGGAAGGATACAGAACAACCGAACGCTTCGACATGAAAACTGTAAGGAGAATATTTTCTGCCAACCATTGAGGCTTTAAATGAAGTGTAAAAGCAGAAAAACCGAAAAGCTGGAAAGAAAGGAAAGGTGAATTACGTGAGCCGAGGTCGTTAATGACCATAAAAATCTGGGTCTTTGTAGTGCAGCTTTTCATGAAAGGAAAAGTGAAGAAAATCTTGCTCGGGTTTAATAACTGGACATTGGGTTTTTAAGTGTCAACTTTACTTTGGCTAAGCCTGCCACCATCTTCGTAGTACCCAATTTTGGTGACAGCAAAAAAAAATATTTATAGAGTCTGTATTATGTATGTTTCCTTAGATTTCTGTGAAATTTCTAGGAAATAGGCAAATATTCGCACCATTAACTTATTCCTGCTCTAAATGCTTGGTGCAGCTCACCCGGCTAAGCTCAGCCAATTCGAATCTATTCGTAAAAAGTAGCCATCTGATGACAAGGATTGTAAGCTTAGAAACGCTTTGGCGAGAGCTGCAACATTGTCTGTTGAAAGTTTTAGCGAAGCACCTATGTATAGAGTTAATTTGTGACAATTAGATAATTCCTGAGTTGATATTCTAAGAACTACTATGAAAGAAGGTGATTTAATTAGAATTCGAGACAAGCTTTCCTCACAGGATGATAAAATTAATTCTGAGTTGATAAAGTTTAGATTATTGAAGTTTTTACAGTAAAAAAACCCTAGAAATGCTTTGGTGCATTGCTATGACGCTGTTAAACAAATAATTCTGCTATTTTAGAACATTATATCCTTTTTATAGCGGTAGATAGTTTTATATCAATTGAAACCAATTGCGGTCGAGTATTTGATAATTCCGAAACTTTCTCCAGCCGTTCAAATTTTCTGTACACCAGGAAAATGATATGTGTTATAGTAAGGACGTTGATCTCATCCACGCTTAATTTATGGAATGCTTAACACGCTTTGCCATTAATGAGATCAGTAAGAAGATCCACAAGACGGAAAACAACTGGACAAAACCAATGACGCACCAATTGAGAGACGAGATGATATCAACGCAGCCCAAGAAAAATTCATGATTATGATCCACCAGGAAAGTATAGAATCATTTAAATGACATACACTAAATGTGCAGTGAAGGAAATATCTTTTTAAATGCACAACAGCCGGTGCTTATGTGATTCCGTTTACGCTTTTTGTATTGATATTTGATACGAAACCAATAACAACACTGCAGAAAAGTTTCTCGGGTTTACCACCGGTTGATGTCGTCCATGTGTTCCGACGTTTCGAGCAGCGACTTGCTGATCCCTTGGAGGACATACTTCTACCGAAGCGGCTTGCGTAGTAGTAGATTTAGACTACTAATATTCAAAGTGCACTGTTCTCAATAATATTCACGGGACATCTCAAAACTTACTTTCTCCACTGAATTACTGGTTAATAACTAGTGATTTTGTTTCATGTTGATACAGTCACAAGAGTCACTGGTAGTGGTTAAACATGGAGAGGAGGTAGAATATGAGATTTGGGGTCGTGTGGGTGTAGAGAGAGAAATAGCTACGAGGAATGGAGGTTGGATTCAAGTCGGTTATGAGAGTGTAAAGAGAAATATTTGCTCAATATTTTTTGGAAACAGAACAGTCCGGCAGAAACAATAAAATAAGAGAGATATTTTGCGCAACGCATATACATGCGAAAAAATTTGTTTTTCTACCGAAAAATTATTGCCTTTAATAAATGACAGGTTAAAATAAAGTAGTCGAATCACCTTCAACACTCACCTATTATTTGCTTCTTTATACCTTCATTTTTTCCAATCAGCGGCGTTAATAGCAAACGCTTGGGGTCCCTACGCCTGCCGCAGCACTCCTATTGAGGTGACTTTCTGGAATTTTTCATGTAGATATTTCCTCCTCAGTACTGGCGTATTGTATAAAACACATCAACGTTTGAATTGTCTACCGCTTGGCTAAGTGAAATATTATTATTGCAACTAGTTACGTGCTTCCTGACAGATGACAGCATCATAGACAAGCTTATAACCGCTGATGTTGTTTGTAAACATATAATTAACTAGAAAACATTAATTTCAGACATAAAACAAGGGTAGATATGTCCCGGAACTGAGGAGTTTAAGTATCGTAGTCAATCGGGTATTTTTAGCCATCGAATTCCGATATAAAAGAACGCATAAGTATAGAAAAAGCCGAATCCCTTATAGTTGAAAGAGAGTCGAAGGGAAGAAGTAAGGTAATGGAGAGAGGGTTTGAGAGGTGGAGGGGGTAAGGGCGGCTAGCCAGAAAGGGAGGGCACTTCAGACACCATTACTTCTAAACAATGGGTCATTAAGGTTTGTGATGCCCCAAACCCCGCAGCCGTCGAAGGGGAAGTGTGAGTGCAGACTAAAAAAAGTGCAGGGAAAGAAAGGGATCGGGGGAGAATGGAGGGAAAAAGCGGATATGAAAAGGAAACGCATATTGTGGAGAAAAGTGGGAGTTTACTCAGATGCACCCGAGGGAGGATCGCATATATGGGTAATTTAAGGGATGGTCGCTTGGCTTGGACGCACCCGTGGGAGATGACGCGAACTGAAACTGAGCCCCTACCTTCACATCGTCTTTCTTCGTGGCAGTGGAAAGAAATTTTTGGAAAACAATATAATATGTCTTTATTTTCTCTGGGAGTCACAAATGGAGCATGCACCGTAGCAAAAATGAAAGCAATTATCTCGGCAAAATATAGATGAATAATACATGAAAGCAAGTATAGATGTATGGGTTGAAATACAGAAAAAAAGGAAAATTAAGGGTGGATAAATACTACATGAAGAAATACAGAAGAGGGATGTATGATCTTAGGTTTTCCCGGCGCATCAGTTGCAGAAAAATTTCTCGGGCTTTCCACCGAATTCGCAAGATCCCCTGAGGATGATCAGCAAGTCGCGGATCGAAACTTCAGGAGATATGGACGACATCAACCGGTGGAGAGCCATAGAAAATTTTCTGCTACAGAAGAGGGAATTTGCAACAAGTGGACACAAAACGATGAATATATTTCAATGCCGAGATGGAAAAGATATTATCGATGTTTAAATACTTTTCATGTGTGGGTATATGTATATGATTGTGCGAATGGTTAGGCAGAATAATCCCCAGTACAATTTTAATTAGAGTGCATTCATCATAATCGTAGAATATGATTCGATTTACCAGTTCATATTTCTCATTTACGTCACATATCCTCAACTCACCAGGCAGGGAAAACTCTTAAACAAATTAACAATAATTAAAAATTGACATTTTCAAAGCATTTTGTTCCCTCTAATAACCTGGTGCCATATGACGCGTATGTATAATCTTCTGTATTCTCGGCTAGAGATGGTAGTAAAGAGTGTGTGTGCTGAAATTAATAATAAATCCCATGGAAATGAGAGTAATCATCTAATTTGATTACACATGACCGATGTTTTGGCCGGGGTATTTATCCTGGTTGCTCTGCTATAAGCTTACAAACAGTTTCAAATCACAACACACCATCCAATTATGATTAAAAAAGCGAAGAATTCTTCTATGTATTTTCGATAAAATTTCAACAAACATGTAAGAAAAACAATTAGGAAAGTTTACAGGAAATCAGTATAGTGCATAGCCATGCATGAAAACATGTTTTAATTTACGCAAAAACTGTGGGTGATACGTTGTTTTCGGTATCGTTTCTGTATTCAAATGGTTAAAATATATGAAGCTCACCAAGGCTTTCTAAATAAGCTTATGTGACCTAGACATTTGTGGCATAATGATATTCTTATCTGAAAAGTCAACGCCATAAATATTAAATCATTCTTCTAGCCTGCTCGGATACTTCCAAAGAAGCAAATATCATTAGGAAAGCTATCGTGAAGTCATTCCTGGAGTTAGGGTGAAAAATTTGGTAGCATTGAGCAAATGTTCCTTTTTGCCAGATATAAGATGAGCTATATATTTAATATTTTCAATTAATTTATTTATTCACATTAGGGAGTAAAAGGAAGCTCGAAAATAAAAGTGAGCTGAAGAAGTGACAATCAATCTTGAAAAAAGATGTTTTGTAATGCAAACGAAGGGACGATGGCTAGCTATTGGAATGACAAGAGTTCTAGCTTAAAAAGGAGAATAAACATACAAGGAATGACTGATATAGGACGCCTGAATGGGGGAAACGACAAATAGAAAAACATAGAGGAATTCCACCCGCCCCATGTGCGCCAATGAATGAGTCATTAAATGAAAAGTTTGAAACTTGACCTCCACCAGCGATGGCCACTCCCTGAGAAGGAAAGAAATATTATTTTCCAATTACAACCACCAATATTTTCTCCTTATTTTTATTTTATTAACTCCGATTTTTTTTAAAAAGTAAGACGTTGAATTTATAGTCAAAGAATTCTTTCCCATTATTAGCTGTACTTGAGATGTTAGTAATGCTTACCAGCTTTAACCGAGACACTGACATGTGACTAGAATAATATATCCAAGATCGAATTTTAATGGAAGATAGTTTACTTATTGGAAGTAAATTCTGAAAGGTGATTGTTCCAAACTTCGCTTGCTTTTGATAAATATAATGTATCTTAATGTGAACATATTCTTCTATTACTTGTCGCAAGGTGGTCAAAATTTAGAGCTCAAATTCTAACGTGTATTCGTGGATATGAATAATTTGGAAATAAGATACACCACTATTTTATTCCACATGTAAAAAAAATTTTCAATGGGCATACACTTTAAAAATTATGGATATGTAAACAGAATACCATATCCATCATTAAACTGACCTCTAAATTGCTCA
Organism: Ischnura elegans; assembly: GCF_921293095.1. Classification (NCBI taxonomy): domain Eukaryota; kingdom Metazoa; phylum Arthropoda; class Insecta; order Odonata; family Coenagrionidae; genus Ischnura; species Ischnura elegans. Next base: position 31,766,142 of record NC_060249.1, read on the forward strand.
TAGTGACAGTATACATTATTTATTTCCTGACTAACTTGCCGGGTTTACGCACGTCAACATCAGTACACGGAAAAAAACGTAACGCTATTACATTAACATGTTTATCTTTGCAATCACATATGATGTGGCGTAAGGGTAGAGTAAAATGCTATGAACGGAATCAGTACTGTGTGAGAAGTTAACGGAGAGAAAAAATATTTCGCTGTCTACGAACCCGAATTAATCACGCAACATGAAGTTATACTCCTCCCATGCTTGGAGTGAAATAACAAGCAATACGAAATGTAACCCTAGAGGGGAAAAAACATCCAAGAAAATGTCAGTGTTAACTGTCTATGGCGGTTCACTGATCATATCTAGATGCTCCGCTAGGATTGAATTGACGTGGTGTGATCGCGCGGCGGTTCGGCTCTTGAGAATTGCTTTTGATTCCCGATCTCAGCTTCTCATGTTCACGCCAGTAATACGGGTCAACCGCAACGCTCTCCGAGCAAATAGAAAACTCGGTTCACTTACAACTCACGCCTTCCACAAACATATACAGATTTAAATCACTTCTATCGAAGATCGTTTAGAATTGGCGTCGAATAAAAATCCTCGGCAGAAATAGATGCAGCCTTATAGATCGGGACATCCATCCCATGCGGCCAAATTTATGTAATCGACTCAGATAAAATAATAATGCAGGTTAAAAATGTGATGTAAGATAAGTAGAGAGAGAAAAATAATCTGTATCGGTCAATCAGGGGAAGTAATTCTTGATTTAAAAACTATACAGAGTTCCAGTAAAAGTTTTTGGCACCTTGGCATTAACGCATACTTGGATAGCAAAGGAAGATTCGAGATGTGGGTGGGGCGAAGAATGGAGACGGTGAAGTGGACGGGGAGGAGGAGGAACGACGAAGTGCTGGACATGGTGGGTGAGGAGAGGCAGCTTTTAGATGAGATACGGAGGAGACGGAAGGTATGGATGAAGCGAGTACTTAGCGGGGAGGGGATATAAAATACAGGGTTAGAGGGAAGAATGTTAGGTAAACGAGGGAGAGGAAGGAAAAGAATAGGATTTTTAGATAGATAATGAAAGGGAGTAGGTTTTATTGTGAATTGAAGAAGGAAGTGCATGATGGAAGGGGAGGCCCACGGAATTCTTCTTAAGCACTGTATGGAAACCTACCATAATCGGTAGAATACTTTTTTTGAGATTGGGATTTTTATGAGAAGAGCTGAAAATTGTATCTTCTACAAACATGCGATGAAATGACGAAATATACACGTTTGGCGACTCGTCAAGTCTGCCGATAGTGAATTTTTACGATCCTAATACAACATGATTCTGTGATTTCAAAACACTTTCTCCATTCATGTGTCACCCATTATCCCAGCAAATCCAACTATTAAAGTTCCCAGAATATCCAATGATTGTACTTATTTTTTCTAGTTGTACTTGTAGTTGTAGTTATTTTTTCCGCAGCTCCCCAGTCGATAGACTAGCGCTTTATTCTGTTAACTATCATCACGTTAGCGTCATTTCGTTCTACGCGAATCTGCGATACCAGTTCTCAGCGTTTCTTCCATTTTACTATTTTCTCGCCATTTTCCATTTCTCTCGTGCACTATACACTACCGTCGGTTCCCTTTGTCAATTTTTCCCCACCCCCTCCCACCACCCTCCCCCTCCTTTCACACCCAAGGCCCTCAATTATCCGGCGGCCTAAGGGACAGCGGGGAGAATTGGGGGAAGGGCGGTTGGAGGGAAGAAGGGGTGGAGAAGATGATCGCTTGCGGAGAGATACTAACGAAGATAGGGGAAGTTTACACAGGGTGATTGTTAGTGCGAGGCGGGGGGACGAGGACATGGTCTGTGAGCATGGCCATGGGGAGGGGCTGCTCCGAGAGCCTTCTCTGCCGTAAGTTGCTTAAAGATGGAGGGCGCGTGTGAAGATTGGGAAGAAAGAGAACAAAACGGCTCTTCACGAAGCCACCTGTTGAAAGCTCAATATTCGATTTTGCATAGATATTCATTTTATGAGTCAAATTGACTGAATTTCGACCAGCATTTCAATAAAATATATTTTTTGGACGATTTGTATAGGAATATAATGTCTCACATTGCATCAAAATTAAGTTAAGAACAATTTCATAGCAAAAGTCTAACCTATTTGGTAATTGGATCAACTTACACAATACACAAAATAAAAATGGCTTACCAAATATCTTACACCTCAGAACGACGGTAATATGTCATCAAAAATTTCCATTTTCTTAATTTATAAATTAAGGTAAAGCAAAAAGGACAATAGTATTCGGTTGCAATGTTATAATTTAATATATGGCAAATATTTCATTTTTCGTTGATTTTATCTAATATTTCGTTGCATTTCTCCAAATGTTGGGATTCTATGGTTAAAAATGGTTTTCCCTTCCATACCATCCCAGGCAAAGGCTAGCTTCTCAGTTATGGATCCAAATATTACGCACTAACGGCATTTAATTCTTCCTTATTCGGGAGTTTACGTACTAGCGTACATTATGGTATAATTTAAACAGAAATCACCTATGTACTGATATTACTCAATACGGATAAGATACGATGCAAAAGAAATCTAGAACTACTCATACTACTATATATATTCCATATGGTGAATAAGTAATCGTCAAAATATTAATAATTAATTAATTATAATACTTTATATTTTTCCTCTCCCAGGGCTACCACCTTATCGTGGTGGAGAGGTTTGAGTGCCCCAATGACCCGGAGAGCTATGCTGGCGGGAGCGTATGCTCCTGGTAGGGCCACCGAAGCCAGCCGGGTCGAAGGGTAGGGGACTGACTAAGTGTAGCCCACTGGTCCTCCAGGTTGGGGGTTGTGCGACAGGCCGGTAACCTGCCCATGTAAAACCTTCTTTAACTCATAAGCTTCACAGAGAGCCTCGGAATAGGTTAGGATTCAACAGACGACGACTAGGCAAAAGTAAGGACATGAATACGGGTATAACGGATATATTAAACATAGCCACATGGAATGTACAAGGCTTAGGCAATCACGAGTTAGAACTTAACAACACCCTTAAAGAATACAAAGTGAATATGGCGGTCATCACTGAAACAAAGAAGAAACTCAAAGGGACAAAAGACTTGGAAGATTACGTAATGATATACAGTGGAGTTGATCAGAATAAAAGAGCACGTTGTGGAGTGAGTGTTTTAATAGACAAAAAATGGAAAAATAATATCAGGGAATACACTTTCATAAACGAAAGAATAATAACGGTGCGTCTCAAATTTGATAGGGGTTATTTAACAATACTTGGAACATATGCACCTGAAGATGGGAAAAAGGTAGAAACGGAGATTTTCTATGAGCAACTGCAAAAAGAAATAGGGAAGTTAAATAACAGGGACTACGTAATAATAGCTGGTGATCTTAACGCTAGAATTGGGAAAGAGCCAATTCCACAATTGATTGGAGTACATGGAGAAGACCATCTGAACCAAAATGGAAGTAAATTAAGAGAATTTATAACTTTCAACGAATTAAAAGTAACGAACACATTTTTCAAGAAAAAAGATATCAATAAATTCACCTGGTCAGCCAGGGGTCACCGATCCCTAATTGATTACATAATTGTTAACCGAAAATTAGCCTCGAGGATAACTGATACACATGTATATAGAGGAGCAAATATATGCACCGATCATTTCCTTGTTAAGGCAAAAATACAACTATGGGCAAGGTGGAAGAAGCATAATACGGAAAAGAAAAAATGTCAAGTAAAGAAAATCTTCAAAACATACCTTTTGAAAGAGAGTAGTATTCGAAAACTGTACCAACACAGGATTACACAACTGCTCGAACAGATAAAACCAGAACATGACACCAATAAGGAATGGGAAAATCTTAAGAAAGCTATTTTACAAATAGCTAATGAAGTTTTGGGCACCAGAAATAAAAAGAAACGGAAAAGAGGTTTAAAAATCTGGAGCGAAGAAATAGCACAGGCCATCGAAAATAAAAACAAAGCATACAGAGAATACCTACAGAGAAAAACAGAGGAAACGAAAGAAAAATATCACAGGGTCAGAAACCGCACGAAAGCAATAATAAGGAATGCACATATGATATCATGGGATAGATTTATAAGTGGAGTAGAGGATGATATTCATGGTAGGCAAGAAACAGCATATAAACTGATGAAACAACTCAACAAATCAGAGAAAGATACTGCCCAACTAAATGTTATACCGAAGGAAGAATGGATAGAACACTATAGGAGATTATGGTATGATCCAACATTAGATGATACGATCAACACTCCAGAGGAAACAATAGGAGTAGACCCTATTGATTTGAAAGAACTAGAATGTGCTCTGAATAAGACAAAAATAGGAAAGCTGCTGGCATAGATGGAATTGAATCAGAGCTGATAAAATATGGAGGTACATCCCTACAAATAAGAATCCTCCATCTATACAACATGTGTTGGAAAAAGCTTGAAATCCCAAAGGATTGGAATGTGGCGAAGGTTGTTTCATTGTTTAAAAAAGGAAAAAGAAATAATCCAGAGAATTACAGAGGTATAAGCCTACTAAATACTGCATACAAAATTTACAGTAGAATAATAAATACTAGACTACAAGCTATCTCTGATGCCATTTTATTAGAAGAACAGGCTGGATTTAGGAAGGGAAGATCTTGCATCGACGATGTTTTTACTTTAAAACAAATAATTCAAAAACGAAGAGAGTTCAATCTGGAAACGCATCTGGCATTCATAGATTTTGAAAAAGCATTCGATCGTGTAAATAGAGAAATGTTATGGTCAGTTATGCAGAAAAGAGGGTTTCCTAGACATCTGATAAAAGCTTCCCAGAGTCTATACAGAGACACCAGAATTGTAATTGACACAGGGAAACAGATCACCCAAGAAATTATCATTAACCGAGGAGTTAGACAGGGTTGCAGCCTATCCCCAACCTTGTTTAATCTATACATAGATGACGTTCTAAGAATGTGGAAAGAGAATAATGTATCACCAGGCATAGAAATAGGACCATCTCAATACTTAAATACGATGCTGTTTGCTGACGATCTGGTTATAATACAAGATAAAGAGGACAAACTCCAGATGGCAGTACACAGACTACACGAGTTGAGCAAGCTATACAACCTGAGAATTTCAAAAAACAAAACAAAGACTATGGCATTTTTAGGAAGCAACCCGATAAGAACAAAAATTGTTATTGAGGACCAAGTCCTGGAGCAAGTGTCGCACTTCCAGTACTTAGGATGCGACATAACATATGACGAGGAAAAAGATATTATAAATAAGGTTAACACTTTCCAGAGAATATGTGGCACTATCAGAAGAACTCTAAAGAACAAAACAAGAAAAGAAACACAAATAAAATTTTACAAAGTGATGGCAGTCCCTACTGTACTCTACGGATCAGAATGTTGGGTAACAAAAAAGAAGGAATTAAGGCAGATAGAATCGTCTGAAATGAAATTTTTAAGATCAGTTAAAGGTTGCACAATATTGGATAAAATAAGAAACACTCAAATAAGAGATGAACTGGGTGTCCAAGCAGTCACTGACAAATTAAAAGAATACAAACATAGATGGAAAGAACATTTACTTCGAATGCCAAATGAAAGAATTCCAAAGCAAGCAATGGAATATCAACCATTTGGCAAGAGAAGTATAGGAAGACCAAGGAAAAGATGGTGATGTGGAGCCGGAACAGGCTTAGTAGCCTAATCCTGGAAGGAAGAAGAAGAAGACTTTATATTTTTCGTCAAAGGGTAAGCAATCAGTTTCTCAAGCCCGATCGACCACTCTCACATCATATGCTGAATGCATTCTGTGAGATTACTTAAATTTGATATGAAATTATATTTGATACTCCTAGGAGTAGGCAACGTTCTATTTTCATGCAATTACGCCCAAGTCTTTGTCTTTCCCTCGCTGTCCGGCTTATTTTAAGAATCATTTCTAGCTCCAGCTCTCACAAAGAAAGCAGAAAGTTAATCTAGTGGGCCAACTACACAACCATGCCTTAGCTTATTGTTAGTAATTTGAAAATAGCTCAATCCATCTAAAATAGGTGGTTTCCAATTTATTTTAATTGCCTGAATCGAAAAATTACTACTCCTGGAGTACGCTTTTGGATTTTTTGATGACGATAATTATCTTTCGCGATTAAATGCAAGGTGAAGAATTTCAAGTGCGCGATAACGCGACGGCTAAGTATGAATTCTGGGAAAAGTCCGTGTGACGTCATTCTGATTCCGGCTGCCGCTGTCTGAGGCCACTTTGGTGCGAGGCTACGAGAGCTATACCTGGTAGCGCTTGGCTTGAATAAGGATTATTAATACCCTATCAAACGAAGGAAACTCTCCGACCATGGGCAATTTTAATCGGTGATTATTAAGAGATGTTTCCCTGAGCTCTGTGCCACATACATGCATTGGTAATCTCAGACGATGTAAAACTCCTGACTACTCATATAGGATCTAGATCCCTGTGACGTCACGTGGAGTGGCATCGCATGGCCGCCAATCTGGCCTTTTTCAAATGAGGTTAAAATTGACCATTAACATTCGTCTAAACTTCGTCTACAACCAAATAATTTGTATATTATGAATACACTAATGGTGGGTAACGAATCGCAATCAATGCCTTTCGTTTTCTTTGATGAGGGAAACTACCCTATTCAGGAAAAATCCTTTCATGTCTTTTAATCACTGACAGGCTTATTTGAAGCATCATCTCTAGCTCTCACAAAGAAAGCAGGGAGTTAACCTAGAAGGCCAACTACACAACCATGCCATAACTTAGCATTTTGAAAATAGCTCAATCAATCTCAAATTTACGTTGGCCATAATACATTCTCGGTAGCCACATGCAGAGTTGTAGCCAGCGGCGTAGCCAGGTTCGTTCGGGGGGAGGGGTCCAAAACTAGGGTGGAAAATTTTTGAAAAACAGGGTACTAAGTAATGGGTTTTAAACTAATTCTAACACTTTTCATAATCGAAAAAACAATTTGCTAAAGAAATATTTTGTAAAGTCATGATTTTTCAATTGTTTATTTTGTTGGTATTTATGAAGGAAAATAATTGTGTTTTTATATTTCGGGGGGGGGGGGGGGAGGGGAGGAGTCCTACTGGTGGCTGCGCCACTGATTGTAGCTGATAACTCAAGAGATGGATGCCAAAAATGGTGGTGAAACTGAGGGAAAGGAAAAGGCAGAACGGATCTTGGAGGCGGATGCGGAAGAGAATGAGTTGGGAGTGTTGAGATGGCCAAATGCGGTGCGGGTGTGACACGTGGGAAAATGAGGGAGTTGTAAGCGAAGGGAAGGGGGGTTGGGATGGAAAAAAAACGAGCCAAAGGATACACTTTGGGGTTCTCTTCACTATTCAAATGAAATTGTGTGGGAGATAGCGAAAGAGCGGAGGTCTTAATGCGTGAAACGGAAAATGAATTTGCCGAACGGTTATGATTACCACCACCTCCACTCCCTCTGCCGGCCATTACGGAAGGCTCGCGCTAGCGGAACAAACAATCTTTGCCGTGCGCACCGCCTTTCTTTAAACTTAAAGACGTTTTCAGGAAGAATCCTTGTGCGGAAGAAATGAGGGAAGATTGCGAAGAAGAGATTACGTTTTGTAGCATTCGTGAAATATTCAAACTTGCAGGAGAAACCCTCCCCCCTTACCATCGTCTTTAGTGAACTTGATAATATCAACTTTACCAGAACTATTGAAGTAATTGAGAATTAGTGTTCTTTTAACGGAAAAAATGACATTTTCATGGCCTTTTGTAATTAATTATATTCAATTTAATGACAATATACGTCTGTCTTTCTGGGTGGACTTTTCAAACGCTTCATGATAAAGTGACTAGAAATTCTACATGCTAGCTTCTATTTATTGACAATTCAATATTATATTTATTTTACTGAGATGATATATGATAAACTATTTATCATATCGCTTAACGTTTAGCTTGGTGTCCGCCACTAATATATTATTACTCCATGGAAAGGTTTATGGAGTTTAGCTTTATTGGTTTGTTCAAGTCAACTCTGATTGTTTAAAGATTTAAAAATTTTACAGCAAGTTGCTGATATGAAACTCACCGTCTTCATTGATGTTTTTCATGCTATCCAACGTTATGGGGCCGTTGCATATATTTTGCATAAAAAATAGCGCAAATCTAAAAGACTCAACTTAATTCTAACAGATTGGAAACAGAAAACACTTCTTTTTTATCAACTGCTTACATTTTCAAAACAAATGTAGAGAGTTTCTGTCTCATTCCAGGAAATGGAGGCTGTGAATTGCGTGAGTCACATATCAAATCCATGCAATACCAATAGGAGATACAGAACGGTCTCATTACTCCGTCTTATATCCTCAGAAAAACATCTCTTTTCACCTTATTGAACAGTTTTATGGAGGCTCATAGATATATTTCATATTCCAAATGTAATTTGAAGGCAAAAAAAGGCACATTGCATTTAAAAATGGTAAAACGCGTCGTATGCGTTGGGAATAAAGTTTCGTGATGAGTGCTGCACGATAATCTCTAATCATTCACAAGGCGTAGTCACTAAGCACTGCATGGAATGACTCAAACGCAGCAGGAGCAAAAATTCTGATGAGGTATCATACAGGTGTGAACAACACGAGTCGACCTAATTTTAGTGCTCATTGCTAGTTTCTCTCCATGACTCAGGGCATTTCTGATTCAATCACCGTTATGCGCTCATACGCATGCAGTACTCCCTTACTTGACTGTGGAAGTCTTTCAATTGGCTTGGAAACATATTTCTAATCAAAGAGAAATCTTAGTTTATAGATATTCTTAGTTTAATGAATAATTCAACAATTGGAAGAATTTCAGAGAAATGAATGCTACAGTAGAATTTTTTGACTACCAAGGGCTAGGTAAAATATATGAGTAGCCATGAAGAAGTATATTAGAGGCGAAGAAAAAACAATTTGTTTTGATAAAGTCCTCATAAATTTACTATTTGGCAATAACTTAAGGACTGTATTGAAATAACTCTCGCGCTAATATTTGAAACGATCCTAGTTATAAGCATCGCCTGTCGTAAAAAAGGCAATTAAAACTTATAACCGTTATTTGAAAGCTATAATTCTGAAACAATGCAAATGTATATTCCACCTCACACACTCAGAATAAACAGTAAATACTATTATTTGATTGATATGTCCTTGGATAGATCTTCCTTCACTACCGGCTGCGGGTATATGAAGGATACAGTATTTTTTCGCGAAAAAAAATCTATTTCTCAACCATTATTCATCTGCATGGACAATTAAGCGATAAATTGGCTTATAATCTAACAAACTGGACTCATTTTTCCAATATAACTATTTGAGTTATTCTACCAGTTTTCCGTTTACATGATTCTACTCACTTTTGCTCGAATCTTTGCCCCAAGACGCCCCTAAAAAAGCTCTTTGACCTTATCTGGCCAATCTGACAGTTCTTACAATTTTTTTAGCCCTGAGATGTAACACTGTATCTCTCTCCGTTTTTGAGATAATAATTAACGAAATAGTGATTTTACACGATTTGGCCAAAATTAAAAGTTCTCCGATCGGTCTGAAAATTGATTTCTTAGCGTACCACGTGGTTCAGATTCGAATATTGACAAATTTGAAAAATCGATTTTTTGACCCCCGAGTGCTTCCGAAAAGTAGAGGCATAGAGGCAGTTGGCAACACTATAATAGATATAAAATATAGTGATGACAATATTTCCTAGGTTTTCAGACGATTTAAGAGGGGGTCGTATCTCATCCCGTTCACTCCAAGCAGTAATACGAATCAGTCAGTCAGTCACTCAGTTGTCGGAAATCGGATTTATCTATATATATAAAAGAAAGTCGAAAATCGTGTTAGTTAGAACACTTATAACTCGAGAACGGCTGCACCGATTTCAATGAGATTTGGTTCTTTGGATTCGTCACAGGCGGGGTTAACATATAGGCCATTAAAAAAAAGGATAATTTCACACAAAAAATTCATCTCTTTCCTATGGACATGCATTTAGGAGTTATAGTAACACAACAATTGATAAGTCGGTCAAAACTACAAATTAAATAATTAGTTTTGTTTTTACCACTTTAATAACTGAATTTAGTAACAATATAACATTTTAATTACTAAATATATTCAAAATATTAATTAAATGAAAATTAAATTTTAAAAATTTAATTCGAGCTGATTATAAGCCCAGCCGTGGCCCAGCTCGAGTTGACACTTCACTACCGTGTTTGTAAACAAATCTCCAAGCAATTGTTGACAAACGGTAATGTCCGTGTTCCTGTCGAGGAATCGAGTAGTTTGCTCATCAACAAAGAGTTCCAGAATATGATTGATCACCAAAAGAATCAAAGATGGTTGATTTAGCGAGCAAGAACGAAGATGTGGATGACTAAAACGAGGTAAATTCAAATAGTTCGTACTCTGCATGGATTCGAATCTTTTAAATGTGTAACAAACGAAGACGAAATCACCAACTATCTATCTGAATATTTTAAGTCCTTGGACGTACCTGGCTTACCAAGGCACGATTTACAGAAAAATGTAGTTTCTGTGCTCATGATCTTTCGAAGCCTAAACCAACCATTACTATCCAACGGAACGTGTTTGATCATTAAAAAAATTGGTGATGAATGTGATTCACGCAACTTTACTCAAAGGAAAATTCAAAGGTTAGGAAGTCCTCATTCCGTAGATTCCATGATCTCAACTCATATGCCCTTTTGAGCTAAAACGTATTCAATTTACAATTCGTGTTGCATTCGTGATAACGATTAAAAAATCGCATGGTCATTCTTTCAGTTTTTGTGTTGTTTGTGCTCATGTGCTAATGAAAACCCATGATTTTCTCATGGTCAATTTAGCGTGCTATGTTCACGAGTCGATATACCATCCTCTGTATTTCATCCTTCGCTTCAAGTGCGTAGCTAGGATAGGGGGTTTTGGGCGTAGCTAATACCACGGGTCTGTAGGGTATAGAAAACTCGCTAAGGTAAGCGGGAAGTGTGGGGGCACTTCCCTCAGACATTTTTTGAGATAAATGGTTCAAAATAGTGGGTTTTGCGGCTGTGTGAATAGTTAAATATGTTTTGTTTGTTAGTCATCCGTCCCCCTAATATTAATAACAAATTCTTTCATAAAAAAATTCTCTAAGCTCTTGGGGGGGGGGGGAGTTATCCCCAAAAACCTCCCCTCGCTGCGTCACTGCTTTGCTTCGCTATATTTATTTAGCTTCATCCGCTTCATCTTGCGCCTGATAACAAAACAAAAACTGTTGTTTCTCAGAAGGTGCTTGACGCAAGACATTAAACCCGAATGTGTAGGGCTCACCGTGGTGCGTTTACGCATGCAGTACGTTTACGCAGTGCATTTTTTCCAAAAAGAGATACTAAAACTGGCGCGCCTTAAGTCATTTAATGCGAATGCCTCTTCATAGGGGCTTTTCTTGCACGATTTTGAGCATCAGTCAAGCGTCGGTCTGGGGTAGTGTCAACCTGCCCCCTGAATGGGCCAAGTGTATGCAACAGACTTGGACCTAAAAACATTTTTTTACAGCTAATAACGCAAATAGCCAACAACTGAATGCGTATAATTTTTATTTCATGAACTGCTTTATTAAACCACAATGCCCAAAATTTCTTAAGCTAAAACGTAAGAAAATTTGTTGAAAAAATCCGCGTAAACGTGCTCCGATTCACCCTATGTAGATTCAATAAAGAAAATGTCTTTCTGACAAGCAATTTTGGTACTCATTTACGTAGTTTTATTGAATTTGTACCCTTATTTTATTATAATAAATTAAACATGATTAAAAACGATACAGCCGCTCTTGATTTATAAATGGTGTAAGTAAACTGTAAGTTCATTGATTGTTAGGCGGTACGAAGTTCGCCGGGTCAGCTAGTAGTTTATAAATGTACCATTTGCATCACACATCTAAACATTGAATGAATGTGAAGAAGTTAAGTTCAACTAAGATGGTTTGAACCCACCTCTGGCCTTGACGAAGCCAGGAATGGCGTTTGCGAGGGAGGGGCGGGGGCCTCAGGGGGAAAACTTTCTGAAAAACAGAGCACTAACTAACAGAGTACTATGTAGAGGGTTTTAAACTAATTTTAACACTTTTCATAAACGCAAAAACTTATTTTTTCAAAGAAATCTTTTGTAAATTCATGATTTTCAATATTTATTTTCATTTACATTGAAGCGAATTGTGCTTATATTATTTTAGGGAGGGGGGTTCTGGTACCTCGCTACGCCACTGACCACTCGCTGGTTGATGAATTTCACCGAGTTGTGGCATATCCAATTTTTTTGTCAGCAATACTATTAAGAAGCCCACAAATTCACTCCAGAATGAGCGGCGACTGGAGAAAGAAATATGGATAGGGAAGAGGGAAGGGCTCGCGGAAGAGGATAGGATATGAGAACGGAAATAGCTCGGGCATCAATGAGAAAATAAAGGATTGAGTTGTTTGATTAGATTGAATTTTCGGTTGGGAGAAAAAGCCTTCTGAAGGTTGAGGAACTCTTGTGGGTGAGCCAGAGTTGTGAGTACGCACGAGAAGAAAAAGGGAAGGAATAGACAGAGAGAGAGAGAGAGATGGACAATTATTTTTTATCCCTCAACCCACCCGCCAATTATCCATTGTTCCCCGGAAGGCTTCCAATTCTCCTGTGAGACCGGATGGAAAGAAGTTGCCGAGAAGGAAAATGACGAGAGGGAGAAGAAGTATTACTTACGGGAGCAGCTACGATGATGCGACGACACAGAAGAACGCACATATACGCGCGTAAAATTTTCCTTCCTCTTTCGTTTCTGTTAAAACTGCTCCACTAAAACATAGTGATCCATTGTTAACAGTCGTCGCTGCATAAAATATGACATCAAAAATGCTTATTGAAAGTCTCGATCCGAGACTCCCCGTACTACAGTCGCATTTCATAACGACCAGACTACGGCGTAAGTTGTTGTAATTACGTTCTCAAGTCAGCTAAATACTGCTATAATGGTTGCAGCGCCTGCATTTTGGTGACCATTTTTGGAACTCCAGATTTGATATTTATGCCTAAATATTACGCGAAATACAGTTCAGAGCGTGGTTAAAGAGTAAGAAAATTGTATCTGTTCATCTGAACATCAAGTTCTGACCTATCCCATAAATTTCAACGATCTAGGTAATCGAGAAGTGGTCGAAATTGGAGTAGCAAGATTTTTCCTGGAAGGGCAAACAAGAAAGCGAGTATGATAAAACGTGGTAATAAGATAAATTTTCTTTATTAGCGCTTCTGCCTAATTGTCCATGTTTGAGATACAAGTTAATTCTGTCAATTTTCTACGATAAAAACCCCTAAAAATAGAATATTATAGTGCTAGTTTTTCAAATAATAGAGTAAAATCATATTGAACCATTGTTAAAATTCATCAGCGTACCTGATGTGAAAAATGTTCTTCACTAGCGGTACCTACAGCGTAATTGTCGAAATTTCAGATACAAGTGAGTGCTGAATATATCCCGCAATAAAAATCAGTAAAAATGAATTTTAGAATATGAGTTTTAATCATGCATTACGAAGCGAAATCGGGGTAAAATACGACCCCTCGAGCAGGAGTTATACGCCCTCTTAAATGACGCCATCACTCCAATAAGCTGACTCTGTGACGGAAAACGTCCGGGAGCAGCAGGAATTGGAACTTGTAAATTTAAGTTCCAATTTATCTCGCAGGAACTTTGAAAGATCGCACCATCTTTTGTGGCATATTTTGTAAGAAACGTTCCATTGACAACGACAGAAGATAGAACTAAGAGGGAATAAAACCGATGATTCAGAATCTGAGTTTTTGCGAGTGAATGGTTTGATTGAATTCTTTCCAGGTGTCCAACTGGATTGGGGTCTACATGTTGAAGCAGGGGCGAATCCAGAATTTTTTTCTGGGGGGAGGGGGACGAACAAGACTCTGACAGGCAAACGATCTGCTCGTACTTGAGATTAAAAACAAGATACAGCAATTATTGTACGAAATATTCTCTTTATTTTAACATGAAAGTTATTAATATGAAATTAAATGATTGAGGCTCCTTAATACCAAAAAAAAAAACGATCGTAATGATAACCCTATAAAAAAAATTGTCTATTTTTTTAATGTGCCCCACCCCCTAAATACGCCTATGTGTTGAAGGCCGTCACATCGTCTTCCGGGAAAGTCATCCAACGAAACGTCGCGTCGGCCCACAACATGTAGACCCCAACCTGATTGAAACCGAAAAGAATTTATTGTAGGTAGACGTTACGACGATCAAAAAGAATGCGCATTGCACATATGCGTGCAACCTATCTCTTTTCTGTTCGTGGTTGTACCTACAGTGATTGTACATAGTGGATTATTGAAAAAAATATCTTTCACCTTAAATATGAATATTTTAAACCGCTAACTGCACTCATGAAAAAGTTTCATATTTGACACATAAGTGATTGCTTGCAAGTGTCTACGCTTTATACCTAGGTACGTTCAATATAATGGCGTTATAATTAAACAAGTAATCTGCGAAGAAATTAAGACCAAATACGACCCGCCGAGCGTTGAGTGTTACTTCATCTTTCCTGAAGCCATATGCACATATGTTGACTTGTGGCGAATTACACCTGTGAGAAACAGATTGACACTTGGATGTTTCGGACTTAACACTTCGCAGTGTTGACCTCTCAAATGATATTATCTCATTGTTTTAATAAAACATTCCACAGTTGTAATGTTATGCATGTTCAATCATAGAGCTTATTCTTCGACATTTTTCAACATGTGATATCTCTTGAAACATTGCCCTTGTACAATCGCATCGCCTTGTTATATGAGCTCAACTAGATGTTGGACCTGATGACTCTTTCCTGTTCGTAAATGTACAGTGATTGTACATAGTGGAATGTTTTCAAAAATATCTCTCATCTCATATGAGGGGGTGAGAAGCCAAGGGGTACGAGTGATTTATTTTCCTAAAAAGAGATAGTTACAAAAATTAGATATAGAAAAAACGAGAACAACTAGATATTTAGTGTTGTATTTGATTTTCCACTTGATGTCAGCACAGAACGGAGATTCACTCGTATCCCTTCGCTACCAAGTTTTTGTACATATCTTTCATCAATTTCTGTACCTAATTCTATTTAGAAGAAAAATCACTTTTATCCCTTGGATTCTCACCCATTCATACATGAATATTTTATTGCTAGGCCCGTCGAGCAGTCTCGAGGTGAGGGCCGCGAAGAGTTAAAGGGATCACATAACATAAAATAGCATTTCTTTGCATAAGATGTTCCACAGATCAAGAGAGAACAAAGAAATTAGAAGTAAATGATTATTTTGGCTCATTGACTGCTGCGAATGCGAATTTGTATTACTTATACCATCTGAAGATCAAAATTTTACGCATCAATAAAAGACCTACGAAGCAATAAGGCCCTAGGAATGGATTACATTTTGGCAGAGAGGTAATTAAAAATGCAGGAGAGAAGACTTCAACTTAGCTTTAATAAAGCATCTTCAAAATGTACTCAACAGGAGATGTACCAGGACACTTCGAGAAGAACATCATTCCGATTCCCAAATAGAACATAGCGGAGAAGTGTGAAGACTTTTGGACTGATAGCCTGACAACACGTGCGTCTAAAATATTGACAAGAATCATCCATAGAAAAAAGAGCGGAATAATTCTTGAATAAGAACCAGTTCGGATTCAGGAAAAGTAAGGGCACTTGATCACAAGAGTACGATAGAATAACTTGGTCCGCCACTTCATGAGAAATGATGGCACGAAGAAGACAATCGTCGAGGGACGGGAAAAAGTGAAGGGGGCGTCCCCGAATGAGTAACTTAGGACAGGATATATTATTAAGGGTGCAAAAGAGGAGAAGTAAGTCAATACTAAAAGACTAGCAAAAAACAGAGTGGACTAGAGAGCTGCGTCAAACCAATCTTGGTATTGTTGACTTAAAATGATGATGATTATTATTTACAGATTATGCACAATATGTGGCATTAGTTTAGTAATCCTATATTTTTTATTCTTGTCTCTACCTCTGTTAAACAATGACCTTAAGTACTTGGGGTTTAGACCAAATAATATGAAAGTGATTTGCCTACGATTCGGTTTATTTTAAGCCATCCTCAGGTCTTCAAATGAAAAAATTATTGTGCAATATTGATACATAATTTTTTATAATAATATTATTTATATTGTTATATTATTATTATATTATTATTTTGCTATAATTTTTTATTATACCTATTATTTAAAAAATATTACGTGTAACCTTTTATTTATGTATCAATATTGTGAAATCATTTTTTCATTTAAAGCCCTGAGGATAGTTTAAAATAAACCAAGACGTAGGCAAATCACTTTTGTATTACTTGGCATAAACTCCAAGAACTTCAGATCATTATGGTTATTCTTTCTTGCAGGAGTCAGGAATTGGTGGGTTTTGAAACATTTCCATATTTTTTACTTGCATCATTTAAAAATATTTCAAATATCCAGTAAAAAAAGAAAGATTACATTAATATTATGTACAATTAAACTTTTTCTTCACCCATATTTAAAATTTGGACGCAAGATCACATCAAATATTTTAATGTTTTATTACAGGACCATCACTTTACACGATGCTATTTATTTACACGAATCCATTCGATTAGAATAGTGCCCGCTAAGTGCCCAATCTGAATGAAACGCCAATAATGATATTACACTCACAAGATTTCACATCGCTACAAAAATGATTCATGGAGTGCTTTCAGACGAGCTTCCAAGAATACCATTCTCTCTTTTGTCCTCAATTATCCGAGGCTATGCCTATCCCGACCCCGCCTGCCTCTTTATTCCGCAGATATTGATAGACGAAAACCGTCCCACCCGATGTATGTGCATAGCTCGGTTTAACTGCGCCCTATTTGGCCCATTTCAATCCGTCCGGAACGAAAACAAGGTTTCATTTCTTTCGGGAAGAGTCTAGAAAAATAAAAAAAGTAAAACAATCGAATCGAGCCTCTCCGAAGATCGCTGCTCCCTAACCAACCCATTAAATTTCTTCCCTGGACGGAAATAAGTTCGTCCTCCACACATTTACGAAACTTCCGAGCCCATCTACTGCCTTGCAACAATGGTCGATTTTCCGTCGTATGGTGACGAAGGAGAGAAAAGGTTTGAGGGGTGGGGGCAAGGTTTAGGGGAAAGGGGAAGTTTGTAGTCACAGGGAAAACTAAGCAAGAAGCTTTGGGAGGTTAAAAGTGGAGGAAGTAGAATAGAGGGAAAATTTAATCGTACTTAATCAAGAAATAATTTTGCCGGCCTCGGCGGCGCGGGCGGTGGGGTAAACTCCCGACTTCCAAACCGAAGGTCGCTGGTTCAGATCCCGCGTTGGTAAGTTGCCCCTACCCATAGTATGGGTGTATGTGAAGAATGATCGCATGCTTTCTTGGAGTATAGAATCGTGGAAGGTTACTCGGGAATTCCACCGGGTCAGGTTGTCCAACTCCATCTCCAGCCGAAGTTTCTATGTACGAGTTGTCCATCGTCATCACGACCTGATGGAGTTGGAGAACCTGGCCCGTTGAATTCCCAAGTAACCTCTTACGGGTGTTTGTGATAATCCTACGCTAATATTTAGTAAATGAAGCGTTGACATGCGAAAGATAGTCAGTCACTAAATGTGAATTTTACAGGATACGAAAGAAAGAGATTTGCCAACACTGTGAAGCTTTTATTAGTGTATAAACTTTGTCAATCGTTGAAACTGATATATTGTACAAATGGACTTTCTAACTTGTCCACGCCAATGGCATATGAATTTACCACCTTCTCCATGAAAAAATTAAATTTCAGTATTTTTCTCACTTACTACCTTTCCCATGTCAACGATCCAAATATTCTCAGCTGTAAAAACCTTAAATCCACATTTTTCGGGGCGGTGAAGATGAAAAGAAATAAAAAAAGTCCTCTGTAATTACTACCATTCATCGGTAAATAATATTCGGTAATATTGTAGAATAAACTACACGATGAAATTTTTTTATTAGAGGAGCAGGAGATGAGGAGGAAAAACTACTCTTCTTCATTACTGCTACAATAGAGTATTCTCCAGTCGTTCACAGGATGTGCTGTCACCCGCTGTGCGTTTTAATGGGTTTACAAAATTTGCCACTTGCGACGCTAACGGTAGACTTTTCGTCACTCTTCTTTTCCTTGAGATTCGTTATCTACTTTGCGGCAAAACAGAAACATCGCAATTTCATCTTAAGGAACGTGTATCACCAAATATCGTCTTCTTCCCGGCAGAAATTAATATTCGTTACTTCTACATTATGAATTAGATCCTTAAAAATCTTCTAAAATTCGTTCCAGTTCGCTCACCAAAGCGAGGTTAATTGATCCAGATCCTTAATTAAGCTGGCTCTGGCAGCCTCTGGTCTTTTGCGAAAAGCTCGTAGGGCTAATCCTATACGCCACATTTCTCCGAATCCCCTCAGATATCACCAAAGCTCAAGTTTACGAGCCATATGTGTTTAACACAGGCGTGGCAAAGCTTAAATAGCTCAAAATGACGTAACTTTATTTGGGAAGTGCAAAGTTTGTTTTAGGAAAATAATATCTGGAGACAATTTTTGAAATATGATTAAAACTGGTCGTAAATATTAGTTCTAACTTAAAACTTATCTGTGATATTGCGATTATCACGATATTGGAAAAGAACTAGTTACCTTCGTATTGGTTAACTGAGTTGATTAATTAATTAAGATCCTTCTTTGAGGACTTAGATAGGACCAGTGGGATGGGGGATTAGGGATAGATCCCCCCAAAGCCTCAGAGAAATAAAAAAATTATTTACAACCATTGCCTAGTTTTGATGTATGATAACTGCATCTGCTTAAAGCTAAATTTTTAGTACCAAAATGATGTAAAATTTATTATCAGGCATGTCAGTTTTCAAAAATTTTCCCGGAATCCCCGTTGCCTGAGGGGTGTCGCCCCCACCAGGCAACCCGATCCCCCCCAAAGTATATACCTAGTTACGCCATTTAGGGCTGTGGGTACAGGAAATCCTGAACCAATTCTGGGTTTTGAAGAAATCGTCTTCCACTCCGGTTTAACGGTAACGTATACCGAACCGGTTTTTTTTCGTAGAGGTGAACAAGCCTGCTAGTTCTGAAGAAAACCGAATCGCTTAATCGATTAATCGGAAAACCGCACAGCCCTAGCCTCAGATGATGAGCTCGTCTTAGCATTTTATTTATTCCAAACTCAGCCGTATGAAATAATTCGATGAGCCATTTTTAATTGGAACATAATAATTATAACATTTATTTCCTACTAGTAATTCATTTATTTGACGGAAAAATAACCCCATATAAAGGAATCAACGGTAGGGGATAAATGGAGAATCTTTTCTGAAACAGGGATTTGCGAGGAAACCATCGACCGTCATAGGCTGAGTCCATGCATTTTCACCCGTGACGGCCGAGGAACGGAGCGGCCTCGTCTGGGAATTGATAAAAACACCAGGCAAACCCCGAAAAAATAATTGCATGGAAATGAAGATTAATAACACACAGCTGAAGATTAATTCATCATCGAAAGCCAGGGAGGAGGAATTTCTCGAGACGGAAGGGAAAGATAACGAAACGGAGTCCCAGGGAATCATAGCTTTAATTCGTTCGCGGGAACCATGGGCGAGTAATTTAAACGCTTTGCGGGTAAAAAAAAGAGTAACAAATGATAGCTTAGGAAGGCGTAGAATAGGAGGGCGAGTGTCATTTTTTCTGCTTTCGTATCTCACCCTTTTCGGACTCGGCTTTTCGTGAAGGGCCGACGCTTGCATTTACACAAAACAAATGCGCTTCGGTGTATCTCAGGAAGGAAATCTGCGCATGGGAACATACCAAGGGAGTGTGTTCGGAAGAAAAATTGCTCACGGTTTTTGGTGTGATACGGATCACCTTAGTTACCTATGGGGAACGTGTTAATAGCCCGAAAAGCATTACGGAGCCGTCAGTGGTACCATTTGTATCCTCCACGATGATCAGCAGTGGAAATGGCCGAGGTGGGAAAAGCAGTCACACCTTTCTGGAAGTTATGCATTTAATTACGCCAACCTTGACTATATTTTCAGCTATGTGAGTACTTAGATCAAATATAAAATAACGGGAAATATATCATTAATGCAGTCTATATATGCAGTATATTTCTTTCAAAGATTCTGATGATTGTGCTTTGAAGCATCGACATGATAGACTTATGACAATACAGAGGTCGATTATTGCTTATCACTTCACTTAATTGATTTGGAGAAGTCGACTGCTTTGCAAATGAAATGCAGGCTATTGCATAAAGACAATCGAGAGACTGAGTTCATCACACTTTGAAAGGTTTGATGAAGACTCCAAAATTAGGGTGTAATATCAAAACATTCATAACTGGTCCCATCTTTAAATGTTTTTTTAAATGCCACTTATAAGAATGAGAGCGTAGGGAAAAAATATTGGTACACTAAAGAGCCGCTACATGTTAGGGATATGCAATTTTAGAATTCATTCAATAGATTTGACTGCTTCAATTTGATAAAATGCTTCAATTCGATAAAGATTAAAAAGTACGCAAACATGACGGAATTTATGCTTCAATTATGATCGAAAAGGTAGGAAGTAACTAATTTGCAAACGGGTAAATATGGTCGCCGAAAGTATAAGGGACCAGCGATATTTTTGTTATTCAAACCCATTTATAATGATGGAAATGATCTTAGATACGAAGACCGTTGGGGTCTCTAAATTGACCTTAATGGAGGATTTCCGTCCCATAACCTAAATACTTAATGGATGAGAGAGACAGTGACATCATTTTATGATTTACCGGGAAACACAACCCTCAATCTGATATCGATTTTAAGTCGTTTCCAGAGAGTAAGAGAAAGAGATGGAGAGGGGGATATAAACAGAGATCTAGATCGAGAGGAAATCACGATTAAAGCGAAAATCATTACATCTGTCTTCGACGGGAGGATCGAAGCACGACAGGGATTTCGTGAACACTATGAGGGATGACAGAGCATATCGGATTCACGAAAAACGTCCAAGTCTATATTAATAACTCATTTTCTGGGGGAACTCACGGAAAACGTGATTGCAGGAAGAAACTCCGTCTCGGGGTCGAAATGGGCAAAATCACGATGGGGTAGATGCACGTTAATGAAGTCGCAAAAGTGGAATACGGGCGAGAGCTCTGCACGGAAAAGTGCAGCGGTTGGAAAATCCCGAAGAAATCCAAAGCCTCGCCGATGTTCGTTTTTTTTTCAAGTCCCAGGAAGGCCTAGCACGCCCGCATTTTTATTTCTCCTCTTCGTCAAGTTGTATAGTTCCTCTATGCACTTCCACAGTCATCATTTATAACTCCTGCCCCTCCTCCTAAATGACAGCTGCTTTCATCTAGTCTTCCAATGTGCCACGATTGCGCCCGAAATTTAGGTTTTAAGCATGTCTTACACGAAACATGTAACTGCATAGTCTAATGCACGTACGTACTTGCATTTTAAGTTGTATCATGGTATGGTATGGTATTCGGAGGAGGCGACTGACAGCTGAGGTCATTTGCGTCATGAGGGAAGGGTATATGGAGGGAAGGGTGGAGAGCTCTTAACGAAAGGCGCCAAGGGGACCACGGCTTAAAACCCCATCCGGCGGACGGAGTGTTGCGCTTGAAATGTCCTCCACACAACATTCAAGCAGGGATCGGGCAGTCTCTGAAAATTCTCAACCACTGTCGGGATTTGAACCCGAGCCCGCCGGGTGGGAAGCCAACACACTAGCCACCACACCAACCCGATCCCCTAAGTTGTATCCTTTCAGCCACGAAATGTATTGATCGCATACACAAATCTGCGAACGCAAGGTGACAAAATAGGCTCTGCTCTAATTTTATAAGTATTGCACACACCTTGAGAAAAAAAGCAGTTTGAAAATAGGCTATTTCGCTCCCCGTGTAATATGGCTATGCGTAATTTAGGATCGGCGCATCTCCATTCACAGTTAATTTAAAAGCTTGCTTAAGATTAAAAGCCAAGTTTTTAAATACCATCGAAAATCCAAAGTTTTATGCCTCCTTCGTTTATACCCCACAGAGCGAAGTGCTGTATTTTATTTACAGTGGAATCTATTTTCCATTTCCAATTTTTTTTACAAAACTTTTTTCCGTATTTGACGTTAAGTTATCGGTCTTATTAGATATTAACCAGCGCGCCAGGTGAAGAATAAGTATATGGAATGCGGTATAGCGTTATGATAGTTAGCAATGATGAGTAGAAATCCTACTTGCAGTATTACGACACAGAGGGGTTGAAAAGGCACCAAAAATAAGAAATATAGAACACTAGCATTGATTGTTCCTTACACGAAATGTAGAAATTCCTACTTAATCTCTATTATTCTTCAGTCATGAAATGGTAAAATACTTCCTAATACGTTTCGTTTCCAATGAATGAGAACCTCTCCGTTATATAGTACCTATGCACTACAATCATTCAGGTTATGTAAATGTGAAACCTCGGCAGTTATACTCAATGGGTATGACGTCAGATTCATAAATTCTTCCATAATCAGATGCTATGCTTAAGCATATAGAAGGGATAAGTTTCCCTTTTCAATACCTAAAATTTTAATTGAGTAGATCAATCATTTACTTAAGAAAAAGGATGACGTAATTTTCATGCTCTTTTTCCCCAAGTCAAGTTGAAATGAAACACAAGATAATTGAATCATTGAGACAAAGTACATTTTCAAACAAGCAAAAAATGTAAATTGCTAAAAAATATTTTACGCGATTTGCAGAGTAGGTACACCAGTATTTAGATGGCTAACCTGGCAGTCCACGAAAAAATTTTAATGGCGCAATCTCGAAGAAAATACTATAGGTAACATCGCCCTGACAGGATAGCGAAGTAATTAATAGAATGAAATATCTTCTCGATGAAGCCTTAGAAATCGGTCAGGTCTAGTTTCATTTCAAATGCATTCAATGCTCACCCTTATTACGTCAGCACTATATTTTTTAAATATACTTG
This sequence comes from Ischnura elegans, assembly GCF_921293095.1. Taxonomy (NCBI): domain Eukaryota; kingdom Metazoa; phylum Arthropoda; class Insecta; order Odonata; family Coenagrionidae; genus Ischnura; species Ischnura elegans. Next base: position 31,789,330 of record NC_060249.1, read on the forward strand.
ATTCGGCCAAAGGGCAAAGATCCCGGAAACGCCAGGTGATATAAATGCTGGGTAGACCCTCCCGCATGTAATTTTCTAACCTTTCCTTTGGGAGGGGTAGTAACACCTCACGTCCACACATGCACGTAGTCAGCGGAATGAATTATAATAATATCCGGGGAAACAAAAAAGGCAAAGAATGAGATATCCGGTCTTGGAGTGAGGATTATATACTCGGCTCGATTAAGTTTTGTGGGTGCCACGGGGCTGTTCATTAGCGCCCACGTCACTCAAGAGGTCATTCACAAATGCGATGGCCCATTCGAATGATCCTAGCATGAGCCCGAAAAAAATTATGATCATTCACATGAACATAACAGGACATGATTTACTACTTTATGCTATCAGATAAAAATTACCTGGGAATTTTCAGAAAAAAATAAGTTTGGTAAATTTTAACGAATGCGACCATAAAGTACAATCAATAAATTCCGTACTCTACGCTCTAAACTCAATTTTACCGTCAAATATTAAAAAAATTAAAGTCCTAATAAGAAAGGGCTAATTGATAAAAATGTTTATAAATTTCATGCCTTTTTAAGCTATGAAATTCCAGCAACATATTTGATTGAATTATTCGGAGAGCTACCTTAGCGAAGTAAAAATCTTCATTTAATTAAATTAATTAAATGTTAATTGCCGGTAGAATCTTGAATTTTAGTCGTATTTTTATCACGCATAAAAATTATTAATTTATAGACAAAATATCGGTGTCGTCTCTGCGATGCAGCTGACTTAGAAAATGCTCCTCAAATAATAGAATGTCATTGGCTCCGAATGACATTTGTAACAAAAACCTATGAAGGAAATAGGTTATGGAACTTCCTGTCGGCCCACAAATACATAGGATCGCCACTATACGCAACCAAATACCATAATACGATGTGATGGTTGTACACTGAGCTAATAGCAAATTTTATTCTAATTATGTATTCATTAATCGTTAGATAAAAGCCTATTATAAAGTGTGATAATGGAGTATATATTAAATGCAGTAATACTCTCCATTTGAATTAAAGAGGGGTGTTAGATAGGGGAGGGAAAAGAGAGGGGGGCGATTCGTCATATGCTATTAAACTATTTAAATCCGCAGATTACTTCTTCATGGTGGTACTAGATGTGGAAAAAAGTTTCTTAGTGTTATTATGGATATATAGGTAAAATAAATATTTGGGGCTTTCACGCTCCATTACCAAAATGCCGAAGGACGCGCTTAACATCACTGATATACGAAATGCATACGTCTCAAACCTCACCAATCCAAAGCTAACTTCGCGGGCTGAAATACAAAGAGAGAGCAATGGCCAATGGATGAAATCATCCGAGATCTTTAACACTGCAAACCAAAAATCTTCCCGAATGAATGGATTAACCAGTAAAATACTTAAATAATACCATTCCCTCTTATTCTTACACATTTCTTACTCTTTTCCCACGCATTTTCTCTTCAAATTGTCCAATATCCTCCCACACCCTTTCCAAGATTTGGCGTAAATACGGCATTCTTTTCGTTGCAAAGAACAAGTGGAGGAAGATAAATTTAAAAATATGAAAAACATCAATAGAAACAGTTTTAATACTATTTACTAAATAAAATTTATTTCTCATTCCTCATGCTTCTACTTCTGTCTTTTCAAAAATTAAAAACCTAGTTACCTGAAACAATATTTTTTCTATGAGAAATGATGTCGAACATTTTGTCTGGAGTGGCTGCTGGCAGTGTTCCAAAGGATATGAAGGATTCTTTTTGTCGGTTTGTAAGCAAAGATTTGTTTCGCTACATAAAAACCCACGAAAGTGCATTAACTCTTGTTGTTACTTTTTCTTTTTTATATTCTCATGTTATTTTCACTATAATGTTTCTGCCCATCCCTATAAATTCCCCATACACATATTTATTATTCGACTATTATAAGTTAGGAAAAATTACCAACTTTTCTTTCTACAACTTAACCTTTAATCTTCGAATAGTTTCAATACACTGTACTATTTTCAAGATTAGCGTCTAGTCTAGGATTAGTCTTGAAAATTATGCAGTGTATCGAAAATAGTCAACGGTTAAAGGTTAGGTTTTAGAGAGAAAAGTCAGTTATTTTTCCTAACTTAAATTTGGTATTCTGTAAGGTCAAGATGTCAACATCTCAGTGCGTCTATTATGAGCTCTATTTTATTGTATAACCCCACTATGTTCTCAATGGACAAGTACAATGCACTAAATCATATTGTTTTCTCTCTTCCTCGCTCACACTTGACGTATTCCCTATTTCATGTTCCGCTCTTTCTCCTCCAGATCGTCTCCTTCCGTGTCCTTCCCTGCATTTCCACCTTTCTCTCCTCGTTCTTCTCTTCACCCTAGCTGCCGCTCTCCCATCCACCCACGCCCGCATGCGATGCGGGCCTCAGTGAGGGAGGCAAAGAGAGAGAGAGAGAGACGGGGAGGGCAGCGGCGGCAGCTGTGGATTCGTGATTTCCGGTCATCGAAGAGGTGCACACCTGCAAAGCCAGCCTTCGATCGCCTCTACGCCCCCACCCCTCCCCCCTTCGTATCTAAGAACCCCCTCCCTCTCCCACAGCCCCATCTACACCGCGGTGACATTCCGATACGTTCTATACGCTCATCGAAGATGCTTTTACTTCCCCGAACTTTTCAGATGCATCTCGAAGATAATGTTTGATTATTCATTGAGCTCATTAGCTCGGCACAACTGTCTGACGATAGCCAAGTCGTGGAACGCGTTCAATAAAAGCTAATATCGCTCTTCTTCGGTGGGTATTATTAGTTTTACGATTCAATTTAATTACAATTACTATTCTGTGTTTACTGTTATATTTGAAATGCAAAGGTTTTCATTAATTTTTAATTCCTTTCCGCAGTAAATATGCCTCTTTTTTCTAAAATTACCAATCAATGCCTTCGTTATGTAAAATTAATACATTTGAATACTTTTCTTTATAACTATTGCATTTTTTAAATTTATAATTAAATCCCACTAAGGATAAACCATTTATTTACCAGAAATTTGAAAACCTTTTAATCAATAAAAAGAAATAATTTCGGAGGCTTCCGCGGTGAGTTGATGGTTTCCGTGGTGAATGTTTTTCGGGTTCCTTCCGCGTTGACTCATATTTTGCGGACATTCCGTCCGCAAAATCTGAGTCAACGCGGAACGAACCCGAAAAACAATCACCAATAAAAATAAATTCAGAAGTAAAAAAACATTGTCAGCGGCACAAAAAATATATTATGTCCGTTTATCGAATATTTTCTAGCTCGGTGAAGATAATATTAAATTTTGGAATTATGCAATAAAAAGTAATTTTAGGAAATTCCAACCAAATATCAATATTTATTCAGTAGAAATGTGAAAGATGATTACTCTTTACGGCACCTTCGCAATTCACATTAATACTTGCTAATATCTAATTGATGGCGTAATTAATTCACAAGCAGCAAATTTGAATTGAGTCCAAAGTTGCGTACCACCAAATGGAGTCTTTGGAAAATCTAATACAAGGTGGCACATTAGTTGGTGTTAGCCTTCTCTAATCGAAAGGTGGTTTGAGGCACTAAATACACTATGTCTAAACAGCCTATTAAAACCTTATGGAGAATTCTCCTGAAACAACACCCATGCAGATATGGGGCTTCATCAGGACTATCTACACCAATGATAGCATTCAAACCTGGGCCGACTAAGTACAAAACCCACACACTATTCCCCTAAACACGAGATCCCCAAAAGATTTACAGATAAACTTCGTATTAACTGCGAATAAAATTTACAATGCTACTCATCGCACCGCTTCTGTCCAACATTTGTTGCTCCAAATGCGAATCGCGTCCCCTTTGACGATGAGCAACGACACGTGGCATTTACCATTGCCAATATTGGAAAGCAATCACTATGAGGAGACCGTATGTTTTCCAGATATTGAATTCTGATGACCAGATACGTCGATAACTCTCATTCTTACTCACATGCTAAGCCTACCACTTCCTTCTCTCTGCCTCTCACCCTCCTTCCTCCTTAGCACCCCCAACCACCCACCCACGGAGGCAACCGCGACTCACGACCGATAACCCTTTCCCCCCACCCCCTCTAAACCGACCCCCACCCCCGTCCAATTCGTCATCCGTGCCTCCCTCACCCCCGACTACCACCGCACACGCGACTCCTCACGTCTATACCCTCCCCTCATGATCCACCCCCTCCTCCTATGGGAATCCTCTGAAATCCTCCTCTTTCCACCCCACCCCCCCTACCTTCCCCTTCTCAACCTCTTTCCTCCTCATTCCTGTATGCTCTTTCACCCACGTACGCCGTACACGGCACATCGACCTCTCCCTTCCATAACCGATTCCGCAGTCGCATCGAGTATTTTATTTCCTTTATCATCCCCAACGTACCCTCGTGGTGAGGTTTCTCCAGTGATAACGTCGCGAGGTGAGCTCGCTGAAGCTATATTATGCTATCATTTCTCAAGGTGTGTAGTTTCCCAAACTTTTAAAAGTTTCGCACCATTGACTTTGTATTAAATGAAACTTTCTATCTTAAACATCTTTGAAAAATTTGGAGATGTTCGTTATTTTATAGTATTCTTTGTTACTAGATAGACGTGATTTTCTTGCCAAGGAGTTTACAAAAATTAATTTTAAAATATTAATTTTTACCGTATCAATTGCGCACTATAGCTATTGGAGTCTTAGTTATGAAAATGGTTCATAGGTGTTCTGTTATTGCGAAGGAGTTAACGTCAATTCATTACAAAAATTATTTTCAAATTCAAATTGCGTATTATAGCTACCGGTGCGATCTCATCATTATCAGTCGAACTTAATTGAATACACAATAGCTATAATTAGTTAGCGCAGTTAGCATGCTGAATGCCTGCTGCGCTTAAGTTGCTAGTTTTTCTAGCCATTAAAACTTTTAATAATACCTCCCTAATAGCTTTAAAGTTAACTGTGATAAATTCTCCTTAGCATTAATGCTGGCAATCAAACTTTAAGTATTTCTGAGGATTAATTGCACAAATTAATGAATGAGGGCCAAGTTTAACATGAAGAAATAACCTCTAAAAATTATGTTAAAATTTATTATCACCATTTTCTTTGTGTAATTTAGCTGCCGGTGCGATCTCATCGTTAGGGTAGTAATTGACTACTGATAACTGGTGCTAGAAAAGCGGTCAAGCTCCTATCTCCATAGAAAATTATGGGTATTATGAGCATATCGATTTAAATCTGCAATGCGTAAAGAATGTTTTCCTAAATAAGAGAGGAGCTAGGCAGAGTATTCATATTCCTTTCACGGTCCCTATCTCCTTTTTATTGGCGGCTTAAAATCTTCCCTCTCTTGCCTCATCCTAAAATACACCTTGAATCATTTCTTATTCTTCCACCGATCACAATCAAGTATTCGCGTCTTCCTCAACTTAAATGTACTCGCGACTCCCGCTCGGACATTTCAAACACACTCGTTGAATACCCACGTCACACTACCTCCCTTCCTGCACATTCCTCTTTAGTCCTCCTATATCAAGACGCATGATCTCCCAATTTACGATAGAAGTGGGAAATCACAGCAAAAAAATCGATATGGTCGGAAATAAATGTTACGACTCACAGCAATTGAGAAAACATTTCCTGGACCAGGAATCGAACCACGGACCTTTGGCTTTCCGATTGGTCTTACCCTTGGAACCTCAGTTAAATTGCCATTGGATCCCTTCCCCTCTCGAAAATCCAAGGATTGTACACGAATTGATTATTTTGTGTTTATTGCTTCTCTACAATTATCTATATGGGGCGAAAACTGAGCTAGCAAAACAGTTACCTAAGCAGAATGGGCCTCGCTACCCATCGGAAACTTTGACATAGGAAAATGCAATAGTTATTTTGAAAGATAAATGTGAACTTTGTCTGCTAAACCCATTATTTTGAGATGAACTCTCTGCGTAAATGAAAGTCCATTAAAATGAAGAAAATGTTCCACAATCTATTGATACAGTTTTCGACAGCTAATGTAATTATTTACTAAGATTACAGTTTTTTTACGAATGAGTAATCGATTCCTAATTACAGTAATACTGTTGTCTTTATGTTACAGGCGGATTTTGGGACTATTTAGTCCTCTCTTTACTTGTTTGACAATCACATACATGCCCTAAGCAGTGGTAAATCCACCCACGCGGGATCCGAACACGCGACCTCTTGGTTGGCAGTCGGGGACATCCACCCGACGCCAACGAGGCCGACAGTGAGGTATAACAAGGTATCACCTTATGGGCCGATGGATTATAGAACAGTACCACCATAATCATAATACCACCAAATTAAATTAACGTATCATGATGGAGATGAGTTTAACTCTAAAACCGCTGAACTTTCCAACCCCAACCAAACCGCGGCAAGAGACTTTTTTGTCCCATTGACAAAATACGTTGATCCTGCCATGTTTAAGTATAATTGACGGTTTTTTTGTGGTTTGTGTGAACAAAACACGTGTTTAGGTAATGTTTAAATCGTTTTAATAAGTATAACAGGGAATACAGTAAGCTTATTTTGACAGCAAAAGTGTTGTTTGTCAAAAGGGGCTCAGCGCCGGGCAGAGGTGACGCGGCCGCCGCTGCGTGAGTAGGCGGCCGGCGCAGTGCACAGATTATTCCCTTCTTCGCTTCTAACTGGCAGAATAACGGTATCTGTGCATCGATCCCCTTCGTAATAAACTGTTATTATGTTAAATACAAAATAAGTGCACAAAAAAAGCTGAAATTGTATGTTTTCCCCATATGGGACAAAAAAGTCCCATGCCGCGGTTCTAGGTAAATCGTCGTTTTTCTCGCGAGCCAAACATCGTACAATATTTTCAATATAACTAATCGGAAGAGCATAAAAAATGAGTAAAAGTCAGTAAATTTCAAAGGGATCAAACCACTAGTACATGAATTGCAAACATTTGCAAAGGGCGATGGGACAAAAAAGTCCGTCCGCGGTTACATGTGTTAAAAATAAATCCGGATTGGTTAGCGTTGCATGTCAAAATTTTAACTCTCCCTTGTTCAGACGCCAACCCACGTTTAACTCGTGAATTCTTTCATTTTTTCATCTCTGCCACTCCCTCCCCCAGCATCCACGCCTTCTGCACGCGTACGGCAGCCCGCTCACGTCCCGCGCCCACCTTTGGTATTGTCCACACGGGACCCAAACCCTTCTCTCTCCCGTGCACATACGAACACGCGTTCTGGAGGAGACGAGGGGGGGGGATGAGGGCATAGAGGCCGTGACATCGGATACAGGAGTCGTCGTCGGGGATATCGCGGGGTTTTGGCGTATTCATGAATCGACGGAGTGTGGCGAGCTAGGGGTGGGGAGAGTTAAAGATAAAAAAAATGAAATTGCTGGGGAATGGGACATTGGGAGGTGGAACCTTAAGCGACTATGACAGCAGTCTCCCACCTAACTCCTTTCGAGACTAAAAATAAACTGGTATCTGCTTAGATTTCTGAGTTGACGGACGCTCAATAAGATTTTTTTCATCTAGCAGTGCATCGATGTTTTAAAAAGGTTTTAATTCATCTCTACCGACCAATAAATAGCTCAATAATATAGGCTAACGTTATTTATACGGTTGAATATTGTTTTTCTTTCCTTCACGCAAAAAATCTGACTAAAAATCATGGAATATCCTTTTTCCCAATATATATTCTAAAGTCTCGCTAAAGAGTCTCATTGTGTCTACACCGTGCTAGTATTATTGAACGTAACAGAATGTGAATTTATTAATAGATTGGCATCTGATGATCGATATCTTATTTTTTTGTAATGGCATGGTTGCTTGCCAAATTTGTTCATACTTTGCATTTGTTCTCAGCTTGGATGACTTCTTCGTGCACAGTGCAATGCTAAAAAAAATCTGCATCTTTCCAAGGCACCTCGGATTTCTGCGAAAGCCAAGGATGTAATACGAGCAGAGAGAAAAGAAACATGCATTTAGAAATAAGTGCCAAAATGCAACTACAAATTGTAGCTCCTTAAGTCAGTGATTAATTATTATTAAAATTATTTTTAAATTATTAAAATTTTATCTCCAAGTTTCCCTCAATACGTTAATATTATCCCCAAGAAAGAATATCTAATCGTAGAATTCTCACTCGAGGTTCAAAAGTATAAGGAGGATAAATATGAAATAACTGCGGTTATTAAGGAAAGATGTCTTATCAAGAATCATTATTAGAAATAATATTAAAATAATAAATGCAAAATTTTTTTTCTAAAAATCATTTCTAAAAGTGGATGAGAATTTAATTCCTTGGAAAACGTAATCCTTTGAGGAAAAAGGTTGAATGAAAGAAATGAAGACTATCCGAGGAAATTATCTCGAATGAAACGCCACAAGTGAGGCCAATAGAAATAAAATCTGTACAGAACAGCTTTACCTCATGGTGTACGACAAGCTTCATCGCTGTCGCAATGGCTTCTTAGTCCGCATACTAATGAGTGTCCATGCTAATAGAGTAGTAAGGGAGAGATGTATGTGATTAAAGTTTGTCAGAATGGGTATGCATTTGATAAAGTCGGTTGGACATGTATTTAACAAGGTGTTCGTAAGTCAAACTTTGAGAGACTCAACAGCATTGGTCGCTACATATTAAAAATACTTAGAAAACTGAAGGGTAAAATTTACAAGGCGCGATATGACACTCAAAAGTTATTGGAGAAGTAACTGCTCTCCTTTCCCATATTTTACGACACGCTAACATTTTTCCGTGGGCGAGTACGAATTTCACATCAAAAATGAGATAAGAGGATATTTTAATGAGAAAACAAAGACATCACAGTGAATGATAGATAATAAGTGAGATGGAATATGGAACATCAGACCGCATCAAATGCACATTATCAATCTTCTCCAAGTTTAGAATATCGGTTTTTGCTGAATAGACCGGAACATATCTATGCCCCTCACAATGGTCTCTACCCTGCTAAGATGCGAGATCAAAATCTCCGTTCTCGGAATCAGCACTCAATTTTTTCCAATCTCCGAAGGAATAGGCATTCATTCATTTCCGTAAGTCCGCAGGGAAAGGGTAATCGAGTTCATGAGGACGTTCGTATAGGGAGGAAGCAAGGATTGGAAATTTCAGGGAAAAAATTTTTTTATTCGATTTCCGCCCATTCAAATCTTTCCCATCTGCTGCTGCTATGAGAACCCCCCGGATGCATGGAAACTCTCCCCCGCCCCCTGGTAACGAGAGGGGGGAGGGGACACAACATCACGTGCTATCGGAAGTCGTGCCAGTGATTCACCGATCCCCCTCCGTTCATCGATCGATCTCATAGTTGAGACGTCCGCATTTCCTGGACAAGAGTGGGGGATCCACTTATTCGTTCCTATACACACAAACACCGGACCCCTTTATGCCCCGAACTTCTTCCAGACGGACCCCAACCACTTTCCATTCAAACGCTGGAACGGCGGCAGGCTTGGGTGGCCGATCGCTTCAGTATATCGAGGGCGACGGGTAATTATATCGCGACTACCTCTAGGAGACCTAAAGGCCGTTTTACACGGTACACGGAATTGCGCAATCTGACGTACGTGCGAAGGCGCAGTCAAAATTGCGTCGTGTAAAGCGGTGAACTGCTAGAATACATGCGAGAATGCGTGGATGCGAGACGGCAAAATAGCCGTCTCGCATTTTAATTTCGCCGTTCTAATTTCGTTCATGCATTCGCGCAATTTCACGCCATTTTAGAAATTAATGCAGCTTTAAATTGCGCAATTCCGTGCCCCGTGTAAAACGGCCTTAATATTAGGTCGGGGCGTTTTGTAAGTTTTAATAAGATTTTGACGCTCAGAAAAATGCCAATGAGGAAAACAATCTGGGCAGGCAGCCGTACACCATGGCGTACCACACGTTTTGACGCTATAACGGTTGCTTTTTAGTGTGAATTCTAGTGAAATAGCAAGAGAACATTTTTCCAGACGAACCCCAACCACTTTCCATTCAAACACTGGAGCGGTGGCAGGCTTGAGTGGCCGATCGCTTCGGGATATCGAGGGCGACGGGTAATTTTATCGCGATTATCTCTAGGAGACCTAATATTATGTCTGGGCGGGCACAATTGTTTTGTAAATTTTAATAATATTTTTGACGCTCAGAAAAATGCCAATGAGAAATAAATCAGGGCAGGCACCCATACGCCATGGGGTACCACATGTTTTGACGCTATAATGGTTGCTTTTTAGTGTGAATGCTGGTGAAATAGTAAAAGAACTTTTTCCGGACGAACCCCAACCACAGCGTCAGCCACCAACCGAAGGTCAGCGTGGGCACGATTGTTAGTAAATTTTAATAAGATTTTTGACACTCAGAAAAATGCCAATGAGAAAACAAATATCGGGGCAGGCAGCCGTACACCACGTGGTACCACATGTTTTGGCGCTACGACGGTTGTTTTTTAGTGTGAATTCTGGTGAAATAGTAAGAGAACTTTTTCTAGAAGGACCCCAAGCACAGCGTCAGCCACCAACCGTAGGTTGGGCCGGGCACGATTGTTTTGTAAATTTTAATAAGATTTTTGACGCTCAGAAAAATGCCAATGAGAAATAAATCAGGGCAGGCGCCATAGGGTACCACATGTTTTGACGCAATAACGGTTGCTATTTAGTGTGAATTCTTATGAAATAGTGAGATAACTTTTTCCAGACGGACCCCTACCACTTCCGATTCAAACGGTGGAGCCGTGGCCTTTTGGGTGCCCAATCGCTTCGGGATATCGAGGCCGAAAGATAATTTTCCCGACGAATACCTTTGGGAGACCCAATATTAGTTTAGCGTGGGCACCATTGTTTTGTAAATTTTGATAAGGTTTTTGAGACCCAGAAAAATGTTGATGAGAAAAAATCTGTGCAAGTTTTGCCGCTATTACGATTGCTTTTCAGGGTGAATGTTGATGAAATATTAAGAGAACTTTTTTCAGACGGACCCCAACCACTTCCCAATGAAACAGCGGAGACATAGGCTTGGGTGGCCGTTCTTTTCGGAATATCGAGGGCTATGGATGATTTTACCGAGGTTACCTGTGCTGAAGGAACCTTCATAATTCATCACTAACGACATGAATACCTAGTATATATGTATGCATGAATTGCATATACCATATTTTTTCACACAAAAGTGATAGTAGAAACTAAAATTTTCACAAAAGAGTCACGCAAAACAATAAATAACATTTACATCTTAATCATTACTGATATGAGTATAACTGAAAAACAGTGAGGAGTTTTTTTACAAGTAGAAAAAACAAAATCTGATAGCATCAAAAGAGTCTTACAACAAAATCATTAACCAATTACTAAGCTAAATTTAAAAAAATGTTCAAAAATGCTGAATATGAGCTCTATCCTTACTATACACACTAACCTTCGTATGGAATTCGGTATAGGTGAAATTAAAGTAACCCCTCGGGCATTAGACCTTTTTCTGATTTTGACGGTTATATGCCCAGATTTTTTCTCATTAACCTAATTGAGCATGTATTTCATGCGAAAATATTTTCTTGGACAATTAATCTTACAAAGGAGCTCAAAATTAAATACTATAACGTGTAACCTATAATCTAAATAACTGTAAGTAATCAGTTCAATTCTCATAGCTAATAATGATTTTCTATAAGATATTTTAATTCAATACAGGTAACCTAATTGAATATGACGGTGGTTGTTACGCATTATCATGTTGAGGCAGGATTAGCATCCAACTCTGCCCTCAAGAGAGGCTATAAATTAATTATTTTTAGTAGTGCCCCCCTGACCTAATATTAGATCAGGGCGGACACGATTGTTTGGCAAATTTTAATAAGATATTTAATATTTAACTGGGAGCACTACTAAAAGTAATTAATTTATAGACTCTCGTTAGAGTCCAAGAATCATTTGGCATTAAATACATGCTCAATTAGGTTAATGAGAAAAAAATCAGGGCACATTACCGTCAAAATCAGAAAAAGGTCTAATTCCCGAGGGCTACTTTAATTTCACCCTCGCCTAATTCAAACAGAAGGTTAGTGTGAATAAATAAGGATAGATCTCATATTCGGCATTTTTTAAACATTTATTAAAATTTAGCTTAGTAATTGGTTAATGATGTTGTTGTAAGACTCTCTTCATGTTATCAGATTTTGTTTTTTCTACTTGCAAAAAATTTCCCCATTGTTTTTCAGTTATACTCATACAGTTATGATTACGATATAAATGGTATTTATTGACTCTTTTGTGAAACTTTTACTTTCTACTATCACTTTTGTATGAAAAAATGTGATGAATGCATGTCGTTAGCGATGAATTATGAAGGTTGCTTCAGCACAGGTTCTTAGTGTACTACATTCAGTATTTTGCATTGATTTTTCGAAATCAATAATTTTACTTTACTATTCAGCTACTTTCACCCCGAACTAAGACTCAGGAGAGTGAGTAACACATTCAGGGAAATAGGTATCGTTTATTTCCCTGGGCCTCCTCACGCTTCAAGGATTTGTTCAGGGATGACCAAAAGCTTCACCTGAGATTTGAACCCAACACCATTAAATCAACCAAAATATGCTCCACTCACTAATCTGCAACGCTCCCCCAACATTAAGATATTAATTATTTATTCCTTCAATAATTTCATGATGAGATAGCTGGGAAAATCTTTCTAACGTGAGCGATAGAAGCATTGGAATGAGATATTCTTCGTTATTGGATGGGAATACCTATATGTTCTTATAATTTTCTTATTTTACTTATTTTTTCTTCCCATGATATGTTTTCCTCTTGTGTCATATTTAATGACATATTTATAGTGCATAAAAGATCAATAATTTTTGTTAGCTAGCAATGCATATAAATTTAAGGAGAGTAGATTCCACTCTGGTATTAACCACTGAAGCCACCAAAAGCTCCTTCATATTTTTGTCGCCAAAATTGTAAATTTTAGACATTTGTATCAACAAAGGGCATAGGATAAGAGGGTGAAAAGTCCCCCCTCCGGGATTTTTCCCGTACTTAGGGTATGCGATTTGGGATCAAATGGGACAAACCTTCCCACATTTCAGCCCGCTAGAGGCCCACCAGGGCCGGCTAGATCGAAATACGATTTTCACTCTTTTTTAAATATCTCGGTCAAGAAGGCATATTTTTTAATGCGGTTTGCGGCATTTGAAACCTTATTTAATGGAACAGATTTCCAATCTTTTTCAAGAACTTTGAGCCGAACAAGAAGATATGGCGTTCATTTGAAAATTTCTAACGCTTGTTTTCATAAATATTTTTGAGTGGGCCAAAAAGAAAAACGTTTTCTGGAGGCGTTTTTTAATAACTTTCGGCTGGCGTATTGAGAAAATAATTTTTAGGTGGTGGAACAACGCGAAAAAATATGCGATTTTGGCCATTTGGCTCAATGCTCTGGTCCTCCATAACACCCTCACCCTTTTTTTAATTATTATCGTATTCTACCGATTGAGGTGCCCACCACAGGGACAGAACTGTATGGATACCGGTGCCGAAAACGACCTACCCTCTGTACGGGAAAAAATCCGAAGGGGGGACTTATCACGCTCTTATCCAGCTATGCCCTTTATTATTAATACTATTCTAGCGGGAGAAAGAAGTAAAATTGAACATACTAGCCAGATACTTCGAACGACAGCCGTCCCGCCTTCAATTGAGTACGGATCGCGGAGACGGGTGCCTTGATTACCTGATGCACTCGCCAGGAGGCGCTGATGCGTGCGAGTCGGGCCGATCACATGTCCTCTCCCCACTCCGACCGCCTTCCCCACGTCTTACAAGGCGTTCGCACGTCAGAGAGGAAGTGACGACACGGGGTCGCCATCTCGGATTTTAAAAAAGGCGAGGGAAGAGCGGGAAAGAGCTCTCGAAAGAACCACGGGATCGTTTCGAGGCGAAGCGAAATGCTAAAAGCGGAGCTTGGAACATAAAACCACTTTCCATTCGTCCGGCCAGGCTGTGGTGAACGTGCTCAAGCGATGGCCCATTGGATTCGCATTAGGCGCCACGGTGCGGGCGATTGTTTTTCTTATATGGTCTACATAGCTCGCGGCGCGATATGGGTGTTGGGTCAACCATCTTCCTTTGATGAGGAAAGGAGGGATGTGGAGGGGGACAAAGTAGGGAAACCACATGGAATACAGATAGCCATATTTCTATTATTCTTTGCAGATTAACCCCTTCCACTTAAATTTTATTGAATATCGTGCTCCTATCCTAAATTTATTATTTTTGATTCTTTATAAAAGGAATGGTAGGCATTGAAATGATATTTTGTGGTTTTAATAAACGTAGAACAATGATATATATGTTCTTCATTAACATTGTTAAGCTTTCAGAATATTGATATTTTCCCCTAAAATTGTGTTAAAAATTATGAAAATCCGATGACGAGCTACACCCGTCATTGCATGATTTGGCATCGGAAGTTCATGACGAGCTAGACTCGTCATTTCAGCGCGAGGGGTTAATTCATATTGAGCTTACAAAGAAATCCATCGCAAACATAGTTTATTCTGGAATATATCGCGCATTATATTTTTTTAGTCCGAGAGGCTGCTAAAATTGTATTCAATGAATCAGCTATAAATATCTATTTTGGGTTACAAAGTTATCAGTGATATTCATAGGGAAACTGGAGAGAGATGTTCCAAAAATGTATTTAAAAATATGGTCATGCGGGGATGTTTTCTTTATAAACTTTATGTAATACAATACCCTTACTAGATTAACTTAGCCAGTGGCGTAGCCAGGAATTTCATTCGGGGGGGTCCAAATCCAGGGGGAAAAATAAAAAAAATAGGGTACTAAGCAATGGGTTTTAAACTAATTTTAACACTTTTCAGAATCGCAAAAACTTCATTTGTTGAAAAAATACTTTGTAAATTCATGATTTTTCAATAATTTGTTTTCTTTTATTAAGGAAAATAATTGTTCCTTTATATTTCGGGGGGGGGGGGGTCTGGACCCCCCGGACCCTCCCTGGCTACCACTACCCAGGCCCGTCGCGAGGGCGGGGCAACCAGGGCAACTTGCCCTGGGCGCAGCAAGTTGGGGGCGCACCGTGTTCGCCGACGAAAAAAAAATTTTAAATATCCTTGTATGTTTTACTTTCATAATCGATAAAATATCTTTAGTACGAAAAAATGTTTTCAATTATATTTTCAACTCTCCCGATTGCAGATATATCAATGTTATGGGGCGGGGGGGCGCACGATCCAAGCTCGCCCCAGGCGCCAGATCAGCTAGCGACGGGCCTGCCACTACCTACTGGCCACTGAACTTAGCCAGTAGGATACTATTGTTACCTAAAGCTTCACTTGCCAGACCTAAGCGGCATAGAAAAGGCATCACTAGTTTGCATCAACGGGGAAAACCATGGAAATAAAGTTAGAACGATCAGCATGCTTTTAGGCTGATAGATAAAAACTTGTCAAGCCAAGCGAGTCAACATCTAACGATAGGGGCGCCGCACCGCGAGCTGATGTTGAATCCCTATTGTTCTCTTCGTTGTTGCTGCCACTAGAGCCTAAAATTAGGAAGAAATGCTGTGGTAGAAGATGAAAATGTATTGTAAGGAATGCGAACTTTACCACGAAAGAAAGCAGTTACCTACGTTATCAGCAAAAATGTATAAATATTGCATTCGAAAATACTCTAAAGACTCTAACTGGAAAAGTTACGATCGATTCTTTAAACTGTGACTTTTCCAATCTGTTGCATTAGACGAATGCACTCGTTTTTTTCTATAATATATTACTTTTTAATTATATAACTAACCCACACGAAGTATTAATAAAAATAACATGTTTATACGGATGGCGTCCTGTACCTCTGAATACCAGTTCCTAGTTGACAGTGTCGATGTGAAATGAGTAGTTTTAGACCACGTTCGAGTCGATTGGCAAAAGCTACATTTCTAATGCTGACGATTTTCAAAAATATTCTTTTCTATGCTCATGGTTAGGGCACGAAATCTCTTCCCGTTAGCTGAGCCAGGTTATGATAACTGTGCTCATATAATGTCCCTTCGGATTAGCGTAATGCGCTATGGTACGGGCGATTGTTATTCTTAAAAGTACTGCATAGCTCGCGGCACGATATGAATGTTGGGTCAACCGTCTTCCTTTCTGAGGTAACGGGGAAAAGTGGTGGGGAGGATTTGGTGAAACGTACCGACTGTAAAACCAGCAGCCGTATACAGGGGAACACTGCCTTCACCACCAACAAGTAGCTCTAATACTCAGGAGATAAATATCTGTTTATCTTTTATTTCCTTTATTTTTTTTCTTTTGGTGCTCGATGGTTATCAAATCTTTCAAAGGTGGAGTAAATATTTACAGTGAGTGCAAAAAGTATTCGGATAGCTCTTGTTTCCAGCTAAATTTTCCATTTTCTCTGTGTTTTGCGTATGTTTCTGGCTTGAAAGGATTATTAGTGCGTACTATAGACGCTCTTTATCATGCATACACTGCAGCAACAGCAGCAAATGATAAAATTTCGGACTTTAAAAACCAAGTAGAAAAATAACATCAAATATGTCGCACAAAAAGTTTTCGGACATTCGTATTTTTCATATTTAATGAAGTCATAAGGCACACTTCACGAAATAGTTACAATCAGTATTTTATGACATTCCTTTTGTTTTTCCAGACTGCCTGAAAGCGATTTGGCATTAAATGGACCAATCTTAACGTGAAAGTAGGGGTTTTTTTGTCCATTCTTCAAGCATAGCAGTCTTGAGGTCATTCTTGTTAGATGTCTGCCATTCCCTAATGTTGACTCCAGATGCACTATCGATTTGAGGTCTGGTGATTGTGGAGGCGTGTTCAACTGTTTAGATGTGTTATACTAGATCCACGGCTTTGTATTATTTGCCGTGTGTTTGTAATCATTGCCTTTTGAAATGTACATTTGATTCTCAGTCCCACCTTCTCAGTATTAACTTAAAAATGTTGCTTCTGCATCACGAAGTACATCTTGTGGTCCGTGATCCCTTCCACAAAGTGCAAATTACCCACTTCAGACGAGCCCATGCAACCCCACACCATCACAGAACCAACCCCATGTTTTACTATTGCCTTCAAGTTCTTGGTATCAAACACAGTATTGTTCAGACGCCAATCCATTCTATGAAAATGGGATCAGAATATGTAGTACTTGTTCTCAGTGAAAATCACGCGATCCCACTACTCTAGAGGCTCAGATTGATGTTCAGCGCGAAATCTACCTGCCTCTTGCGATTGACTACGCCGATCCACGCCATCCTCCTTGCTACTCAGCCGTTTTGCTTCAACGCATTTCGTACAGTACCCACAAAGACCTTCACACTTCTGTAGGCCAGCAGTTACCTTAGGTGCGATGGTTTTTAGGTCCTCCTTGATCTCCCCCACGATGAATCGGTTGCCACTGTCAATCAATTTCCGAGGAAGTCCGCTTCGGGGCTTGTATAGAATAGTCTTGGTCTTCCCGAGCCTATTTACTATGTCGTAAACACTTGATCTAGGTCTTCCGATAAGTTCAGCTATTTCATTCAGTGACTTACATTGATTATAGTGTTTTATAATAAGCTTTAGTCGGCTCAGTTGCCTTTCGTCCCATGCCTGTCAACATTTAAGACCGCCGTTCGGTCAAAGATTCTTTTCAGCTCGCCACAGGCAAGGGGAAACATGTGCACCCACAGCTGGACAGACATGACACCGGTGGGGTGCGATAAATGCATATAAATCGACGTGCTCCGTTTGTCCGAATACTTTTAGCGCGCAAAACTTTTGCATATCCGTCTATTGGACTCAATTTATAGCAAAGCAACATCAAATGATCGTTCTTTCAATTTGCAAACCTTTACCGGAGGAGTAATTGATAATATTACATTCATGTTGAATCCGAGGTGCAAGTGCAAAGGAGTCAAAATAGTAATAGAGGCTGGAAAAAAGCACTGTCCGAATACTTTTTACACTCACTATTAGAAGTATTCGCATGCTTTTTGCTTTGATAATTATTGTATAACTGGGTCATTGATTGCTGCTTCTTCCTCGGATAATCTAAATCACAATAACATGCCCACCTGGCCGAAGACCAAGAGAATCTTCCTAAAAAACATGCATCAGCTATAAAAGTAAGTAGAATAGGACGAGAAAACTATGGGATGATAGAAAGAGTTGCTGTGGAATTTCATATAAAGTAAATGGAGAAGAAAGACTATCTCAAATCTGCAAGCCAACATGACCTTATTCCATACACGATAAAGTTGTTAGCGTTAAAGTGGACCGAAACAATTTTCAGGCTTGGAATAGCTGTTTCCTCCAATACGGCATTTGATATCGACAAATCACAAAGAGGCTTTTACATTAAGCCTGAAAGAAGACAAGTATTTTACCCTGAGACCATCACTTGCCTTCCAATACTCGATAGAATTACAAGGCAGAAGATTTTTTATTCGGAAAGTAATGCCCTGAAGTGTTCTTAAGACGAGTTCGGTCCACAAAGGCCGGGGATTTCTACATTAAATGACCACTAGAATAACGGTTTACGGACTCTTTTGTGGGAAACGATAAAAAACCACTCAGAAAACACCCATTTTAACAAGCAGATGTATCTGATACGGTCGCCGTTTATGAGGGCGGATGCAGCACTCCAAAACTTTTTGAAGTTCACTACTCGAAAACCATATCCTCCGCGAAAAAACCTTAAACCTTTTGACGTTAACGCTAGTGCAGAATAAATCAATTGGCCCACAACGGCCAAAATAACGGCCTACCTGCATCTCTTTCTCCCGAAGAAAGACCATAAAGTTGTCTGGAGAAGGATTGGGTTTTATGGAATCCTTCCACCCACTTCGAAGTCGGTTTATTTTTGTTTCCTCAGAGCTGGGCCATTCGACTCGGGTCCAGTTCTCAAGCAAGTTCCGTTTATTTCAGTATTATCCCTTGGATCTCCTAGGGAGAACGGTACAAAAGAGGTTTATTTCGTTCGATGACCGGAAAAGACTTCCAGAGAGGATTGTAAAAATATTGGCATCTTCTATCGATGGTCAAAAAAATTCGTAAATGCCGTAAAATATCACCATGAGACTTACTGGGAGCTTAGAGGCAGTTTTTAGGAGAAAAGGCTGGAGTTATTACGTCATAACTCTCTTCTTTCTTTTATTTAGAGGAACCAATACGTTGACCTATGAAACTAATGTCTCAATAGACTAAAATACATCATCTCCGTATTAGTACCAATTTTACCGTTGGCTCTATTAATAATGTCTTTTATATTGAATTATACCCGAAATTATTCCTTGCAGCAATGAAAATGCCTTCACCTCAACATTAGTAACATTCTTACTGATATCCCATTATACTACTTGGAGCATTCCACTGAATTGAAAATTGTTGTCCTTTTTTACTTAATCACATAAAGACTTTACGCAATAAATTGAAGCGAGTTGTACTAGAGAAAGTAACCTAGTAAAAATCCATTCCCTGAATCACTTTAAATGTCTCTCACCTGAAGAGAATGAATAGTTAGATGAAACACAAAATTCAACTTCAATGCATGATTACTGTATTGTGACTTCAATAGCTTTACCATGCACCTACCAATATTACCTCGGATTCCACTAGTAGCCGGATTTCTTTTTTCTAAACATTCAACGATTGTTTGTAAATTTACCTTCTAAATAATTAATCTGTACTTTGTAGTGACTTTATAGCGTAGCAGTAGAAACAGGGCTGTTCTTGAATTGTGGCGCAGTTGGCTGCCGCCTGGATGGAGATCTCACGAGATTTAAGGCCCGTCTATATAACAAAAAATAGCAATAAATTATCCGGACGGAGAACTTATCGTGAGATTAGTGTACCCATACGTCAATGCAGGCGTTCATGGTAAAAATCATCGCGTAACCTGGTGACACTAGAGCGAAATTTATCGTGGGGTTTGAACGATTTTGAATTAAAAGTGAAATTAGCAAGAAACACTGCAACGTGTCGTATTTATTTTTGCATGCGCTTCGCAACCGAGTTTTCCAAGTTCTAACCGTCAATCGTGGACGAAGACACCTTGGAATAAAAATTAAGGCGGTATAATCTGATTAGAGAAGGAAATCCCGGAAAATAAATCGATGCGGCTTAACTCAATTTCCCTATCTTACTTGCAGTAGTTTGCTGTTATAGTTACGCTGAAGCATGACAGACGGCAACCGGTCCACGCTATTTTTTCTATGAACGCTCCGTAGCCGGGGTGCTAATTTTTTCGCTAACTCCAAGTTATACTTATTCCTATTTTGTAATATAATTCGGCTTTTAGGAGGAAATGCTTCTTGTAGCCAGAGAGGGAAATATAAGGGCTTCAGGAACCTCTGAAGTTGAATCAGGCTGCTATAAAAATTCGGTGCATGGCGTTGTAATTTTTTTTGACTGCATAATAAGAAGAAAGAATTTTTATTCAAATATTTGCTCTTCTACTTACTTTGTGCATAATTTTATTTTTGCCAGTGTTATTATGTTTTACAGCAGATGACCTATGATTTGTTTGCCACCCTAACTACCCTACTCCACCACTACCTAATCAGGCCGAAAGAATATTTTGCAAGAAGTTATGTTCGAGAGGAAAACCCCTACCAATCTTCAGCCGCACTCACGCAAATAGCTGAAAAAAGCGCAGATACACTACTCCATCCTGAAAAAGCCTTCAGCAGCAGAAATGAAACGTCGTTGACAAACCCACGAGGAAGTGAATGTACCAAAAAAAACAATGTACCATGAACCTGGACCGCGAAAGATTTCATCAATAAGTCTTATTTATAACAGCACGCTTGGATAGCAGTCAACTTACTTAATTCAAAATTATAATGGCACTAGAGACATAAGTTCCCAGTTTGAATTGTTATAGATTTTTGCTTTCTCTACCCATTGTCATTTTCTGCACACTCTGTAGCACTCTACTTCATACTGCCAAGTCGCATGACTTAAACGCTGGCTGCCACACATGTCATAAAAAAACGTTCCTAAATAGAATGATACTCCGATCTACATGCGGGGATAATGCATCAGGCTAATGCTTATAGCGCATTAACGACGCCTACGTCTCACTCGCGCATTGAAATGAGCACTTGAATCGACTTGCGACGATAAATTCACCGATTCCGACCACGCCACCTTTAATCATCGGCGAGCGCACTCCTTCTCCGCACCCTTTGCCGACGTCCCCTTGTCTGCTCGCCATAATCGCAAAAACCTCTGGAGGAGAGAGCGAAGAGTGTGTCCCTCCTCGATCTGCCTTCCCCTTGACCTCGGCGAGCACAAACCAGGTCGCCCACCCGCGGTGCAGCGAATCCCGTCCTCTCTCCCTCATCACCGACATCCAGCATTCCTCCGCTTTTTTCACCCTCCTCGCCCCTGATTCAATCGGCTGTCAATTAGTTACTCTGGCAATCCCTTTTTGGCCACTTCCACTGCCTCCGCTACCGACCCATTCCAACCCTCCGCCTCAACTGCACCGTATTTTTCCATCCCCCCTCCCTCTCTCTCTCTCTATCTTTCCCGTTCATTCTCTCCTTTTTACCCCTTTTCCTGCCCATCTTTCCTCTTATAAACCCTACCCTCGTATTTCTAGAGTCTTCTCTGGCGAGAAACGACGACGCAGAGGAAACAAAAAAAGTGGGGGGGTACAAAAATTCTCAATTAACGCACCTGCGGATTGAAGGGGGGACAAGGGAGCAAATGAGCGAGTGCGCATGCGCGGAGTATTTTTTCCCGCCAGTGGATGGATAATGGCGCCAGGATGGGTGCAGCGAACAACTACCGGTGCTATACTGCTGTTTAAGGGAGTGCCATTAGAAACGAAGAGGGAAGAGTTTGTCCCTGCCAGCTTCACCAGGGTGGAAAACATGGATACCGTGATGCACCCGTCAGTTCAAATCGCTCCACATGGACCTTGCGCAAATGATGGTTGTTGAACCATTTCTGGTGGATAGACTAGCGGAGATTGTTAGCTTGTGTTGAGATTAGTTCATAATTAATTATACATATACATAATATACAGGGAGCACGGTAGCCTAGTGGGTAGAGGGATTGGATGCTGGTCGGCAGTGCCCGGGTTCAAAGGCCTTCGGTAACAAAACCCGTGAAGAATGAGTTGGCAAAGAGAAATAACTTTAATTAATAATATTTTTAATTATTGCGCTTTTCAAAATTATTTTTTTATATTTGCTTTTTTTATGACCCATGAATAATGGCGTCAGTTGCAATATCGATATTTTTCGCGTTTTAGTTTTCCTTCAAATTTAAAAAATTCCCAATTCAATGTAAAATATGAACTTTTTAACCTATATAATATAATAATATTATTTAAGTACACCGGGACTAGCCACGGTGATAACTTTTACGGAGTCACCCGCAATGCACAAATAGTGCGAAAAATCCACAGAGGAAAAATCATTCGCCGAATTCATCCCGGTCAAGGCGAATGATTTTTCCTCTGTGGATTTTTCGCAATAATTATATTAGTTAAAACAGTTCTTATTTTACATTGAATTATTGATTATAATAGAAGTGTGACCAAGAAAGAAGAGTACCACCAGCATTTATTAGTTACATTAAAATACTACCGCAAAAGCTTTCCCGATGACAAAATGTCAACTTTGATTGTTAAACGTGAAACGTAGCGAGATCTCATACAGTTGTTTCAACGAATTTACATCGTGAAAATCCTAGTTTTCTTACCTCTTTTCGCTTTATGTGTACTTTTAATAAAATTGTATTGACAAATGAATCGTATGTCCCTCGGCTTGTCATTATCACTCACACTAGATCAACGGGAGAAGCAAGAAAGAAATTATCAGCAGAATAGCCCAGGCGAAGAGAGCATTCCACAAAAGAGAGACCTGCTTACAGCGGGAAACTTAAATATGGAAGTAAAGAAACAATTCATAAGAACCTACATCTGGAGTATGCTCCTATACGGAAGTGAGGCATGGACAATAGGGCGGATCGGAAAAATCGATTTTTTTCAAATCCATCTGGCCCAGTGAAAAAAAGTTGTGGGACCGATCAAAAATAAGGCCTGAAAAATTTGAGACCTCTAGGTGAACCCCTGACCCTCGCTCAAATGCAATTTAGGGGGGGAAGGTCGAAATTCAAAAAATATAGTATTTAATGGTCATTTCCTATAGATTTTGCCGAGTTACTGTTAATTTTTATTTGATGAGGAACGTAGAGATAAAAATCGGATGATTTCTCTTCAGTTTAATTTTCTTCGGATGAATTGATGAAGAAAATGTTTGATACTATTTTCCCATACAAGAATTGACGATGTCGACTTAACACTCTCCGACGATTCTCTTTTTTTCCTCAGTCGTCGAGTTTCTTTAGGACTCAATCCAGCAGCGATCATATTTAGTTTCGTCCGCTGGTCTCTCAACATACTTCTTGATTGGGGGGAACATTATGCTCCTTCTTGCACTCACACGCAAAGATATCGCATAATTTCAAATGTTCTTTCAAAAGTGCTTTAGGTTTGTACTTAAGCAAAAACCCTACTTTTGGCCAATTCGTATTTTCCGTTAGTATTAGTACTTCCTGTTGTACCGCTAAATCCATTTAGTTACACACATAATGGAAGGGAAGCGTCACCATAGTTCGCACACCTTTATAGCCACTCGAGAGGCCTTTTCATGGACCATAGGCTCCTTTCCTGCGTTCTCGGATCTAAAAATATTTCATCACTTCTCTAAAAGTTGGTAACATCGATTTGTTTAACCCCGACGAGGCGCCTAATAAGGGACAAGTCGTCTCACTAAGCTTCCTTTATTACCTTCTACCATCTTCCGATTTCTATTAACAAAGATAAATGACCTCCTAGCAGCATACGCAGGATGCATTTTGCTGTATTGGAGGCGTGGGAGGGGTAGAAGCGAGCGGGGAGGGGAGGGGATCGGCCTGCGGCTCTGGTATCCGCGACGCTGCGTGGGCGTTGGAATATTTTCTTCGCGGGCGCGGACTCAAATTAGGCATTTTGTGGCTAAACGGTGGCAGATACGTCAAAATGCACGAAATTTTTATCCTAAAGGCCAGTAACTCGGCAAAATCTATAGGAAATGACCATTAAATACTATATTTTTTGAATTTCGACCTTCCCCCCCTAAATTGCATTTGAGCGAGGGTCAGGGGTTCACCTAGAGGTCCCAAAATTTTCAGGCCTTATTTTTAATCGGTCCCACAACTTTTTTTCATTGGGCCAGATGGATTTGAAAAAAATCGATTTTTGCGATCCGCCCTAATGGACAATGACCGCAGCGGAGAAAGCAAGGATAGAGGCCTTTGAAATGTGGTGCTACAGAAGAATGATGAAAATCAAATGGATTGACCGAGTTAGTAACGAGGAAGTCCTAAGAAGGGTAGGAGAGAAGAGAAGCCTCATGAAAACCTTAATAAGAAGACGGAAAAACCTTATAGACCACATCTTGAGACATGATGGCCTGATGAAGACAATCGTCGAAGGGCAAGTGGAAGGCAAGAATGGAAAAGGAAGACCTCGGACAAAATATATGGAACAAGTAAAGAGAGATGTGAAAGAGAAGAAATACGTAGGTGTGAAAAGATTAGCTGATAGGAGAACTGAGTGGAGAGCTGCGTCAAACCAATCCTAGGATTGTTGACCAGTGATGATGATGACTAGATCAACTCTGCCAGCATGTAAGGGGAAGGAGGGAAGATCCACGGGACTAAGTA
Organism: Ischnura elegans; assembly: GCF_921293095.1. Classification (NCBI taxonomy): domain Eukaryota; kingdom Metazoa; phylum Arthropoda; class Insecta; order Odonata; family Coenagrionidae; genus Ischnura; species Ischnura elegans. The sequence continues at coordinate 31,814,141 of NC_060249.1, forward strand.
GTGTCCACGAATCAAGAAACTCGCGGCGCGCCGGGCGGCAGGGAGGCGGAAGCGAGCGGTGGGAACCTTTGGTGGCAGCGTTTCGGCATGAAGGAACAGATATACGACTAAACGGTTGAAATTTTTGCCCTACATACACTATTGAATCATGTTTACCTAAGAAAACAATTGATCCGGGTCGAAAAACTCAACATTCAAAATAACTGCATCAAGGCCCTATTGGCGCTTTCAGGAGGCTCAGGCACGGCTATCCGACGTTGCACGAACCTGAAACATTTTTTTATAATATTTTTCTCACCATTTTTCACATTTTGAGACCACGATTTTTAAATCTGACCATTTTGAAAAGATAAGCGCCAGCCTAGGAGGGCATACTTCACCCACTGCAAGGATATTCTCAGGAGGGTGTCCAGAGACGTCATCCCTATGTCACCTTAAGATACTTCCATTTAAACCGCAGCGTATTATCCACTGTGCCTCAAAAATTTTGTCATTTGATTGAAGAAATTTTGAATGATATTTGTCTGCTTTCACGTGTAAACAATATTCGGCACGTTTATGTTACCTTTATGGGTACCTCGGTAAGTGGCGTGCTTTCTTACCTTCTTCGCGCGGGAGGGGGGCAAGGGTGATTTTTGTTCCACTATTAATCATAAATGGGTTCATTAGGGACAAAAAAGTCAACTAAACAATAAACAAAAACGAAATTTAATATTAATAAAAATTTGTTTTTACACAATGTTGATAACTTAAGGAAATAAAAAATATTGAATTTGGGCCATCCTTGTGTCCCGTGCGCCCAACCGCGTGACAAAATTTAACGAGCCCAATGAAGGGTTGAAGAAGCGTTGAGCTGCACGGCAACAATTCTTGACGGCAGTAAATTATGTGCGTAAGAATAAAACACGATCTTGGGAAACTTTGTGGCATTCCATCAAAAAATGTATTGGTTGAAGACGCCTAATAAATTTGCTAAATTATTGCTAAACTACATAAATAAAACTGGACCCAAGTTTCAACGTCTTTGCGACATCATCAGGTGGTGTATGCTGACGTTCGTTGGCACCACCTGATGTTGAGGCTTAGGCGTTAAAAACTAAAAGAAGAGAGACTATATTGTAGTTTTACGCACAATATTCATTAAAATTCAACGGGTTCCGACTTCTTTCACATCAATCACGACATGAGATACTCCGACGACGGTTGAGTTTTAATACACATAGTGTGGAAAATTACTACGCTGTCTCGTTTATGATCATAAGATAAACTTCCACCAAGTTACCTCGTCGATTATCGACCTGATTTAAGGCCGTAAATTTTTCGTCGCGAACACCTAAAAAAGTAAGTGATGGATCGGCAAAAGCAAAAGTAAGGATATCCACATTTTAAAAGCGCACTCATATTTTACAATTCAGGAAAAAAGTGCCCAATATTAAACATGATATAGGTGTACTTATTTAATTCAAAAAATTACATGGATATCTCTTTTTAACGTTGGACCTGCCCGGACGGTGCAAGTAAAGGCCATTTTACACGGTACACGGAATGGCGCAATCTGACGTACGTGCGAAGGCGCAATCAAAAATGCGTCGTAAAAAGCGGTGAATTGCTAGAACACATGCGAGAATGCGTGGATGCGAGACGGCAAAATAGCCCCTGTTCTAATTTCGTTTATGCATTCGCACAATTCCACGCCATTTTAGAAATTAATGCAGCTCTAACCTGCCCAATTCCGTGCCCCGTGTAAAACGACCTTAAGACGGAAAAATGGAGGTATCCTCATTTTTCAAGATAAATCACAGCATTTAAATATACAGTCAGGAAAAAAGGAGCCTATTAGTGAACATAACATAGGCGTATTCTTCAAAATTCAAACAAATGATATCGATATCGCGCTTCAACGCGGGACCTCCCATGCCGGTGCAAGGGAGTGAATGGGGCTAAAAATGCACGTAAAGAGGTCTCTCGCGTGGGTGGATATGGGGGGGGGGGGGTGGCAGGGCTTGTGGTTTGGGATGGAGGGAGGGGGAAGGGTTCGCCATGCGAGGCTGGAGGTGGGTGGCGAGAGAGAAGGAGGGGGTGGAGAGATAGCTTCTGAGAAAGAGGAGGCGAGGAATTCCTCGAAGGCAGACATAAGAGCGTTATCACTGCTGAGCTGTTGGTGGTCGCCTCCCGTCCGCAGACGATTCAGCCCACGCAAGCTCAAAAACACCCTAACGCGCTGAGCGGCGCACCGTCCAGCCCCCACCCTCCATCCCCCTATCAGTCCCTTCACTCGCAAAAACCTTGCCTCTCTTTCATCTCGCGCCTTTTCCTGCTCCTCGTCCGTTCCCTTCTGCACTCCTTCCTCTACTTTCGTTCTACTTTCTCCCAAGTTCAATGAAGGAGCTATAGGTTATTACGTGGAAAATGGCTTACCGCTAAAATATTTTACACCTACATCTCCGTTTCATAAATTATCATTTACCGTCATTATCTTATGTAAAAAATCATAAGGGTAGTTTAACGAAGCTCACCATTCTTCTCACATTTCTAGTGGACTTTCCATAGTGACGTATTTCTTCTCTTTTACATCCTCACTAACCTGCCCAATGTAACTCTTTCGTCGTCGTCCCTTGCCCTTATTCCCGCCCTCCTGTTACTTGAAGAGTTTCTCCATCAGCCCTGAAGAAGATATCCGTCTGATGGTGTGACCTCCTGATATTCGTGCATAAATAATTGTAATAATTTATCGTTAGTATACTTAACAGCCAAAAATGATTTACATTAATAAACTAGTTCAAATTCTACGTGTCGAAAAGATAACTTCCTTTGGCCACAGATAAAAAGCAAATTCATGTTTACAATTGCTCAGTAAAGCTAAATTTCCAAAGCATTGACAACGGCCTGAGATTAATAGAAACTAATTTTGTTAAGGACGAATTAAACTTCAGAGAATTCAATTCTGCCGGTAGTAATTTTCTGTGGAATCATGCTTTTAGTTAGTATTTTTTTTAGTTCTTTTAAGGTTATTTGAGTGATACGTTACGCATTTCCATGTAAAATAGCTTAAATAAGAATGGTATCACTTAAATGAGTAAAGGCATGGCATGTGGCAGTAGAATATTTTTAGAAGTTGATCAACAAAATGGAGCCAATGCAATGTTGTTGGAGTTACTCCGCAGAAATCAGCTAATCTATGAGAAAATGGTAAACGATAGAATTAGTGATCTCTGCATTTCTCCAGGGTTTTCTTCCGCGTCAGATTGTTGGTTGACAACAGTTTCGCTGGCTATCCTGCCAGCGTATTCAGGTCGAAGGACGCGAACCAACAATCTGACGCGGAAGAAAACCCTGGAGAAATGCAGAGATCAAACCATCGCCGCGGAAACCTACGCTCTAACGATAGAATTAGTGGTCGGAGACTATTATTTTGTTTGGAATTCTAGCATAGAAGTAAATTTAAATGATATATCCATAGCTTTTTAAGGTGAATGATACTTTTTACAATCTATTTGGGTATATTGGAAAATTTCCCATTTTTGACTGAAGACACTGTCAAGGTAACGGCGTTTAATTCAAGGGAGTATAAAAATGGCTTCTCTTTAAGTTGACTGGAAGTGTATCTTGTAGATTAGAAGATATAAATAATTTTTCTGGAACAGAATTTAACCTGGCTATAGGATCAATTACTGGATTTTTTTAAAAGTAAAACTATCCCGTTTAAAATTATCTTCTTATTATTTTGACTTAAATACGGCTGAAACAAAAACCAAAAAATAGTATCCAGCTCCGCTAACCTCTATCTTAAAAAAACTGCTTCCCACCCTCTTCGTGTCTTGCAATGAGTTCTATAGAAGCATATAAATGAGTTTAAAGGATTTTTAAAACGTACGCGAATAATGGACTAGTTCACCAAATTTTGAAAATCGTCGACTGCAATAGATTATACAAAATAAAGACACCCATCTTTCTACGTTTATCGATCCATTGCCTACTTCTCGAGTTAATCGTGGAAAAAAATCGATTTCCTGAACCCTTTCACAAGGAAGTTGCGGAACTCAAGAGGTATCACTGCTTAATCTACTCCTCGGCCAAGCCCCTTCACCTCAGGCGTTTCGTTGTTACTTAAAGTAGGTGTACACTGTAGTATTTTTAGCTTTATATTTTCTGCAGTGAGAGGAGAATATCAGAAAGGTCTTCAGTGCAAACATTTCTGAAAGAACCACCTGGAGCAACTCTTCACTTTCGTCCTCTCGTCACTAGAGCGGCATTGTGAACAGCAAGGTAAGAGTATTTCGGTAGATTGCTCTCGGTCTTCTTGGGTGGTCAGATAAGCATGTTATTTCGCAAGGGCAAATGAAACATTTCTCTGAAAAAAACGGATAGTAAAAAGGGAAAGAACCAACCCCTATTTTAATTTTGTAGTGTGAAAGTTATCCGTAATTCATGAATTTTGCGGGTAATGAATATCGCGATAGCCGCAAAAAAGCAAAATAATTGAAATAGATTGCAGAAAACAATGGAGATTAAGGAGATTTGGAGGTAGTGGCACAATCTCCGCTGAAAAATGAATACCGAATTTAGAAAAAATTGGGAAGAAGGTAATTATTAAGTTAATCATCTAATTGAGCTGATCGTCTTGAATGAATTCTTCCATTTTAGACCGGGTCAGACGATCCATGCTAGCCGTACGGCAGCATAAACCTAATCATTTCGCCAGCTCCATATTTGGGTAGACACCTTTTTGCGGATAAAACTGTAGTCACAGGACACATCCGCAAAAAGTTTTGACATGATTTCACATATTCATTGAGTATTTTGCTCTTCAATTTCTCACACTTTCTTCTTCCCTATTTGAAACCAGATTTCGTGCCAGCAATATTTTATTTCGTCGCCATACTTTTATTAATAAGGCAACAATAACTGCAGTTGGTGATTGCTTCTCAAAGAAACTATTCTCTCTCGCGCTGTGGGTGACGACATTCTTTAGTGGACCTTCATGCACTCGCTCAACAAATATTTTGATTTCGTTGGCTCAAATTTTTGTGTGTGCTGCAGGTTTTAAAGTCTCGCTATAGCGTTCTCACGAGAGTAAATTCGCGCCTGTGTGAAGTCTGTGGATTAAGGGCCATACTCCAGAACGCCACTAAACACTTGATTCCGACTCAAACTCGTCTCGGCTACCACGTTGGTATAACGAGACCTCATTCGAGTGCAAACTGAAATGTGAGTCGATCATTTCCAAGATATCCGACGCCATTGCCTCACGTTTTTAAGAATCAAATATCTCCCGTAAAAATACTTCCACCAGTAACATTGTACCCGAGTAATTCTAATTTTTGAGGAGCTGGAGATCATGAATGAAAATGGTTTCTCTTTCTCAGTTCACAATCCACATTTCAATCTGGCTCAAGTGAGTTGAATGGAAGTTAGTTCCAAAAATACGAACTCCAACTCAAGCTCAACTTTAGTGTACCCGCACCTATATTACACTCTTATGAGCAACTATTTTCCTCAAGATTAGATTCTTCTTGATCGAACAAATTAGCCAAAACTATAATGTTGTTACCATCTCATGAAAAGAGGGGAAAACTCTCAAGGTTTCTCATTTTTTAATTCACTAGAAAAATGGCTCGTTGGGGGAGTTTTATTTCGTCACAAAATAACATTTCGATCCCATCTACCTCATTCTACAAATTATTGCGATTTTGGGTCCGAATGGGCGACCCCATTCGTTCACAGTCCACTTTGTGTCCGAAGATATGCGAGCCGCCTCAGCTTCTTCAGCGACAGTGTCTGTCATGCCACACATTGTTCCCCCCTTTGTCCCCAGCAGACTCTTGACCGGAGATAGCGCCCCCTCACACCCCCGCGGGAGGCATCACGACCCTCGGCTCGTCTCTCCCTTATCCCAGGTCTGCTTTCGCTCCCAGATAACATTCCAGCATCCTCCCGCGCTCGCCCACACCCTTGCCGCATCTGCGTCCGCGACGCGAGATACGGCCGCCGGCTGGCTGAAATGGAACTATCTCGCACACCTCCTCAGCGGACTCGCTTCATCACTGGAAACGTTGAAAACGGATATTACGCAGCTGCGGCTTTCGAAAGTGTTTAAAAATCAACGATTTTTTTAAGAAAATTAAAGTAAATAATTCAGATTAGAGCATTCTGTTTTTGATTGAACTTACTTAATAGATTATTTAGGTAAAAAATTTCTTGGGATATTAACAGGTAGAACTATACCGCGATTACGTTTACGAAATGAGTTGCTGTTGTTTCTATTTCCTTAATTATTTCATATTGGATAACTTACCATTAGTAGCATCAATCGGGGACTTCATAAATTTTCTATGTGAAAAACTTATGGGGAAATTTGCAGACGGTAGGTTATTTACAAAATTGGGAATTCACAAATTCATGAGAGTGTGACTTCGGAATAAGTTATCGTGGAAACCATGCACCAAGTTTCCTCTGAATTTCCTTAGGAACTGAGCGTGAGATCATTAAGAGCCGAAAAAAATACAATGAAATGCGCCTAAGGCCTTACTCTGAATGTTAAACAAAGAAGAGGGCAATATTACGGGTATTTGTGAAATTAAATTAGAATATTGACAATTATTTAGGCATTGATTTATTAAATATAGCATTTTTTAATGTGGAAACATCTTAGATGACATAATCTCCTTTTTTCTCGCCGGATAAAGAAGGAATCTTTACGAATATAGGGAATGCCTTTTTTGTCTACGGTGAAGTGCTTGAATTTCAATTGGTTACCATTTACCTTGGAAAATTTCTCTGCAACCAAATATTACATACCTATGATTTTATTTAGTTTGCTCATGTTTCTAGTAATTTTTAGCAAATAAATACTTTTATAATGTAAATGATGAACATCGATTCTGATTGAATTTGGCAGTGGGGACAACGAGGTGTGTCTATGCCGAAAAAGGGGCAGTGGTACTTTTTTTTACCAGCTTGTTTTATTATACAATTGACCAGGTTCCAGCAATTTCAGCCATCATGAAGAACCGAGGCGATGATATATTATGCTGAAACTGTGATAGGTGGCAGAAAGAAAAAAGTACAGGATGTAACGGTGGCTCTACATCGACATACTTGAAACTTATGTGGTATCCTTGATGTCAGGTCCGATGGAATTTCGAGCTTAATCGAGCAAAAATGAATATTTGATACATTATATACATTTTAACTTTCGCTCATTTTTCTCGCTCATTCTCCTTCTATAGCCTCACCTAAAGTTATTTTTCTTATTTTTATGTCTGCTTCCATGAATCTATCCACTTGAATCCATTCATGGTACCGTGTCCGCTACATTAACATTCATCCCTTGACTACCGCCCTCGACCAATCTTCAAGCTCAACTATATAAATGAAAGCATAACATCTAACACATTTAAATAGCTACAAATAAAATTTTTATCACCAATAAAATACTGAACGGAGGCCAAACCTAATGTTCATATGCAAATGTAAACGACCACACTGAGATAGAAAATCGTAATACAAAATTATTTTATTGCCTTATGCTGCAAACAAAATTTCAAAATAGCTTTTGTTTAGTTCATCCACAACCATTTTATACCCATGTTTAAATATAATAGTAGTATAAAATATTGTTTAATAATTATATAATGATTTATTATTGTAATAAACCAACATAACATATATAAACCTGTTCCCGCTATATTTTTCATTGTGATTTATGTACTTGTAAATGGCTTGATAGTTCACCGAAAACGGTCGTATTAAAAAAAATAAAATGTGGAAGCCACTGTAGGTATACAAAATTCCTTGCCATAGCCGCATGCGACCAATAATGACAAACATTAATTCAAAATAGCTGCTTTTGTTTTATTCTTCCATGACCTTTACATATCCATGCTTTATAATTTAGTAAAAAGTAAAGTTTAAAAAAGTATTCCACCGTTTAAGGTAGGTTTCCATGGAGTGCTTAAGAGGAATCCGGGAGCTTCCCCTTCCATCGTGTACTTCCCTTTTCTATTCACAATAAGACCTACTCCCTTTCATTCTATCTAAAAATCCTATTATTTTCCTTCCTCTCCCTCGTTTACCATATATTCTTCATCAGACTCTTCGCTATTCTTATCTTTAAACTCTTACATAGCGAACCTCTCATGAGCTCCTTCCTGTTCATGAACGCCTCCTTTGCTAACGCAATTCTCTTCCTGATGTCCTTACTACTGTATCCATTCCTCTAATGTACCTAAATAGTTACGTTAGAGGAAAACGGATACTGTGCCAACTGCTCAACCTGCTCAAGTTTTTCACCACCCACCTTTATCTTAAGTCTCACATTCCTCGTTCGTGATGCTTTAAAAAACCGCATAGCCTTGGTCTTCATGATTCATGTTTTATAATAATAATATAAAATATTGTTTAATACTGATACAATATTTTATTATCACCCCAATATAGTTACCCCAATAATATGCATAAAACTGTTCCCACCATATTTTTTCGTTGTGTTTATGTACTTGATAATTGATTCATAGCCGAAACCGGTCCTAGATTTTTAAATAAATTGTGAAAGTCACGGGGTTTTATCATTGCTAATATGGAGCCCTTCCACCGCGCTCAAGCTTCTAGTTTCAATTTATCGTATTTTATAAGTTGGAATAATTCAAGGGGAGAGAGGAAAAGGCAGGAGGCACACGCCCCGGTAGCATTTCAACCTTCGTTCTCACATCGAGGCTCGGTGTCATGCGACGCATGGAACGCGTCGACGCACGGACAACAAGTTTCTCAAGCCAACGCCGCATTTTTCAATTCCTAGAAATATTTGACCTGCATCATCTCCTCGCGTCTTCTGTTCCGCGGAATGGAAAAATATTAGAGAGAAAAAAATATGAACACCCTCTTCCTGTTCCCTCGAGGGCGGCCTAGCAGGCTGGCAAGCAGGCAGCGAAGTCAGGGGGAGGAGTTCAATATTACAGCTTATGCGTGCGGTTATGAGCCCGTCTTTCTTTTTTCCCCACTCTCTCTCTTTCTATCTCGCGTTTTCTACGAATAACGACTTTTTAGCCGGGCGGCTCCGTCTTGATGCCTCTGCCGTCACGTACAACGTGGCGCCATTACCGTTGACGCTTTACGCGCCTTTCCCGTCATGACGGCATGTGTTGCTCGAGCTGCGGTAGATTCGCTTGAGAAACGCTCCACGTCTGGCATACAAATTGTTTTTTTTTTATTATTTCATTCCGATGACAAAATCCCTCATAGCCGGTATTGGCGCTCTGATGTTTTCTTTTACGAGAAAAACTTAAAATTTTTAGCGGAAGGTATCATTAAAACGTTTTAACGCCGCGATTTTGTTTTTTTTTAATTCGTTTCTCGAACCGATCGGTTCGGAGGGAGTTGTCGATAAAAGTCTAGTATGGAGGAAATGACGAGCAAAAAAATAATTAGTTTCCGTATTCAGAACGAATGGTTCTCGACGTCGTTCCAGAATTTTCATCGCTCGTCGTAATGACGCATTATTTTACGGCGCCACGGTTATCTCCTGACGGGATCCTGAGTTTCATGTGAGGAAAACGTTTCCCGCCACGAGGTGGAATCCCACACGCTGTCCTTCAGAAGTGACAGGTTCTAAGCAGTGGTTGGGATAGCTTCGCCAGGAAATTGAGGAATTAAACCAAAGACTCCTAAATAATTTGGCAGTAAAAACCGATCGAAATTAAAATTTTTTATTCTTTTCTTTATCAAACCGATCTTTTCCTGAGGGTTTCCGATAAAAGTCTAGGATGGTAAAAATGACGATCATTATAATTTAATCAGTGTTCGTATTAAGAACGGTCATTTCTGCCTATTCACGTCTAAATCACGGGCTAAGTAGGCAAACATTTTGCTCTTGAGTATCTAATCGGCAGAACCGGAATAAAATCATTATGAGAATTTTCTTCGACCAGACTTCATTACAAGTATTATGATATTATGCTCATGGTTACTTGAAATGACATAAATTGATTTTCTCCAGGTTCTGATCCCATAATTTTCGCATCGGCAATGAGACTTTTTAGGGAGCATGCCGATATTATAAACTCCAGCCTTCATGCAAAGGAAAGGATATAGTTTTAAATTTATAAAATTATGATATATTGAATCCGGAGTCTATTTATATATATATTATATCATATAGTATAGAATATAATATATAGTACATATTAAATATACAATATATTATATTCTATAAGTAACTTTTACTCTTCATATAGATATGGTGAAAATAGGAATAGTTGCCACAAATTCGATATCTCCATTTAATGATGGTTTTGATACCACGAAAGTAAATGAAGTAAAAGGAATTTAAAAGAGTTGTAGAACTGTGGATTATTATGAGGAAAATATTAAACCATTAGGTTTATTTTTTTTCATCTGAAAGATGAGAAAAGAACGCAACTCATTTTGCATAGTTACAAATACCTTGAATGGATATGTGGGTAAGTATATGTTTAGAGTCAATTTCAAGAGTTTTACGTCAAAACATATACGCTGGGCATACATATAAGTCTAACACTAAACACTTCTTACCTTTGAACTAGAGTAGCAACAAACTCACTTAAAGCAGGAGTATTGTATTCGTAGACATAAATGGGATGGCTAAAAACTCTGTCGACTTAATTTTCTTTTCTCATAGTCCACACTACATATTAAACCTACGTCGAAAACTCTATGGCAAAAGATGAAGTTTTTAGACGATTCTGAGTTTTCATAAAACTTACAAGGAACTCCTAATTTTATGATTTCCAATCAGAACAATGGTTTTCTGGATGGAAAATCTTTCATATGCTCACGCTACGTCGGGTTTATAATGCGTTAGATCTTAGTTGTTTTATCGAACTGATGGATGCCATGTTGACAGTATTTATCGAAGTACATTTATCAAACTTGTCAGGTAAAAGTAGCAGTAATATTCAATGCTTAATATGAATTCAAATCGCGAAGAGTTCGATCTGAAAATGGTATATATGTCTAATTATACTTTTTGCAGTTTTCACTCGCTTTCCGTAATGCTTTATCAATTAAAATGTAGAATACTGTAGATCATTGTATTTCGTAAATTCGTTATGTTATGATATTAAGTATAAATTGAGTGTTATAGTGGAGCATGCTCTCAACGCTTTTGTTGTACTTGAATTGAATACTTCAGAGACACTGTCACACTCGTAGAAATTTATTTTATTTTTTTTAGTCCCTCAGAAAAACTTTGCTCTTCTATGAAAAATTATTTTCATATACTAACCTACGTTCCATGCCCTCGTTTTACTTTAAAGTAGATATATTACTTATATCTCATATAGCCCATTGAAAAGTAAACGATCCTTAAGTAACAAACGGCAGACAAAAAGTGTAAGACCTTCCATAGTGACAATAACAGGCCGCAGGCCCTTTGCAGGGGGTCTGGGGGGGCATGCATGCATTGTCAACAGCCTTATACCTCATTAACACTCTTTTTCTCGCTGGGAGGCTCGTATATCTAATGTAGAGTTTATAATTTATGAATATGCAGAATGCTTGACATTGAAAATACCATAATCTGCGAAATAACTCTGTGGAACTTCGAATTCAAGGCTGAATTAATGAATCGAAGTCTTGTTCATTCCGCACAACTTCAGTCTTGGAAATCCTGACCGGTTTCAAATCTTACATGTCATCCTCGCGGGAAATATTTACCAAATGATAAGCTGAGTAAAATATACAAAGTTTTAATTAAATTATTAAGCTTTGAATGGAAATAAAGTCCAAATTGAAAAATAATATTGCTGTGGAAATTGAATTCCACAAAAGTGACTCTAAAGGATTGTTATTGATTTGACAATGAGCACAACCTCCGAATTTCAGTTACAAAGAAATCACATATGTAAAATATACAAAGTTTCAATCTAAGTGTAAATCCATGAATGGAAAGAGAGTTCAATATGACAAATTTCAATGCTGAGGAAGTTTAATTCTAAAAAGCAAATCTAAGCGATAAAGACTAATTTCAACATGAACGTAAACTTATGATCTTGGTTACTTACGTAAAAATTAAGAACTAACTCAAACCGGAATAATATCAAGCCAGGATAAGTTAATTAGCGTAGGGACTTAACTATTTTCGACACCTAATTTGTTTCCCAAAACACCTGGAGTTCGTATCCCTAACAATCTTCAAATGCGAAGCGTGGAAAAAAAAAGAGCGCATATTTTGAAGAATGAGAGATCCGCCCACGTGGTCGGCAGCGTGGCAAATAGGAGAGAGAGAAAAGTGGTGGGCGAGAAGGTGGAAGAGGCCCACTGCGTCTTGGCATTTATTTTCGGGTGACAAAGGCTGAAAGCGCATTGGCAGTGGAGGAGAAATGTGGCAGATGGATGGAAAAGGAGGCGGAGCGGAAGTTGGAAGAGGAAAAAAAACCGCGGGTGGAGGGAGGACAGAGGGTGGCTCTCAAAGGATGAAAGAACACCTGAGGTGTGGATCCGAAAACATACTGATTGCCACTAAAAAATGAAATACTCCGAAAATGTTACTGGTGTGTAGGAATGCGTTTATTTTTTAAAGTTTTTTCCCATAACACCGAAAACAGCATATACAGGGACGGATTCAGCATCAAATTAGAAATGGATCATCAAAGAAGTGATAAATTAAGAGATATATTTGGCCGAACGGATAGATATGGTAATCCGTTTTTCACTGGAACTATGAGGGACTTTAATAAATGCTAATCGTAATTTCGCATTTCCTTTTCATGTGTAAGCGGCTGGTGTCCTAACACCGCCTGCCACACGCATTTAAGGTGACTTGCGGGGTAGTATGTAGATATAGATGTAGAATTTGGTGGGAGGGTTATGACCTGGGTTTAAGGGCTATGACATTTTTCTCTTTATTTCTATTAACGCTTTGAATTGGAAGTTCTCCCGTGTAAATAAAAAAATACGAATTCATTTTCCCTTTCAGGTTAGCCAGCAAAAAGGCACCCAAAGACATGCTCCCTAATGTCTAACGAGATGTAACACTGCATTTTTTATTTTTGAGCTTATTTTTTACGTAAGGAAGTGCTACGTTCTACGATAAATACAACTCTCACTCACGTTCAGGACTTGTAACCATATATTTCCATATAAACTCCCATTATTCCTTTACATTAATACAAAAAATATTTGAATAAAAAAATTAATTTTTTGATACAATTTGATTGGGGGTCATGACCCCCGTAATCCCCCCCTAAATCCTTCACTGAGCACATATTATCCCTTTTTTATCGGGAAATTTAACATGTACCCGTGCACGAACAACCATACCATGGATTGGGTCACCTACCCACCGCCACCGCAATTCCGTCGGCAACGTATAATGTTGCAAGATTGTAGGCTGAAACTTTAGTTCTACGAGTTTTACGTCTATGACAAAACGGCATATATCAAAATCTTTCGAGGAGAGTCTAACTTTCCCATTCTCATTGCAGCCATGAGAATGGATAACGAGTCGGAACCCGAAACATCGGCGCTCTTAGAAAATCCTACCTACCCGTGCGGGATCCCATAAATGGTCGCCGGGAAACTGTAGAATCTTGAATGGTAAATATATTTCTAACGAAAGTGTGATCGAAAGCAAAGTAGAAATTCCTTGTCAAAGTCCTAATAGTAATTAATAATTAATCTTGCCAAGATTTACAAAGTATTATTTATTATTTCACAGGTACTACAGTTTCAACAGGTAATCGTCCTATGGTGTGCAGTGATGATTATATAAGGACTCTTTCAAACTACCCTCTCCAGGCGTTCTCATGCTTTGTGAATTCCAGCAGCTGATTAACAAGTAATTACTCATGAGGTTATCATTGCTACCGTTTAATTATTCGGGAGATAACGAGCACCGACTACCAATATGACGACGAGGCTTATTCATCGACGAGGTATCGAAGTCCCAAAATGATTGATGAAATTAAAACTCGGGAGGTTAAAAAAAATTTAGGGTTGATAAAGCGTGTTCGACTGGCTGAGAAACCTGTTGGTGCTTTAGACAGTTGTAAAGGCGATTGAAATGACCAAAAAACCATGGTCCAACAAGCAGATTGATAACCCATCTCGCTTCCTGCTAAGGAGACGCGTATTTTTGCCGGAGGAAGTGGCAATTTTAGATGACGGCTCTGAAAGTGGGAAGGATGAGTAAGAATAGAGGTTATGCGATGACAGTCGAAAGAGGGGAAGGGGTGGGGGAAGAGGCGTTGGCGGTGGGCGGGGGAGGTACGGGGAGGATGTGGGGGAGGGGGAAAAGGCGTGGTGATTGATGGGGGAAAAGGAATGGCCGAGGAAGTCGGAGAAGGGAAAGAAAAGAGAAGGGTAGCAGTCGGAAAAACAGAGAGAGAGACGCTCCGGTCGACACCGATAGTGAGACTGTCGCTTTGGCGGGTTTGTCCTCCATTCTGCCTTGGGCTTCGCTCCTGCGCGTGCCGCGTTAAAGTTTACGGCTGATTTCTCGTCCGTTGACGTCGTCGGACCCTGGACATCCACGAGAGCCAGCTTCACCTCCCATTCTTATCCCCACTGAAGGCGAAAAACAGCTGACGTAAGATAGAGAGTTGTTGAATGGAACCTTGAGACGACGCATTAGTCCACAGTGAAAATATTTTTGTGCTAATATCGAGAAGTGCCCACTTGATCTAAAGGCTCGTTTACGCGATACATTAACACGTACGAGTTAATGTCTGGTCGCATGAATGATTTTTGTGGATTGGAACGGAACGTGCACGAATACATGAACCAAATTAGCTAAGGTTTTTTTCTGTACATACATTCGCATGAGTTGGGCGGTTACGTGATACACTTTTGCGTCCATTCTCACGTTCATGAATTTAGACATTAACTTGTGCGGGTTAATGTACCGTGTAAACAGGTCTTAAGAGTAGTTCACTCTTGAATAAATGCCCAGAATATTTTCTCAATTTTAGAAGGAATATCACTGGAATGCTAGTCACGAGAAAATAATCTTAAACTGAGAATATTATATTTACATTTTTTGGCATCCTATATCATTAAAATCAATAACACCCTCTTGGAGGGAAATTGTAATTTATTCTAGCAATAAAAATGGTTTAATGTGCTCAGACATTATCTGCAAAGGCTATATGACATTGGTTCTGACTCATTCAGATTAGAAGTACTCTAAAATATAGAGCCCCTTCTCAGGTGTCGGGCTCAAGCATTTAAGAAAACATTCATTTTGGTGTAGGAATCCTGGTTTTTGAATGTGCTATTCCGCATTCTCATTATTATCAATAAAAATCATTAATAACTGCGCGAATACTGAAAAAATCGTTGGAAAAAAATATAAAGCCACGAAAATTTCACTCGAGGAGTCTTGGGTATCACTGTCTCTCGACCGAATTCCACAACTTCAGCTATCCATAGCTTCCTCTTTGTATCCAGCGACTCCCAGGATAACAACCGTGATCCAGAATAAAAAGAAATTCAGAAAAATCTAAACCATATTCAGAAAAAAAACCTAAACCACACAGATACTGAACGGAATTGAAATTAGCATTGAGTTGCCGTGTAAAAAGAAAGTGGGTTTGAAAGCAGAAAGTGAAAAAACAGGAAAAAAGCTGGCAATGAATACCAAGAATAATCTGTGGTTGATTTTGTAGGAGGGAGGATAGTATCGTAAAATTTTAACCCTTTATAACCCAGGGCTGATTCTAGGAGAAATTAAATTTCAAGACTTCTCATATTAAAAATGTGAAAATTTTATGATAATTAATTATTATTGTGGCAGCTACATATTTCGCCATTAAACTTCACAGCGCAAAAGAGCACATAGTTTAAATTTTTCCTGAAAGGAGCTGAAAATGTACACATGTTTGATGTTACTTAGAAGCAACATTGGTTTATGATGGGTTAATTCCTGTTAAGCATATCTGCAACTATCGGACACACCCAGAAAAAAATCCTCGAAGTGTGAGGTGGCCCAGGGAAAGGCAATGCCTGTGGCTAGGACTGCAGTGTGATTTACTCTCACCTATCCACACTAACAGTTTTTTGGAAAAAGTCTCTGAGTTGCTGAGTTAAAGCCTTTCTAGCTTCAGGTTTGTACTCATCTTGATGTCTCTATTGCACAAGATTGACTTATATGTCCATAGCCTGGATGTGATTGGGGAACGTTTGCCTGTTTAAGCTAAGAATATAGGATTTCTTCCGAGGTTATGAGGAGATTGAGAGGAGTGTGGTGGCTCAATTTTCTGATTGGCGGGTCCGGGTTCATATTTTGGGCGAAGCCATCGAGTTCCGCCTGGATAGATAGCTTCTATCCAGAACATGGATGTTTTCGATCGTTCATTGCTAACTGTTGAATATTCCCCTACGTAAAAGGTCACACTTGTGCTCTTTTCGAGGAAAATGGAAAGTAGTAGATAAAAAAGTGCACTTGGTTGTATTCCACACAATATTTATGTAAGATTTAACCGGTTTCGACCTTTTCAGGTTGAACTTGGTTCACCTCTTCATAATGACCTGAAAATCTCGAAATCAGTCGAGTCTTATATAAATACTTTGTGAAATATAACCAAGTTTACTTTTCTATCATGTCACCATTCCACAAATTAACTTTGCAATCCATTGATTTCAAATGGATAGTAAATAACAAGGGGACTGCATAGAGGAGGCCCAATTCCATTTTGATGGAAGGCTGACCGTTGCCATTTCGGTCGCATTTAAATCTGTTTTCAAATGAGTGCAATGCGATCCATTTTTTCAAATATTTTGCAGTATGTTTAGTTCAAATGTGAGGAATAGCATGGAAGAGTTATTAATATCATAAATCACATCATGAAGTTTATAAATTTTAGTTAATACCCTTAATGATACCTTATTTCTCCGTTGTTACTCGGATCAATTTGCCCGTCAGCGACGCGAGTGGCGACTTCTGTAAACCCATTTAAATACGTGGTCGTTGACAACACATTTGGAGGCCGACTTAAGGATCCTCTTTTGTAATATTCGTGGTAGTAAAATAATGCTCCTGGGCAAACACCTGCTAAAATAAGTGGTGACCCAGGGACGAAACTGGCCCCTGTATGAGTGATGCTCACGGCTAAGTCTAGGGTGAGCTCTACCCTCACCTATTCAAACGAAAATTTTGGCTCGATTCTATTGAATGAAAGCGAGTTGAACTACGGCGAAAGAAATTTACTGAGGAATAACGGAGTGGCCAGAGGCAAAGGAAAATATGCTTGAGTCGAGTGGGAGGAGGCTCAGTGACAACTATTTCTGTCGCCCCGCTCGTCACCGAAGAAGAGTGATGGGGGAGGGCGGGGAGATAAGAGGAAGCGAGGGAAATGAGAGCGTAAAGCTGCGTCTCACGGATCGCAGTCACACTCCGTCAGATTCCGGGAATTTACCGGACGACGCTAGCGGAGCAGTTCAAAGTCTCGTACCACTCGTGTTTTCAGGTGAATAAGTGAGACGGTTTATGCCACCAATAAAATTATAGGCTAGCTGGAGAATATGGAGAGACTTATCGTGCTAAGTGGAATTCTAAAATATCAATGAAAAATTTTAATGATATTTTTTCAGTTCCAATAATTTGTTGTGTTATGTTAATTCTACGTAGTATATTTTGGCAAAATACTGCACTATTATTTAGATATTAACGAAATATTTATGGATATTTCCTTATACAATAGACTGATTTTCCTGTTTTATAAAATGAATACAACACACGGCCGAATTTTTAGTGAATATTCAATATTTCAAAGCTGTTACAATTACTTTTTCGAAATAAATTTTTATAGTTTCTCATTTTTTTTATATTATTGCCTATATTTCAAATTTGTCAATATTACCTCGATAATCGCCTTATTCTGTGGATCCATTAAGTAAAGTCGATAGCGTTACTCTATATGAAGATTTTTAAAACTTCTTTTTACATACAACTATTCTATTTCTATCGACGTTGTAGGGAATTAAATTTTTTAAAGTGATTGTTGTTCGCAAACTTACAAGGAATTTGCTGACAGCTTACTGGAATGAATTTGCGTACTAGCTTAGAGTGCTACTTCTTTCTCAACCTAACCTCTCTCTAAAATATGGCCGATGGAATAAACCAATACGCGTGAGGACTCTTCACATTTCTGATTGATGGATGTATGTACTTCTCTGTTACAAATTATTTGAAACATAATGATTGGTGCAAAATGCTAATAAGAGTAAGTTGCTACAAGAATGCATGCGTTTACAAGGTAGCAAAAAATGGATTGACCCAGCATTTTGCGCAGTGTAAACTGGGTTTTATTGGTTCATCAAAAGAGGGCGAAGACAAGGATAATGAAATTTCTCGAGCAATATTGAATGTGCTTGTCCTAAGTGCCTAAAATTGTATGGTCACTCTCAAATGCGAGAGATTTCGTCAAAAAATTATTAACAAGATAATAACGCTGCGTACCGAACTCATAATCAGCGTTTTTTAAATTATTAATGCTTGAATAACATAGTGGAAACGCCACTGCATGTGTTTACTGAGATGGATTCAAAATATTTTCTCAAAATCATTCCAAAGATGAACTTGTTAGTGTAACTACATTGGTTAATAATGGTGAGAGAAATTTACCGAGGAATAAGGGTAGAGCCGAATGCAAAGGAAAACATGCTAGAGTAATGTAGAAAGCTGTTACAACTATTCCTATCCCACTGCTCATCACCACGTAATCTAATTGTACAGTTGATCTCGTACTAAAGAGATTTTATAAATAAAATATTATTCATGAGAAAAAATATCACAGGTATCGAGTTGGCACGTATATCACGGACCAAATATGAGATTTTTACCAGTTAGAAGTGGATCGACGGATGATGGCTCACTTAAGTAGCGCGGCAATATAGAGTTCACCTTAGCATCGCCGTGACTCGGACACAAAAACACCTGATTGGATATCCGATGAGTATGCTCTCAGCAGGAGTAGGCTAAGGGTGGTTTCAGAGACAATTTTTGAGCATTGATTGGCATTCGGATATTCCTTATGATGACGCAAGAATCGGTCATCAAAATTTTCCACGATTTTTGACTCTACCCGGCTGAGTCCTCGTGAAAAAAGGGGTCGTCGATTCAAGGCTTAAATCACAATTCATTGAAAGGATTCTGCAGATGATAACGAAAGATAAGTTCCGATGAAAGAATTCATACTTTCTCTACAAAGTTTAAAATAAGAGAACGCGAGAGTTTTAAGTCTCTTTTTATCAGTAGGTGACTTCATTAGAGTTTTGGTTTATAAACTCGATCAGGAAAGACCTTTCTAAGTCGGTAAGAATCGATCACAAGACTTTAAACAACCACAAAATGCGCGAGGCCCGCGTAAAACATTACGGACTAGCTGAAAAGCGTTGATGCCCTCAGCACGAGCTCGTGACATCATCAAATTATTTCCAAAAGGTTTGACATCATTCACTTTTATTCGTGGAGAGCTGGAGAAGTAAACTTTGGACATTTAAAAGTCATTGAAAATCTTCTAATCGAATTTTCGAAGAACTTCAATCATCTACGGGGATGAGTATAGACGTTGAGGGCGGGGCAATGCCGAGGTTTTCAACCAATGGTTCTCCCAAAACCATTGAATAAATGGCGTCTGGAACTCATGTAAACTCAGCAACACGCGCGACTCTCGCGTTTTCTTATTTAAACAAGAGAATGGTTGAATGGGATGATTTTTTTCGACGTAACTTATCTTTCCTTCTATTTAACAAATTCTTTTATTGTATCCTAAATGGGATCACAGCGAATGATCACACTTCTCCATCCTCTGTGAAGAAATTTATACCTCCAAGGCAGTATGTTTTCCGCGGGGCGTCCATTCCCGCCGATTTCTCGTTCAAGCTTCTTCTCTTTGATCCCAATTTTTTCCTCATTTTCGCCACGATGACTTTACCGCTGGCTAACAAGGCCATCAATGACGTCAACAACTCATGTAAAGTGGGCGGCGACTCTCGCGTTTTCTTTTATAAACTTACAAGACAATGATGGAATGGGACGTTTTTTTCGACGTGACTTCTATTTACCGAATTCTTTTAATGAATCCGAGTTCGGACCCCACCTTTCCATCCACTGTGAAGAAATTTCAAGCACGAGGGCAGTATGTTTTCCGCGGCATCCATTCCCGCCGATTTCTCATTCAAGCTCCTTCTCTTCTCTCCCATTCGTCGCCACGGTGACTTCACCGCTGATCTCTTCCTTTCTCCCTCCCCCGTCCGTCCATGCCTTCGTCTCTTTCACCCTGCCTCCTCATTCTTTTTACTTCTCTTCATTTCCCTCCCTTTCAAACCCCACGCATCCTGCCGCGACGGCTTTCATTCACGATCGGGCTCATTTCTTCTTCCCCCGCAAGCCCCTTTGCTCTCTCTCTCTCTCGTCGTCCTGAAGCGCGTCAACAGTTACATTCATCAGACGCCGTGTGCGTAGAGTGATGCCGGGATCCATCGGCATGTGTGTGCGTGGGAGAGTCTCCCCGAGACTAATTTGTCCCGTGGATATCAACCGACCCATTTTACTTCACCAAAACGGGCATCGTCTGGGGGTGATACTTGAAACAATCGGGAATCAGCCGGAACGGTTCCCTCCGAGCGAGTATTCCGCTGAGGCGGGATTTCGATAGAACTGTGTTACCAGAGCCAGGGGGGCAGATAGGAATTAACCCCTTGCGCTGTAATGACGAGTCTAGCCCGTCATGAACTTTCGATGTCAAACCGCGCAATGACGAGTGTATCTCGTCATCGGATTTTCATAATTTTAGCACTATTTAGAGGAGCAATTTAATTATTTTGAAAGCTTAAAAATGTCAAAACATTCACAGTAAATGTATAAAAATAGTTCATATTTCATGAAACATTATGCATTGGAAGGATTAAAATGAATATCTTGGAGTAGCGATAGCTGTGCTCTTCATGTTAAATAATCACATTTTATTTCACGGTTCTACGTTGATTGCAAATCATAAAATTTCATTTAATAGGGTAGTTTCCTTCATCAAAGAAAACGAAAGGCATTGATTGCGATTCGTTACCCACCATTAGTGTATTCATAATATACAAATTATTTTGTTTTAGAAATACCGGGTTAGACGAATGGCAATGGTCCATTTTTATCCTCATTTGAAAAGGGTCAGATTGGCGCCCATGCGATGCCACTCCACGTGACGTCACAGGGACCTAGTTTCTATACGAGAAGATAGGAGTTATACGTCGTCTGAGGTTACCATTGCATGCATGAGGCGCAGAGCTCAGGGAAACATGTCTTAACAATCACTTATTAAAACTGGCTAAGGTCGGAAAGTTTTCCTCGTTTGATAAGTTATTAATAATCCTTATTTAAGCCAAGCGCTACCAGCCAGCAGGGTACTCGGCTAGCCGCTAGCAGCCTGCGTCGTATCAGTGCTAAGCGTCGCCTCAAGGTCACCTCGCAGGGCGGGAGGGGGAACCAGAAATACGTCACGCGGAGAGACTTCCCGACATTCATACTTAAGCGTCGCGTTTTCGCGCGCTTGAAATTTTTCACTTTTCATTTAATCGCGAAAAATAGATATCGTCATTTAAAAATCTAAAAGCGTGAAATACGTACTCCAGGAGCAATAATCTTTCGATTTAGGCAATAAAAAAATAATAGGAAACCACCCTATTACCTACCATTTAAAAGAAAACCACAGAAAAAAATTATGGAGAATAGGAGCACGATATTCGGAAAATAAATCGAAGTGGAAGGGGTTAAGGCTAGGGGGGGTTTCAGGCGCAACTAATACTGGGGGGCATTGGGAGTATTGCATACCCGCCAGGGTAAGCGGGAGGTGCGGAGGCCTTCCGCCGAAAAAAAAAAGATAAATTGTTCAAAATGGTGATTTTTACGGCCTTCTGAGGGATATTTTATTAATCCTCATAATATTCTATAAGCAATATTAATCCAATTAAGTAAAATAGATTTAACTTAATAATTTCTGTGAGCTCTGGGGGTTTATCTCCAAACCCCCCCCCCCCCCCCCTCGCTGCGCCACTGACCAGAGCAACATCTCGACACGTGGCGATTACAGTAGGCTTATTACGGTTACATAAGGCACCATCTAAAACCGTGTACTTAAACTGATGCCCTCCATTGTGTACTTTTCGCCACAGCGAAAATATGTTCCATCCTTAGGTAAATGCAAACAAAAGTGATTTTCGGAGTCTGAGCAAGCTGGCGTGATTGAAATCGTATAATCCGAGATCAAATGTTAAGAGAGATGGTTTGATTGTCTGGTGACCTGATACTGACAATTTTGAATGTTAAAATGCTGTTAATTTTTCCTCAAAATATTATTTGGAAAGTGATTAATATCACGCTACAACCCCGTAAACGGACATTACTTCCTTTCCCTCTATGGATTCTTAAGGAAAAATATTCTATTTATAAGATCGTATGCTTCAGTCTCGAACTTTAAAAATAGTTGGAATCCATCCGAATGTTTATAAAGAATGTGAATCAGGGAAAACCTCATATGATCAAGACCACGCGGCTGTAGAAATGGGCTTGACCCCGTAGTTTACTAGTCATGGTAAAACATTAGCCCCATTGGTATTCATATGCTGTAGGAATTGGTGATGTCTGATTTTAAACTTCGACCACAAGGCGTATTACTTTGAGAAGAAAAGTGACTGGTATAAATTTGCGCACTGTTTAATGGAGCACTTCCTTGGTACTAGCGATGAATACGTCGCACAGTTCCATTGATTAAGTACATAGTGTTTTAATTTAAAGTCGCAATAGATATATACGTTGGCAAATGTTAATTGTGAGAATCGTACAATAAATTTCAGGGAGATGAGTAAGAAAGCCGGATGTGAATAAAATTGTCTATGGTGTTAAAAATCAGGACGTAAGGATCGCCAAAGGATCAACGATAAGGAATGGGATGAGATTCGAAGATATATTTTGTACAAACAAGTGCAAAGAGAGTAGCGATTTCAACACTTTTGCTTTATCCTGCATGGGATTTGACTTGAACTAGCACATCGCTTGTTCAACACAGGAAGTAGCGCGCAGAAGTTGATTCTAAATAGAGTGAGGAATTTCTATTCTGCACAATTTTGTATGAACTGAACAGCCAGAAACTCATCAAAAAGACAAAGGGCTTTTTTGATACATAAACCCAGTGAATATTTTGAAAACGAATTCACCATGATGTTGTTCATAATTCCCTAACATAATAAGAACAAAAACTTGAAACTGCAATAAAATATGAAATTTTCACGTACCACCATCCTCTCACTGTCACTGTAAAGTGTAGTGGAAAAGCCGGAGAAGAAAATGACAACCTGATGTCGACATCCGATGATTTTATGCCATCCATGCTGCTGCTCGATTGGGTGCCCACTGATTTCATGAGAAAAGAAAAACATATATCACCGTCAAGAGACTAATAAATAAATCTTATTCAAATAATATCCATGACAAAAAATGAAAATGAAATGTATTCTTCACTGAAAAGCCAATTTTTCGACCTCTGCGGAGTAGATGACGTAGCCGTGTCGAAACGACTAGAGCTAATGCTGGCAGTTCTGCCCACTGCAAAAGTCCTTAGGATTTAAAACATCAGCCTGCATACCGTCTGGTCACGACCACCGATGGTTTAAAAGGTAAGGGACCTTTTTTCACCAAATCCATGCCATTCATCAAATGCCGACAAAAAGAGCATGACATGGGCAAAATTTCAGGAACATGCGCCTCCAGAAGTTAATCGGCCATTTTACTCCATAAGCCTTCCTCACTGACACCCTACGTACTTCTTATTCAAATGCCAATAGCTCAAGAACCCTTAGAAAAAAACAAGAAAAATATTTGATTGTGCAGTCGGTAATTTTTTCTTGGATTCGATTTGTCTCCAGACACCAGAACTCGTGCTTAAGTTTTGAATCCTCATATCGGAAAAATAGCTTAAGAACCCTTAGAAAAAAACAAGAAAAATATTTGATTGCGCAGTCGGTAATTTTTGCTTGGATTCGATTTGCCTCCAGACACCAGAACTTGTGCTTAAGTTTTGAATCCTCATATCGAAGCAAACCTGACAAAAGGATAATCTTTCGCAAATACCCAGTGGCATATAGATCCGGAATGCGGTTGGAATACGGTCACTCTAAGTTTTGAATCTTATTAAATGAGAGTGTTCTAACGCATAGCAACAACATTCTATGTATTTTCACAATGCCAATTTTAATTTTTCTTACGTAGAGGTTGTTGGGAAATACATGGTGCACATTTGCTAATCGAAACGGAATAAAATCAAATTTCAAAATGGCAACTATTTGGAGAGAAGTATCAAACCAATCTTTGGATTATGAACTGGTTATAGTCTTGGATATTTAAATGAAAAAAGTTAGCGTTGGTATGAATTGCAAGCTAATCAGTTTTTAATATAGTTAAAAATTTAAAAGTGACGTTGGCCGCTGGAGTTCATTCTCAATGAAATGAATCTCAAAATTCAATTAGGTATGATAATTATTTCATAATTTCTACTCGTAATCACGATAATATCTAGAGCATCTCCCGAAACCAAAGTCTGACGCCTTAAAGTTTCAAAACTTTGCAGTGCTTTGACGCTAGTAACTGCATCGCGGTCTCATTCATTGTCTTATGTCGATAAAATAACAGCATAGAGAAAGTCAGTTCAGCAAATAAGTAAAATCAAAGCTAAAATTTAGTACGGGAGGGACGGAATTTATCATATCTATTATAAGAGTTTATGGAGTTTTCATAAATAATTTAATGAGGTAACTTCATTGAGCTCACGTTTACCCCTTTGGTCGGTGTATTTGAATACGTAAATTAGGTTTGTATTACTGTTTGCGCAAAAGAGAAGAAATTAAGTACCAGTTTTTTTACCAAGCTTTGAGATAGCGGCGCGCCTTAATTTAATCGCTGTTTTATCGGTACCTATTGACTTCGGGGACTGCACCATCGAATTGATTAATTATTAACCGGAGTGATTCCACATTCAAAAGAGACTTGAGCGGGGTGCTGTCACTTGGAAATCATGCACGTCGGAAATCGACTTTTATAAATTCCGGTATCAAAAGAGAAACACCTGGCTTTCTACCTTTCCTGTCATTCTGGTCCAATAAAAATTCGGCTTGGCAAATCCATATAGAGTTTATTGTTACTTTTGAGATTAGTTTTTGCTGATTCCCGTTTTTCGAATCATTTTTTTATTCTTCCGCACCCCGAGCCCGCTAACATATTCTGCTATTTTTCCCTTTAACGACATTTACGTCAGTCAATATCAGGCTTCTATCCCTGAGCGTTGGAGTGGGCTGGTTTGGTCAAAACTTTTTATATTATTTTTTAAATTTGCATATCATCCACTTAAAACATTGCTGTATTCACCTGGGTAAACCTCTCGACTGATTTCTTTGAAACGTGACGTCTTCCGACGGATCAAAAATTGATGAAGTTCCTGGATAAGATTCGTATTATGGAACAGTCACTCTACAACGACAGATTGAAATTAAAACTATTCCAATCACTGGATATCTGGACTGGAGTTCCTGCTGAATCATTCCAATGAAAGGGAATATCAGCTCTCTTTTTTTTTAAATGAATATATAATGGAGCAAGCCTGTTAAAGAAAAAATCTGACTTAGATGAGAACTCAAATGAATCTTGAATTCCATTCTGGAAATGTAATGTAGCATTTTTCAGTCTTTCTCACCGTGCCTCTATGTTTTTAGGCCTGTTGTCCAAGCAATACTAAGGATTACAAGTCAAATCGGTGAGTATTGACATAAAATAAAGAAACATTTATGTAAGTTTTTTCTGACTACCAATAACGCATTGACTACAGGCCTGAAATATGACGCCATCACGAAAAAATATGGCAGGGTACATTTTGTTATACTTTTAAAAATGAAACGAGTGAGTTTTTATAAAAAAATCTCGAATAAATTAAAGTTTCGATAATTTATTTGAAAATAAAAGATAAAGGTAGTTGAAAGTAGCAGATATCAAAATATGCTTGTGGCTAAGTGATGAAACTTTTACCTTGGTGAAAATACGGCGGATAAATATTCATATTTGAGATACAGGAAAATTTTCCTATATTGTTACTGTTGAAAAAGGAATGTACCCTGAATATTTCAACAGCATAATATACTTATATGCGAGTATTATATATGGAAAAAGACCTCACGAAAGGTAGTGTTATGTTCCATTGGGCTGGATGTGTTGATTAAGGCGGAAAATTGCCATTAAAATGTTCAAAAGCAATTTCGGGAATTAAAGCTCGTGAAGTCTAATTCTTGTGAACATGAATCAATGAAGTACAATAAGAGATTCGTATTTGAAATATTTATGAAAATGACGTACACTCTCACAGACCTACTTCGAGTATAATACAGCCTTGGGAGAACTCATTCTCTCTGTTCAAAAGTTGATAATTTTAGCTTTTAAATTATAAATATGTTCTCAGATGTATTATTGTTTGATAGATTGAGAAACAGGCAGATATTGAACATGGTCTCCTTTGCTTAACCTAAAATTGATTTCAAGGCTAGTGGCTTGTTTTACCATCGACATTCATTGTATTTAGGACTATGAATAGTTTTGTACTGATGTTACGCACCTACTACATGGTCGATTTGTAACTCTTTGTTTAATAATAATAGTAGTTACCAAAAACGCCTGTCGAGATTGAGGCATGCATCCTATTAAATAGCAGCAGATATATCAAGGCACTCAGGACCACGCGAGCAGCTTGGAATTAAGGTTAGGGTGGGTTTTAGGAGCAACTAATACTGGGTGTATGGAATATGGGAGGTGCTGGTGTCCTTCCCCATAAAATATTTAAGATGAATGGTTCAAAATGGTGAGTTTTACGGCTTTCGGAGGGATATTTAATTAATTCTTACACTATTCTAAAGTAATATTTATCCAATTCAGTAAAAAGGATTAAATCATAAAATTTCTCTGAATTCTGTGGGAGGGGGTTTATCCCCCAAACCCCCCCCCCCATCGCTGCGCCACTGCTAGGGACTACAACACGACTGCGTCATTCGAATACAGCGGCGTGCGCGCGCTTGCTTACGGCCACACTGAAAATTCGCCCCGGCAGCGTCGAATCATACATGCGTGTAATATCCAAGCGGCGCTCCTTCAAGAGACGAGAGGAGGGGGATGAGGGAAGGGGGTAGGGGAGGGGAATGGATCGGTTGGGGGAGGGGTCAGGTGGGGGAGGATTGGCGTGGAGATTCGATGGAATCCGTGGGCTCGCGTGGGTGGACGCGGAATCCACAATGAAGGAGGAACACCGTCGGAGACAGGGAGTGGAACGAGAAGGGTTTGCTGCGAGGAGAGTGGGACGACGGGAAGGGGGAGGGGTGGAATGGGTCGGCACGAGTCACGGAGAGCAGGAGGGTGAGGAGGAAGAGGGAGGGGGAAAGGAGGAAGGGGTAGACCGTTTGATAGGTGAGTTTTGCCATCGAAATTCATTAATAGAGACAATTTTTATACGATAAAGTCAAGTTAGAGGCATGGACACGGCCATTCACTGTAAAATATCTGGGAAATTCAATTAGAATTACTTGTATTAAATACGAAGATTCATTCGTGTAGGAGTAGAATTTTTCCGTTTTGAAATGAATACGGCTATAAATTTATTACCACCTAGGTTTGAATGCTACTACATAATATGAGTAGCACAGTAACATTGATGTAGTAACACTGGAACCTTGGTCGAAATAAATTTGATAACCGTGAAAAATTGCAAGTATTTATTTCATAATTGAATTATTTGCACTATTATATCCAATGAATTTTGTTTGTAACGATCCAATAATAACCAATATACAATGCTAGTTTATGTAAATTTTTTGGATCGGTAGGAAAAAAATCAATGACAATTTTAGTGCCAACGTTTCCTATTGCATTTTCCTATAAATTATTTACAGTGTAGGTATCAAACACAGATCAATGGAATCTTGGTCGCCTTGCATCGCGCACTGTCCGGGCTCCCCAGCCTTTGCTCAATCCCATGCATTTTGAAAAGCAATAAGCGGGGTATATGTTCGTAAATATTGTAAATTTTGAGGTGAAAAATCTATCTTAAAGGATCCGGGTATTGTACAGGGTGGGGCAGAATGGACTTCCTGATTTGACGGGTGAATTGTGAAAAAACTAACAAAGATAGTTTTAAAACGTTTACATTTCCCAAAACTACATTCAATGCCATTTTATTTTTATTTGAATTTGAAAATTTGTTCATCCAGGTGACGACCTTGGCGAGCGATGCACATATTGAGTCGTTCAAAAAAGTTTTCGAAAACTCTTCTCAGCATATCTTCTGATATTCCAACGATGAAATCTGTAATTGCCTCCTTAAGAGCTTCCAAGGTCCTTGGTCGAACTTTGTAAACCTCAGCTTTGAGATATCTCCAAAGAAAAAAATCGCATGGACTCAAATCCGGGGAGCGAGGTGGCCACGGAACATCGCCTCGTAATGAGATCAGGCGGCCGGGAAACTGTCTTTGCAGGACTTGGCGTGAACGAAGGGCGGTATGAGCCGTGGCCCTGTCCTGTTGAAACCAAAAGGCTTATGTGTAATATTGCTGACCATACTCTTCCATTTTAGGTTGAAAAAGTTCTCCAGCATTTCACATTAACGCTCAGAGATAACAGTAACAGTTAAACCTCGAGATTCAAAAAAGTGAGGCCCAATAATGCCTATGGAGGACATGGCGCACCAAACTGTCACTTTGGGGCTATGAAGAGGTCTTTGGTGAAGTTCATGAGGATTTTCAGTCGCCCAGTACCGAAAATTTTGCTTATTAACTGTGCCGGAGAGGTGAAAATGCGCTTCATCGCTAGACCACAGAATAGCGTCGGGTTGCGCAGAAGTTAAAATTGCATTGCAAGCATCCGTACCTTTCAGTCTTGTGGACTCAATTCTTGACCATCATCTTGTAGTGGTGTAAGTGAAGGTCAGTGTCTAAAATTCACCTTACTGTTCTGGACGATATTCCAAGGGCAGCAGCATGTTTCCGCGCAGAGCGCGATGGGTACTGCTCAATGGACGTTCTCACTGCCACGATGTTTTCAGGTGTCCTAACACTTTTAGGTCGCCCTGCTGGTTTTCTAGGAAGTGCAGATCCTATCGCCCGCACACTAGTGATCCATTTCCGAATGGTTTTTGCATCAGGAACCTTGTTATGACGAGGCAAACCAAACTGCCTACGAAAAGCCCTCTGCGTCGCCAATACACCATTATTGTTTATAAAGAACGTTTCTATGACAAAGCCTTGATGCTCACCAGACTTCATGGCAATTACTAAAAAAATAGCATCGCTTCCCCCACTAAAAGACACTACTCCCACCCCGCTAACACACCTGCGCACTCTACAGTGATTGTCTGAAACTAGGGAGTCCATTCTGCCCCACCCTGTATCTTCCGAGTCATGACCTCATCCAATTAATATGAGCCGAGAAAAAAATTAAAAGTTGCGCGGGTTTTTTCCCGGGTATCGAAATGAAGCGCAATTCTAATGGTCCCTCTCGAGACGGTCAAATGCACAAGGCGGCTTCAAATGGCGAGGGGTATAAACATTCCATTGTTTAGATTTCAGTACTCATTCGGTGAAGTACAACCATTGTGATCGAATCGATCATGGCTATCGAAGAAGGCCGTCGCAATGGGGAATGTTTGTATCTTTAATGCAAGTCGCTAAAATGGGTCCAAAAATATTACACAGAGAAATACCCTACACCTAAACACAATTCATTTACAATACCTGCCATTGGAAAAGAAATCCCCATCTTGAGTTTTGGAGACAATGCGCAGGCCACCATGCTCTCCAGGTTCGCAGAAAGGTCATAGGAACCTCCATAACGTGGTAGCCACGAGGGCCAGAGGTCTGTAGCTCGAATCTCGGTCCAGGTGAATTGTTCCCATTGCAATTACTGTGAATTTCACCACCGTTACAGGGGAAAATTTGAACTATGTCACATAAAACAGGTAACGCTAGAATAGAAAGGAATTGAATTTCAATTTTCGGATTGTAATTAAGAAGTTTTTATTGAATTGCCCTCACATATACCGATGATAACAGACAATCATTCACATGGAATCTAATAAATATGATGGATATTTTTTTTTTCAACAGTAGATTGTCCATTTGTAAAAGCGGAAAGAGAAGAGAAAGTCTAATGCCAAAATTGAAATATTTTCACATCCACTCTATTTTGAGAAATCAAGAGCAAATTTTAGCTTCTGATGGTCCACTCATTAATAGCAATTTGAAATGTAGGAACCAAAGGCTGCAACATTTTTGCCTGGGCTGTAAAATTTACAGATATTAGGTAGTTGCGCTCAAGCGCCATGTCATGTATTTGGATTTTAAAAGTCTCTAATTAATGATGATTCGCGAATACGTAACGAATTAGAGTGATGCTGATGAAAAATTAGGAATTTATATATTTCAGCCTACGGTTCTAAATAAACGTTGTAATTTCATCTCGTGCAATATTCTCCCTAAAAATGCCAACAAGCTTGGAAATTATTTCTTGAGGTACAAGCATAAATCAAACTTGGGTAGATGTACATAATATATGTAATTTGAGTCATTCAGTAGCGGCCGTTATGTGGTTACTTTAGAATCGGTTAGTTGACCGATGGTATGCGTCTTGAAGGATGCCCATAAGTCAGAAGAGAGTGGAAAATAAACATCATTTTGAATAAAACTTACACCAAAACCTTATGCTGTTCTTGGGGTGTCTTTCACACCTTAATGGATGACGATCAAAAAATCCTCATTCCTGCACAGTCATCG
The DNA here is from genome assembly GCF_921293095.1 of Ischnura elegans. Classification (NCBI taxonomy): domain Eukaryota; kingdom Metazoa; phylum Arthropoda; class Insecta; order Odonata; family Coenagrionidae; genus Ischnura; species Ischnura elegans. The sequence goes on from NC_060249.1 coordinate 31,844,957, forward strand.
GTGCATGGATTAAATTAAGGTGCTACTGAAGCGTTCACTCATCCCCAAGAGCAATTAATATGTCCAAATATTGGTTGGTGACCATGACCTTTGTACATATAACTGTAACGCTGAGGATAAATGCGTACGAAAAGATTCATATGTTGACGAAGCACGATGAATCTTGAAAATACTTGTTCCGTTAGGTTCCTTTTATTTGCGTAATGTGTGATTACGATGCACACACACGTTTTCTTAAAGAATTCAGAATGTTGGAAAGGTGGATAATGCAATTTAAAGCTTGTTAAATATGTCTGTTGAATTTTTGTAGTTAATACCGGTAAAGTTTGTACAAAAAACATGATTTGAGATAATCTCCTCAACTAGAACATTTCACGCAATATTTAGGAGAGGATTGGATTTATATTTTTGGAATTATATGATGAATGTACCAAATTCTTAATGCAAAATCTACAGCAAAAATAGCACTGTAAGCTATTGAATGGTGAATTCTGGTGAACCGTTGGTTTGTGAGAAACATCATTTCTTTGAACGATAAATCTTCCAATTGCAACCAACCACTTCCATAATATTACATTGCTTTTCATACATTCTACATCCTGCATTTTTATGCATTCTATTATGAAAGGATCTGATGAAAACTTGTGCAGATATAGAAAGTAAGCTCGGAAAGCAATTATATATCTGATAGCACATGCGTGTCATTAAGTCAACAGACTGATGTGCACTAAGACTCAAGACATGTAACAAATACCGCCACGTTATCAAACTTCTTTTGAGAAATTAGCGAATAAAGTCTGTAACTAGAGTCAAATTACGCTAGTTGCAAGAAATGGTGCAAGAATCGGCGAAAATAGCTAGAAAATATTGTATTATCCGCATTTTTATACCGATTCTAATTATATAGACTTAATGGATGCTCGAAAACTATATTCTTCGAAACGCCCAGTTGCAATTCTATATCCTCAATTTTTTCCTCATTTCAGTAGGATCCAATTCCCGCCCTATTTAATTCACAAAATTTCCCTACAATTAAGTATCAGGAGCCACTCGAAACAAAAAAGATCTCTATTTTATATAAAAACGGTTTCATATACTCGCTTTTTTGGTTGTAATCTTGTTCCGGGTCATATCTTACAACTCAAATTTTACTCACTTTCCGAATAGCTATCAAGATAAAATTTTCAGAATAACTCAGAACCAGATGGCAATGCAGTACTTTAAAACTGTTATAGTGATTCTTTCCGTATCTTCAATGTAATTCAGAATTTAAAATTAAATATGGAGATTAATTCAAAAAATTGCCACCAAAATCCGATGGCAGCGCTGCGATCATTTAAAGGAACGAGAATGCTATAGAGTTATCACAACAAATTTGCTTATTTCAAAATTCATTGATAAAATGATTGAACGAAAATTTACATGCATTTAGTTCGTCATTACAACGTTTTTTATGAAAAAAAATTAATTTTGTACTATTGACAGCTTAGAGTCCAATGTTGCCATTTGGGAACAGATTTATAAAAATTCATGAAAATTGAATTTCGTATCTGTGATTACTTTTATAGCTTTTGTTACGTAAATAAAGTGTGGAAGTATTTTTTAAAGCGAATTTCATCACTTGTATATAAATCGGTAGTTAATTATGCCTTTTCAAATTGTTTATTTTCCTAACCTTTGTAGTGACTATTGATTATGCGGTTATTTTGGTATTTTTACCCACACTCGCTCTCCAGTAACAAATACTCATTTCTTCAAAAGATTACATTGTTAATCTCAGTTTTTCGGTCAAGTGCATATTTATTTTTCAAACAATAGAGGAATTTGTTGGCGTGTTCCCATTTGTGAACATGTTTGAAAACGCATTTAAAAAGTTTTGTTTGATTTATCTTTTATAATATAATATATTTTAACTAGTTGCAGAATAAATTGGGTATGCAAAAAAAATAAAAGTCAGCTGGTAAGTTACTTCGGTATTAAAAGGGTTAACAATAAATCTGCATTTTTCCGATTTCGACTGACCAGCGACCGCCTTGTTCTCAGCGGAGCGACAGGACGGGGCCGAAACTGTCCACTCATCGGCATTTCAGGACTTCCCGGCAGCGTGACGGGGGGAATAGAGGTGTATATCGTAGTTAAGAGCGGGGCGGAGTTGGACTAGGAGCGGGGCTCTCGGGCGAGGTTGACAGCTGTGAATTGTTGCGGAGGGCAGGTGACACGAAGGCCAGGAGGGAGCGATACGGTGTGTGCACGAAAAAAAAACCCGTGCTCTCGGAACGAGGGGGATGAGATGTAGTAGGCAGACAGAGAGAGGCAAACGGAGCGGAGAGACATTTTACGTCTACATCCAGGGACATTTTGCGTCACTCCCAGCAAGCTTACCTACCGTGTAGAGCGCAGATTGGCTTCCGACGAGTGGTGGGTGAAGACAATTATGGTCTGCAGACTGAGGAAGATGAGTGAATGTGTATTTTTTTCATTTTTTCACGCACGGCAGCACTACCATTTGGTTCCACAGCTAAAAAACGCAGGGAAAATAAGAAGTTCAAAAAACAGGAAAGCGAAGAAAAAACATCAAATGATATTAAAGTGTAAAAAAATATTTCGACAAAAAACCACGTTTTATTGAAAAGAAGGAAATTATCCTACCCTTAAATTATTGAAGATTTATAATAAGATTCATAATAAGTATAAAACAAGTGTTAGAAGAACATCTCAGATATAAAAAAATATTTCGATAAAAACCACGTTTTATTGAAAAGAAGAAAATAACGGCTTTACGGTCCCTTAGATTATGGAAGAATTCAAACATGATTGATGATAAAAATCAAACAAGTTTTAGAAGAACGTTTCAGATATCAAACACGAAAAACGTGGTGCGCATGTAAGATTTTATTCGCTTTCGCCAAGAGGCAAGTCTAACATACAAGAGCGGCAAGTATTAATTATATGATCTTGAACGTGACATAAGTATCAAAAAATATTAAGAATGGCAATGTAAAATAATTAACCGAAAGGTTACAAATACATAATGTCACTCATAAAGATTATGATCCATTGATCTAAGCGGTAAATGGACCTATTTATGTTATTTATTTGCTTTATTTCTTTGGGAAACAATATAATATTTAACTTCCGAAAATGATAATAAGAAATCAATAAATATGTCTCAGTCTATTTTGGAAGGATATACTAAAGGAGAAAGTTTCATTTCATTTCAATGGGACCCCAGCTTATGATGAGGAATCTATTTCCGTAAAACTACGTATTCAAGTTGACACGGATAGCCCACTTGGAGATAATCCCAATATGAAACGGCGCCTAGTTTTTTTTATTGCAATTTGGCAAGAGTACGCGGAATGCGGTGAGGTACCTTATTATAGCGCTCGTTTAAAATCCTTATACATAATTGCGAATTTTCAGCGGGAACATTTCTGAAAGCTACGTCTATGGCGAAAAAAACCGAGGCTTAATGGCCCCTTTGGTGCTAATTTCGTTAGAGGTTGGGCATATTTTTTGCCATACTTTGGCAAGGGATTGGTATTTGGTAATTGTCTTATTTATAAAAGAAATTCATATTCCCATTTCTATTTTGAATGAATCACCGCAGAATTTCGCTTCTTTCCCGAGGAAAGTTTACATTTCCAAAACAAGTGATTCAAGGCAAGTTACAAAATTAGAATAGTCTTCATTGTAAGAAGAGATTATTTCCCGCTGAGGCTTTAAACTGTCTCCACTCATTAAACGATACGAAATTATCCCACACATATATACCCTAGGTCTAAACGATGGTAACCCATTACTTTGCCTCTTTAAATTGCTCTTATTCTCCTCTTATCTTCTTTAAGTATCGGAAAAAATAAAATTACTAATCACCAGTAAAATAATGGTGAATTATTGTCTAAGTATTAATGTACTGAAAAATAAAGTACTAATGTTAATGTATTGTTATTAATGTAGTGAAAATTAAGTACACGAGAAAAAAGGACTTGATCCCCTAGTCTGAATTAGTGTGATGAATCATATGCGAGATATTGCCACGGTATGCGGTGGTACTCCCGTCTAATATATGCCATAAATATTAGTATTCTAAGGTATACGTTTAAATGTAAAATATCATAGTGTCCACTGACATTGTCTCCTATATTATTATAGCGCTCGTATATAATCCTAGCAAATAATTGCGAAAATTCAGTGAGATCATATATGAATTCTACGTTTCTAATGAAAAAAAACATGCTTACTGGCTCTCTGTCGCTAATTTCGTCACAAGTTATTGTTGTTCCAAACCATCGTTTGACGTGCTCAGCAGATTATCCTGAAAACTGAATATTTACCGTCGTAAAAACGTTGAGAATAAAGCTCATATCATAGGTAATTGCTTAGCATTATTTGCCATACCACGCGCGAGAGAGATAGAGATGGGCAAATTCCAATGGTCGAAATCACCAAAATGAACATGACGAATATTAGTGAACTAGCAGGCCACCCGGCGTTGCTCGGGAAACATAATACTATCTAAGGAAGTGGGAAATTTCGAACTTAGAATTCACGGTCATGTTGCAGGATTTTTAGGCACGCTAAATACCAAACAATGGAAAAAACGATTTCCGTATAACGCGCACGGGATCGGTATGTACCCCGATACACAACATTGATCGCTATTTGCGTCCTTACGTGTGTAGACAAAAAACGTCTTGTAAACTTATGCCCCAGCAAAAAAGTTTGCACTGAGAGGATCAAGTGTAGGCAGGGGCGCAGCGAGGAATTAAGGCAAGGGTGAAACTAATACTGGGGTGTGTGGGGACATAGAATACCCACCAGGATAAGTGGTAGGTGCGAGATTAGTAATTGCGGATATTTTAAGATTAATGGTTAAAAATGGTGAATTTTACGGCTTACTGAGGGATATTTTATTAATCCTTACACTATTTTATTAGTGATATCAATCCAATTAAGTAAAATGGATTAAACTTAAAAATTTCTCAGATCTCTGAGGGGGGTTTATCCCCCAAAACTGCCACTGTGTTCCCTGCGCCCTGTGTTCTACATCCCTGCGCCACTGTGTTCCACAGCCAGGTTGACTATGCTGCGCTAGCGTTCGTTGCCTTGTCGCCTATCGCTGAGTCGCTGTGGTCTGCCATAGTGTTGCATCTGCTGCTGGTTGTTTTAAGTTTTTCCAAGGATAACCAATGCAATGGGGAGTCAGGAATTTATTGTGACTTGCCACTGTTTGTCTCTTGTTTTGTGAGCAGGATGTTTTTGGTCCTTTTTGGCACGGATTTTGCCCGCAACTTTAAGCAATATCTAAGATACAACGCTGGTACTAAGTTTAAAATATGCGTGCAGAGATTCTGCGTCAATCACACCAATCCCCATTCCTTGTAGCACTTTGTACGGCTGAGATAGACCTGCGCCACTGATTGTGAGTGTAGGATCATTTGAGTTTTGTTTTCTCTTTTAGCAAGTGAAGAGGTGTGCCTACCCGTCAGGATGTCCAACCGCAGATGTTGTATGACGTAACGTAACAAATGTTGATGAGAAAACGACGCAAAGGACGCGTCTAACGCAACCAAGCGTAGAGTACTACGAGATCTGAGAGTACGGAATCCACCTGCGCACTGACTTTGGTCGCAATCCGTGCTGCCGTATGGAAACGCATAACGGACAGACAAACCCTGTTATATACATAAATTTTCCTGACATTTGCCATGGCCTCTCACCGAGGTTACGCTCCGCATTGACGCCAAACCAATGTTAAGTGTTAGTAATGATAGTTCCCTCAGAGGTGGGTTTATATAATAGAAAAGTTTATATAATGCCTACCCCAACTCTCTCCCCCCCGAAATAAGGATACATGCATTCGATTAGATTTATCAAACCAATAATTTACAAACACAATAATATTGTAGCATCAATGTATATCATTAATGGAGACCACAAACATTAAGCGCGCCGCATAAAAACAAAAGTGGTATTGAGGCAACTATAGTTAATCAACACCAATTCACAAAAAATAATTAATAATTTTAGGCAGCACTCCTTGCAAATCATAAAAGCGACAAAAATACAAAAATATCTTCTACAGGAAAAAACAAATATATACATAAAAACTCGACGATATGCCAATGAGCCAAACGAATGCAGACGAGATACACGATGGGCTGGATACGAAACGTCTACGTAACTTCGGCGCCGAAACGTCTTAATGTGGGCGTAATTTAAAGTCGGAAACCACGACAAAGTCGGCACGTCCGCGATTGGCTCAAATGTGCGATGGCCATTGATAATCCGAGAGTGAGCAGCATATTTTCCCCCGAGTCACCGCTATCGCATAAATAACCATCAAAAATCCTTCCTTACCCATCTGTCCCTCCCTTCCTTTCCAATTCGGCCACCCGGGTCATTCGGGGGAGTAATTTCTCACTCCCTTCTATCCACACCTCTTCCGCTGACCCACCGGAAAAAGAAAGGAAAGACATGTCCTGAACAGTGGCGTGTTTCTTAATAACTGTACCCCAAACCTTAGACGGTGGGACTGTGGGAGGTCGCCCAAATGGATTGGTGTCTTTTCCCTTTTGTCCACCTTCAGATATTTCAGCCTGAGATCTAATCATCCGATGTCATACTGTTAATAATTGGCTATTGGTGATTTCCAGGCCGTTGCAAAACTCAATGTTGCTCAGTGGACTCTGACCACGATTAAGGTAGGTACATGATAATCTAGGTATTTTCCCTACTCTAAAGGCCGTTTTACACGGGGCACGGAATTGCGCAGGTTAGAGCTGCATTAATTTCTAAAATGGCGTGGAATTGCGCGAATGCATGAACGAAATTAGAACAGGGGCTATTTTGCCGTCTCGCATCCACGCATTCTCGCATTTGTTCTAGCAATTCACCGCTTTACACGACGCAATTTTGATTGCGCCTTTGCACGTACGTCAGATTGCGCAATTCCGTGTACCGTGTAAAACGGCCTTAATACTCTTAAAAGTCTAGATGTTAGGATCTTATACTCTAAAAAGTATAGATGTTAGGATCTTCAACAATTTGTCAGGAAAATAACTTTCTATGAAGGCGATTAATAAGGTGAATGCTATCCCCGATCCGCTAAAAGTACAGAAAAAACCCTGCTGTCTTTTTCCATAATTTTAAAAAATTTCCATTCATCACTAAACTTTCGTATTATATGGTGTAATCGAAGAGCTCGATATCACGGTTCAACATTTCTTCAACTATGGTGTGCGACACGCCTTTGAGTCACGGATAACTCTCCTTACCTTTATAACCACCCTTATTTTGGCTGACAAAAGGAGAATTTGTTTGACGGATTATTCCATTCACTTCTGGACTTTTATCGAGTGTGCTAACAGAAAGTCTTCCTCATTTCTATTCAAGATAGATTTAGTAACCAATATTGTGCTGATTTTAACTACAAAGGCCACAAATGAAGTAGTTTCACATACTCTTTTTAATCTCTCAACGCTCTAATACAAATGAGCACTACCACAACAACCAGAAAAAAATTTGAATTTTTAAACGCAATATGCAAAAACAGTTTGTAAACACAGTATCCTCTAAAGATTATCAGCTAAATACATTTAGGGCAGTTTTTATGATGCTTGGCTAACACTGATCATAATATGATACAGCCTTTAGCTTTTCCAAATTGTGGTCGAAAGCTCTGGTTGGGTTTTGTAAAAGATCAAACTTAAAGCTTATTAGAACTTTCTGCCATTGCCAGGTAACGTTGTAGGATGTAATATCTTATGGTTATTGCAAACCAGACTTTAAAAAACCGGGTCTTAGTAAAGCTTAGTAATCTTTTCAAATTCTCATGGAATGGCAATAGAAAATTTTTTGGTGAATCATCCTTTATGCAAATCGGTCTCTAATTATGGATAAATATTTTTGCTCTAACCATAAAGTTTATTATTAGCAAACAATATCTACGGGAATCTAGAAAAATATGGGAGGAGTTGAAACCTTTTACCTCTCCAACCATTGGCTGCGTGCCCGATACGTGCTAGACAACTGACCACGCACTTCCCTGCTTCATTGCCACGCAAAACGACTGCTCCCGAAAATTCGTGCCCCCATAAAAAAAAACCAACCCTTTTTGCATTCTCCTTACCCGCCCTCCCGAGAAACAAAAACCTCCCTTCAGAAAGACAGCCGAATGCAGACCACACTCGCGCTGTCCGAGTGTGAATCATCACTGAGGGAAGAAAGCCAAAAGGGCAAGGAGCCCATTGAAGAAAACGAGGTAGCCACCACTCACCCCCTACCCCCCAAACCAATTCTATTCTTTTATTCCCTCCTGAAAATTCTGCGTGTGCTCTTCCGCAAACAGAAACTCAAAGAACACTCACACACCTTTTACCGCTAAGGGTCAACATGCGAAAGGGGAAGAGTGTGGGTAGGGGCGTGGAAGGTGTGGGCCATTTCCTCGAACCTCCGTGACTACCATCTTTCTCCGTTGAGGAAACCCGATGAAGCCTCGCTGTCCATTTTAGATTTCGGCACCCTCATGTCGTCACTGCGGTCAAACTATCCACTGGCGCCTTTCAAAGGCGGCCTTTGTTTTTCGGCGGACTGGATGTTTTCAAACCGCGGAAGGGCCCAGCTCCATTTTAAAGATATTGGACCAGGATTCTCCGATGCATGACTGTATTTCTATTTCGTAAACTTCACTGGAAAACTTGAGGAGGACACAAGGTTAACTCTCACACGACTGATCGTACTATTTATTTTTTTCGTGAAGTGTAGCATGCTTAATAAGGAGGCTTGAAATTTTCGAGGTACATACAGTCAACGTTTGTCAATATTATTCTGAACATCAATTTTATAGCATGTATTTCCTGTGCCTTGATTATGTAAAAAATATAGCAAATATATGAGATATACCTATGAGAAAATACTGAGAATGGAATCCAAAATTTGAGATAGAGGCAAAAATTTTAAAGGAATCTAATAAATATTCAGAATATTTTAAAATGATAGCTAAAATAATAAGAAGAGATGCGTCTTGAAAGACATTAATCAAGAGACAGTGATTTGTGTTGTAAAGGGGCTGCTCAAGTATTTTATTCATCTCCTCTCACTACTATGGAAGGAGAGGAAAGATACCAGAATTTGTACCTCACACAGCATTACGCAAGACGAAAAATATTTTAATCTACACTATATTACATGATTATTGCCTGCAATATCCGCTCTCCAGAAATACAATCTTGAATCTTAAACTCTTGTTAACAAATACTTGTGATCTGTTGAATCACATTCTTATTGAGACTGTATAATATTTTAAGCAATAACGTTTCATGCCATCGCAATATAACTGCATGATACAAAAATATTTTAAGCGAGCAGGTAAGTTGTCGCAATTTTACACTGGTAAAAACCAAGGCCACTCCAGCAAGGAGTGTGTATGTAATGTAGCTAGTATGAGGGAAATATTGCGGCATATGGGAGCAATGGATTGGCATATTTTATCGTGCGAAAATGGTTCCCGTTTATATGTTTGTATATACTTATTCAGCTAGCGTACTTAGGGAAACATTCGCACCTTCTATGCAAGTTGAGCCAGTATCATTTTACATACGCGCAAAAAAGCACGATATTTTGCACGAGTAGGTAAAATAAGTTACTCTATCGGGCAATTTTTTTGTTTTTTTTTTTTGGTAAAATTATTGAAAATTTTTAAAGATATTTCTGCTCTATAGTTTTATTACTAGGATTAAGCTCCCTTGCGATAGATACGACTTCAATTACAATGGTGAAATTTAATCATCTCATCTTATTTAATATGAAGAAAAAGAGTTGCAGTCTTCCCTCGCCACGAGTCTTTAGCCAGTTTACGCAAGATCCTATAAAAATTAAATTTCCAAAGTAAACCGCCTCAAAGCAATATGCGATAGGGCTGGTTAATAAAATAAACTGATAATAGACTTAGTCAAGCATTTCTGAAAAAATGGAAATAATCAAGGGACTAAGAAATCCCAAATAAAAGGATTAACACATCCTAAACTGGTTTTTAGAATGCCTTTCTTGTCATCTGTGGGCAGAATTAAAAATTACCACGACAACACCCAGAACAAGATATTCCATAAGATGACCACGCAGTCTACATTGTTGCGTTCCAAAAGAGATACCGGGGAATAGAGTGGAAAGTGAAGTCTCGAATGTGTATGGAGTACGAATTGAACGACTGAAACCATAAAAATACATACAATTGAAAAGGCATTGGAATAGCAGTTAGGTTAGACAATTGACGAAACAGGCCTGCAACCCTTAGGTAGCTGATTAAGTTATCCAGGGAATCCAAACATGAAAATTTCATCAATTACTGTGATGAAATCGTTGAGTTTGGAGTCACTGGAGAGAGAGAAATGGAGTAAACGGTGTATGGCAAAATGAATAAAAAGAGATCATTTAATTTGAGAGTTGGAGAAAGACAGGTCAAAAATGATATAGAGGCATAAAAATAGTATCCAACGTAAAATGAACCAAAAACAATATCAGCTCGTAGCATCTGATATATTTTTTAATTTTTTGCTAAGTTTCTTTGCTTAAACGTTTATAATTTGATCTCTGCTTTTCTTCAGGGTTATCTTCCGCGTCAGCTTGTTTTAACAGAAGATAACCCTGAAGAAATGCAGAGATCAAACCATCGCCGCGGAAACCTACGTTCTAACGTTTATAATTTGGTTAGGTGTGTGAATATTTCTGTTTCTGAAGACGTGATTGAAAGGTAAGAGGGTTAATGGTTTTATTCTTCGATTTGGGAATAAATAAGAGAAATCCTGATGGTGAAGGCTCGTGTCTGAATTTGTGCCATTTATGGACCCATAGACCTTCGCTACTGATCGACAACCGTTTTCCGGCTCAACCGAAGTCTTCTTTCCTTCCTCCCTCATCTAAGTCTAGGATTATTCCACTACGCCCCAGTGTCAAGGATCTATTTTCTCGCCGCGTCGCAGACGTTACACGTGCTTCCACCATCCGTCTTTACCACCCTCCTAGAAGGCTCGAAGTGACGGTCCCAACCCAATCCCTCCCCTTCCAATCCACATTCTAACGTTCCCCTCCCCCCACCGTTACCATACCAACCGATACACAATGGCCCATTCCATTCAAACCATTCCACAAGAGGACGCCCACGCTGCGTCCCATTCAACTTTTCTCCATTCAACACCGCGGCACTCCTCTTGCCCGTTCCAGCATGGCCACGACGCGCACTCCCTCTCTCTCCGCCACGACGACATATCTCCCTGGTCTGGCATTTTATCCTCCCTCTACCCCGCTTCTCCTCTTCCTCACTATGCTAGTTTCCTTCACCTATCGCCTCCGCGGATCAGCTCATTACTGCGAGCCGGGAATTTCTCGCTCTGCCTTGGTTTTGGCACGACTATGTAAAACCGCGCTGTCCACGCAGCTGTCTCCAGTTAAGCAGCCGATATGGGCAAAACGTACCGGCTCTAGGATGTGCGGACTTTTTTTTGTGATACGGTACTTACGACCAACGTTAATGGCAAGTTATGCCGTCGGTATGTTTTCTGTCGCGGCATTTTGAGAAGACGTAAAGGCCTGGTCACACGGTACATTAACACGTACAAGTTAATGTACGTTTGCGTGAATGATTTTCGTGGACCGGAACGGAACATGTACGAATGCATGAACCAAATTAGAACAGGTTCTATTTTCTGTACATGCATTCGCACAAGTTGGGTGGTTACACGGTGCATTTTGGCGTCCATTATCGCGTTCATACTTTTAGACATTAACACGTACGTGTTAATGTCTCGTTTATCCAGGCCTTAAGAAGGAGTTGTATCACTTTTCGAGGAAATAATGGAGTAGTTTATTCCTTATTTGTAGAATTTATTAAGTTTTAATGAAATAAAAATATGCTTAATGTAATGAGCTTCCGAGGCATAGCTACCGATAAATTTTATCAGAATCCAAATTCGCAAGAATTGCACCCATCCTTTTAAAGATTAGGCATTTAGAATCTTACCAACAGAGTAAAGAACGTTTGAAGTCATAACGAAGTCATAAATGTTTGAAGACCATAAGTATATGATTTTTGACTAAGTAATAAAGCGATAAAAGTAATATCGATGCACACAAGTAAAGTGGAGTATAATTTTTAATGGCTTAAATCACTGGGTGATAAAAAAGAAAATTTCCTATTTCTGTACGAGCGTGTTCGTCACCACAACAGAGTTGAATGTTGAAAATATACTTTACTGCCACATTATCAAGCCAGTTCACAACTAGTGCCGAAAAGGGAGAGAATTTTGTATTTTGCCCATATTGTTAAGATAGATGAGTTCACAGCCAATATACATGCACACAGGTTGACCTTAACGTGATCCACCAGCCCCATCGATAGTGATGTTGATCTCGAAAAGGTGAATTCGTCAATTTCGAAAAAGAATATTATTTTCATTGAGCTCATGTTCAGAAGGAGACACACATGTTCTGAACATATAAAAGTAGTTGTTAACGGTATATTTATTGTATTAATAGTTTTTTTAATGTTTCTCCGAAAATATCAAAGTTTTAATCCTCTGAAGATAGTTTTGGCACTTATCACTTTGTAGCCACAAAGAACACCATTCTGATGTATTTTCAAACAAAAAAATTAGCAATTTACTTGTAAAACTTGAACTTATTCTCCGAGGTTGAGACTTGTTTTAGTTAAAAAAAACTGCCTTTAACTTACATTACTTTGATCCCATTAACATATATTATCGACGAATACCACTTTAAATGCTTACAGTCGCAAATGGGGAGATGTTAATATTGCAAACATTTTGATCACCCACACCTTATTCAAAATGTTAATTTAGGATAATGTCCACTGTGAAAGCCCGTAATAACATCGCCGGCTACCAGAAGTTTGAAGAAATTCTGCGTGAGGCAACAGCTTTAAAACGCCTCATTGTTTCTTCAATCACTATGCGGAGTGAGCTCCATTCTCCCAGTGGAATGCCTGTCCACCCACAATGTAGCTATTCCTCGAGACGGAAAAGAAGCCACTTCCCAATCCTCCACTGCCTTTCCACCCGTTAGGATCACTGCAACTCGAATTCCCTCCTGCATTCGAATGAGTGAAAATGGGCCTAGGAGTTCTCCAACGCGCGTCGATACGACTTTATAGTCCCATAGCTGGGAGTTCGTTTGTTTCCACAGAAACACCCACTCCTTTTATTTATATATGACTTGCGTTATGAAAGATGCAAGCGGCTAAGGGTGGATAATTATTTTAAGGCTATTAGCCACAACAAAAAGAATAGGGCTTCGACGATTTAGCGTCATTTAAAATATGATTGAGTTTTTTATTGCTCTGAAGTATCTAGTATTGCCCTATTTATTTTAAATGAGAGATATTCCGATTCAAAATTTGGAATTTTAGAAAAATTTTATTTAATTGGGTTTTTCTTGCAGGCAGCCCTTTCTAAACCCAACGTAACCCCTTCGGCAACCATAGTAATAATCAAATTTGACTAAAAATTATAAAAGTATAACCATAACCATATTTAAGAGATATTCAGATCTATAAAGTTAATATATTAAAATAAAAATCGATTGCGTTTCAAACTTTTGTTGCTGAATAGCTTTAAGTAAGTGAAATATTAAGGTGTCCTTAGTGTCCATATGATCCGTCTAAGTTGAAACTTCACACTCTCAAAAATGATTCCTTCTCGTTATTCCATATCGGCACACTAAATGGCATTTCATAAGTTATTAGCGAGCAAATGTGGCCAGTCAAATGAAAGAATCGTAGATAAAAATCTCAGGGATTTAAAATGCAAAACAGAGATTAAGTGATGATTCTAATGCTTTGATTGGTTGATTAAGACAGTACCTATTGTTTTCTTGTAATTTATTTCAATTGGAATTTTTAATAAATTCGAGGTAGGTAGGTATTTGGAGGAGGTGACCGGCAGCTTTGGTCATTTGCGCCATGAAGGAAAGGTAGGTAAGGAAAGGGTGGAGAGAAACCCGGCGTCGGCATAACGAAAGGCGCCAAGGGTACCACGGCATAACGTCCCATCCGGCGGACGGAGTGTTGCGCTTGACATGTCTTCCACATAACATTCAAGCAGGAATCGGGCAGTGTCTAAAAATTCTCTGCCACTGCCTTGATTTGAACCCGAGCCCCAGGGAGCCAACACTCTAGCCACTACACCAATCCGATCCTCAATACGAAGGGGAAGCATAAAATTTTTAAAATCACTTTTAGAGTATTTTATTTGCTAGCACCTTCCATTCCTTATGATAATTCTCAATTTGGTTTTTCAATGCTGCCATCATTTTTTCGGTACTGCACAGACACTTTTAGCGCACTTTGTTATTGTCTAAGAGGCTTCAATCTCCTTAAAATCTCGCCACCCTTTTTTCTTGGGACTAGCTGCATTCACCAAGCGGAATGTGTGTCCGTTCCGCATCGCAACTATTCCACGAGAGGGTATAATGGAGACGCACCTCCCAATCCTCCCCCGACACTTCCCGACTGCAACTCCAGCTCCCTCGTGCATCTGAATGGGTGAAAATGGGCGTAGAAGCTCCTTCCTCCTCGCTCACGTCGGTTCCACGTCCATAGTCTTCCTCCTCGCCTCCCCCCTCCCCGTCCATTCTGTCTCCGCATTCCAGCAAGCGGGATAAAATAAGGCGTCGCCCACGCAAGGCTCGAGAGAACGGCGATCCGGACGCGCGTCGCAAGCGAGGAAGAATAAAGAGGCCTTGCCCTCCTCCTCCAACTCCGCTTACAGTGACGACAACGCCGAAAAAAAACGAAGCGGGATACGGTGGTGGGGCGGGGGGAGAGAGAAAAAAAATGTATCGAACCGCACGACAACATTTCGGAGAGACCGAAAGACAAATGAGGCGAGGGGCGCGGTGGACCGGAGCGGTGCTCTTCAATGAGGACGGGGCGTCGAAAAGGGCGGGCGATTGTTGCGTCGGATTCGGGCGACTCGCGGACGGGGAATGATGTTCCATGAGAAATTCCTGAGGAATAGAGCCATTAACCCATTAATCCCCAGCGTAGCGTTAACGCAACATTATTGAATTCTAATTCTCAGAACAAGTTTCTACCTCTGAATAATTTCTTCTTCGAATTACTGACTTTTTCAAGTATCCCTTGTTCTAATTTTGTCATTTACACCAACATTTTCATTCATGTAATTGTATTCTTATGATTGATGGAGTTTGGCACAAAAATCGATGCGAAAATACGAGACACCCTAGGGAAAATGACATACCCCAGCATGTCCGTTGAAAGGCTGAATGGGGCATTTCCTCCAAAGGAATACTGATAACTCCCGGCGAAGATGTCGAGTGTACAAATCAAGATAAAAATAAAGGATTTAGCTAATTTTTAAAAATTACTTTTTTTGTATTTATTTATTTACCGGATTTTTCCCAGCGTTGCGTATACGCAGCATTTTGAAAATCATATAATATGATGGAAAGTATTTTTTTCCAAAAATTCATCTTAATTAGGCCAAAATAAAACGTTAAATGCGAAACAAACGAATTTAAAAGGCCTGCATACAGTCTGGGGAATAATGGGTTAAGGCTGCTGGAGAGGCCGTAGGTAGAGCGGCATCGTCCGAAGTCAAGTGATGTACTAAGGCTGCCTATTATTTACTCAAAAGAGTAGCCAAAAAAATTAAGCAAAACAAAACATAATTATAAACTCGATTGCTTCTGGCTTTACTTTGTGAAAATCCATTCTGAACAATAAAAAGTTATGGTACTTTTTTCTCACGATTTATTCAATACGACTGGTTTCGTCGCAGAGGCGACATCATCAGGTACCGATTTCTGTACCTGATGATGTCGTCTCTGCGACGAAACCGGTAGTATTGAATAAATCATGTGAAA
The DNA here is from genome assembly GCF_921293095.1 of Ischnura elegans. Classification (NCBI taxonomy): domain Eukaryota; kingdom Metazoa; phylum Arthropoda; class Insecta; order Odonata; family Coenagrionidae; genus Ischnura; species Ischnura elegans. The sequence continues at coordinate 31,860,857 of NC_060249.1, forward strand.
AAGTACTTACCACAACTTTTTATTGTTCAAAACATAATTGGAAATGAAATGTGAGTGCAATTTTGCACTTCAGCACAATGCAAACGTCAAAGATGATTTTTTAAAAGGTAATTACAACAGTCAACTCGACTAGTATCAACATTGCTTCGAACCTTTGCACACTGAACTGTTGACAACACACATTGAATAATATTCACAATCTAAGGGGTATATCCTTAATTAATATATACTTATTTATTAACAAATGATATGTAAGACGCATGCAAAAGCCGGGAAACTCAATATACTTGTGTAATTTAGGTGAAGTCGGCGTAGTGGTTTTCGTTCTGCGATTTGGTACCATGCGATCTTGGCAGTTTCGGGCAGTTTTTCGCAAATGCCTTTCTTATTTTTCATGAAATTATACTTTCCCGGAAATAGCTTGATTCTTTGCAAAACTTTTCCTCTAATGAGTGTCATCTCAACAACTTCTTGTTTCGAACAGGTTCGCAAGCTCGAAAATAACTACGATATATTTCCCAATGAGAGCCCATATTAAAATATCCTAATTTTACCGTCAAGTATCTCAAAAACGTCACATGGGAATGTCTTTTTCTTTGAATCATTTAAATTGTGTCTTTCAAAGAATGTTTGACCAAAGTTTCATCATTTCCTTGTTACTTTTACCGAGGCACTCTGACTGGCTTAAGACGTTGTATACCAGGGTATTTAAATGTAGAGGAAGGAAATACCTGGGTAAAGGTGGTACTGTTCCTCTAGGGGCGCAGCTAGGAATTAAGGCTGGGGAGGGGGGGTAAGGTGCAACTAATACCGGGATGTGTGGGGGTATGGAATACCCACCAGAATAAGTGGTAGGTGCGAGATTAATAAATTACGGAATTTTAAGATAAATGATTCAAAATGGTGAGTATTACGGCTTGCTGAGGGATATTATAGTAATCCTTACACTATTCTATTAGTAATATCAATCCAATTAAGTAAAAAAGATTCCTCTTAAAAATTTCTCTGAGCTCTGGGGAGGGTGGGTATATCCCCCAAATCACCCCCCTCGCTGCACCAATGTGTTCCACAGCCAGGTTGGCTATGCTGCGCTACCGTTCGTTGCCTTTTCGCCGATCGTTGATGCGCTATGGCCTGTCATATTGTTGCACCTGTTGCTGGTTGTTTTAAGTTGTTCCAAAGATAACCACTGCAATGGGGAGTCAGGAATCTATTGTGGCCTGCCACTGTTTGATTCCCGTTTTGTGATCAGGATGTTTATGCCCGTTTTTGCACGGTATTTCCCGCAAATTTACGCAATATCTTGCTACAACGCTTGCACAAAGTTTAAAATATGCGTGCAGAGATTCTGCGTGAATCGCACCGAGCCCCATTCCTTGTAGCGCTTTGTACGGCTGAGATAGACCATAAGGTGTGACTGCGCATGATGCACACAGACTGATACACGGCTTAGCGTCCCATCCGACGGACGGAGTGTTGCATTTAAAATGTCCTCTACACAATACCTGAATTACCCCAATACATGGATTTGAACCCGAGCCCACGGGGTGGGAAGCCAACACTCTAGTCACCACATCAATCCGTTCTCCGTTTGGGTAAAGGTATTGAAATTGAAAATACTTGCCTATTCGGGGGAACTGCCTTTCGTTTAATCGTGGTTGAAAAAATTTGTTTACAGTACAGCAAAACTCGCTTGTAACGATCACATATACAGCGAAATCCCGACTTTTGCGAGGTGATTTTACGGTCCCTTGGACTTTATTACGTTAATTTTCCCCAATATAACGAGTACGGATAATAAAAAAATCCCCCCTAATACGAGCTATTTTTCGGTCCCTTAGGGAATCATTTCCTCTTTTATAAAGAAATAAAGGCCATCTTCACTACTTAACTGATCCTTACCTTTTCATCAGTTGTTCTCACGTAATCAGTCACCACATATAAGTACTGTTGATCTTAAAATCCTTCCCTTTACAGCCGTTTGATAGAGAGGCTGGGACGATGATTATTGTTTATGGATTGGTTTATTAATAAAGACGATTTACGGAATCCTTTGATGCATAGGCCAAAATCCTTCATTAAAGATATGTATAACATAATCCGGCGTATAACAAAGTAGAAAGATGACCTCCTGAAATTTGATAAGCGAGCTTCACTGCATAAGTTTACCTGATCAAAAATTACGATATGTCCATTGAAAAATAGCGAACAACAACTGATAACGTACTCGTACAACATATGCTTTAAAATTGTTTAAGTTGCCGCGTCTAAATGACGAGAATCTTCGTCATCCGTCCGGAACTCTCGGGATAAAAATGACGAAAATTCTCGCCATCCATTTAATCAACGTGTTAACTACGACTCTAGCCAGTAACATTATTGATAAGTACAAAATTTACTTCATGGATGGATATTTCCATTGTATATGATAAAAAGATACACATACCGACGGTGTAAATAACGCAGAACGATAAAATCGCGTAGTGGGAGAAAATTAGTCAGTCCCTCATCATACGCTCTTTTAACCATCCCACTCCAGTTGCCTGCCGTTGACGTAATAATGCATATTTTGTCATAAGTTGATTTCCTTTCGTAATGGAGGTAGGACGAAATCCTAATCTCCGGTTCCCTCGATGATATTCTTCGCATGCGAGTTATGCGTCATAGAACCGGAAAAGAGAGAAAAAAAGAAAGTGTGAAATGTGACTTAAATACTAAGGTCTAATTGAATAAAGGGTAAGATGACATAATCGAGGGGATATTTTTGAGATTTCAATACAGATTGAATGTAAAAATTTAAAAATACGATTAAAATGGTATTATTTATTTCTAACACATCATTTATAGCCAATGTTTAAACAAGCGTCCATTATTGGAAGTGATATAAGAAGTCGTTTCCGAAATATCCATCGCTCTGGTTTCGCTGAATACATGCATGAATCTATTAAATTATGAATTCAAATATTAAAATTATACTACCGACGTCATAAAAAATACATGGGTATCCGAGCTAAGAGTTAGACCGCACAATTCCGGTCGGTGACAAAAGTAGTAATAGATATAGTTTCTTAATTGAGCTGAATAATATTATAAATGCAGTTGGAGTATGCTTAAAAATACGAAGCGAAAAAATTTGATTGGGTAGGTACTTTGGCTCACCAGGGTGAAGGGAAAAAACTGTCAAAAAAGAGTCATTGGAATGACCTCGAATGGATGGATATTGGATACCCATAACAAGATGCATGGAGAAGCACTTATTTACGAAATTATAAAGGTTACGTGGGTAAAATATGCACGGCGGCGAACCGGTAAGCCGCTCAAAAACTGAGTGGAATCTGTTCGAAACTATTTCCAAAAGTGATGATGGCCAAAAAGGTGAAAGGTGACCAAAAACAATGAGCATGAATCGTTCCTGCTTTGAATTTATGAGAAAAGAGGAGCTTAGAGCTAAATATTATTCATGAACTCCACGTCAACGTATAGCCAATTCTTTCTTTTATATTATGCGGTGTCTATTTTTATAATAATATTGCGTTTTGAAAAATTATATCAGAAAATCTAATACTTTCTCACAATTTTTTCTTAAATATGCATTTTATCAAAATAGCGGGATTAAATATAAAATTTGCCGGTATAATTGCACTAATAGCGATTTTTTAAAATACAGATAGGCATAAATCATGTTTGAATTGAAATCATAAAAATTGATATGAAGCGGCCTGTGGTGGGTTTATAAGGGATTCACTACAGTCAACTAGGGGTTATTAATCAGTAGGGAAATTAACTCAAAAGCGTACACACAACATGTATGATGAAATAAGTATCATATGGACAAAGACTTAAAGATGTATTCTTCCAAAAAATATACTTGGAAAAGGAATATAGATTACTAGAAGCAAGCCTCAAAAAGGCTATACGTATCTCAAAAGTTTTAATTACGGCGAAATGGATATTCACGTTCAAAATCTACGTAAATAAATGCAAACGAACCAGGCTTTCCCTAAAAGAAAGGCTTAAGACCCTTTGAAACACTTGGTAGGAAAACCACAATTTGAAAGCCTAAAAGACTAGGGATATACTCTTAAGACCACAACTCTTCTCAACTGATACAGGCGTGTTTTCCTGTTTTTGAGAGAGGATTAAAGGAGTATCGAGGACTCACCAGCGAAAGACCTCCATTCCACTGAAAACGATTTGACACCGAATACTCCCCGTGAAAAATGACCCAGAAAATACTTCCTCCGGTCGGAGCCAAGATGCAGTCAAGAACCCCTCGCCGGGGAAGGATCGATGTTCTTGTAATGCTTTTGATGTCTTGACTCCACAAAGTACTCAAGGGGATTGCTTAGAGTAACGAGAGACTCTAATGGAAACCAAGCAACGGAGATAGTGTTGGAGGGACCAAAGGAGGAAACATGGCCGGATGAAAAAAAATGAAGAGCGAAAAGAGAAGAGGAGGTGGAGGAACAAGTTCTATTAATGTCTCCCCGATTCTGCTGTTTCTTTAGATGTAAGCCGTCTTCTGAGACATTTGTCCTGAGAGTGGATTCCATTTTTAAAGGGCTTTGTGCCCTGGCAGCGAGCCACGTGAGCCGTTAGAGGCCGGTGTTTGCATTCAAGAACAGCGAGGCAAGAATAGGAGGGAGGGAGGGGGGAAGAAAAGGGAATCGTGGAGAGGTGGAAAATGTAAGGAAAAGAGAATTAGGGGGAGAAATAGGGAAGGGTAGAGTAAAGGCGCTGGAGAGAGGGAAGAGATAGGAGTTGGAAAAATTTTGCAATGATGATACGTTTTTCTTTTGCGTTTTCCAATTACAGTAGAACTTCGCTCCACGCTATTTATCCGCTCCGGAAGACCGATCGTACAGCAAATTCCATGAATGGGTATTACTACCTGAAGGGATATCAGTTTAAAATCAATACCACATGTTGTAATGGCATGCTGTTTTATCTACTTTGATTGAAAATAAGCGGTAGAATTGTAAAAAATTGTACGGGTGGAAACCAAATCAGTGAAATCTTAAAGTCTAAAATGCGAACGCAAAATCAAATCAGGTCGTACTTCGAGTCCATCGTAAGCTGCTGAAAAATATGTCTAATGCGACCACAGAACGAGTTGAAGAGTGGCCGCTTGGGGAGAAGACTGCTGAATAAATGCGAGATATGCATGACTTCAAAGAATGAATGAAAATAAAAAGAACACAAGAGTAATTTTCTGACCGTGAAATAGAATTATTAGTTCGCTAGTATTAGGAAGTTTAATACACTTTTTCATCACCTGCGCTTCAGGATGAGTTCTGCATACGATCTGAGCTGATCTCAAGCGTTTTCAAAGTTTCAAATTTCGCCGATTCTTTTCTACAATTTAACGATAATTGTATTATAATAATTGAACGCCTAGTTTTAAACGAAAATAATTTTCAGCATCACAAAATTTTAATACACCAATGCCCATTAATCTGATTGCTACCCATGGAGGGGAGTAAAATATTTTAGCTTTCCTTTACGTTAACTTTAACCACTCTTAAGAACGTACTTTCTACTTATAAATAGATCCATTTACAAGAAATAATTCAATCTGGGACTGGAAGCTTAAGATTTAGCCGCTGGCTTTTGAAGGAGGTGGAATCTGAAAAAAGGTGAAGTCATTATGTGCGCTGAGAAATTGGCTCCATTAATTTTTTTTAATACTGCGATATAGTTTTAAAAATAGTGGGACCAATATTTTTACGTTTCTAGATCCGTCGTCATCATACTGAGGTATTCGCAGAGAAAAATCGACGGCCTTCACCCTTTCCCGGTTAAGTTGATGATGTCATGAGCTAGCTCATGCCGAGCTGTTCATTATAAAGCCTGAATCCCACGATCATTTTTTCCATCCCTTTTGAGGGACAGCTCCGGCGATTACTATCGATTTTAACGCCACGCTTACTTTTTATTGAATGATAGTTTTTAATTAAAGGATAGTAACGGAAAGTGCGATGGAAAAAGGGACGTTGGGAAAGACCATTCTCCATCGTAGGCGTCGATTCATAAAATGATAGGTCGAGCGATCATTTATTTGGTCCCTGTAAACCTATCGATTGAGCTATCTTCATAAGATATGGAAAAAATTATGCTACGAGTATTGTTCTCACGTAGTTCTTTGCTTTTTAGACTATTATGAGATTATTGTATGGGAAAATTGGCAACTTATTGAGGTGATCGCTCAATAGAGGCGATAGCCCTGGCAGGTTCAATTGTACGTTATGGTTAAGGTGGAAACTGGTGTAGATAACCATTTCTTTTTTGCATGTTCCATTACTTAATTTTGTTTGAAACAACTTAGGCTGCTGTAATGTTTTTGGTCTCAACCAGTGACACATAATCACAATGTATTTATTCTCCAAAGACCTAAATACTCTGGTAAGTGAAGGATCCTCAATTTTATTTATTACATTAAAAAATATATATTCCTTTTTTCGCAGAGAGGAACACAAAATTACCCTTCACTTCGCTTCCACCATCAGACAGAGTTAAAATCCGTAAGTATTTTCATAATACATTGTGGCACACAAATTTTGCACCACCTTTAGATAAAATTGGTTTGTAAATTTTAATTAACTAATCTTAGCCATTGTTTTTTTTATATTTTTCTCTTGTTGTCTTGGTTACGTTTATTGTTACAAATTTTTAGTGGATAATTCTCATTGATTTCAAGTTCTCAACGTTACATTGAGCCTTGGACGGAGATATCAGCGCACACGGAAGGGTTTTAAAGGTATAAATTACTTTCACTACCTATCCTGCCCCTTGAACTTTTAAGATTGAAGTAAATTTAACTTATAATTTTGTTAGATCTGGGACATATTACAACACAACGTTGTAATTACGTTTCAGCGAATCCATTCCAATCATAGTATATACTATACCAAATTTATTACTCGCAAGATAGTGGTGGTTGAGTGAAATAGCACCACATAAAATGAGTGAGAAGTTGGAAAAGGTTTTTTTTTTTGACAACCAGTAATTGTTCGAATGTCGCCCATTAAATGAGGAGCAATCGGTTGGTTTGACACGAGTGGCAGATGAACTTTTGTTCAGCAGCAATAGGACACCGAACACGAATTTTTTTCTTTGGGATCCCCTTAGAGTCATGAACGGAAGAAACGGACAACGGAGTGTTTTTCACAAGCGAGACGAAGGGTTGATAAATGCAAGCCAGGAGGCCCTCGCGAGAGTTAGTTGTCGGACTGAAAGGGAGGTGAAATGGGGCGATGTTTTTACAAGAACGGGAAACGGAGACGAAGACGAAGGGGATTGGAAGGGTTGAGCTGAATTCTATTGATGGACAACACACTCCTCCCCTCACATTCGAGTTGTTTCTTGAAGAGGAAGTGACAACCTTGAGAACCGACTGTCATGACCTACGAGCTCAAGATTACGCGGAGAGAAACACGGTATTAATTCGTATTAGTGTATTATTTACTTCCATGCCACCGAAAAAGACTTGGTACTAGTTTTTAACATGACGATGTATAAACAAACTAACAATGCACGTTCACGTTAAGTAGGTAGGTTCGCAATAACGAGATCGAGGGATACTGTGCTTGCATCTTTTGAGGGATATAATACAAGTCCTTTTCCTACATATTCCTTGTGCTTTCTCCCCAATCCCTTTACGCTAATGAGTAGTAATATAGGTTTGTGTGCGCCACCTTCCCATGCTGCTAAAAGTTCACACCAGTGCTGAATTGAAAAATTTCTGGGGTTATCTCGTAATATTTGAAAAAAAAGCTGAAAACTTTAGACAATTAAAAAAAATGAATTTGGGCGACCAGTGTGGCCCCCGTGACAACATTTAACGCGCCCATTGAAAGGTTAAGTCAAGGTTAAGTTAAAATAAGTCTTCAACCCGCGGCCCGCCGGCTAATTTCTTGCGGCCCCTGGAGACTAAAGAAAATACTTATTGCTTCGCGAACCAAATATAGACACAATAGTCAAAAATGAGCAATGTCAAAAATCGCATTGATTGATTGAATTTTTCAACCAATAAAGATTACTGCACTTTGAAATTATATTTTCTTTTAATTTTATTGATGCGGTGGTGAAGTGACGTGGACCATTGTGGATGAGTAAGCGATAATAAGACACGGTCTCCGGCGCTACTTTGTAGAACTGCTTCATCATAAATTAGTACGACCCGGGTTTCTGCATATCATGCTATCATCAGGTGATGTCACCTGACACAGAAACCCGGGTCGTACTATTTAAAATAAAGCGTGGAATAGAGCAAAGTATTTTTATATTATGGTGAAGCAGTTCTACTAAGTAGCGCCGGAGACCGTGTCTTATAATCGATTTCACATCCACAATGGTCCACGTCACTTTACCACCATATCAATAAAATTAAAAGAAAATATAATTTCAAAGTGCTGTCATCTTTATTGGTTAAAAAATTCAATCAATCAATGCGATTTTTGACATTGTTTATTTTTGACTAGTGTGTCTATATTTGGTTCGCGAAGCAATATTTTATTTAGTCTCCAGAGGCCGCAAGAAATTAGCCGGTGGGCCGCGCTTAGAGCAAAGTATTTTTATTTTATGGTAAAATCGATTTATGGCCCTTACATTAAAAAATGTTGAAGACCCCCGAACGTCAGGGTTAAGTAATCGAACGCTTCTGACGTCGTACCCGGTCATCACTTCCTCCCGTTTCAAATTCTGCTCCTCCCCCATTCCTCACCTAGGTCCAACAGTGTCCCCATGCCCACCTTTCCCCCCTTCCCCAAACACCTCTTGTCCCTTCCGCCTTCCCCGTCCACGCCACATATTTGTCGCTCGGCCACGCGGCCCATTCATTTGCTTGCCCTCCCCAAACCCCCCCGTCCTCTCACGCTCTTTCGTGGCATTGCACGCGCTACCATTCACCCGTGTACCGGATTAATATGCGCTACTCGTCTACGGCGTTAGATTCTTGTGTGGCGGCCGGTCAAAGCGGGTCGACAATAGACCTTTTTCGGTCCTTCTCGGAGGGATTTCGTCAACATGTGGTCATCGGGTGTTCCTTTTGATGATAATTAGTCAGGGGGATACATATAAACACAATCCTTTTTTTGGCTTTCAGCGAGGAGAGGCAATATTCCATGAGGGTACATCATTACGAAAATTAGTTCGATCGATTTTAATTAAATATCTCGAATTGGATGGAGGGAATGTAACTGATAACTTCAGGCTTTACTTTGTGAAACCTCTCCATTTTGGAAATAAAGAAATAAAACTTTGCAACGTTCACTATTTTTAATTCACTATTATTATCAAACAATAAACAATAAAAATAATAGTGAACCTTAAAAAGTTTTATTTATTTATTTCCAATATGGAGGGAATGTGTTGAACAAGGTCTAAAATTGAGGCAACTGGTTGATTAGCAGGAGGAAAGGGGACTGAGTTCCCAATTATACAGTTGTCATTAAGCCGCGGTGCTTTAATTAGCTTTCATACCATTAAAAGTGAAACATTATGATTCCATTCCTTCAACAGTCATCCCATGGTTTTAGCCTGTATCATTTTAAATCGCGTGGTAAATATATTGGAAGTGAATTAAAATTCACAGTAGCAATCTTTGTACAAGGTGTAAAGTAACGCCCATAAGAAATCACTGAACAAGATATAATTAGTAATTTAAGTACCACAGTATTCAAAAAAATGCTTAACCATGACATTTTTTTATGATTTTATGCCGGATGAAAGTTTTCAACATGTATTGGCATTAGAGTTCAAAGGAGACTGTTGAACCCTCGCTTAGATGCTTTGTGTTTCAAATTCAGCAGAAAAATTTCCCTTTACGTGAGACTGGGAGGCAATTAATAACGTTTTGGAAGTTTTACTCCTTGTACTACTAATTTTTGAACAAAGGTAGATTTTAAAACCGAAACTCCTATAACCATTTCAAATTTTATTGCAATTTGTATTCATTACCTTTACGTTTAAAAATGAAATTTCTCTCGATTTTTGTTATTATCCATGCGGGACATTCTATAATGTTAACGTGCCTTCTCTATCCTGATATACCCCATTAGCACCAAAATATTAAGCGCTGTAATTGCTTCTAATCTCATGAAATGGCCCTTTCGCTACTCCTCAACTTAATCACGGGAGAGGCACTTTGATTGATTAATTTGATTAATCATTTCCATCCCTTCCGAAAATTTCAACCGCCGAAGATCCTTTTATTACGCAAACTCTCAGAGATTTATGGTCCTTCCCCGCCCCCTAGCAACCGTTTCGGTCACAAAAAGGGTCCAACGAGCGCCATAGAAAAGAATAATAGAGGAACGGCGTGCGCACCATTTCGAAAGTGGAGGGGGACGCAACATTATGCCTTAAAACTCGACCAGTTCTTAATGCGTATCCTGCCATCGGTCCCTTTTCAATGCAACCAGTTCCTAACTGGATATATACACTATTGTTTGTTTCTCTCGCCCGTGGAGACCCATGTATTTTAACTGTTTCGTCGGCTAAACGTAAAAAAACGAGAGATCCCTAGGCTGTCATTATTCTTGGCTCCGGAATCACATAGGCGAGCGTCGGATGTGTTTTCAGGAAATGAATAAAAAAGCATCTCGGAGTAGTTAATGGAAGATGGGTGCGCGAGTTTGTATTCAAAATAAGGTGCGTCTCGACCAGTGCGCTAGCAATAAATTGAGTTTTCTCGAGCATACGTAATTTCAACGGCACAAAAGTTTCAAAATTGATTCAAAGTAGTGGCGTAACTGTGGGGAGGATTAGGGGATAGATCCCCTCCAAAGCCTCAGAGAAATAAAAAATATTAAAAAGTATATATTAGTTTTGACATATAATAACTGCATCTGCTTAAAGTTCGATTTTTATTGCAAAAATGATGTAAAATGTATTTCCTGGATTGTTTAAAAAAAAAAATTTCCAGAATTTTCCTTGGGGGAGGGGTCACCACCCCAGGCCATCCCATCCCCCCCAAGACACATTCCTAGTTACACTACTGAGTCAAAGTATGGCACTATTGCGATGCTGCTCTTTCAAAATGGCCACATGCTTCAATATGAATCGTACAAACCAAAGTCTGCAGCTCGTTATTCCAAGCCAAAAAATTAAAAAGAAAGATAAAGTACTTTTTATTACACCGCGAATGTTTCCTATATTTCCAACTGCCTCAATCTGTCCTAAGTACACCATTGAAGAAGCAAAAGCTCAAAATTCTGCTTTCTCAACTTCTAACGTCCTAAGTCCTTACAGCGGATATTTATATTTTTTTCTAACACAAAACCTTGCTTATATTTTCGTTTTGACATTATCAAATATTAATGAAATTTCATTACCTACGACTGATCTTGTGAAAGCTTCAGCATCATTGATATTAGAATGATAACAGAAAATAACTCAAAACGGTAACTTCTCGACGAAGACGGTAGATTTCTGGAATAAAAATTCTAATGGCAGTATTATGAAATTCTACCTTCCCACATGGCAAAATTGACCACAGCTGTCGGTCGCCTTCTCCATATACCATACCACACAGGCTATGCGTCTCAGGAGGACCAAGAACATCTCTGCGAGATATAGGGACATTATTTCAAAAAGACAAAATACGATCGGTCGGGCGGGTGTGACGCGTCATCTCAACAGGGATAGGGAAATGATGCCCCGCTTTCTGTCTCGGGGGAAAGAGGTTATTTGAGTGTGAGATGGGGAAATGATGTTTAATGTGCGCCTGGCTCACCCATTGTCGGATGTTCACCCGGCTGCGCGAGCGGGTCGCGGCGTGGATGCCGCCCCGGGAGCAACAGCGACAAAACCCGATCGCAAACCCCGAGGAAAAAAATAAGGGCGCTAAAAAGAGGGTGAATAATACGGTTGCGCGGGTAGACGAAAATGCAAATTAATGCCCCACTCACCCCCTTTCCCTCTTCAACCACGCGCCCTGCCTGAAGTTCCGGGGAGGCGGTGAAGGGGGTGCTATACTGGTGTACATAAGCGGGAAGGGGTTGGGTTTAAACCTCACCAAGAGGAGGCCCCTGAGTGGGTTAACGCGGTACGAGTTTTTGGGGCAGGCAGAATTCACAGGGATCTTGGGGAGAAGTTTGGTGGGATGGGTTGTGAGGGAGTTTAGGGGCAGGGGGAAATGATAGTCTACCCACAAAAGGGGGAAAAAATCCCGCCATCTGTTGGGGATACCCGGAAACACGCGGATGCACTCGTATTCACACCCGGGTTTGTTCTCTTAAAAACTCCTCCTCCTCATCCGCCCCTCGCTGAAAAGTACCCTTTCCATCGCTTTATTTTCCCTCTCTCTTTTTCCCTACCCCTCCCTCATCACATGCAGATTGTATCCCATTCCCATTATTACCGTGTGCACGATCGTACTAACCATGCATGCAATCATACTACGATGATTGACAATTGTGCTGCCCTCCAGCGCCCAACGCTGAACTCTGAATTCTTCAGCAGATAATGGAAAGCAACATGTTTCATAATCTCAACAGTAAACCAGTAATTTTTAACTGTATTTTTATTTATGGAATTCACTTGAAAACATATTCTGCATGGGCTCTTTGTCTCAAATAAATACAAACCGTGATAACAATTGTGATGCCTGCAGGCATCCACCGCTCAACTCTGAATTCTCAAGCGAATAATGTAAAGCAGCATGCATTATTATGGCATCAGTATCCCCGTATTTTTTTATTTCATATATATTTACGGAATCCATTCAAAAACTGATTCTGTATTGGCTCTCTACCTCAAATAACTGCTTTCTTTACACTTCCACTTCCGGCGCCATAGTGCGTTATCATCGTGAAGTGGCAGCTTTCTGAACCACAACGAATAAACTTCTCTCGGGTTTTCGCGCGGGTAAGGAAAATTAAGGCAGCCACCGTTTCGAGTTCCATCTCGTTACCCATTCTCTAGGCTGTGAGAAAAATCCACAGAGAAAAAAAATAATCCGCCTTAACCGCTACCCCGACGTGATTCCTATCTGTGGATATTTGTGGATATATTCCCGGTAACTTAACTGGCTAAAGCATCCGATCGGAAATGGGAGGATCCGGGTTCGTATCCTGGTCAAGGTAAATGATTTTTTTCTCGGTGGATTTTTCGCACAATTTGTGCATTGCTTGTGACTCCCGTAAAAAAACAGTTATCTCTGTGGCTAGTCCCGGTATACTGAAAGTAAAAAAAAATTCTTAAGGTTAAATATATTTTTAATCCATTCAGTAGCCTTGAGAATGAGTAACGAGCTGGAACCCGAAATGTAGGGTGACATAATTTTTCTTATCCGCGAGCGAACCCGAGAGAATTTTATTCATTCTATTTTCTGAACTAAGTTATACGACTGTTTGTATACATGCACTCCACGCTGGTACGTTTCCAGGGGTGTGGGCATCGGGGGCTTCAGCTTTCTCCCATTCAGCAAATTTTTCGGCTATGACGATTACCAGCGATACATTTGTGGAGGAGATTTCTAGCTTCCGGCACCTATCCTTCATTCTCCAAAATTTTTAGATTTAATTCTTCTGCAAATAATCAACGGTGGATTTAACTTTCATTGGCATGCAAATGAAATGATTGGTCGACTTACGATGCGTGCGAATTGACAAAATAACATCAGTATAGGCAACCCTTAAAAATACCTCACGCTCATTTATGGATACGCGCCTGACTCTTATGATTCCCGCCTACGAGTGTATGTATAATCGCAAACACTACGTCAACGGAATCGAGTCATACCTCAATTCCTTGCCTCCTCCCACTACCTTCAACCTTTTTTTACAACGTAACAACGTAATAGGGTGGTTTCCTATTATTTTTTTATTGCCTAAATCGAAAGATTATTACTCCCAGAGTACGTATTTCACGCTTTTAGATTTTTACATGACGATATCTATTTTTCGCGATTAAATGAAAAGTGAACATTTTCAAGCGCGCGAAAACGCGACGCGTAAGTATGAATGCCGGGAAATCTCTCCGTGTGACGTATTTCTGGTTCCAGCTATCGGCGTGTGAGGTGACCTTGAGGCGAGTTGAGCGCTGATACGACGCAGACTGCTAGCGAGTAGCTGAGTACCCTGCTGGCTGGTAGCGCTTGGCTTAAATAAGGATTATTAATACCTTATCAAATGAAGAAAACTTTCCGACCTTAGCCAGTTTTAACAAGTGATTATTAAGACTTGTTTCCCTGAGCTCTGCGCCTCATGCATGCATTGGTAACCTCAGACGATGTATAACTCCTATCTTCTCGTATAGAATCTAGGTCCCTGTGACGTCACGTGGAGTGGCATCGCATGGGCGCCAATCTGGCCCTTTTCAAATGAGGATAAAAATGGACCATTACCATTCGTCTAAACTGGTATTTCTAAAACGAAATAATTTGTATATTATGAATACAGTAATGGTGGGTAACGAATGGCAATTTCGTTTTCTTTGATGATGGAAACTACCCTATTATAAACTCGCTTTTTTGTTTTTAGGCTTTTCCTGGTCAAATCTTGCGACACAATTTTTAACCATTTTCCGATAAGCCACCATGCTGAAATTTTCAGGATAACTCAGAACCAGATGACAATAAATTATCATAAATAATTTCATTATGATTGGAATTGTATCTCAATTTATTCAACATTTAAGATTAAATATGGTTATTTTTTCAAAAACCGGCCACCAAAACACATGGCGGCGTGCCGTCATTGAAAGGGGAGAGAATGATAGAAACTAATAACAAAAACATTTTGGCGTGAAACAGTTCGCTGTGTAAGAAGTACCATTTTCGGATTGTCTTGCACTGTGGGCGATGGCAGAGGTAACCTTCGAAACGTCGCGTCGGCCTGCATGCAACTCATCCGGTGGAAAACCCGAGACGATTTCACCAGCAAATAAAACTGTTTACATCGAATTTATTATAAAATTTTCGCGAGAAAATCGTTGTTTTTTATAATAATTTATTTTTTACATCCCACTTAACTCTCAACTATCTTTATCTACGCCTTTTTCGGTTCCCTCATAACACACGCTTACCGTGCCCTGTTACGATTCCAATCATTCCTATTAAAAACTTTCCCTTCTCCCCCCTCCACGATTTTGCCCACTTTCCCACACCCTTTTCAACCCTTTCCCCGACACCCAAACATCATTTCCCATCCCTCAGTAACTGCCTCAGCGAGCCATTCACATTGAAAAGAAAAAAAATACATATAAGAGACAGTTAAAGAGAGAGAGGATATGGGGGGACGCAATTTCGTGAGCGTATGCAGATGTTGGCGATTCTCCCGAAAAATCTTCCTCATACCTCCCTCCCCTCATATTTCAATTCAGTGAAATTTGAATAATGGTCACACGACGCCGGATCCCTTTCTCTCCGTCTTTCCCTTCCCTTTTTTAAGGGGTTCGGGGTGCGCACAGGGTTCAGGAGGCCGCGTGCACCCTTTTTCCTCCTTTAAATCTTGTACCTCTTTTTCCCCCCTTTTACCCTCAAACCCTGCATAGTATTTCTTGCGCCCTCCGGAGGAGACAACGAAGGACGACGGCCTAGATTCACGACCGTCGCACCCGGGTGTCCCTCCCAGGCCATTGTCCCGCTCCTCTTACCCTCTCCCGAAATATTCTTACTAATGGCTCCGGCATCTGCATTTCCTGCTCCCACCAATGCGTGAAGTGAAATGCAGAGCGGTACCTTAATATCCACGAAATACTGCTAAAGTTTAGTCACTCACTTTTCCTGCCGTGGAATTTTAGACGAATTCACCCATTGCGTGTTTTTCTTTTTCCTTTCCCTTTAATACTTGCATCTTCTTAGGGTTTTCGTGTGCATTCAACAGCATACGCCATGTTTGTCTTGTCATATACGCGGCACCGAAGTCGCTGTGAGCAACGGCGTATAATGAGAGGCCAAAAAAGTGACTAATTCTTCGCTCATTACGGCCGAAGCGGCGTGAAAATGAAGTCAGTGTTTTGGTCACATGGTACCAAATATTTTTAGAAACATAAATAAAAATAAACTGTACAAAATAAAATATTTTGGACAGATGCGGTAGTGAACAAGTGATTCGGTAGAAAATCATAAATCCACCATAATGTTTGCATATTTAACTTGTTGTTGAAAGTCATTACCAAAACCAAAAATCAATAATAATATAAAAATAGCTCTAGAATATTGCAAAAGGAAATTAATTACTGTACTGCGAACAATTTAAAGCATTTTTGGTGGGAGAGAGCGGAATAAAGTATTTCTAGTTTAATACATCGAAATGCAGAAATAAATGACAAAAACAGCTAATTTTAATAATAACCTTGTTACTTCTGAAAATGCTGCTCCTCTTACGAATCCGAAAGGAAAAATCTGTTGCGTGACGGCCTAGGAAAGCGTTGTTGTTGCATCCAATTGCCCTACTAAGACATTCATGCATGTATGTCCCTCCCAAATGTATCAATTCAATCCGGTTGCTACCTTCTCCCCTGTGCCTTGGGTTTTGCAGTTTTACATTGTCGTGATACACTTCATAAGAAGTCAATGAAAATAATATGTATGCAGATAATACAATCTCGCTAGTCACTCACCTTGCACCAAAATATAATTAAAAATAAAAGTTTAAGGGTGAAACAAGGGACTTATTGAATTTAGTGGAAAAGGCCATCCAATTTATATTTTTCGTGTCATTAAATATTTTTTTCATAGTTTTTATTGTAAAGTAGGTATAGATGAATAATTTCTTTATTATTACTCACTTTTATGTCAAATTCTTTTTTCAAAATAGAAAAAGTTTTATGTCAGTAGCAATTGTAAAGCTTTTAGCTCAAAATAGCTCGTTTCTTTCCCAAAAATCATAAGTTTCGTAATTTCTTGGATATACTGTATTTTAGAGCTTGAGTCTGCGATAGCTCAAGATTTTCAACTTTTGAATAAGCACTTCATATCGTTCATAATTATAAAGAAAAAACTCAATATAAAAAATCACCTCTCAGAGTGAAAATGAAAAACTTAGATAACTTCACACATAAATTTATTCAGGATTCAACTAGTTTCAAACATTGCTAGTCCTGTGGACTATCGATGCCGACCAGCTATCTATAGAACTGGTTGAGCCCTATTATGAGAGTGAGAAAATGATTAAGTTCTTTATTTTCACCATCCTTTAATTCCACCAAGTCCCTACATTGGACATTCGAGGTCACCCCACTGAACTACGCTAAACGGTTCAAGTGACTTCAGCTGTCGTTTGTCTCCTCCAAATGGCCAACCATCCTCGGCTCCCTTCAACCGTCCTTACCCCTCGAGGTCCGCACACGACTCAGGGCCTCCCTTGACCGCTTCCTGAGGAGGTGTTGTCCAATAGCCTCGTCAATGACGACCCCTTCCCGACACGGGCCATGGTAAGCGCGACTCGTGCCTGCCACCCGTGCCCCATCCCACTCAACGAAACACTCTCCCTCTCTCCCTTCACTTACGTAAGCCCTACTCCTTCAACAGTGTCCTCCTCTCCTGGCTTGGACGATGGACAATCGGCATAAGGGACACGTGCCCCGACCCATCCTCTAAACAGCCGGCCAAAAAATATATTCGATTTTCTCCCCCTCCCGATCCTGGATGCATCTTACCGCTTCTCGAGAATGGGATGGGAGCGTACTCTAAGTAGAATTGGAGACTTCTACCATTTAGAAACTCTCGTGGTGTCAGGCGTGTGGGGCGATTGAAAATTTTATCCGCGTTTGTCAAAATATTGGGTTAGAGCGAATCTCTGGGGGAATGATGAAAAAAATGTACGCACTGAATGGAAAAAAGGAGGAGGGCCGGCCAGCCATGCGTGCGAAAATGGTGTGCATCTGATTGGGTTCCCACAATTCCAGCTTTCCCTCCCGATATTTTCGTGAATAAAATGCGTCGATCGCGTGTCGGTTTTGAAGTGTGGGTTTTTTATGCCGAACCAATTCACTCCGGGACACTTATTTCGAGGTTGACTTATGCGTGCATAGAGAAAATGTTGAGTGGTAGAGAGGCAGATGAATGTTGATTTTAAAGTTTTCCTGCGGGAGTTTTGCCCCTCTCCTGCTCCACAGCCTGCATATCACAGTTGAGACTGACAGCCATGATCATTTTCGCGATCGAAGGGATGGAAATAATGGAAGGGAGAAAACTGCGTTACTATTGAGAAGGATTTGATTCTTTCCCGGCTCAAGGAGGCTATGAATGTTTCTCGGGCTTTCCTTCGGTTTAGGTACTTACACCATTTCTGCCGACGTTTCGCAGAAGTTCAGGAATATCAATCAATCAATCAGAACCGGCCTCAACTGACCCAGACTGTATATAAGCCCGCGACTTGAGCCCTCGGCATCAACCACCCCTGAGGACGATAAAGAAGTGCTTCATTGAAACTTCGGCAGAAATGGACTTCCAAACCCGTTGGGAACCTTGAGAAATATTCACTGCGTTATTATTCTTAAAGTGTATTGTGAAATCGACACTTTTTCACTATAACGCCCCATCCGACGGACAGAGAGGAAAAATTAATACCACAGCAATTCTTTGAGGATCCCTATCAATGTATAAGTTCAAGTACTACACGGTTTATCACGTTTACTTGTATTTGTATGCGCTTTGCCAAATACTTTTTGATAAGCCCTTGGGAGAATACCTTACTCCATCTCCAAATTAGCTGTTCATAAATCATGCGATCAAGATTGGTATTAGAAGCCTTCACTATCTGTAGACTTTAAATATGTTTCCTAGGCATGGAAATTCCGCACAGAGGCCTCTGAACTAGCCTGGTGTCCACCATTTAAATGTTCTAACCGAGGTAAAGCAATGAACTGACTGCTTATTGTGCAAAGTTACTAGATTTCGTCTTTGCCGAATTATTGGTGAAATCTTATAGATGACACTGGCGGACAAAAATAGTTCCTTATGGTAACGCAAATAAAACACACTCATAATTTCTGTAGTTTTTGATACTGAATGAAAAAATAATCATTTAAAATCTGTGCCTCATACAGTTTTCCATTTACAAATCCCTCCCCCCAATTGGGACTGCAAGGGTAAATCGGGAAACAGAACCATCGGAAATCGGAAACAGGAGAATAGGAATAAGTGAGTTATTTTGTGATTTTCAAATCTAAATCCATTTAATTCATATGAAGGCATCACCCTCAATAAAAATATAACTTTTATCTACCTATGTAGGTTTATTATGTATATATATCTCCCCATGCGCGTGGCGTCGAATCGTTTCAATTCAAGCTGGTACCTTTTCAAGATCTCAAGCAATGAATGGATTATGCAATTTTCTATTTCTGCATTCGAAGATAAAAAAAAAATATAAAAACACAGAAAAGGAAATAGTATTTGAGAAAACATAGGTAACACACCATATTGATTCACTCGGGATGTATGTAATTTCAAAATTTTAAGTAGATTCACGTTTTATTACGTTTATGTGTTGCACGTGCATTGTCAAATGCTTGTTGAAACAGAGCCCTTGAGAGAGTAAGTTACTACATTTCCAAATTAATTACAGGGTAATGGTAAGATATTTGAATGCGTCCATTGGAGTCACACACGGGATTCGTGGAACATCCTCCCTTAATATCTTGTCCAAGGAAACACGCTCCACAAACTTCAAGCGAGAACGCCGGCTCATTTGTTCTGGAACCTGCATTCAATTCCGAGCTGGGCGTGATTTGCTCGGCATAAAAATATTATAATGTTCACTGCGACGCTTTATGAGGAAAAACTGGTCCACATATGTCATGCGAGGACCACAACTGTGAGCGGCATCTGCGCTTAAGGCCGTTCCGACATCGCCACGATTACCGACCAACCATGCTCGGAGGGAAAAGTGGAATAAATGAGTTAAAAAGAATAATTTTGAGTACCTACCTCTAGCTTTAAGTCATCGCTGTCTTTTCCTCCACACACCCATATCAAGGGCTTCCAAGGGAGGGGAATAGACGAATTCCCGAGACTGTCTGCTCCAGAGAGTCGCTTTAATCAAAAGAAAAACGCCGCTCGCCTCCATCCTGAGCACTGGAAATGGAAGAGAGATAGAGAAAAAAGAGCATTATTATGAGAAAACCTATTCTTGATGTGAAAATATTTTCTTCAAAGTTAACTGCCGCAATATTCCTGGATTTTATCTCTCGATTAATAATGACGGCATGGGGGACAATATTTTTGGAAAATTGACAATTTTCTAACATTCAAATTTAGGGCAGTGCTCTAATATAATTGTATAATAATAATGTATCGTTTACACTCAGGGCCATTTCCCCTTTTACTTTCCTGTCACAAATGCTATGAAAGCAAAAGAGTTATCAAAACCATTTGCTAAATCTCGCTATTTTTCTAGTCTTAGTAGCCTTATAACGAAAAAATAAATATATATTAATAAATCTCAATGAAGGAATTCTGCGTCCATTTATTCACTTCATGGAATCAGAATGTGTTCCTTACTCCAGTTAATTGTTCAAGAAAAAATACAAAAGACATCATTCTTTTCGGCTTGAAAATAACTCGTTAATTTCATTATATTATCCCTTCTATCAATGAGAAGAATTTTTACTCCAGTAACTCCTATGATCTGAAGCTGTGAAGGTCGAAGGTATCACAAATAGCTCTCTGAAATATTTTGAGAACGGAGTGGAAAATTTTCATTTCAACTATAAAAACTTGGTGTCTTAATCCAATCTTAGTTTACTTTTACTATGAAACGATGTCATCGAAAAAAACATGATTTTAACGAATGAATTTTTATTGATTTAAGTCGGTATCTCAAATTATATATTCATACGCCGTCACTACCCTTTCAGATTGCGCACTATAACTTTCCAAATAATTTCATCGACATGTTACCACGGTAAAATATTTATTTGAACTAAATAGTGCGATGATAAATCTGAAATATGTCTGCAATTATGTTTGTATATATTATATGAAAGCAAAAGAATTATCAAAACCATATACTACATCTCACTATTTTTCCAGTCTTACAGCAAGTAGTCTTTTAAGGAAAAAATAAATATATATTAAATAATCTCAAAGAAGGAAATCTGCGTCCATTTATTCACCTCATGAATCAGAATGCGTTCTCTTACACCAATTCATTGTGCAAGAAAAAATACAAAAGAAATAATACATTTTGCCATGAAAATAACTCTCATTGTAGCGTTAATTTCATTATACTATCCCTAGTATCATACATACATGTTACCACGGTAATATTTATTTGAACTAAATAGTGCGATGATAAATCTGAAATATGTCTGCAATTATGTTTGTATATATTATATGAAAGCAAAAGAATTATCAAAACCATATACTACATCTCACTATTTTTCCAGTCTTACAGCAAGTAGTCTTTTAAGGAAAAAATAAATATATATTAAATAATCTCAAAGAAGGAAATCTGCGTCCATTTATTCACCTCATGAATCAGAATGCGTTCTCTTACACCAATTCATTGTGCAAGAAAAAATACAAAAGAAATAATACATTTTGCCATGAAAATAACTCTCATTGTAGCGTTAATTTCATTATACTATCCCTAGTATCGATATGAAGAATTTTTACTCTTGTGCCTACTATGATCTGATGCCATGAAGGTTGAAGGCATGGCAGATAGTTCACTGAAATATAATAATAATCTTGCGATTTCAGATATTATACAATCACTTTACACCAACCCCTTTTCTCCAAAAACGTGTTGCATTATATGGACGTCGAATATTACCACTTTGGTGGGGTGGGAACACTATCTTCCAATTCGCGCGATAACCCGAAACATTTTAGCGTCACTCGCAGACCAAAAAACAGTCCAACTCGACGGAATGGGGTTTCGGAAATGTACGCACGCAGCGAGCGGATTGGTGGAGGAGAGGCGGAATAAAGGAAGGGTTGAGAGGAAACGAGGAGGCTGTGACGACTCCAGCAGATGTTCAACTTTTTGTGATACACCCTTGCTTTCCCTAACGCCACCCCACGCGCACACCCCTATAAAACCCACCCCTCACCTCCCACAACCCCGCACCCCAACCCACCTTATAAACCCTTCTCTCGCCTCGATATGCATAATTCGTACAACTCTCATTTTTCTCGCTCCAGAGCCACGGGGGAAAATTTATTGCCTTCGCCGCCATTGTGAAATGGTCCCGTCTCCGGGTCCGGGTGAAGGGGTGTGGGGAAATTGGGGGGAGGGGGTTTAAGGGGCGGCATTTTCCAAACCCCTTTTTCGCCCCTTGCCACCCTTCCAATCCTCTCCCTCCCAATCCCTCAGACTTCACCCTACCTAGGCGACGCGCATATTTTAAAAATTGTTCCCCCGCAGTATATATGTGTTTCTTTTTTGTATTCATTCCCATATATAGAGAGTGAGAGAGGGGGAGGGGAAGTGTAGCGATCGGAATAATATGTAAAAAGCGCTTCGTCACAAATCTTTTTGCGTTCTCTCCGTCCTCTATCCGTCGGAGACATCTCAGCTCCCTTTACATATATAGAAAGAGGCGAATGTGCATAATTTTCCACTCGCATAATTTTTGGCGTCCCATCTAACTTGCCTCACAGTAGGGCATGTATTTTCGAGTTTGGCTAACATGAAGCCTACCAAATCTCTTCGCTATGATTTTTCTTTCGTGCATTCTATTAAAATTCACCTTGAATTCTTCCGTATTCTCAAAGCAGTATCGCACGTACTATTGAACAAAAAAGGAAAAAGGAATAATAATATTGAAATTGCTTAATAACTACGTAAAATTCGAATTCTAGATGAAAAGAATCTTTCCAAAAAAAAAGTAGGGAAATATTCAACTGCAAATGATAAAAAACAAGCGTAAATAATATCAGAGACAGATTTGATCATATGGAAATATTGTTTTCTAAATTTCTTGCATAAAAATATAATCATGAGATCACTTGTTTGTTTATATAAGAAGAATATACGGAAGTTTATCGCTATATTTACTTGAAATTACTTGACATGAAACTATGTTATTACATTTCATATTATTTATAAATATTAAAATAATTTCTGTGACATTTCACTTCAATTTTTATCACCATGTATCTGAGACGGATATAGCATCGTTAATTGTATTCATCATTTTATATTTTCTCAACCCTCATAAAAGACGAAGTAATAAAGTTATGAAAATATTTATGCTCCGAACATTTTAACTCAAAGATACTCAGGTAATTATAGGAAAATGAAAGATGAATTGGAATAATTAAGTGTTTGGGTGGAAATGAAAGTGAAAATATATCCACGCCAAATATTTTATAGTGATGATGCAAAAATCCTAAGTGGAGAGAAATTCAAATCGGCACCAATAATATATCAACCCTTATGTGTTGTTTTCAGGTTAATTTGATCTAAAATCAGTAACAAATATGGCAGATAACTTCAGGCTTAACAGTGTGATACTTTTCCAATTTGTGATGTAACGAATAAAACTTAGTAAGTTTAACAAAAGTTATTTAAATGGTTATAATAATTAGAAAATAAGTAGATGGAGGTAAAGAAAGTACTGCTCCCATTATTACTTCCACCTCGCAGGAAAAGTAAATGTCAATCGAAGAGAAGTGACAATATATTTTATTTGAAAATATCTCGAGTGAGCTCACGTTCTGTAAGTAACAGTATAGAAAAAATAAACGCTACCGTACTTGTGAAAAACTATTCTTCTAGAGTTAACTAACAAGCATTAAGGCCGCAATACATGCTTTTGTTCTCGGTTTCATACTAGGTCGAAGGAGAAAGTTTAGTGGATAGTATTCCAGATAAGTTTTTCTGATTTGTATCTGTGTTTTTCACCTTCTCCCTTTCCCTGCGACCTAACACCATCCCACCGGTTGTGATTTAAATGTGTTTTATCTTTCCTAAGTTCCAACCGCCGCACCGCGTCACCCCCGTTTTTTTGTACCCCTAGGCGCTTGCATCTATCTACCCGTCGCATTTCCACCCTATCTTCGTGTCCATCGCCCATTTCCACTCTAATCTCCGCCATGCATCTTTTTTTTCCTTCCTCCTGAATGCGTCACTGAAGATTCCTTGCGGCATCCTCGTGATTTGTCAAATTAGGACCTTTTTGGGTCTAGGATTACATTCATAGCTTTCATATGGAGATCTCTAACCGAAATATTATCAAATACCGTGAGCAACGTAAAATCTTAGCAAAATTTTATGCGTGAATTGAGAAATATGTATCGCTTACACGGATAAGAAAATAATGTAAGTTTAATTCTCCAGGATAGCCCACAAAGTTAGAAATAAAGGTCTTCACTTGCAGACGGTACGCTGTGTAATTAACACCATTATCAGGGCTAACATCGCAGGTACAACGATATTATTAATAAAAAAGTGACATATTATTGTACTTGGGATGATATCTCTAATGATGGAGTTTTTTGTAAACAACACGTAGTTAAGGAGTCATAGGTATTTATTTTTAATCTTGTGGCCTGTCATCAGGATTGAAATTTCTATGAAGAGGTGGAGAGAAAAATATTTCATTAAGGAATTAAAGCATAGTTTACAAATGGTTGCCAAAAAAGACCTTGAGGTTTCATTCCCATTCATTAACTACGCATAATTGTCAATTAGCGTTCTAAGCACTTGCCTTTTAACGCCACAGGCCTGTGAATTTTCAATTGACAGACAAGCACAAGAAAATTTATCGAGACCCCTTGAAACTACTCGAATGTAAAAATAGCGAGGCATAAATACCTGATTGAAGTGGCATAAATCTAAATAATCTTACTCCAGGTGAATCTAATCGAATCTAACTCAGCACTATAAATAAGTCGAGTAAATCAAACTCATTAAAACACGTGTAGCGCCGATCATAGAAATTACAAACTCTTAACAAGTCTTCTTATTCACAAGTTATGCTTGAAGTGGATTACATCACCTCATTACGTCAAATGCAGGAATTTCTTTGAGCTAGTTTTCCGCTTTTTAAGCATGCCCTTCTTGACATTCACTCCTCTTTAAGGTAGGCAATGAAAGATTAACACATGTCCAGCGAATTATCTTGGCCAATAAACAACCTAGGGAGTTTAGTTTTTTTGCATATGCTTTTATATAATACTGGTAGTCCACCCGGCGTTGCTCGGGATGGATAGAACCCAGAGAAGTGGGAAAATTGGTACTTGGAATTCATGTTCAAATAGCAAGTTTTTTACGAATTGTCTTAGAGAGTGTCAAGAGGTGTTCCTAGCCAGCAGGATGTCCTACCGCAGAAGTTGCATGATGTGACCTAACAAAGTTAATGAGAATTCGACGTAGGACGCGTCGGACCCCACCAAAAGTAGCAGTACGGGGTTTGAGATCATAAGATATACTAACTTTGGTCGCAATCTATGCAGCCGTATGGAAAAACATATCCGACAGACAAACAGACATCCTCTTTTATAGTTAAATTGTCTAAATAGTCTAGTATTAAATAGTCTAATAATAATGAATCAATAAATTCAGTGTCATGAAGCTTAAATGTTTTTTTTCATTTTGAATTTCAGTTTGCAATTGAAAATAAACTGAGGAAGGACATCTTGAGTTTACGGAAGAGAGATGGTATTGGATGGTATATTAATTACATTATCAAGGACACAGTGTACTTAAGGATGACCTAAAGGTTGTAACATTGTGTACGGTAGGCAATAAACTTTGAGAAAGTGCCATCTCTTTTTCGTGAGCTCACTCCTGTTTACACATGTAACGTGATAAAAATAGAAAAATGAGAGATTATGCTATCTTCATAATAATACTATTTATAATATGCGTGAAATATTTAGTTAGTTAGAATATTTAGTTAAGGATTAATGTTTTACTTGGAAATGGAATTGAGTACCGATAATCACAAAAAAGTTGTCTCAAAGAGAGTTTTCAAGCGACCCATAGAGGCTTATTCATACAAATTGTCTTGATCCTTTAACAAGGGACAATTTTGAAGTAGTTAAGGGAAGATAGCCCACGTATATTCGAGAAAATAATTGCTCCTAAGAGCTAAAATAAGCTGCTGGAACAATTCCTAAAAATTCGTCGCTAGGAAAGAATTCGTGACATTTGCTGTGTGCCACTGTGTGTTCCTTTACTCTTTACGAGGCTATAAGGACGCAAAGTATTTTGTCTGCCTCGGTCGTTGCGACGGCTCTGTTAAACTCCTCTCCCGAGCTTTGAGTGCCAAATGTCATTCGATTCCCACGGACTTGTCCCAGGGGTCTTTTGGGACGTAGGGTGGTAGGCAGACAGTGCGTGAGGGAGCAAGAACGGGAGGATTAGAGAGAGAAGAGTCGAAGGAAGGAGAAGCAAGGAGAGCAGATTGAGTGTCGTGGATGTTGAATAAATGGCCTTTCACTCCATTAATTTCAACACTTAAAAACACCCCCTATTTTTTTTAGTTCGCAAATTGTTCGCAAATGAAGTGAAGTTAAAAAAAATGGACTGAGCTGTAAAGCGCTCGTCTTGAAGGACATCCATGCTGGTGACTGTTTTTAATGGCTCGAAAAAATCCAGCGTGCCGGAATTTTAATTTTAATATCTTCATCGCCCCGAAAACAGCTCATTTAAGGCTTTTTACATCGGGGAAATAACGTGTAACAACAACTATCACACACAACCTTGCCCTGAATAGTGAAAATCTACCAAGATGGGACTAAAAGCCGCGACCTTCGAGTCAGGTTTGGCAAATTGGAGGACTTCACCATGCCGCCTCCGAGGCCGGCCAATGAATTGAAATGCCGAACTGAAATGAATCGCATTGCATTTCCGGGTTAACCTATATAAAGATGGAAGTAAGAAAAAAAGTAATAACATTCAGGATAACAATAATCATGGAGTGCTTATCTTTAGCATTCCTCTATACCAACAATAACGTATATGCTGGAACGAGGTGGTAAATTTTATTATTTCCTTCATTCAAAAATTGTTTAGCATAATTTATATCCCTACAATTTTTTGGGAATACAGTTTGGCTTAAATTTGATTAAAATATACCAGGCTGATAGGCATTACTTCAGAGGGATTTACAAGCAAGTTACTGATGCTGATTCCTCAAAAATTACTGCGTCTTACAACTTCTCCAATTTGGAAAACTATGAGTTCATTGGAAAGTATGAGATATTTCATAAATATTATTTCTTGGTTTGGTATGTTATTGATCAATTTGGAAATTAATACGGCCATTATCTTTAGTTTTAATGGAGAAGCTTTGACCTGTTAGACGCTTAAGGGCTACGGTAAATGCTCTATGAAATCCCAGCAATTTGCAGTGAATGTATAATTTCCATCGTAATCTAAAAACCGGATACAAAGAATATAGTCTTTTATTTTGAACCATAATTTTATATTTGAACTGATAATTCATCAAAGTATGCCTTGTTCATTTGACATTAGCCATTCCCAACACTGCAAAAGTTACGCTTCGGATCCCAGTGGCTTCGTTACTTACTCGTTTGAATTCCAACATTACCTTCGCTAAATCTCACATCTGATTTCGACTGTTTCCATGCCGGCTTATGTAGGGATCGATGGCATGCTTTGTAATACAAATCCTGCCCGTGTATATACTTTCGATATAAATGCAGCTGGCGATTACCGCTCCCGTAGACTCCTCCATCCTCGACCACCAAACGCCAGTTTTAAACCCTTTTTGAATATCCTCCGTTTTTATTCCAACCACTCAATACACTTTTCCGATCGCCTTCGTATAGAATGGGAGGTCTCATTTGACTGCATTCAGACTCCTACCAAAACCTGATTTATGTCCTTGTGTATATCACTCACGTATTGAGTGTATGCGGAATTATACCTATCGAGGGGAATGAATTAAGGTCCAGGGATACCGAAAAGGATATTCCCACTAGCACCCATGGGATCACGGTCGGGAAAGAAGGTACTCCATTATGACTCTAAAAACTAGGTCGGCTTGGCTTATTTCACGTTAACACATTTTTCGTTTATAATTTTCATTACTTTTACTTCAAGATGGACTGGGGCAGTTCTCGAAAGTTCTCAAGTTTGTAGAAATTTTTTAAAAATCTTCTCAATAAAAAGTGGACGAGGAGTGATGAACAAAGATATCGTACTACCCACTTAAAATAAATCTCACAGCTCTATTACACGTGTTGCGATTGGCTTGCAATCATCATCAGGTACTAGTAGCTCAACGTGTGGTAGAGCTGAGAAATCAATTTATGTGGGCAGTGCGGTATCTTTTTTATCATTTGATATGATGTTCCGCTATATGTCTCCAGGAAAGGTTGAATTTTCGGACGAGGAGGATGAGAGATATAGTTTATTTATTCTTACATCGATTGAACTTTAAATAAAAGCACCGAACTCAAAACAATTGAATTGTATCTACAGTGTACCGCGCACGGGAGCAGTTGAAGCAAGACTGAAGCCCGTCGGGGGTCTCCAATCATGCCTCCAATTCTTTTTCAAATGGAATATGTGCAAAATTAGATTGAAATTAGAATAATTTTTGATGTGCAAGAGTCCGTATGGGATCCCACTAATTTATTTTCACATCGTAATCTCACCACAAAAATGGCCGGCCTCGGTGGCGGCTGGGTTAAGTCCTCTCCTACCAAACCGAAGGTCTAGAGTTCGAGCCCCACCTGGTCGTGCTAGCCTATACTTATAGTGCATAGGTGTCCATCATTATTTCTTGTTAAAATCCCTTAGAACCCTTATATTGATTTGTACATAAACAAACGATATTTTTGAAGCCATATAGTGTTATTTTGTTACCAAAATATAAGAAAAAATGATTTCTAGTTAGATAAAAAGGTGAGATCTACGGCCTCAAGGTCAACTGGGAAATGAAAAAACTCCAATGGCCATAACGAGGGGACCTCGTCACAGGCATACACAAAACACTGTGTTGGTATGCTGGAACGGGAAGATTCGCAGCAGTGGCCAACTCCAGCGCCTCTACCGGAAACCCTTCACAAACACCCGTTCAACTTTGAAGGAACCTTCGCGAGGGTTTTGGGGGGCCTTGCTAAGGTTGCTTCCGTTTAGTATTCTCACACACACGTAATCAATCACAACACTTACTCCGAGGGTTATACTCCGGGAGAATGGCTCGAAATCGAGTGATGGAACAGCCACCTGGACGGGAGAAGCGTACCGGTTTCGGATTCCCTACTCAACGCAACTGGTGATTTTAGCTTCACTTCAACAAAGGTTGAGAGATGATCATATTCGCATTAGCGAAAGCAGCGCAACACTACCCTAAAGCTCCAATAATTACAAGTAGTTACAACGAATCACATACCAGAATCATTTCTTAGTGGTAAATTCTTTTTCCCCAAAGAAGGGCTGGAATTTGAGATAAAAACTCGAGGGGGTGTAACAAGTGTCCTTTCCCCTCCCCTTTCCTCATTGGCCGTCCTCCCTTGGCCAATATGATGTTCTCTGAGCCTCGGGGGTAACGCGCAGGTGTGAAGACGGTGGTAGGGAGACGAGGCACGGAGTGGGGTGAAAATAAACTGGAGGAGAGGGAACTCTTTGTCCACCCCCGCATGCGGGAGGGGAGGGCGCCAACGGACCCGCGGGCGCAGGCGCCTAAGGGGGCGCCAAAGAGGTGGGGATGTGACGGCCAGAGGAGGAGAGGAAAGAATGGCTTGCGTTGGAGTGTGCCTGTTTAACTCGTTGGAGTCTGTAGATTGGAATTTTGATATTGAAGAGTCCCTACTACAGATTTACGTGGTAGGTGCATGTGTAAATTTTCACAGTCTACTCAATCATTTTATTGGGGCGAATCATATTATTTACACGTAAGTGTGTTTGCGAATTGAAAACTTTAATATATCATTTTCTATTCGCAACACATATCAGGAATAAGGCATTCTGGTAGTTCCCCCAAAATTCAAAAGACGATTTCACATAATTATCGAAATATGAGGTACACTTTCTCAAGCTAAACTCTGAGACTGTTTAGCAAAAATAGAATCAGGTATGCATGCAATCAGATATATGTATTTCATTTAATTTTTTTATGGAAATGAGTGCGAATATTTATGCTCCAACGTAAAATCATTATAGTCCAATGAATTTTGAATACGAAGGTTTATCAAAAATATAACGATATTTGCCAGTAAAAGCCATTTTCCATTTTTGAGAAATTTTTAGAGTGAAAGAGGGGAAATGATGATCAAGGCTGACTCGGGGACTTTCAGGCGTTGATGAACCGTCAGGGAAACCGCTTTATTGCCACGGTGACTACTCGAGATGAATAGTGTCTACGCGAAAAAATACGCAGGGAGATAATAAAAGACGGCCAAATCATACGGCTTTAATGAAAATTTGACGGTTCCCGATCGGTCAAGATCTTGAGCGGGTGGAACGATTAAAGTATTTGTGTTTCTCATTGGAAGAAAGTAGACTAAGCATTTTGGACACGAGGGAGAGAAGAGCCTTTGCCTGGGAAGCATTCATGTACAGGAAAGAGCTGATGGCAGGAGCGTTATGCAAAAGCACAAAGAAATGACTAGTGAAGAATTTTAAACGGAGCGTAGCGCTTTACGGAGCGGAAACATGGACAATGAAGATAAGAGGAGCTGTTCGACATGTTGGCCTGCAACAAAATGGGTAAGATGATACCAAGAGAGAGGATCAGAAACGAAGAAGAATTAGAGATAGTTTGAGCGAAGAGGATTTGCGATGGAGCCTGTGGTAGGCATATGTAATACTGAAAACCGTCCTAAAGAATAGGATATTGGGCAAAATAGAGCATGGATAGAGAACGGGATATATGATTAACGTAAAGAATATGACAAGGTAATTCAAAGGGGGAGGCCAAAATTGGTGCACAAAATTTACCATATAAACAAACCCTTAGAGGTAAGATTTTTATAATAATAACATTTAAATTTAAAATTTTTTCATAGAATCCCTTAAATACTTACTCTCTGAAGCAGCCAGAGTTTATTCATAACTATATTCAGCTAGCTATCGCATATGTATGTGAACTAACGTGCAATTAATTTCTTAGTTTTACAAAAAATATTGGGTATAATTTTCTCATTCGTGCAATACGATGGCCTTCACACTTCAGACACCATATAAAAGCATAAAATATTGTTGGTACTGTTGCAGGTATTGGTTGTATGAATTTGAGTTTTGGTACAACGCGTATTGGGTTACAGAGCCATCATGTGGAACAAGACCAATCAATTTATTAAAAAAATAGTCGTCACTAAATATTACATCCCCACATCTAAATGTCTGTCTAATTTGTATTGTTAGTAGTACTTACTATATTATTTATTTGGCACCGCCTGTACTATATTATTAATTTTTGTCTAAATCGTATTATTATTTTCTGTTTTCAATGTATAAACATGAAAATTATCATGTACTATATACTAGCAATGCATGTATTAAATGAAGATTGTCTCAACACAGGTACTCTTTCGAGACAACCTTACTTGCAATCATGACATGTATATTTTGTTTCAATTCGTAATAGTTGTAAGAAAAAAAATTATCTATCTACAAAACTAGGAGTGCCTAACCGGTGGTATGCGTACCCCGTATACGTATAGGGGTACGGGACGAACCAATCAGGGCTACGCCAAAAATAATCGGTAATGGTGGACGCCAGAAACTATGTACCCCTTAGCAATGAAATATTTATATATATGGATATTATATAATGTATTTAAAACAAAGTTTCTATTCATACAATTATTTTCAAATAAAAGTTTCATCTACACGCAGTGAAATTAAGTAATAAAATTTGCACGTTACATTTTTAGAGGCACAATATTATTTGTAAACATGTAGAGGGGTACGGGAAAAACAAAAGGTTGGGAACCGCTGATCTAAGCGTACAGAAAAATCGCTTCTTCCCAATCTAACCGGGAGGGGGGTGGAGCAAGTTTGGGGGAGAGGGGGAAAGGGAGGGGGTGGAAATTGAATTGAGAAGCGCGCAGAATCGGGTGAAGGCTGGAAAGAACGCCGCGTGGGAGGGAGGGCCCTTGCTATTGGACTGCGTATTACGCGGAATCCAGCAAACTGCGCTGGAGAGGCCGATTCCTCTGGAGGCTGCGGAGGGGGGAGGGTCGTGACATGTCTGAAACAGAGATTGACGGAGAGGAAGAGGAGATGCGAAGGGAACACGGACAGCCATTCCACCGGACAGCTAATGGAAGTGGAATGGAAACCAAGGGATAGAACTGCGGTATTATGATGTTGTGAACTATGTTAGGAAGACGAAATGGAAGAGATGATAAGGTTTATGAAACGTCAAATATGGATTCATGCTAAAAGCCTGTAGGTGGGTAATGAAGTGAAAGTTTCTCTATAATGTCTATAAATAGATGCATTGAATAGCTAGGTACAGTAAAGTTCTTATTTTAATATTGATATGAACTGCAATGGATTTATTTAGCTTCAGTAACATAATTTATAACAGTTATGTGTAGTCCAATTTAGGAAACAAGTGGAGGAGACCAGTTTCCTAATTTGTACCACTTGCATAATCAAAAATGCTTTTTTTTCACGATCTTAGTTTGAACATTTTTCTTTTGAATTCTATGCATTACAGCACACTGAGCAAGATGAATTAGTATCAAGCACTGTGTAAATTATTTTTTGAGCTACATAAAATAAAAAGGAAAAAGTGATACAATATAGGCAACTGTACCCTTTATGAAAAAATAAATTCAATCATACAATTCTTCTTCTTTTACTTGTAATTCCAATTTAAAAATACTTTTCCCGAATGGCATTGAAAATTACGATATTTACTCTTAAAATGCTAACTAAACGACTCCTGCATGAGTAAAATCAACTTTTGGAATACGTATCGAGCCTTGGACAATAAGAATTGAAGGCTAAAGCCATCATACACAACGCGCGTGAGGAAACGGAAGTGGTACATAAAATTTTATCACCCAAACAGGCCACTCAGTTCATCAAACCGCAGTGAATTTTCCTTTCAATTTTCCTGGAACGTATCAGAGTGCTGTTTACTGTATACATTTTAATGCAACCACGGGTCGTTTACATCGCATTATGGGTCATTGGCATCCAATTTGGGAATCGAGACACGAATAATGGCATTGATTCGGCAAGTATAAAGATATTGAATTTAAGGAATAACAATACCCTATCAGTGGAAACGGCATAATCGCATACTTACCATTTCCAGTGGGAACTTTTCGTAATATATATTTTAGGCACGTAAGTGTTGTGAGTGAACACATTGAGGCTTTATAAATACTTAAATAAATCTAAACGCTAAAAATTCCAGCACTTGCTCCATTGAAAATTGACATACATATAATCCATACTGTATACATCTCTTATGTATAAAAGAGAATCTCTGTTTATCTGTCCGCTTTGGATTTCCATGCAGCTGCACGGATTGCCATCAATGTTAGTACATATGTGCATCTTATGCTCATAACCTCTGTAGTGCTACTTTTAGTTGTGCCCAACTTGTACTTTGGGTCGTTATGTCATTACCGTTTGTTACGTCACGTCATACAGCTTCTGCGTTTGGACATCCTGCCTGTTAGGCGCACCGATTGACACTCTCAGAGAGGAAACATTAAAATCCTACATAAAGTCCATGTTCCAAGTTTCCCACTTCTCTAGGTACTATCGTTTCGAGCAACGCCAGATGGCCTGCTAGTATCATATATCTATTTCTGTATTTAATATCGAAAAAAAGTAATACATTGTAGTTTTAATAAATTTTTAATTCAGTCATCCGTATTAACATTCCGCAGTTTAAATATATATTTGGCATTTGTCTATGCCGTCTTACGCAGCAAAGTATACGATAGTGCAAAATGTCACCCACACCAAAAACTCTTTCTCATTTATATCATCGAAATTCTTGATCACCACGTCCACGATTAGTAACGGGCTCAAACAAAACAGCTCAATTAATTATGTACTCCAGTATTCTCTCTCAGAGTTTCATACTCTCTTCACTCTGACATTTATTTAATTCCTCAACATTATGGCGTTCATTCACACGCACCGCCGCATATAATTCAAATTTAAGCGTGAAAAACCAGTCAACCTTTTCTAATGTAAAAGCCTCTTCCTCCTCCACATTTGTCACGTCCGCATGCCCGTCATCTTAGCCCGGAGAGATGCAACGAAAATGTCTGGCGCTACACTTTCTGAGAGGGCGCTCTTCACCCATCATCACCAAAAATTATTTCGGGGACAGAGAGCGAACTCAAGACGTTCAGTCAGTTGTGACGGAATGTCCCTTTGGTGGTTGTATACAATAAAAAACTTAGCATTTTGGAAATTCTTACAAACTTTAATTATGTGCATGAACAAGGAGATCGTAATTGGTGAGCTATACTATAATAACTCGCTATTGCTCGTTGGGGGGGCTCTGCCCCTCCAGACCCCCTAAAAAGGCCCGCGGCCTCCCATGTTCACTATGTATGGTCATATACTTTTTTTCTGCCATTTGTTACTTCAGAATCGTTTATTTTTCAGTTGGCTAGATTAGATATTAGGGTATTTCCATGAAAATGTCAACTTTATCTGTCAAATTAATATTTAGGCTATAGATATTTTATCTTGATAAATCTACAGCTAAATGATTATATTTTATGAAATATGTATTTGAAATATTATTCAGAGCCTTATTAAAAGCTTTCAAATTATACTTCGAATCACAGAGTTTTGAAGATGTTTGAAATCATTGCACCTAGGAGGTTGACCTGGCTGTAATTCCGTCTCATGTCAATTTTCGGAATATTTAGAAGGTATTTCGATAATTTATTTTGTTTCTGTATATGAAAATCACCTTCTTAAATGTTTATTGATCATACTTAGTTAGAATTTGACGTTTTTTGTATTTTAAATTTTTATCGAAATATCCTATGACATAGTACACAGCCATTACAATATAATCCAACATATCATATATATTATTACAGACAGCTCTTTTTTATGTCATTCAGTATCATCAGCTGATTTTCTGCCATTCATTGGCACGCCCCCAACACCAGTCATCTCCATCCCACTCTGTCCAAGGCCTCCCCTTTAGTTTCCACGTAGCTTCTTCCTAACCTCACCGCGTCCGTCATCTTCAGACTTCTTCCTCTTCTCTGCTCTCCTTCCACTGTTGTTTCATTCGGTATATGCTCCGTTAATACCGCACTTACAGTAATAAATGATTTATCATTTAAAAGTTGAATTACCGGCTTCTGACGAAAAATACAATTTCAATCTCAAATTTCCCTATTTACCCATTAATTCGACTAAAAAGTTTCGATTTTTCCATTTCGATTACTCACTCGAGGTACTTATACGATATGGCAAACAGGTATTCGAAATTACGGAAAAGAAATTGAAAATCATATAGTATTATTTTGTTTTTGCTAACTAGGTGTTCTTCTAGCAGGGAAACAAGGGAGAAAATTTCACAAAATAGGACATTACGCGTCTCACTTCGTGTCCATTTGGCACATACTTTGCCGGAAGCTATTGCTATTTCGTGTTCAGGTGAGACATAGCGACGACGGGTGGACGGGGGGATGAAAGAGAGTGTTCAGATTGTGGGAAAGACCATGATCATAAACTTCAATTATTTTCGATAAAAAATAAACAGTTCGCACCAAAACCTTCTCCTCGAGTTACGAGTATTCCATTGGCCAAAATACACTTATATCCGATTCCGCCAAAATGTGGTGACCTAGTACAAGCTGCACCGATAACAAATGGTAAATATGAGGTTGATAGGTCAGTCTTCCTAACTTTTTAATTCGAACAAGAGTATCAACAGACTATTTATTTATTTTTTAAAGGCACATTGCAAATAGGATAATGGCCAGGAGGCAAGTAATTAGCACTTCAAATGTCAAGTCTGCACTATGATTACAATGCTTGGCAAACAAAAAGAAACAATATGAAAAATAAATCCAGCGAGAAGTACAAATCCAAAGAGAAATAATAATAAAATACTAGAAGAAAATTACTATATACTAATATGGTGACAAATAACGTTTGTTCTCAAAATCGCATAAACATGACGAAGAGCAAGATTTTTTTAAATTTAATACAATAATTATATACATCGTTAAAACGATAGAATTTGGGTAAAAGCATATAGTTTGCCCCACCAGAATCTAACCTATGGTAGAATGCATTTCATTGCGTAAAAATGCCTGTGATTAGAATGATCACCAAACGTGTAAATACTCATTACCAGACGGACAAGACAGAAATACTGATTATGATTGGCATGATGAGTGATAAGTAAGTCTTTTACGTCTTGCAACCTAACAAGGCTGTCATCATATCATTATATACTGATATATATATCGCAGTAAATGTCCAGATGGGAAAATGGTGGACTAAAGTTCTGTACTAGGGGCAGAATTCGTGGGTGGTCGGGGACGTCAAAGGTATTCAGATACCTCCAGTTTAGCTAAGGTGATGATATCCTAAAAATAAATAACTTTGAACACACCTAATATTTTGTCACCTACCCTTATTTTAATGTTAGAGATGAATTACATTGCCTTAAGGTCACTTAGGGCCGGTTTTATAATGTCTGGTTAAACTGGAGTTTAAGCTAAGCGTCGGTTAAGTCCCAAAATTCTGTTTTATAATCGATGGTTAAGTCAAATCTGAGCGTTAAAGTGGTAGTCAAGCTAAACCATGGATTTCCCTTGGGTAAAAGGTTAACGTGAAGTTTAAATTGTTGAAAATGGCGGATGTTTTGAAATGCTGAAGTACCCTACGACAATATACGGAAGAAATAATCGACCAAGCGCAGCATCCTCCGTTTTTATCCGTATCTACGATATCAGCAATCAATTTCCAATATTTTTAGCACCATACTAGCAATTTAATAAGTGAAATATTTCCACAAGACCGGTGATATAACCGGAACGGACCGCTGTTTTCATGCTATTCGACGTATTCTACGGTATACGCTACGAAATCCTTACAAACATCTCAAGTTTGATAATAATCACCATCCAATAAATAATATTGTCTATTCTATGGACTGCAGTCGGAGATCGTGTGCCAAACCCCTGAAAATGTTGAAGTTATGCAATATTTGTGCCGGTGTAGGAGTTTGTTATGATTTGTGCCAGCCAAGTGAGTTGATGAAAAATATTAGAATTACATATCGGAGAGAAAGAAGGAGGCGTAACAGGAGTGTAGGTATAGAAATCTGTTATTACCTGGTTTTGCTGACTTCATCAACGAATTTAAAATGTGTCGGTGTGTACAAAGACAGTTTGAATTAGAAGAACAGCCAAGTTTCGTATTTGGCAATCGAAAGAGAGAAAAAGATCGTACTTACTGATTGCATTCTGATTTACTAGCATTTGATGTCACTATAGAATTTATAATTAATTGTGAGAATATATGTTATGAGGTGAAAGTATTTTCGTATTTCCTTTTCCAAAAGATATGTTTGTCAAAGTACTACAAAACAAGTTGTAGGTAAGTCCATTAACAATATCTGGTGTACGGCTTGGTATTTCTTGGAGATAAATATGTAGGAATAAGTGAGGCAAGTGAATGATTGCGTGAAAAAGAAAGGATTTTGCACGTTTCGTACGTAATGTATACAAGATACTGTTTGAGTTTTCTTTGGAAGCTGAGAAAGGCAAATTGATGCAACCAATACAGCTCGTGTGGGTAAAAAAGTAAGAATGACTGATTTGCTCATAAGATGGTATGACATATTAATGAATTTGTTAGGCAAATGAGCCTTTAGAGTGTGGAAGTTTACTAATTATTGTACTTTTTGTGACTAAGTAATGACCTCTCATTATTTTGATAGAAAAAGATTTGGAAAGGCACCGTAAGCAAGAGAAGTCTTCTCGTCTCTGAGTGTTCTAATGTGTAGCCTTCAACGGAAAAAAATGCGAATTTATTGCCTAAGTGCTGTTCGTAGCCAAACACAGGTTATGTACTATTAAAACCTCCTAGCAAATTATCTACCATCAAAAGTAGCTTCAGAGCTATAGAATCAGTGGTGCATCTACCATCAAAAGTTGTTTCAGAACCATAGAATCAGTGGTGTCCATCTAGAACCTCATGTTAAAATATAAGAGTGCCAATTTGGTTACCAATACTTATCTTTTTTCAGGTTTGAATATTTTAATATAGTGAAAGTTAACAATTCGATACTTTATCCTGAAAAAGTTTGGTTTTATTCCACACATTTGAGCCTTAATTCAAGGAGAGAATTTGGACCCTTGCACCTGAAGACTCATGGAACATCAAAGCCAGATTAATCAAAGAAATATTAATTTAAGGTTCTTAAGCATTGCCTGCTAAGGGAATATATTTATTGAGGTTCTTAAGCATTGCCTGTTAAGGGAATATATTTATTGAGGTTCTCAAGCATTGTCTGCTAAGGGAATGTTTGAAACAATCAGAGTCAGTTGTATTTCTTACAACATTGAGCCAGCTGGGCTACTCTTGCTGGCTATTGGGGAAAGCTGTTGTCTGTGTACATATGTATTTGCTCATGAGGTTGAATTTACAGGAAATGACTGCATTCACCACCATTCCATTCGTTATTTTCCATGCTTATCAGTGACCACTGAAATTTTTTCATCGATAAGCTCTTTCAAAGTATCTTGTATGATGTTGGGCTAGATAAGGTGGAAGTTCTTCATATTAGTAAAATTAGACATTGCAGTATTTCCACTGAGTTTTATTATAATAAAATCAGTGGAAATATTGCAATGTCTAATTTTACTAATAACTCTTTCAAAGCCTTAAGTGGGATCCTTGGTATGGTTTCTTCATAAAATATTAACCCTTACTACTACTTGTCGACGTTTAACTAACTAATATGTTTAATAAGTCTTCAAAGGATAAGTGAGGACATATTCCTATAACAGCCAATTTACATCACATATCTGGTACACTCATTAGTTTCTTGGGAGTTCAATCCCATACGTAGCTTTTATTAATTTTCTCATACTCCATCCATTGAACTGTCACTAATGAGTACATACGTTCAAAAAATCAATTAGGTATAATATCATCAACACTTATAATCATGCATGACTAGATATCTCATTCCAATACTTACTGTTAGAAGTGATCTACTCATTAAGGTTGACGTAGTTCTTTGTAACATACATGGTTATTCCATTTATTCCAGAACCATTGTCTCCCTGCCCTTGCTTGTTACTCAAAATCCTTACCTTAATCACTGTTGTCAGCATTTCAAGCTTGATATACACTTCATCTACATCATTTATATCTAATTCATCTCCTGCAAAAATTCCCTCACCTCACTTATCAGGTCTAGCAATTTCTACTTCCTTTTCCTCTGTCAATATTATCTATACATTCCTGTGTACCTCTATTCTTATCCTCCTTCTTGGTCAAAAATACCAGTTCCATGGCAAACCTTACTCCATGTATCTTAACCAGACTTCTATTTGCACTTTGGTACTATGATTTTCCCTTTAATTCTCCTCTTTTTATTTATTCCAAGGATTATCTCTGTCTCATCTATCTCGCTCCAATCTGCATCACTAGAGATATATTTTAACATGCATAGCTGCAACGTATGTAATGAGAAACAGTCTATGAGAATGTTCATGTCACAAAGGCAAATTTCTTAATATGTAGATTTATGAAAGTGGAGTGGATGTAAGGGAAATTGCTTCTATAATCACTTCATAAATAGAACATGGTATGATAAAATTCTGTGGGGAAGTCGTATTATTGCATTTATGATAATGGAAGCACATACGTTAATTATAAGTGAGTGATGTCAGTGTGGTGATTTAGAGATTACTTGGTACAGCATTCAAAAGGATATCCCCCAGAAGTAGGTAGTAAAAAAATAACTTTATAACTTACTGTGGCGCCATGTAACAACATAATTCCATTGGAAACCCATGTCCCAAAAAGACAGTTGCAATGAAGGAGTCACCATGATGGAATCCTTCTGCTTTGCATTTGATACAAATAAATTCTTTAAATGCTATATAAATAACTGTATCTTTGTACCGTGACGGATCCATGGGGGGTTGGGGGCTATGGAGGGTATCCAATTTACTCTCCTTGGGTATCCAATTTACACTAGATAGAATGGTGGTTTATTTCCCACCCCCACTTCAGCTGGAAATTTAACCTCACCTAGCCCACCCCCTTATCCCTATCCTGGATCCACTTCTGTCTTTGTATAATTTAGTACTCTGCTAAATATTTAAAACATGTTCAATGAAAGCTTCTTATTTTGTGGTCTGAGAATAAAAGAAAATGTCTATCACAATATATAGTTTAGTATTCATAAACACCACTGAGAGTTGAAATTTAATGCTTTCATTCTGATTAGATATGTTTTTCAACAGATTTTTTACAAATTGAACCCAGCAACTTTAATATCTTTGCACCCCATCTCATTTCCTTAAATCTTAAAGACAATACAAGCCTTTGCTGTTGATTAGATATGAAGTTAGTTACGTTAGCACTTAAAACTTATTCTCACACAAGGTTTGCAAAAATAGTTTTTACATAAAGAATAGATCCCCCATCATAAGCTATGAGCCAAAAAGAGTTGCAATATTTTGTTTCAGATGCATACTGTCATAACAACATGCAGCCTACTTGTAAAGTATGTAAGGTTTGCTGCAAACTGTACATTTATTTAATAATTGGATGGCATGAGCCCTTGAAGTAACTGTGGTAGGGTTATGCATAAGTTATTCAAACTTTATTCATTCTTCTCTAATTTTAATTTTAGACTGTGAAGTTATGTTCATAATCAGTGATTTCTGAACACCCATTCAATTTTATTATGGCAATGAGTACATTCTCAATGGCATTACCATAAAGACTCACAGTCATCCCTATTACAGTATCAACTACACTATTGATAGCCAGTATCAAAATATGTTTCACTTTATACTTCAATGGTAAGGGCTACTTGGTGTCATGCAATAGGTTTTGATCTCTCTAATGAAGAAATTTAAACTTAGTTCTGTCCCTTATTGAAAATTTATTTGCCAGAGATTATGGATTTCATGAAACATATTGCTTCTCAACAGTATATATATAGTCATAAATAAGATGAGATAATTTAAAGTTATGAAATATCTGCTGCTAGCTGACAATTATATGGCTCAATTCTTTTCGTGTCTGTTACACGAGTGCCACATAGCTGAATATACCTCCTTATTGTGAACATTTTAATAAAACTGAAAATGCTTCTATAAAAACACAAAAATCATCAAAGGAATCACCATGAATTAATCATAACAATGATATCATTGTGACAGGAGCGTTATCGTTTTAATGAACACTGATGAATTTTTCTAATAGACGGTGGTTGGTTATAAATTCTGTTATTTAAATTATGGCCATGGTGAGTACTTTGAAAACGGGAAAGGCTTTGATTATTCACAACTAACAAGTTGTTCCTAATTCCGTAGGGAACGCAGAGATTATGATAAATTAGCGTAGGGGCCATACTAACGCTTAGAAGATATATCTTACTGCAAAAGTATGATTAAAATTTATCGTCATTATGATTACATTGTAGCCTCAAAATGTTCGTAAAATCGCTCAGGTGGCTTACTCAATAGAAAACCATTTCGATTGGTTTAACAATACAAAGGAGAATCTTCGTTCTCGTTTAATAAGCACAAACAAGGTTAATTTACCACTATTTCTTGCAAAGGGACTCCACCTTGATTCAATCCATTCAAAAATAGTCATTCATTATCTCCGTGTAATTTATGGTTTACACGTATAGCAGCACTCATTAAAATCAACGCTTGCACTTGCCAAATATTCATAATTCGAGGCGAGTATTTCTATTTTAACGACACACTGATGATTGACCATAAGATCGTCAACGATTAAAACCGAAAATATTGGCGTCATCTTCGTTTTCAAAGCTAACCATCACTTCAAAACAAACGTAAACAAACCTTTTACCATACTTCAACTCGATTTTTTCAATTTTGACTTTCGTCTGTTTCACTTTTCGCGATCAAATGTTGGTATGAGAATTACAGTAGCTGCGCTTTCCTCTCGTTAAAGTTCCCATCAGCCAACCGGCGGTAGGATTTGCTTTATAAAACCCAACCTCTCGTTAAACTCCACGTTACCGTTATCTCCACGTTAGTTAACGTGAGGTTTAACCAGACATTATAAAACCGGCCCTTAGTATGATCCATCGAAACGTATTTAGGTCTAAAAAGTTGCACCAGCAGCAAGTGATAATTAAGGCTCATCTGCAAACATTGATAGGTATGTCTCTCAATTTCTAGAAGGAAAGTAATGATATCAACGGAATGTACACCTATGATCAAAAACATGTTAAGGGTAGACCTGCATGAGAGACCTGCCTAATAGATGGATGGGTGGTTGGGTCATAAAAGGTGTTCAGACCCGGGGTAGGATATCGTTAGAAGAGTGAACTTTTAATCAAACTTTATTTCCATCACCAACTCTTTTCTTTGTTTACATGCATTCCATCGATTTAAAGACACAAGCATTCGTTTACCAAATCGTGGAGACCTATAACGAGCCATACCAGAATCAAAGAGCAAAAACAAATTTCATGATAATTGTTAAGTAAGTCCATCGTCATCAGGGAAGATAATGCTCTGAACTCAATAGCAAAAGTAGTTGACATGGCAGCAGCAAATGGCGCATACAAATTCACGGAGATTTAAAGGTAATTCGTCCAATGACTTGAATTAAAACAAAAATATCGACACAAGTCATACAAACTGAAAATTTTCGAAATAAGGTTAAATTAAAATAAACAGATTT
This sequence comes from Ischnura elegans, assembly GCF_921293095.1. Classification (NCBI taxonomy): domain Eukaryota; kingdom Metazoa; phylum Arthropoda; class Insecta; order Odonata; family Coenagrionidae; genus Ischnura; species Ischnura elegans. The sequence goes on from NC_060249.1 coordinate 31,903,612, forward strand.
ATTCATTAAGTTTAAAAAAAAAATTTAATCCTATTATTTTCTACATTGGGGAGACAAGAGATAGAATAGCCGTAACATGTCTCTCTTGCTCTCCTTGTCAAGTCCGCTTCGCTTGTGAGGACGCTGCGTGTTTAGGTAGCCGGATGGCGAGCTATGATAGCGCACGAGAGGCAGGATTCGTGGGTGGCTTGGGTGTTTAGATCAGGGGGAGTGCGGCGGTGGAAAAGACCAGGAGGTGACGGAGTTGGCTCGCGCGTCGTCCTCTATCCAATATCTCACTGTTGGCCGCCGCGTCCCTTCAAGAGCGAAAGAGGGAAAAGGACAAGGATTGCCTCTGTTCCGGAGGAATGAAGTGCTATGGAAGTGGAATAAAAATCAAAAGGGACGGATCGTGGGTGGCCGCGGAGCGTGCTTTTTTGGCGAGGGGATTAAAAGGCTCGTCGGAAGGATTGGAGGGGCGCGGGAGGAAGTGACGCGTTTGGGGAGGTTGAGAAATGGCAGCGTGAGTATTCCCTCCACGGCAGAGCCATATAAACGTTGCTTATCTTGAATATGCAAAGGCTGACGCCGCGCTGAGAGGAGGGGGAAGGTGCAATGCTGACTCGAACAGTTCGTGGAAAAATAATCCGCCGTCCGACTCTCTCAAAAGTACAACTCATCGGTTTGGTGGACAGAAAAACTTGAGTAAATCTAAATATTTCAAATGCGTCGAATTATGATATTCTTAATAGACGATTCGTAAACTTGGTAGTTGCCACAATTGGGCCTTTATCCACTACCTTCGTCTCTAGGAGCCAATCTATGATGGAGCGTCGTCTAAGAAAAAGAATGGAGCCACATTCAAAGGAAATTTATTTGTGGAAGGTTATTCGGGCGTTTCACCGGGTCAGATTCTCCAACTCCATCTTGGCCGACGTTTCGATGAACGTGTTGTCTATCGTCATCAGGGCATGCCCTCGTTCATCGAAATAAATACAAACGAGAGCATGGGAAGAGACAAAACAAATACTAACCTCAACAATGGTAATAAGTGAATCAAGTAAGCACGAGTTTTCGAAAGATTTTTATTTCATCCTAATCACCATTTCCGATTAATTTTATGATACTGCTTGAGTCAAATATCGTATTATTATAACGAAGTACATTATTTTACTTTGAATGGAAAACGATATGAAGATTTCAATAACCAATGCATTGTTAGGCTCCATTAATATTTTGTAATCACTCTAAATGAAAAAATAACATAGTGGGATTTAAAAAATATCAAATACCTTTGATTACGACCAAAACGTGTAAAGGTATAAGGGGAATTTTCAGAATCAAAGTACTTTGGATTCATTAAACCATGAATAAGAAAACTGCTATTCCATTGCATTATGAATAGTTATAACTTTAAACAATGAAAGTTTAAAAAAGTAATTTTTATTTTATTTGACCTTGAAGTAGGTTACAAATACATATTACTGTGACATGCTTCGAATAGTTCCAGGTTTAAATGCTACTTGACGAACAATAAGTGGCTAGTAATGGTTATTTGCAAAGTAAACGTTTCTTAGCAAAGAATATCATATTATCTTGCCTCTATTAACATCGGGAGAAGCTTACGTTGGTCTCACTAGGAGGAAATTTAAGTCACCCATGACAACATAATTGAAATTTGCCTCCGATTTAACTCACTATAGAAAGAAAAATCCAGATATGGCATGAGAAACATTTAGCTCTCAACCGCCGAGACAGAGTTGGAGAGAGTTGGACGAGGAAAAATCCCAAGGCAGAAAAGACCAGTGAAGGGCGAGAAGCGAAAAATCTAAATGAGCGGTCAGAGTGTAATGGGAAAGTGATATCAGATAGGGGAGCGGGAGAGGGTGGAAAAGGTTTCTGGTAAAAAAAAAAAACACACACGGAGAAGCCGGAGGATGTCAGGCGGAACAAGCTTTTTGGGGCGGGTAGGATGGGGAATATTGTTTTGTTTTTATTTTCCCGAGACTTAGAAACTTACACGAGGGCTCGCAAAACGCGATATCCCCGACATATATATCTCTCGGAATACGGGGTGAGTCCGGTTACACATTTCACAGAATCTCGCCGACTGCTCCAGTCTCTGTGTGCGGGAGGCGAGTGGGGAATGCCGGGAGCAGGCAGGGGAACGGACGGCGAACATGATGGAGCACGCTCCGCTGATCAGCCACCGTTCGCCGTTCCCCCCTGTACTGCTCCTTCCCTCCCCCCTCCCACACCCCTTCATTAGCGTTTCCCCGCTTTGATGTTCCGCTCCCTGGCAATCCACTATCCAAACATTCATCTGGTTATGAATTTTTTTAATGCTCTCGCCGTATCGCCCGAGTCGCACAAGTCGACTATCAGAAATGAAATATTAGTCAAGGGTTCGCCAGACGACGAGAGGATTCATGATGTGCGTGGGTTGTTCCAACATTATGATTCGTACAAAAGCGGCGTCTCGGGCACTATACCAATGATAGGCATGCCTTGCTTATTTTTCTTTCCTTATTCTCCTCGCTGCGAAGGGGTTGTGATAGGGGAAATATTTTGAGTGTGCCTATACTATATAGAGAGGCCATAATTAATAAACTTCTAAGGACGTGGATGCGAACGTGGTTATGGTTAGTTTATTTAGTTATCAACTGCGCCATTCATCCAAATGCTTGGCTTATTCTGCTAATTATCATTTCTAAAGGCCTGGTTACACGGTACATGAGAATGTACAAGAAAATGTGAGAATGTCTGAATCTCAGAATGAACGCGAAAATGCACCGTGTAACCACGCAAAATGTAAGAATGTATGAATTTCTGAACGCCTGCTCTAATTTCGTTCAGACAATCATACAATTTGACCTCAGAGTCACCTGGTGGCAGACTACGAAAACGACACATTCATTACATCTGGCTTGTATAGGCGACTTCTTTGTTTACGTACGGCCCCGATAGTTATTTCGATTTGATATGATCTTGCTTGACTTGGATATCTCACTGATTGGATATGGGTAGCGAAAGAATGGAACACAAGAAAAGGGGATGGGTAAAAGGAAGGATCAGATGGAAAGGCGCTGAATGTATGAACCGCGAGAATTGTCCAAGATTGAGATCCAAATGATCGTTAAAAGGTCATAAAAAAAGCATGTGATAGGCAAAGAAATAAGTTTCAAGTGCTATTTACGCTGCATTTGCTCAAGTTCCTGTTTTTGAATCGAGACCGACTGCAAAACGAGTCGAAATTTTAGGGTGTTGCGTTGACATGCAGCGAACGCTATGGGCATCGCAGTAATAAATATTGAATTTACCTTGCCAAAAACCTCATATTTCTCGTATATTCCTGTAGCGTGCGCCGATTCACAGGAGAAGGATGGAGAGAAATCACGACACACTCGCTTTCAAGTCTAAAATTCAACTGCCTTTATTATGTCCTGTTTATTATATCACAAGGCTTAAGGGCACGAGAAATTTTGAAAATGTGCTTTTATTATGGAACACTACTATCCAACAAAATTTTAACGATATCGGCGAAAGACACTTCGTGAATATTCCTTGTTAGGGGCTCCTTGTGACGAGAGGCCGGCCGCCCATTACATTCCTTATTTTTCACCGTGGTTTAATCGTAATCAGTATTTATTCTCGTAAATAGCCACTTTCCTTATAATTTGAACCTACAATGGGTAGAATGATAGGTACATTTATAGAGTTGTTTACAAAGTGAAATAAGTAACTTGATAAAATCCTGCGGCACACCTGATTTAAGAGTCTACTTACGTTGAGGATATCCCGTTGACAATATAGATAATGTATTTGACTCCATTCTGTGGATCATCAACCACTTATTCCTCTTATTTTTGTCCCTTCGAACACAAGCAAAAAACTTCTCCGGCGAGTAAATAGAGGTACTAGACGTCGGAGCACTTTAAATGGTTTTATGGGATACACGATTTATATGGTTTTCACACGTTCTTCTATTGAAGGTCCGTGCTGCAATATACTTACTACATTAAGCAAATGATGTAGATGTGTAACGTAGATCACAATCTGCAATCAACTTATTTCAATTTAATCTTTCCAAAGCCCCCAAACAATCGCCTTTATTTATTTCAACAACGCCTTGGCAACCCAATATATTCACAATCCGAAGTTTGACGTTAAAGCAGCAATTATATTCGCCAAATTTGCGTTTGAGCCCCTACATAGACAGTTTTTCTATCCACTTCCTCAATCTGTCATCAGTGGATTCCAGGCCGTGATGTAACGCGCGCACGCTCCGTCACGTGTTTTCAAACAGTCGATGAAGATTATTTTTAAAGACTCATATCTCAGCTATAAAACATTATTAATCAGCGAAATTTTCGGCAAGTACATTTAAGGTAAGGATCTTATTATTCTAGTACTTTTAAAAAAGTTTGCATGTTCCCCATTGGTTTATATTTGAAGTTGAAATAATTTGTTGCGCATTTAAAAATGTGCGAAAAAATGTCCGAAAAAATGTACCGTGTAACCACCTACTCGTGTATCTTGTCCATGAGAATGTACAAGAATCTGTTCAGAAAGCCATTCAGAAAAATGTACAGATTCTTGTACATTCTAATGTACCGTGTAACCAGGCCTTAAGAGGAGGTTTTGATATAGTAAACATGTATACTGCATGGCAACCATAGAGAATTCGCGACAGAAGATTTGGTAATGAACGGAGTTCAGCTTTATTGATTTAGAATAATATATCCTGTCCGCGAAGGCATATGCTGTTGTAGTGCTCTAATACTTAAAAGTTGTAATTATAATCAACTTTTCTTCGAGGAAATTGACCGTCGATACAACACTAAACGCATCAAATTCTTATCAAAGATTTGGCATCAATGGGCAACAAAAATACATATTATAAGTGTTGCTTACTTATTCAGAATGAATATATCTGACGATTATGGAATGCAATTTATCAAAAGGAAGATATATTTCAAATTTAACAATTAGTTTCAATTTTTTATATTTTTTTATATTTACAGTCCCTATTCCAAAAAATCTAGATTCCAATGTACTAAATATTATTTACTAACCCTTCAACCTCCCTTTTTGATAATTCCCCTTTTAACACCGAATTCTATAGCCTGATACTCACCACCTTTCTCCATAGAAGGAATCAATTCCTTGAGCTTATTATAGATGTTTATTTTCAATTATCCAGGTATACCCGCGTTGAATTGATTTTTTTATTCATGGAGCTTTAGCCGATTGCAGAGCACTACCATGTTTATCATAAAATTAGAACAAAAGTAAATCTCAATAGTCTTCGGCTCAACTTTGTGGAAGTTTATTCTCACAAATGAAAGGATAAAGCTATGTATTTATCCACCAATTTATTCTTGCGGTAAAACTAGTTTGGATGAATCGGTACCTTTGGTACCGCTGCGTCGGTAAGGTAGGAGGTAGGACGGTAAACGCTAGGAGGTACCTTTGTACCAGATCATCAGCGACGTCGCTGCGTCGAAACTAGTTTTACCACGATAATAAATTGGTGGATAAATACGTATTTTTTTCTTTCATTTATTAGAAATACTTATTTTATTAATAAACAATTCGCTGTTATGGATGAATATAAATAAAAATTAGTGATTTATTGGCTAGGAAATAACTTTCCTTTTCCCTTCCCTACATTTTAAATTAAAATCTCCAAGGTGGTGCAAACATCGCACATAATGGCTGTCACACATATGCCTTTTAGGAGTAAAAGTAAGTCCAAATAAAATTGAGTAGAATAACCACGAAAACGCTTCACCCATGCGTAATTCAAAAACGATCAGTTCACTTGCTGTTTAAATACAGTGGATGAGAGACCACAGTATTTTCAAAATCGATACCGAATCCACTTGTTGAGTCAAAATAGAAAGACAATGGAAAACGGAGAGAAAATGAGTCAGATTTTCGGTTCTGTTTCTTTAAATCACTAAAGACTCTTGATTTACAAAATATCAGTCACTAAAAAATGCAATATATGTAGAAAATGAAAATTATATATTTACTTATGTTTTAATTTTGTCATAATTGATCCTTCAAGTTCGAAACATGATATCGGTTCTCGGTATTGAAGGACGTATTGAGATTGGAACAATTCTACAACATTTCATGCAATCTTGGAAGCTGTGATTTAGAGGAAGATGAGGGGTTCACTGTACTTGCTAACACTGAATAAAAAAAATAAAATATCACATAATTTGCAAATGTCAACGTAATTGATGGAAAGATATAAGGTCGTCATGATGGCTAGCAGCATATTTCAACATACAATTAAAATTTTTGTAGAAAAATAACCGTTGTATCCTCCTATTATGCTAGCTATTTAGCACAGACACCGGTCAAATTTCTTCTTCCCGCACGAGGCTGAAAAGTTAAAATATATGCAAATATCACAAATCTACTCTTGGATCCAGTCCAGGGTTAAACGGATTCAACGAAGCTTTTTGAAAGATGATAACCATCAATAAAAAAATTAACATTTGTGAAGAATGGAACGCATATCTTTCCGTTGTATTTAATGTGTAACCTATTAATTATTGAGAAACACCGCATATTTTCACGGAGCAAGGAAAAATTGGGCGAAAAGGATGCTGGATAAAGCAATAAAAAAACAGGACTTACCGAAGGGCTGGACGAAAACTTGTATCGGTATGCCAGGACAGGGGAGGAGTTGGACAAAAAGAGCGAAACAGAGACAAAATATGGAGCAAAGACGGAAGTGAAAGAGTGAAGTGTGCCACGCAAAAAATACAATAACATATTATATATTACACAATTTAGCTTCTTAATGTTTTTCCCATGAATATGACTTTTGTATGACGCAATGTTTTACTATTTTACATTTCTCATCAATATTTGGATAACAAAATACAATGCAATGCATATTTTTGACGGGAAAACAGTTTTTCCTTAAAATCCAACAATCCCATGTCCACACAAACAATAAGTCGCTTAGGTAAACTTAATAAAACGTGGTGCTTGAAATTCGAGAATAGTTTCCTTTTTATCTTTCCACCCACGAAAAACCAAACAATTATCGTTTTATCTTTCTCAAGACAATAGAAATTCAAGGTGAATTGTACAAAAAATAGTTTTTAAACGGTAGGACTACGTGCCATGTTTAAATAATGATCACATATATTCATAGTCAAGACGTTAGTACTTGGCTTGCTGGTGGATGATTCAATTGGCTTGTAAATAAGGTTGAAGTATCATTTTGACATTACAGCTGAAGGGTAGACTTATGTTCAACGCTTCCGATGAACGTGAAACAAAGCTATAAGGCCAAGCAACGGTAGCGCAGTGCATAATCATCCTCAATGAAGGGTGGCACACGGTGATCTCAATACATCTTTGCTCTAAGTTAAAACACTTACATGCACATCCATTTTCTCCTTTATTAGAAGCTATCAGGCCACTCATGCGCCTTCATACCGCTCAATGGGAGAGAAAAATTGAGATTTGGTCAAAGAAGGGATACCATTTAAAGATATTCTAACCAGTACCCTTCTAAGTTTACTGCGATGAGCAAATGTTAATGGAAGTACGTTAAAAAATAGGGAAACGATACACTTTCAGCATAATAAATAAAATTATTTACATCCACACCCAATTATTCCCCATAGTCGCTTTTAATCAGTTTTATATTTCTTATTTAGTTACTTTTTGTGAAATAGTCGTATTTTGTACTAAAGTTAAGCGTGTACCCGTCCTTAATCGATGTTGAGGGCTGGGCAAATACAGGCCGAGGAGTATTTGAAACACAAAATACCGCTCCAAATGTATTTCAAATTCAATAAAAGAAATACCTTTGACTTGGATATTTAAAGAAAACGACAAAATAGTATTTTAAATACTTTTTAAAATACAGAATACATTTTTATGGGATTTAAGAGATCTTAAAAAAATATAACCTGCCATGGCATGTAATGAATAGTTGCAAAGATGAAAAAAAAAAACGATTTTTGCGAAAATGAAGTAATCCCTGAGGTATAATGTTACAGAAATGTTATCAGAGCTACTTCAAAAATATTCTATAAATGTATTCCTTATTTTGAACTGGGAAAATACCAAACATCTGTATTCGAAAAGCAACTGATACCATAAGGTCGCGTATATGAAGTACCAAATAAAAATATAAAATGTACTTCAAATACGTATTTTAAAATACTGGTATATAAACAACTACCCAGCCCTGTCGATACTTATTTAGAGTCGTATCACCTTCACTGCTTCCGTTCAAAGTGAAAAGACTTGCATTTATGTACGCCTAAAGTCAGTCCATTATCCCTTTCATCAAAGTTACCAAAACGTACCTACATGCGCGTACGACGCATTGCTTAAAAGGTTAATAGGAATGAAGATGAGGCACAAGAGAGAGATGTGAAATTTTTCGATGGGAGACGGAGGGAGGCTGTAATGAGGGAAAGGGGAGGAAGCGGGGGGTAGAAGGTGCGGCGGCGTGTGATCCTCATTTGGTGATCGGGAGCCCAGAGTATGGCATTTCCAGCGCGGGAGCATTAATAACCAGAAGGGATCTGGAGATGACGGGCTAGTGGGAGGGAAGCGGAGGTTAGCGTCGGAATGGGGGAAGGAGTGGCTCATTGGGGGGAGGGGATTGGGGTGGGAGGAATTATAAAGGGGAGGTGAGCGGTGTGAAGGGACTGTGGATACGCAGGAAAGAGGAAGAGTTAGTTTGAGAGATTCATGTTTTTCATCCATGTAAACTGCCCAACCTAAGGGATTTTGACTAAAAGGCTAAAAACATCTATACAGAGAAAATTATTCACAGACCACAAACTTTAATAGTATTAAACAGAAGAGTTAGTTTGAGAGATTCGTATTTTTGGATTAATGTGAACTCCCCAACCCACCCCAACCGGGGATTTTTGTTGAGCTCATTTAGTCTTGATAATGACGGTGTAAACGTCGAAACTTGTAGACAGCTTAAATAAATTTTGTGGAATAGTACTGTGTTTTTGTTTCGCCATGAATATTTCATCGTTCCACCAAGTAACGCCCAAATCAGTTGATTTTAATATTAAATAAGTATAGAACATGACGCATGACACAAACTTTGAAAATATCACACAATTTTATGTACTACACGTAATATCGGCAATAGAAGAACACATTTCCAACGTGATAATTTAAATTATTTTTATCCCTTTACGATTTCCAGAGAACAGATTAGTAATTCATTAAAGCAATGGGAAGGCATAGGAATGCTCAGCATTTAAATATGTCTAAAACCGTCTCTGTTAAGTAAATCTGTTTAAAACCATCTCTGTTAAATAAATCCGTTTAAAGTCGCCTGAGAGCAAATGCTAAAGGCATTTGACATATTTATTATAGGATAAAAAGCAGAAGTAATTGGTAATATTGGATTTAATATCCTTAATTTATGCAACCACTGGTTCAATTTTCCCCATGCTACTTTGTTGAATGATCATTATGCTCTTGATTTCTCAAAGTGATTGTCAGTATATTTGTAAATTACATTTGAGAGCGTTTCGCTGTAACTGCGCGCGAAGAATATTCAAGGTGCACAATGAATGCTCGATTTGGGCTCGGCTCAAAAGAAAGAAGGGGTTAGGAGGAAAGGAAGCTACGTAGACGGACGATGTAGATTAGAAGTTGGAATCGGAGTGGTGGGGGAGGTGCCCGCTAGGAGGAGGGGGGGAAGTAGGTGGGTGGGGAAGGGGAAAAATGGTTCTGTGGGAGGAGGCGTTCTGAGGCATGACGGGAAGAATCGACGGGAGACTTATAACTAATGACTTTAATAAGGAAAAGAAAGTCGCGAGATAATTCATGATGGGAAATTTTTAAAATGTTAAATCGAGTTGCGGGGAAAAGAGAAACGAATTAAAAACTTTTTTTCATCTCCGTCCGTTTTTTGTACGGATGCCCGTTTACCTGATGCCGCAGTGGCGCTGGGGTGAGCGAGGAAATTGAACCAGCTGGCACGTGAACGTCCGCTGATGATGTACGCCGGTCATTATGCGATCTTTACACGAGGCATCGCCATCTGATTTGAACATTCTCGTAACCATTCTGCGGTAGCTTAAGTATTTTATCGGTATACGAAAACTTCCAATATTTAGACAGCTATGGACATTTTATTGAGGCCCATTATCTCCTTATTATGAAAATTCGTGATGGCCATACGTAGATGATTTAAAAAAAAAACACACGATGATATGGAAAATTCCTTTAAATCTTGCGTGTCAAATTAAAAAGAAGTGATGAGCTATTATAGAGATTCAATTATTTTTACGTACGACATTTAAGGAATGAGGGAAGTGCTTCGAGCATTGACATCGATAGACAGACGGATTGCGAGCAATGCAAGGGCACAAGTTCATATTGCAAGCAAATTAGGGAATGGAAGGGAAAAGATGGTAATGAGACAATTGGGGACAGGAGAAAATGGTGAGGTGCCATGCGTTTGTATTTGATTGCATTCATGTCGAAGACGGTGACCTCAAAAGTACGAGGGCCATCCAGAAAGTAAGTTACGTTTTGGTGTTTAGATCGCCAGAGGCACTTTTTGACAAATGTGGCTACATTGTACAAAAGAGGGGAATCTTCTGAATAGAATGAGAGGGAGATAGGCTCAGTAGCCTTGAAAACAGAGTCACAGTAACTCGTTGAAATGGAGTCCTCGACGTCGCGTCCCGCCACCTCGGTGCCTGTTCCGTCTCGATTTGTTGTGCGCGGAGTGATTCAATTTCTTCATGCCCGTGGTTTCAAATCGGTTGAAATTCATCAACAGCTTGTTTCTGTGTATGGAGAGGATGTAATGAGTGAATCAATGGTGAGGAGATGGGTTCGTGAATTTAAGGCGGGAAGACATTCACTTGAGGCCGAAAGTGGAATAGGCAGACCCTCAGTAGTCACGGACGAACTTGTGGCAAAAGTCGACAGTGCTGTACGCGAAGATCGCCGTTCCACTGTGGACGAACTCCATGAGTGTTTCCCTAGATCTCACGTTCCATCATTCATGAGATTGTCTCGGAAAAACTTGATTTTCGAAAAGTTTGCGCCCGACGGGTTCCGAGAGAGCTGACGCCCGAACACAAGTCACAACGAATGGCTGCAGCTCGTGAATTTTTGGGCCGCTACAGAATGGAAGGGGATCCTTTTCTCAAGTCCATAGTCACTGGAGATGAAACCTGGGTGTCGCACTATACCCCAGAGAGCAAAAGACAATCCATGCAGTGGAAACACACCACCTCCCCAAGTGCGAAAAAATTCAAAGTTGTCAAGTCCACCAGGAAGATCATGGCCTCTGTTTTCTGGGGCCAAAAAGGGATCCTCCTGATTGATTTCTTGCCTCAAGGAGAAACAATTAACGCCTCCCGGTATTGTGAGACTCTGAAGAAGCTTCGTCGGGCAATCCAAAACAAGAGAAGAGGAATGCTGACCTCTGGTGTGTGCCTTCTCCACGACAACGCAAGGCCTCACGTCGCTCGATCCACTACGGAACTTTTGGATCAGTTCGGTTGGGATGTTCTGACCCATCCACCTTACAGTCCCGACTTGGCCCCTTCAGACTTTCATCTGTTCACCAAAATGAAGGAGGGATTAGCTGGAGAACGTTTCACAAGTGACGAGGAAGTAAAAGAAGCAATCACCAACTGGACCAAGGTGGTGGCGGGAAGCTTCTATGAGGAGGGGATTTCAAAGCTGATTTCTCGATATACGAAGTGTATTGAGGTCTCTGAAGATTATGTGGAAAAATAATACATATTGTCAAAAACATTTCCTGCAAGTTTGAATTTTTTTCAATAAAAACTCGATTTAAAAAAGAAAAACGTAACTTACTTTCTGGATGGCCCTCGTATCTTAAATCTAAGAGAAGCAAATTTGTGGAAAGTAACGTTGACTGAATAGCTAACAGATTATTTAATTCCCATATAACCAAAAGGTATATCTTGAAAATGACGCAATATCCACCAAAACTAGCTAACAGAAATAAACACCGTTTGTTGAACCATACTTCTTTATGATTCCAAAGTGTTTACTTTGAGGACAAATTAATTGCCTTACGAGTGAGTAAATCATTCACACCTCTAATCACTTTTCAACTTCACGCATGGAACAATGTTTCATTGAAACATAGAGGCCAATTGGATATCATGATGGAAAAATGAAAAATCGAGTTTTAGTTAGAGGAAAACAAAATGAAAATCATTTTTCGTCAATAACTTCTATTTCGCTCCCCCATTTTCCTTCAAATCAATTCCAACTCATCGCGATGATATCTTTTCAAGTACTTAGAGTATTGAGTATATTACTAAAAGATTTATTCGGGCACATCAGAGCCACATGCGGACAAAGCTCACACCGGAACTCTGTGACAAAAGATACGTTGTAATATCAGAATGTAATGTAATGCAGAATGTAATGTAATGGGCAGAAACTTGGAATTTCAACACTGTAAACCCGAACACAGCCATTTTTAAATGGTTTAAAGCATTCAGCTGAAACTTCAATTACAATGTTACAATGAGATGAAATTTTTCGACTATTGTTCATGGATTTCTTAGTGGTGTAGGTAAGTATGACCCATGAATTCTTTGCCAATTCAATTTCCAAGTGTTACTCTATTTCGGTCCAATGTGTGGATACTGAATGTTTGGCTGGTTTGATCTTCAAGTTGTATAGCTTTAGAATGCGCTAAAAGTTAATTGATCGTATAATTAAATAACTAAAGCAATAAATAAATGTGCTGGGTTTTAATCTCCATTCTAAATTAACAGGAGAAGTTCTTTCTCTCTTCAAACTAAGTGCTCTGTTTGTCCAGTTCTTGTTTACACATGGTGGTGCTTTTTGTGATTGAATGCGAAGTAAATCCATCACCCGTCATATATTTAAGAATTACCAAACTGACCTTAGCGTGGTCTTGATCGACCGGGTTTTTGCAGTTCGGGGAATAATTTTGTAATCCTTTGCATACCTAGCACGCAACAGATTAAAAACATTTTTATTAGAGCGACCTTTAATGCGCTCCACATGTTAGCGAACTCAATCAGCAGCAAAGTGAAAGGCCAGCGTTTTTTATCATCCCTTGACACCTGGTATTTTTCAGGCTAAAGAAAAGTAAAAATTTCCATCTGGCGCAAGCTAAATATAAAGATAATTTCTTAATGTACACCGCTGACTTTCTGCAAAAAATATGCACCCAAAAATACCATATGCTATAACCAGGACTTCCACAAAATCACTAAAATTTTGCTTTGTCTCTCAAGTCGGTAGGATAAACATTGAGTCACTAACGAGAAGGGTGAAATATACCTTGCGCATTCCCTGCACAAAAGAAATACATCAGCAAAATATTCAGTATCAATTATCAAAAGTCTTCTTGGGTTGGAGTGGGTCCACGATTTATCTCTACTCTCCATTGGCAATGCTGGAGCTGGGCAAATTAGCTACGCTCCCGCCAGAAGCTTACGGCATTGCGCTCTGTACAATTTTGAGACTGAATGAGTATATTTTTTAAAGCCGGTGGTCGCGGATGGAAGAATCACACCAGCGAGCTTAAGTTTTCAATTTTCGACACCAACTTCGAAATTCGTCAGGTGCCATCGATAAATTTGAATTCACCGCAGCTATTCACTGCACTTGGGTATGAAGAGAGCTTTTGTACCTTTATTCCTGGATGCCGTTAATATGCTCAAACCTCGTTGCCGAGTCAAAGAGTGTTCTCCAATTTTTCCGCTCAGAATCTAAGTTGGCTATTCGTCTTTCATGGCTTCCTATTCCTCTCCCTTCCTTTACTTCAACCTTCAATTGCATTTGAAGTCATAAAACTATCTCGGGGGCTTTAGGAGGATGCATCACTACCGCATATCCCGGGAGTAGACTATCTTATAACTTTCCTGTGTATCTCAATTAGAACCTTTTTTCCAAGTTTTCCACGTGAAATATTGTTGAATTGGAGAATTAAATGTAGACTAAGGCCCTCGCTATTTATGCAGAAGTTTTCAAGATTACAACGTCAGTGTTAAACAAGTAATGTGCTACCGAATATGAAACAAATACCACCAGTCAGTAGAGAGCTATGCGCCTTCTTAATATTATTTATCCGGGAAAGCATGATGCTCCAAATGAATTAGTGAATCACTAAATATTTCATCGATGTCCTGTCACGAGGTAATAGCTTTTACATGCTATTTGTGCAATAATGCGCGTTTTTGACGTTCCGCAGCCACCAGATGCTCTCTGCACTCCATAAGATAGAAATGCTGCGTATCGCACAGAGGCTTTCGGCATGATTAGCACTTGAGGAATGAATCTCACCCTTCCATCTTCCCCACTGGCGGAGAGGATGAGGAATTTTGAAAGCGAGCAGCACATGAGTGACTAGGCGATTTCAAAACGCGACTAAGATGGAGTACTTCGGGAAGCTGCCTGGAGTGGCTTCGGCTACCAGAAAGGCGGAGATGGGAGGAGAGAAAAGCACGCGGAGGATGGGGAGACCAGGGAGGAATACTTGGAGAAAGGGGTGGGGGGAAAGGGGTGGGGGGAAAGGGTAGGCTTGGGTGCAAAAAATCGAATCGAGGAAAGATTCACTCCCATTCGTTGCAAAAGCGGATTAATGGAGGAATGGTGGATAAGGCAGCAATATAGGCCGGAGATTAATGCGAGCGCATTTCAGCGAAGTCGAAGAAAAACCGAAAGAAAGAAAGCTTCGTTCAAATGAGAGAGACGGTGTGTGGTTGGGGCGAATGGCACAAAAACAGTGTGCCTGACAGCGATAATGGCACCATATAAATACACTATGTTTTCTGCTTTCCGATAAGTCCACTCGAGGATCTAGCCTCTCGACCAGCTGTGGTGATTTCTTGATCACTCGGGGCGGTGGCCATTAAATCTGTGAGTTCGCAAGATTTTGTTAAAGAAGCAGTTGCGAGCAAGAGCGTGCCCAGAATGGATAAAAAAGACGTGGCTATATCCTTCATCAGCGCTCAGAATTGGCATTTGTTTGCAAAAGAAATAGGATATTAATTGAGTGGGGAGAATCCAAGGGGCACAAGAGATTTATTTTTTCTATACCGAGTTAGGTACAGAAATTAGGTAAAGAAAACAAAAGGAACTAACTCGATATTTAGTAGTGTATTTGATTTTCCACTCAATGTCAGCACAGAACAGGGACTCACTCGCATCCCACGGCATCCATATTTTTGTGTATTTCTTCTAGCAATTAACTTTACCCAACTCTGTTTAGAAAATAATCACGTGTACCCCTTGGCTTCTCACCCCCTCAACTGATAGTCATCTTTTTATGAAAAAGATATCGAGGAGAGGGCTTGAAGAGAGCCTAATAGTTAACCGCAAGTAAACAACGATGAAAGATTCACTACCATAAGGATTTCACTCACTAAGGTATATTTTTCAAAGCTGTGACGGATTAAAGAAAATAAAACCGTCTGTAGATGCACTAACCTTAACATAAATCTATTACAAATTCGCTAAGTAGAAAATATAAATCTGTTTGTTCTTAATCTAACGGATGTACACAGATCATATCCCTATGCACAGTTGGATAGCAATATTTCCCAGCACAGCAAAACTTTAGGATGATATTCCTTTCATGAAAAATATAGAAAAATGAGAATTTCTGGGATTATTAAAGCCACAATTGTGCTTAATGAATATTTAAACGGATTTGCTCAACTTCTGCTTCAGGTTGAATTTTTGAGCCTAAGCTATTTGAAGTTCGCAATACAGGAATTAAAAGATGTGAAGAACAAGAATAAGCTCACATGGTATTTACTCAGCCTCAATAGAAGGACACATTTTAGTCAAATTCCAAGATGAGAAGTAAAGGTAGTTGATATGATTGCTGTTAGAGTTAACCGATTGGCGTAATTTCTTGATTTCAAAATACCGACATCTATTTGTTTACATGGTGAATCAGAATATAGACCTAGGGAAATCGATTTAAATGATAATATTTCACATTAAGGAGCATCCATCGGTGGGTAACATCAGTATCATAGCAAGCCATCGCAATATCAATACATGAAAATTATCACGTCATGACCATTCTCATCCAGAACAATTACTTATAGTCCATTTATTCCTTTCTCGACTTTTCTGATAAAGTCGATTTTTTCTTTAATTTAATTATTCTCTTTGAAAGATAAACATTATTCCTTGTGGTAGAGCTTTATTTTATAATTATATACTTTACAAAGTAGAGCATGAAAGATCAATGTGTCAACTTACTACCTTAAAAAATATCACCTCATTCACATGATACTTAAATTGAAGCATACAATGAATATCTGGAATTTTACCATGATTCTCTGTTTTTGCTGAATCCATGTCTACCAGCAGACAATTGCTCAGCTTTTGTGACGCTACGAATTGTTTCCATGGCGGCAAGGCTGAAGGTTACTTGCATATTTCAAATGAAATGCCCCTTTCAACACTAAGAGAACTCCCAAATATCGTATTCCATTGCCATGCCGCTCACGACCGCGCATTACTCTCCCCTGGCATTCCTTTCGCACTTGCCGCCGCCTTATAACTTATCACGCCTCCTGTCCGCCGCTCGTCCGGGAAACAATGTGAGCCCTCTTCCCTCCTTCTCCAACCATCTCCCTCCTTATCCGGACCTCAATCCTCCCAGCTTCCACCCTTGCTATCTCTTCTCTTGCATCTTCTTGTTCCGAGCGCTTTCACATTTTGCCCAATCTCAGCGCATGAAGGACGACCATACAGATACAGAGTGCATTGTGAAGTGTGGAATACGGGTAGTCTTCTGGATATTACTGGTGATAAGCGCTGAAAATATGACTACGAAGCCATAGAATGGATCCCGAATATTATAAAGAGGATTCACCAGTGGGCAACTAAATTTGTTATCATCCGCCGCGCGATAAAATTAGTTCGTAAAAGTCGTTACTCGCGATGCTGATCGTAGAGCGATTAAGTATCATGGGCATATTAATTATAATTTCAGCTTTTAACCAATATTTACATTTGAGATGATAAAAATCCATGGAATTCATAAATTATACCCATCAAAGCATTTTATCGTGATTGAAAATACTCAATTCTATTGCACAGATTGAGAAAAAAATGTCATCGCACGCTGAGGACTTTTATTTTTAAACCGAGCGAAGTGACATTCTACATCAAACTTTTACTGGTTGGACTGGGGCCTCCCTTATCTAGTTCCCTTCCAGTGGATATTATTCATTTTGACTGACCATTGGCCATTGGTTGCACGAGCTGAAAATAGCTGATTTACTTTTGATAAACATGAATTCAATTAGTGAAAGCATAGAGATCCGTATGTACGAGCAAAATGACATTTTACAACAGCAAAAAAGTTCAATATAGCTACAATATAGAAATATTTGTCGATTTCAATGTATGTGCCAAATGCAAATGTTTAGCCCTGAAAAGAGATTTTCATTAAAATATACAGTAAAGGTGTATGTACTATGACGATTTATCCACGTCATATTTTTTACCTTTTTTAATTGTGAGAGTGGCTTCTTATGCTTCAATTTATTTAATTAATCTTATCCACTATCGATTCCGCAAATTTTAGCACGGATAACCGTTTTGTGAGACTTATGCTTATTGCTCAATAGTAGTCGTGTATTGCAAAATTTATAAGATTCCACGGTAAAAGTTGGCATCGACCATCGCATGTCGACTGCAGATTTCGGCCAGAAATAAAAATAAAATTATGAAATAATGTAACAACTTTCATGTAATTACGGTCCAAGAAAACGGAGTAATTGAACACTTCTCATGCCTATTAAGGTATTTCCTCTAATTCATCGATACTGATCACCATTTCTTCGAATTCATGCCCTAAATGATCTTAAATTGACGCAGAAAATTTATCTGCGCGTGGAATGAGAACACAAGCATTACTTATTTCAAGGAAATCAAACGGGTTAAGATCGAGACAGGAAGATATTTTCTACTTTATTGTATTTTTATAAAAAAGGGAGGCATTGAAAAAATACACCCAATGGTGACGAAACACGATCAAACAGCACAATTTAACAGCATGAAGGCAATTTAAACTATTCGTATGACTGTCATACAAACATAATCAAATTGGAAAAAATATCATGCCTTCGCATGAATCTGTTAATGGATACCTACGCTTGAAAATTCATTTTTATAGAACGGAATATTTTAAAAAGAAACTCAAAAAATCATCATAGAGTCATGAGTAAATGATAAGATATTGGAATAAGTTGGTGAATAAAGCATAACTAATCTCGAAAAAGTGATCCCAAATTATCAAATTGCATTTCAGATTGATATAATTTTTTCTTAATCATGTTACGATGCGTGTACGATGAGAAAATGACTAAATATGACTCCTTAGATACTGACACGTAATGCAATGTTTTTACCTATATATGCTGTCAATGCACGCTTCATTTGCAGAAGCTATGTATTTAATTGAAATTAATCAGTGCCCAAGGAATATTTTGGATTAAAATTTTTTATCGCAGATCAAATGTAATATGCATAGATTGCCAATGATTTGTTGGCTTCAGCATATTTTAGACGCTAGGTGGTGGGTCAGTGTTGAAGACCACTGTTGTTGCGTAATTTTCCTGACTATTACCTCGGCATAAAAGCAAATTCTTTTTAACTCACAAATTAAAGCTATATCTTCCTTCTTCTTGTCCACTCACTCAAAATCGATCCCTATACGACAGAAATCAAGTAAAAAAAACAAACGAGATAAACTAGATATTATATAAAAGTGAATTTTATATTCTACCTGTTGTCAACACAGAACAGAGATTTACTCATATCAGTTAGCCATCATGTTTTTGTATATTTCTTCTATCAATGTCTAATCCTAACTCTGCTTAAGAAAAAAAATCACATGTACCCCTTGGCTTCTCACCCCATCAATTGTACTTTGCAGCCGCACCATACTAACTACTAGCCGATTCAAATAGCTCAAGAAAGTACCAAGTTCTTGCAAAAGCTACAATTCAACAATCCTTTTAAATTTAAGCGAAATATTTTCCTTTACATAAATACCTAACCTTTGGGACTGCCTTTATAAATACTCACTCAATATTCCAAGGTCCGGTTTTTCTTAAGCATACGAATTCATGGGGACATATTTGATTATATCGAAGAACAGTATGGTTGAACGTCATCATTCATTCATCAGGGGGCTGCTATAAGAAATATGTGTACCTTCATCTAACTCATCTTTGACAGGATACAAAAAAGATCCCGATCCTGTCAAAATGGGCGAGCTTTAGTTATTAATATTGTGCTATTAAGATAGATTTAGTGGTCACGGTGTCCTCACCGCCGTGGCAGTTCAACGTGAAGGGAAGTGACGCGTAATATATATTAAACCAAGCCCTTAGTTGACCGCGCCCTTGAGACAAGCTAAGTTTTGGATCGTATTCGCTTCCCAAGAACGGACCGATACCAAATGTCGATTACTCAGCGGAAGGAATGAAATTTTGACTGTGCCAAAAAAATAGAAATTTGATAAAAAAGGTTGGTTAAATTAATGAATTGTTGTCCTGCAACTAAATAAGTGAAAATGGACACAAAAGATACCCCATTTTTCAACTTAAACTTCATAAAAGAGCAAGTAACTACCATAGCTCGGTAAAGACTAGCGATTTAATTATGCTACTTGTAAAAAAAATTAAGCATGTTAATAATTTTTTACCTGGTTCATTCTCCAACGATGACATTACGCTAGAAGCGTCATAAATGGAATTGATGAGTTTTGCGGAAGGAAATATATCTCGAATAGATGACGGTGGCCGGAAATAAAGAGCTAGACAAGTGCATGCCATGGTCAAAGAAGTCAAAAGTGTTGCTAGTTCTCTTCATCCACCTTCTTACATTCTGACAATTAGCACACACACCTTTCTTGCCATGAAAAGAAACTAGCCAACCCATGAGCTATGAAACGCTAATAAGACATGAATGTTGTCTAAATTCGTCAGGAAGTTCAAAGAGGTCAAAGGTAAACCATGAAAAGTCATCAGGGATGGCATCATACGTAAAATGAGGGATCTAGCCAGCCAGAACCAATGTTTACCTCCCACAGGAATCATAAAACCGGTCGCATTGCTAATAAAAACCAGCCACTTTATCTTGAAATATAGAAAACATACGTATTAATATTGATCTAAATTTTTTACATTTAATATGAAATTTGTAAAACTGAGAAAACCTGAGGTAAAGTTTTTAAAATTTTAGACACAAGCAGTTGCTTACAAGTATCTAGTCGATACAATATGAAAGTCTTCAATCATTCTTTGGAGTACCCAGAAAGATGGCTTGGATACGCTAGGAATAGGCAAATAAAGGTAGGAATAGGAGAGATGTATTATTATTATTATTATGATATAACTTTTAATTTTATGGCGAGGAGAGAGTATCTAAACCTTTCATGGAAGACTTTGAAGCTTTCGCTGTATTTACGCAAAATAGTAGTCACCATTTAGATGGTTTCCGCGGTTGGAAGCCTTAGATAAAGACCTCAACGCATCACCCATGAGGCTGCAAATGTCCTCCTAACTATTATAAAATTAGTTTTGAAAGAGTAATACGTAAATAAACAAAACCGGTCGAGCGTGAGATGTGTGTCTTCTTAATTACTGCTGGTGACGACATTAAACAACCGTTGGATAATTAGGCCGGATTCTCGGCACTAATAGACCCTTAACTCACTCACTCTGGCCGAAATCAGTCGGCTCTGATCTGTAACGCACGGGCGATTCGTCAGCGACCCCTGCTCTCCACGCAGACGACGGCGGAGGGCGCCTGTATCGTTTGACTAATGCCCTCAGCCAGCCTCCACGCCCTCCTTCGCCGCCATCCCTCCCGCCGCGTCATAATTCCGCTCCTTTATATATTTCACCATCCCCCACCGCAAGCCAATGCATGCCATCTCTCCTCCACCGCACCCACTTTCTCTCTACTGATATCCATATTCGCCACCCCGCCCTCCTGCGTCCCTATCCTACCCATTCCACGATATATTATGTTATATTATATTATATTACACTATATTATAACGTTTTTCTCGCTCGCTATAGAACTATATAAACTCGCTATATGGTTTGTCATCTTGTCCGGGTAAAATGTAAAGTGAGTCATTTCTAGTAGCAAACAGACCTAAGTCAACATTAAATAAAGGCTGTTTTCTTTACATGGGGTCAAAGTTATTTCATTCACTGTCCACTAGAATTTTTAAAAATAAATCCTCAAATGTTATGTAATAATAATCCTCAAAGACTTGCTAAAGACTGGCTTTTTTCACAAGAAATATTTGAAAATTTATTTTGATATTGTTTATTTAAAACACTCTTGTAACATTTACGGCATTATTATTTCTTTTATTGACATACATTTTGTTATTTGATGGTGGCTCAATTCTGGTCCTATGACCTTGGAGACCACCTAAAGCTCCTTTTCTTGGTATTTTTGTATTCGGATTTAAAAGCAAAAAAAAAATCTTGCAAGTCAATTTAAACTACGGATAAGACGATTCCAAATCCTATTATAGATTACACCGATTCTATGTCACGGAATCGGAATCAAGAATCGATCGTCTAAAGTCGATTCCGATTCAGTCGATTCCAGAAAGACAATTTTTTTTAAGGCAGACTATAAAGCTTGGCACATGAAGGCCACCACACACCTGAGCCATTGGGCACTTTCCTTTATTAAGTTAACAATTTATGTCAGAAACAGCTAAAATGTTTTATTTTATTTTACTGAAGCTGAGTTTATATTGCTAAAATACTAATTCGCTATTTATAATTATATACTTTTTGGGCCGTTCAATTGTCTTTGTTATTTTATTCCATTCCATTATTAAATTTTAATCACACCACATGTTAGTATGAATAAGAATCGAGTGAATCGGAATCAGGAATCAATTTGAAAGAATTGAAATTGGAATCAGAATCGAAAAAAATGTGGAATCGATTTATCCCTGATTTTAACCCACTTTTCGATCAGCTATCAAGCTGAAATTTTCTATAACTCCGAATCAGAACACAAGGCAGTATTCTAGCGCTTTTATTACGATTTTAACTGTCTTTCGATTGCTATTTAAAATTTAAAACTAAACATCGACAGTAATCCAAAAAATGGCCACCAAAATTCGAAGGCGGTGCTGCGATCATTTAAGAGAACTTAAATTTCACATTAATTTGCCTCTTAGCGCAAAAATTTTACCTAGACTAGTAGAGAAACTAATAAAATATCTTTAGAAAAACTAATAAAATATCTTAAACGGCGCTTCGGGTTATAGCAGGTCAGTGTTTACATGGCTGCCCTAATAGCAGCATCAATATTTCGATATTTAAGATCCAAACTTCAAATATGATATATTCATTTTCGTATTTAAGATATATTAGATGCAAACTTCACACATAAGATATTCATGTTTATATAAAGACTCGTATTTAAGATATATTTTTCACGGGTCATCTCTCAGTTATGTTTACAGTCGAGTAAGATAGACTCTCAATCTCAATCACTCCCACGCTGCTTCAACACATAGGTTGGTTTTGACAGATAATGGAGGAGCTCAATCTGGAGTATTTGCGAGTGAAATTCATACCTAAATGCTACTATTGGCTCAAAAAAGGTAGAACGCTGAACTTTTAGCATTAGTACGAGATTCTGTCGTAGCTCCATAGGGCCGTGTCACATGTCGTTCTACTCACTTTTTATTCCACTGCAAATAAAAATTATTAACCATTGTTTGAACGTAATCGTTTAGTTTCTACGATCGAAAGAGTGAAGAAGAACACGCAAAAAACTATGAAAATGGCTAAACGGTCGTCTTCTTCAACTCGTCACGGGTAAAATATTTGATTGGTGCGTTTCATTGTATTTCTTATAGAGAGAACGACATCTTGGCATGACCAAGATATCTTCAAAATTACAAATTATCCATTCCTTGATTTTTAAAATAGCCGGAAAGAAGATTTCAATTTCCCAGATTTAGAAGAGTACATGAATAGTAAAGTTACGTATGGTATGTGATGAAAAATATTTAAAAACTTTTCATTTGAGGAAATGTTTATATTGTTCCTCTTACATAAAATAAATCAGAAAGAGGAAAATCGTCGTTTTGGTTGAGTGCATTGCCGCGGGGTGACTTGATATTTGAGGGTTTACTTGCGGACTGTGCGAAAGATTCTTTCCGATTTGAACTCAAGGTATTTCAATCATTAGGATTCCCATTCCATCAAATGTTCTGCCCAATGGGCAACCAAGCTCATTATTTTACGGACGTATAGCAAAAAGGAGCCAAATATGTTGAAGACACGGTGTAGATGCTCAGTAAATATTTTGAGTCCCGTGCTCTCTGCATGAATATCCGTCAGGGAAATTCCTGGATAAGGAGCAGGAATAGTTCACTGGCTCAGCATCGCATTCGGTATGTGGAGGTCTCTCTTCTTCCCCTTATCTCCCTACACCCATAGGACGAGATCAGGACCGACATAGTCGAACACATATGCACCCACACCCTCTGTCCCCCCTCCTATCCCTACCTCTCCCTAATGGCGTCACTCCTTCACTGTCACGTCGGCTCACCTTGAGAATCCGACATGGGGGAGAGAGGGATTGTGCCAGAGAAATTGCCCCTGGTCAGCCTACGTCTTTTCCTTCCCTTCCCTATACTTTTGGCCCCCACACTGTCCACTTTTCTCCGGTAAATAC
The DNA here is from genome assembly GCF_921293095.1 of Ischnura elegans. Taxonomy (NCBI): domain Eukaryota; kingdom Metazoa; phylum Arthropoda; class Insecta; order Odonata; family Coenagrionidae; genus Ischnura; species Ischnura elegans. The sequence continues at coordinate 31,927,348 of NC_060249.1, forward strand.
AAAATATTTCTAGAGAAAAATTTTAATCCATGTGAAAAGATATTTCTTATAGAAAATTGCTTTAGTTGATTATGATTCTTACCCATATTCACTAATATCTCTTCTGCAAGTTATTTGGGTTCCAAAGCCGATAGCGGTGAATTATTTTTTCCATTATAAACTTAAAACGAAGGTGTATTTTCTTGTGAATATATCTATGAAAGCTAACCGCTCTTTACTCCGTGGATCATTCCTGAAAAGATAATTGTAAATTCTGCGTCGGAAATGATCTAAACTTTATGCCCAAAGAACTTAATTAGCTAATTAATTCTTTGATAATCAGCTAACTACGTTATTTTAGGACGTTTTTAAAATCTTTGACAAGTAATATTTATTATAGTCCGCTACATGGCCAAAGAACGCAAGACTGAAGACAAGAAAATGCTATTTGAAGCGATTGAGCTAAAACTTTGGAACGCCAGGTGATAATTACAGCCAATATAAAATTATATAATCCTCCAACATCCATATATTATATCCGTTGTCCACAGGAATAAGACCTAGAAGGCATGAAGAATTAGAGAGAGGCCTTGAAAATATAAGAAATATTCTTTGCCTGAACCTTGACCCACTCACAAGGCACAATTATCCTCATTGAAAACGCCGGCCAAGTCGAAATTCCGTGCATATGCATTATTCCATTTTCATGATAAGTTAGTGCAGCTACAAGAAAGATAGACAATACATCAAAGTGTGGGAGATATTGGATGTAGTTCGATCCGTACTTTTGAGCCATCAATAAGGCACTCCCGTTATTGCACCATTTCAGCAATTTCTGACAGCGTCCTCGCAGTTTTTTTCTAGATCATTGCACTAGTTTTTTCACTATTATATCGATTTTCATTCAAACCAATGTCCTTAGACAAAAGGTATAGATCACTTCCTCCAAAAATACTCCGTCATAATTCCTATCAGAACTATCTCAATTTTCTTTCGCTATACTTTACATTTACCGCCTAACGAATACATTATCCTGAGGTTGCCCAATCATGTCAAGTCCTCCTATTCCAATAGGCGCTATACCTCAGTCTACTTTAGCCTACCAAAAGAAAAGATTTTCTCCAATTTTCAAAAGTATAGTTGCTTTGGAAAAATATTCATCGAGGGTGAGGATTTAAATGGTGATTCATACCCGTTAAATAAATACGGGTTTTATTACCTATATACCTTCTCCGATCCCCACTATCACAGAAAATGTAACAGGATTGCTCAATAAAACTATTTTGGTGTTTATGACCGAATGATTCAGAATTACCTTAATCCTGCCAGCTTAATCATCCAAAGGTTTCCTCGATGAATATTTTTTGCTGCCACTTTTATCGCATCAATTTTCGAATTTCGAAATTGAAGTCATTAATTTATTATGTTCCTTGTTTGTCGAATACCGAACTTTTTATCCATTCTTCAAATCGCAGTTTTTCACGTTTTAAAGGGAAATAAACTAATTAAAGCACTTCAACATGATATCAACCAGCTTTAAGGCAAATTTACAATACCTGTAACGACATTTGACAATACACATCATATGCTTTCAGTTCTCTCGGTCACAAAATTAATGATATGACGCAATATAAATAGCAGCGCAGGAAATTCTTCATCGTAGGAGCGTTTTGAAAGAATAGTATCATAAGGTAAATTCTAATGACCGTATGACGTAGATCTAACTTTGTTGACTCTTTCCGTATTTAAGCAAGAAAAATATATTTGTGTTTTCCACTGTTTATATAATGAGCAAAGTTTTGTTCTTAATTTAAATCTTAAATTTAAATCTGTTCTTAATTTGATCCATTGTTAAGTTTAGGGGCTATTTCACCTCGATCCATGGAATAGTATCATCCAAGATCGTCAGTCGCTGTAATTAAATTGCTTTGTAGAGATTGAAATTATCCCCCTCAGAATATGTATCGAATTAATATTTCCGCAGAATAAAAATATGCATTGCATTTTACAAATACCACATATTTGAAGTGAATAAAGCTCAATCAAAGTTAAAGCAGATGTATTACTCTGTGTACTTACCTTAATAGTTATAATAATAAACGAAATGGCAGTGGCTTACCGTCAAATTGGCTGAAATTACCCAACTAAATCGATCATCCTGTATACTATTCTCCTTCATTAACTCGGAAACCAAGCAAGGGTGAGAAGTAAAATTCCAACAATAAAATCGAAAATTATAATATTCAGATAATTGAACAACGTTTGTTTACAAATAACAATAAAACAGTGCAATCGAATATCATTTGGCTACCCGCTATGTTGAACTGTATGCTCCTCTTCAGAATCGATATGGATCTTTCATCGATTTATCGAGATATCTCTCAGCCTGCTTTCTTCATTCCTTTGTTACCGGCTTTTTCAATGACCCTGCTCCTTGCCCGATCTGCCTATCAATAGTATGAACGCACATCCTTCAGTCTTCACCCTTTTCCTTCCTTTCATCCAGTCGTCTCCCTTCGGCCTCTCAATGCCACCCTTGACGGAAAAAAATGACACCCTCCCACCACCGACAGTCTACATACAACACTCACTGCCAAACATCATCTCCCAACCGAAAAAAAAACCTCTTATGCCCACTCAGGAGACCCCCTTCAACTTGGAATCTTTTTTTTTACACGCGTTTCCCTCGGAACACATACCCTCATGATCCAGGTATCCTACTTCCTGGGGAGATCCTACCGGCTCTCGCGGTCCGTTCCCAGACTACCTACCCCACAGCACACATGTCCTTATATCCCCTCCAACACAGGACCTCACCCCTTTTCCGAGTCTTCGCCTACCTCTTCTGCAGGATTTTATCCCCCCCCACCCAAAATACCCTCTCCCGGGGAACACAATAACTCTGAATATTCAGTGGAATAACCTCGATCAAAATGGGTTCGGGAGACGCGCATGAGGCACATGGAAAATGTTGGCCGGAGAAAAAATAAACTTCAACTTTGGAAACCACGCCATTCAGGCACGCACAAAGGAGTCTTATGCTTATATATGAAATCCCCGTTCCGTTCCTTCCATAGCATCGCAGTCGGCCATTCTGAGGAGGAAAAAAAAAACTAGTTGGAATCACTTCTGGGGTGGCTATGGAGAAAATATGAGTAAGGCAGTAAGCGGAGTTGAAGGCGACAGCTGACGGGAAAAGAAGGGTTCATGCGACAGAAGGACTAAGTAGGCTTAAGGTTTCACGCAACAGTCGCGCATTGAGCGAATTTGAATACGTGGATTCGGCGAAATTTTCACATCTGCGAGGCAATTATGTATCTGGACTCTGTGGTCATGGTTAAAAGGGTTAGGTACCAACATAAGTATTTATCAATAGATCGGACGCAAATAATGGTCGTGTGGTCAGGGCACAGATGGAAGATCATTCTATTCCGTAGGCCCTACAGAGCGAAAAAAAATGACAGTACTGGTTTGAAGCCTTGTGGGTCTAGAGGGTGAAGATATAAATATATAAATCGGATGAGTGGGTAAAGTCTTTGGTATTCTAGTAGGGGTCAAACTCGTTGGTATTTCTAAAGGTGTTGCGAAAAGGTCATGATTTTTTGTTTGATTCATTTTTCATTGAATCTTTCGCGGTTCATCATTGATAAAATAAACTTTTTATAAATGTTTGATAAAATAAACATGGTTGGTAAAATAAAGTTTACTACGCTGTGAGGCCCGAAAAAGTTTATCGTATGATCTATTATAACTGGCTGATTTTTTTCTTGTCCGCCTCTAGTTCTGAAATATCAAACGGAGGGAGGAACATTTTCTCAATTGACCCTACTTATTTTTCTTATAATATTAGGATGTTCTTTTTGACATTCTACCTTGATCAAATTCACATATTGGTCGATGTTTTAAAGGTAACTGACCAAGCGCAGGCCATTGACAAAGGCAATCTTCTAAATTATTTCTACTGTATAGATCCCTTTTTCTCAACTTATACGCAACCAAACTCTACAAAGGAGGTACCAAAATGTACAGAATTTATCAGAGAACATGCGACGGCATATCTTTCTTCCTAAATATTGCTATTGTTTCCTAAAATTGGTTTTTAAATAATTAAAAAAATACAAAAACCGGTAAATATTCCTGACGTTAACTGCGCACAAACTGATACATTTGTTCATTTGCAACAATATCTCGCATTCTTCAAATAACTTTTATCAAAATGCGGCTGATTCCACATTCAAGTCTCCTGTTGATACGTAAGTATGAGTCATCATGTGCGTTTAACAGAGGGTAGTGTAATTACTTCCAATGTTGTGGTTAAAGAGGTCCTCTGACCTCAATTTGTACATGAACATTCCAATTAAATTTGTACATAAGAACCCGCCTTTTTTTCTACATTTTAAAATTAGAAACGCGCCTATCCCTCTGTGGACCTGCATTGAAAAGGGCGGGGGAAGCCCGCTGGGAACGCTCGTTTTACTATATTCCTTCAAATATTTGACTGCTCATCCTTTATTAAGCTCGCACAATGTTCAATAACCCTAAATTGAGTCATCTTTTCCATGCCCTAGTTTAAATGATTATCGAAATACTTGATATCCTTTCTCATGGGAAAAATTTAAAAATGTAAACGATGTAGATCCGAAAAAACGTTGACTCAATTCATCCATTTTGTTACACAGCTCCAAGCTCGAAAAACTACGAGAAGCTTCGCAGATTTAAACTTTCCATGGGTACAACTGTCTCTATCGTAGAAGATATATAAATAAGGTCATCGAAAATTCTTTTTCACAATTCCGACTATGCAAAATAATCCTGTCCATATCTAAATCTATTGTCACGTATTCAGAAAAGTGTGATCTTAAATCAAACCTACGTCGACGAGACAAAAATTGTTGGTTCGGCATCGGGCGATCGGGAAATGGAAGATAGAAAAAGACGGAACAGGCTGGTGGAGGGAGAATAAAAGCCAATCCAGATCCGAAATGCAAAGAAGCGAAGGAAATGGAATAGGTGCCCAAGAGAGCAATCCGGACGATGAGATCGAATACATACAAAAGAGGAATAGGTTGGTGACCTTTTTTTCCCCGGCTTTCAAACCCTTTATGTTCATCTCTCGAGGCGCGATTTGGAATGCAAATTCTTCCCAGGCACCCGCTTAGCGGGGAGGAGGCCATTACGGGACGTGGCACCTTTTTCAAAAAATTCCCGCGAAATTCTCTGCCAACAGTCGCGAAAGATAAGTGTCG